>NC_135119.1:3125000-3750000 GCF_050908995.1 Andrena cerasifolii | reverse complement strand
AAATCGCATAACTTTTTTAGAATTGGTCCAAACAAGTTGAGTTTTTTTGAGAAGCTAGAAGGATTAGTTTGCTAACTGACGCGTTTCGTCGTTTTGAAAAAAATGTATTGATACATTAAACATGCTAGCTTTTTCAAGCCATCTAAGAAGCACGAAATTTCGTCAACTTTGATGGCCTATATCTCATTAACCGACCATTATATTTTAAAATTTCAAGCGGCATTTGTTGCACTGATATATATATATATATATATATATATATATATATCAGTGCAACATATATATATTAAATGTGCCATACTACCAACAAGCTGCTATTCACTTCAGAAATTGACTTTTGGCCAGCTTTTCGGGAAAAGGCACCACTGTGCGTTCCGCCTTGTTTAAGTAGGTAAATGGCATGCGTATAGTTACCGTATTCGTGACTAAAGATCCAAATTAAATAAATTTCCAGTGATAGAAATAACACACTAATTTTCCGATAATGCAAAAATCACTTCTACCGTGTGTCGTATGTTACTTTTAATTTTGGTTAAAGGAGCATGATTACTTTGAAAAAAATAATTTGCGTTGGACAGATAATTTTAATTATGGAGTGCCATTGCCAGAGGTCTTACATTTATGATCCCTTCTGTACCACATGCTCCATCTCAATGACATTATCATTTTGTAATTTGTACGAGACACATTATTTACATTTTCTAAATGAATTTAAAAACTTGTAAAAAATGGCCGTTTCTATAAATATAAATTGGGTAATGAGAATCTTCGCCTCTGCCAAGGGCGTCCGGAGACTTTTTTCCAGAGGGGGCAACTTCGGGAAAATTTAAAACCGAATTTTAAAAATACTCCCTTTTTTAGTATAAACTTAACCCTTAACTGGTATCCTGGGTCGCACATGACCCCAAGCACTCAAAGTTCGCTGCAAAATTTTTGGTTGTCTAAGTTTGTCAACTGAATTTCTAATTAATTTTATAGTTAATAGTTTAACTTTCTACGTTCCTATTATTTTATACATTACCTAAGAACAAAATATTCATAGAGGATGATCTAGTGTCGACTTTACAAATTTCTGTGTCCTTTTTTATTTGGGGTCTGCCACGACCCCAGTATACCAGCCACGTTTGCCAAAAACAGTATACCAGTTAAGGGTTAATAAATATCAGTTTTGAAAAATAAGAGATTTTTTCTCAAAAGCCAGGGGGGGGGAGCAACTGCCCCTTTTGCACCCCCCTCGGGACGCCAATGGCCTCTTCTGGAATTGACTTGAAAGTAACACAGGCAAGTAATGTCAAGCATTAATGGCTTTCCAGGGAAACTACGAACGTGCAAAAGTAACAGAAAATCCATTTAAAGTAATTGTATAGGTGAACTAAATATACAATACTTCCTCTATGAAGTTCATGAATGAGAGTTTCAAGTAGAAAATAATCGAATCGCGAATGTCGAGAAAAGTGACACCTATATATTGGTATTTCAAGTATCGAAAAAGAGATCGCACGTCGCGAAAGCTAACAAGGATCAAACTGAAACTTTATAAAATTCTCTACAGTCTCCAGACATATCTGCCATTCCTTGAACCTTACGACAATCCATATTATTTCTTATTAAGCCCTAACGATACTGTTCTCGTTCGTTTCACTCATTACTGCTATACCTACAGAGGAAACGCACAACTATAGACACTGATATGATCCACTTTTCATGGGAACAAACGAACTCAGTTTCCCACTCCAGCAAAATGTCTGATCGGTTTTCTAGTAACCGTGAAAAAGCAAACACATTTTTCCATCTTCATTCGCATTTAACGTCAGCTCCGTTTCAACCGCGTTGGGCAAATAAACGCGGTGAAAATACGCGATAGCATCTTTCCTCTGCCTCTTGCACGCTGAGAGGAAAAACAATGAATGGAACTATCGAATGCAGTAGGATACCTATATTAACACACTTACATGTAATAACAGTAATACATAAACCTGTCGTTTATAAGTAAAATTACATTCATACAAAAATAATCAGAATGGGGTCATTCTACGCCAACTCGAACATTTTTTCCCCTCGATGTATAGGATTTTGTTCAAACTTGAATATGTTGTAGTCCTCGCGAAATTAGGGGGGGTTTAATTCATCATTTTGTCGATTTCGAGTTTGTTTAAAAAATACAGGGCCTTGAATTTTGCGATTTTTGCCTGTTTTCGTGAAAATGGGTTGTAGTTATGAATTTTTATCTGTGAAACTATTTGTTGGATTCAGTTGATTCTTACGGTATTTTAATGTAGAAGGATAGGCCTTTCTGAATAATTTTTTTCCAGATCGAAAAATTAATTTTGCAACATTGAAAAGTATAAATTAATTTTTATTTTGCAAATTCGGGCTCGAGTTCGCGATTTTAAAAATCCGAAAAAAATACTACCATATTCCTTGAAGTTTTTTCTACAAAATAAGTCTATACCCAGGGTGGTGCGGTTTCTGTTAACGTCGCAGTGGGGTGGTAAATACGACGGTTCACGCCGAACCAGGTAAGCGGACCCGGCGTCGCGCGGACGCTCCGCTATTACGGTCGACTGAGCATACCGCTACCATGCCGTATTACTTCAATATGGTCTAAGAACAATATCGTTGGATCCCGTACTCGCCTGAATGGTGTCATTTATGCCTGCAGAAGAACTTTACTAACTCACTCTTCGTCAATGACTTTTTTATAATAATCAGATTTCTAAGTATCGACCGTGTCTGTCGACCGTAAGAGCGGAGCCACCCTGGGGACAGGCTTACTTTGTAGAAAACACATGAAGGAATATGGTAGTATTTTTTTCGGATTTTTAAAATCGCGACCTCGAGCCCGAATTTGCAAAATAAAAATTTATTTATAATTTTCAATATTGCAAAATTAATTTTTCGATCTGGAAAAAAATATATTCAGAAAGGCCGATCCTTCTACATTAAAATGCCGTAAGAATCAACTAAATCTGCCAAATAGTTTCCCAGATAAAAATTCATAACTACAACCCATTTTCACGAAAACAGGCAAAAATCGCAAAATTCAAGGCTCTGTATTTTTTAAACAAACTCGAAATCGACAAAATGGTGAATTAAACCCCCCATAATTTCACGAGGACTACAACATATTCAAGTTTGAACAAAATCCTATACATCGAGGGAAAAAAGTGATCGAGTTGGCGTGGAATGACCCAATGGCAGAATTATGTTACACAATGTTGATAATGGATGTCTAATTTTTCATTACAGGAAAACTGAGGCATAATTCGAGGAACGAAATTTTTGATGGAAACCAGGACATGTTAAAAGAGCGTGGTAAGTGTCTGCGTATAAACAATGGTTTACGTATTTTTTACGACTTTTAAAATTGCAATAACTTTTTCAGAATTGGTCCAAACGACATGGGTTTATTGTTGAGAAGCTACAAGGATTAGTTTGCTAACTGACGTGTTTCGTCGTTTTGAAAAAAAAATGCAATTGGTCGGAATAGCTAAAAAAATAATAGGAAAGGTTGTTTTCTAAACTTTTTTGTGTGAGCCTATAATGAAAATTTGAAAAAATTCGAAAATCGTTAAATTCCTGAAATCAGAATTTAAGCGTTTATAGCTCAGAGCAACGTTAACCGATTTTTATGAAATTTTAGGCATACAACTTACTTCAATCTACAAACGTTTTTTTTTTTTAATTTTCATTATAGGCTCACAAAAAAAAAGTTTAAAAACCGACCTTTACTATTCTTATTGCTATTCCAACCAATTACATTTTTTTTCAAAACAACGAAATACGTCACTTAGCAAAATAATCCTTCTAGCTTCTTAAAAAAAAAACTCATGTCGTTTGGACCAATTCTAAAAAAGTTATGCGATTTTAAAATTTGTAAACTTTCTTTCGTCCGCCACTGTATGTGAAGATGAATTTTGGCATGCTTGTCAAGTTACCTTAATCCTCGGTTGTCACGCCTATTTTCCCGAACGTATTTGTCACACTGGGTCGATTCGTCCAAAGCCAATTTTCAATCAGCTTCTGGTAAAAACTATCAGTTAAATAAAGTCGCAAAAATTCTGAGATAAAGTTTGAACATTGTAGAATATATGTTCATCGTTGAAGATTAACATTTAGAGTAACAACATACATATTTAAAAAAAAAAATGTTAAAGAAAATGAGTTACAGAAAAAGTTTTTTTGCTTATGCGATCATAACTGTTTTAATTTTTAATATTTTTAGCTAAAAAATTATAATTATACTTTTGAGATATGCTAGTTTAATAGAAAAAAAAAGGAAGTAAAATCCCCCTCACCCGGGAGGTGTCTGGGTTAGGTTTGGGTCTCTAACTGTAGAGAATACATGAAACTACTGCTACATGGCGCCAGTAGTAACATTTTCCGTGATTCCTCAAAGATACTTTACTGCAAAGTTAGATATTGGGTCACTTTGGCCAGGGCCGGCGCGAGGATGGTTGGCGCCCTTATGCAAGAAAATTTTTGGCGCCCTCAAATGTTTGCACCTGTTTTCTATTTAATATATTTTGTCTTTATGAGCTAAAATAAAAAAAAAATACATTTACATTTTGTTTACGTGGGAGTTAGATTCCTTTATTATTAAGTGTGCGATATAGTCTTTTAGCGCCCCCTTCGGCTGGCGCCCTCATGCGGCGCATAACTTGCATAATGGGTTCCGCTGGCCCTGACTTTGGCCCAGTGTGACAATCGAGGGTTAAAATATACAGTACATACTCGGAAAAATTAAGTTCTGTAAGGGAATCGGGGAAGGTTAATAAAACGCAGACGTGTCGTTCGTTCGGCTAGTTAGCAACAACTCATTTATTCGACGAGTCGGCTGCGGACGGTGGCCTACCTCGATCGCCCTCTGTGTTCGGTCAGACGCTTCACGGCGAACGCCTTGTCGCTTGGCGCGCTTTACAAATACGTAATTCTGTTCTTACAGTTTTCTTTAGTTTAAATTCTTAGTGCTATTATTATAATATGAAAACTTCTTATTAAATTGATAAAAATTGTATATAAAAGCAATTAATGTTGAAAAACTGATTTTAGTAAGTTTTTGATTAGCATTAAAAAGCATCGGTGGTATAAAATGAAATGAATTACACAGGACTAGAAGAAACTTTCTGCCGCAAAGAATTCATTTTCAATTTACAGTAGCGGACAAAAAAGCTACCACTTTTTCGAACCACCCTACTTCTATTACTTTTCAATATCAACTCAAAACTGCAGTAGGTATGTGCCTAATATGCATATTCTGAAAGAGAATTAAAAGCTGTACAAAACACAGTTACAGTTGAATTTATTTAACTAACAAACAAAAACCCTGCATAACTTTAAACAAGATAACACACTTTTAAATCCAACAAAAAGTTACCACTTCTGAACATTAATAAAGCAATCTAATATTTTGTGGGGGTACCTTTTGCTTTTAGGACAACCTAAAACACTTTTTGAAAAGTTGAGTTAGTTTCTGGGTTTAATACCGAATACTTTAGAGGGAGATTTACATTGATTTTTATGGCTGAGTATCTGAGAATTATTTTTATAAGATTTTTAATTTCTTTAATATTTATAGGATTTAGTTTGTTTAGGCTAAGATTTATGGTAGTTTGAATGTTTCATATTTTTTTTATTATTTGAATTCGTGGAGTTATACCACGTATACGATATGATGAGTTAATATATATATGTTGAAAGAAGTTTCTTTCTTGTGTTTTGATTTATTTATTTTTTGTATTTGGTGTCAAGTTGTAACTACTAAACATGGTAACATCTTCGGCCCCAAAAATGTGTTACCCCGTTCAATGTCATATAATAATTTTGTTTGTCAGTTAAATAAATTCAATTTTAACTGGGTTTTATGCAACTTTAAATTCTCCATCAGAATATGCATATTAAACATACCACAGTCACAAATGTGTGCTAAAAAATAACAAAAATGGAACAAATCGAAATAATGGTAACTTTTTGTCCGCTAGTGTATGTACATACATTATAAGTCGTTGTACATTACTTTCTTATAATTTCCAAGACAAATATAAATTAGTCAAATTATCATTGAATGACTCACATTTTAACAAAGAAGGAACTATAGAATTTTATTAAAAGTAAAAATTGTTAAGGGGTCGTGCCTAGTTGGAAGGCGAAAAAGAACGTGATTTTCGGGAATTTTTTTGTGAAAAATCTAAAGTATATTTTTTGCAACTATTTATTTATTTTAAAAGTACATATATTCAGTAACTCTCGGTGATTTTGTTATAGAAAAATATTAAAAAATGAACGAATAGCAACCACTCTCGAAGAAGCTACTTTTTTAGCGGTGAGCACGGTTTCTCCGAGGTGGATCATCTGAAATCGAAAAGTGAAGAAAATTCTGTTAGTATATGAGTTTATCTGTTGCGCGAACGAAGGATTTTTTTATGAAAACTCTTTTTAAAATTAACGAAAAACAAACAATTCAGACATCGAAAAATCATGATTTTGCGTCAAACGGCCGCCATTTTGTCTGAAATCATTTTTTCGAAAAATCCTTCGTTCGCGCACCAGATGAACTCACATATTAACAGAATCTTCTTCACTTTCTGATTTCATACGATCCTCCACGGAGGAATCGTGTTCACTGCTCAGCGCCTTTACAAAGACAGCTTCCGCGAGAGTGGCTGTTATTCGTTCACTTTTTAATATTTTCCTATAAAAAAATTACTGAGAGTTGCTGAATACATGTACTTCTAAAATAAGGAAATAGTTGTAAGAAACACAAATCACATTTTTCACAAAAAAATTCCCGAAAATGACGTTCTTTTTTGCCTGCCAACTAGGCACGAACCCTTAAAAAAAAGTAACAATTACAATTTTAATACAGGGGCATACGATTGTCTATTTTCAAAACAATATGTATATGTATGATAAAAGAGTATTCTGAGTGTACCCTGCTTACCACCCAGCAAAAAAAAAAATAAATACCTAAAAGAAGTACATATTGTACTTTTAAGAAATTTCACCATATTTATTTATATGTACCCACATGCCGTCCGAGCAAGAAGTATCGTAATAACGATGTGATTTCGTTTTGTAGATCTGAAGTTGCGAGGTCGAAAAGAAACCGGCGGAAACGAAGGCGACGATTACGACGATTCCGGAGTGACGACGAAGGAGAAGCCTTTCACCCTGATTTTCGTCTTGGTCGCGTTTACCATCTACCTCCACCACTATCCACATTTAAGGACGGTTCACCCGGCTTGAAAATCGGCCATCCCCGTGCCGACGCGTCATCAAATCCTTCTTTCGATCGCGACTCATCGAAAATTTGTACATCCACTTAGAAATCCATCGCTCAGGAACTCTATTCGTGGATAAGTAATCACGTACCGCGCTGACCACATACACATTACTGTAAATTAACATTGTAACGTGTAATGATATATACTAGGTATTGTAAATTATTCGTGAACGGTGATTCGGTAGATGAAGAGTGGAGGATCATTCTTATTTACCACGGAAACGACAGATAGCAATTGATACATAACAGGAACAATAAAGTAAAAACACGAGAGGGACTCCACGTCAACGTGAATCCAATTAATAAAATAGCACGATGAATTGTGGTGAGCCTTGATCACGCTTAATTGCAATCGATGGATGGTACTCCAAGCTAGTCAGCGTCGAAACTACTCGCTAAGTCTCGCAGAATTATTTATGTTGAAGTAGCCAAGAAACGAGGCAAAGAACACTGCTAAATATGTATACCTAAATGTTGTCCCCTTGTCAGTTTGACAGGACCTAGGGGGTCGAACTCTCACGACATGGCAGATGTTGCTTTAAAACAACTACTTGCAAGAGGAGGACACCACGAGGTAGACATCGATTTTGATGAGCCTTGGCACGATGGATCTATGTCGAAAATAAGTAAATAGGTGTCCGAGCGTTTCTGCCAATGGGCCTAGAGATATTTACAGGGAAATTATTAAAAATTTCATAGTGGCCGTGGGGTTTTAATGGGTAAAAATCCCACACTACCTGGCGCCCCCGGGGGTTGTCCTCTGAAGGAGTCGGGGTGCCTTTGAAGATTTACAGAAGTTAAAACAAAAAAATTTATAAAGTTTTATTTTAACGTGGAGACATCTTCAAAAGGCACCCCAACGCCTCCAAAAGGGATTCTCCCGCGGACGCCAGGGTAGTGTGGGATTTTTACCCACTAAAACCCCACGGCCACTATGAAATTTTTAATAAGTTACAAAGTTAAGTTAAAAAAATTAAAAAAAAATTTATAAAAAAAATTTATAAAGTTTTTTTTAACGTGGAGACATCTTCCAAAGGCACCTCGACGCCTCCAGAAGGGAATCTCCTGCGGGCACCAGGGTAGTGTGGGATTTTTACCCACTAAAACCCCACGGCCACTATGAAATTTTTAATAAGTTACAAAGTTAAGTTAAAAAAATTAAAAAAAAGAAATTTATAAAAAAAATTTATAAAGTTTTTTTTAACGTGGAGACATCTTTCAAAGGCACCTCGACGCCTCCAGAAGGGAATCTCCTGCGGGCACCAGGGTAGTGTGGGATTTTTACCCACTAAAACCCCACGGCCACTATGAAATTTTTAATAATTTCCATGTAAATATCTCTATTATTAAGGTTTATTGGCTGAAACGCTCGGACACCTATTTACTTATTTTCGACATAGATTCATCGACCCAAGGCTCATCAAAATCGGTGTCTACTTCGTGGTGTCCTCCCCTTGTTAGTTATAATTTATATTATCTAATCACCCAGCGTTTTCATAAGTATGTTTCCTTTAGTACTAACATACAAAATGTATCGACTGTTTGTCTGGCACTATATTTTGTAAAAGCTTTGATAGTAATCAGTGGTGATTCTTCAGGTAGCGCGTATATTAAGTCAGAGTTAATAATTAGTTAACAATTG
This sequence comes from Andrena cerasifolii, assembly GCF_050908995.1. NCBI lineage: Eukaryota > Metazoa > Arthropoda > Insecta > Hymenoptera > Andrenidae > Andrena > Andrena cerasifolii. The sequence goes on along the minus strand of NC_135119.1, from coordinate 3,741,076 downwards.
ATTGCTATTTATAATATAAGCATTTATGGTATAGAAAGTATTATGAGAAATGTGCAAGAAGAAGCGATTGAGACAATAGAACAATAAAGAGGTACAGTGAAACTGATCGTGAGTGTCGGTTATGGACGTCTGGGTAACTAGCTTATCTTTTCACAATGTTTCTTTGGAAAGTGCACTGCGACATTTTGTTATCAATGAATGTTATTCCCGTAGAGATTTTGTTACCTAGATCCTTTGGTAAAAGAAAATTATACAATCGATACACAAACGAATCATATCAGATTAAAGGAATTGAGTCACCCTAATTAACTTACTTTTACGCAAATATTTATATTTCAAATATTCATATTAGACTACAGAATTTATTACAGATTTAAGTAATCAACACGAACATTCGGATTTGTTGACCATAAAGTAATATTAAGCCGTACGATCAATGCTCCGAAACGATGTCTCTGTATGATTTCAGCCTCATTCAAGGTACATCGTCAAATTGTAGAAATGTAGGTAGAAACGTTTTTATAAACATATAATAATAAGCGCTTAATCATTAGCACTAAAAACCTCGATGGAGATCTCCAATGATACGCATTTGTACCAAATAACAGTGTTTATTTATCGGAATAATTAGAGACACACATTATTGTAAATATACATATATATTATACATATAATACATATATATACATATATATACATATATATACATATATATACATATATATTATACATGTATATACATATATATGTGTATATATATACATATATATGTGTGTATATATATTAGGAGTGTGCGGGTACCCGAGATTATGGTCTCGGGCGGGTTCGGAAAGTTTCGGCGGGCTCGGGCGGGTACCCGAACATACGAATATTCGGGTACCCGCAACATACGAATATTCGGGTACCCGCAACATACGAATGTTCGGGTACCCGCAACACACGAATGTTCGGGTACCCGCAACACACGAATGTTCGGGTACCCGCAACATACGAATGTTCGGGTACCCGCAACATACGAATGTCGGGTAGCTCGAAATTTTCGGGCTTGGCTGGAAGAAGTCGTGCAGGTTCGGTCCAAGGCGTTATCGTCGTATTTCGTCGTCGATTACTCATACAATCATCAGGCATAATTATAAATTGAAACGCTCTGACATATACGAAAATTTTGCTGCTCTGACTATAGTTCACTGAAGACTGAGCGTCATGCATTGTCATTTCATTAGCTCGGACAGTGTCGTGTCCAAAACACAAACATTATAGATTCGTGGAAATGTAACTACACAAGATTTCCTATAATAGTCAATAGCAGCTATAATTGTACGAGTAATTGACGACGAAATACGACGATAACGCCTTGGATCGAACCTGCCCGACTTCTTCCAACCAAGCCCGAGAATTTCGAGATACCCGAAAATTTCGGCTACACGAACATTCGTATGTTGCGGGTACCAGCCCGAGCCCGCCCGAAATTTTTCGACCCGACCCGTCTGCTCGGGTACCCGCATACCCCTAATATATATGTAATATACATATTATATATATATATATATATATATGTATGTATATATATATATGTATATATATATATATTATATATGTATATTATACAAAATATTATACATAAACAATGCATTCCATGTGTTTGTATAGCATACCGCATATGTGTATATAACATACTATACATAGCATATTAGAATAGTAGTATTATCCGAAGACTGAGAGCGTCATTCGAATGCCCTTAACTTAAATAATAATTTATGGCTGAGGCAAATAATCTTAGTAAAACATCCTGGGGCCACGACAATCGTGGATCAATTCAAAATGAAAATTCTAAAGTAATGCTTGTTTTTATTAAAGAATACAAATTTAATTGCTACATTAACATTTATCAATTAATTGATAAACTGTGACGATGAAATAATGAATATTAAAAAGTACACTTTACGACGAAAAAATTCGCAGCACGTCGCGTCGTTTGAAATGTATCATATTTTCAACAGTTAAAACTGTGCAATGCGCCCTAATAAGTACCTATTTATGCATAAAAATATTTTTAAAAAATTGATCCACGATTCTCTTGGCGTTCTATAAATTTCCATCTGGTGTGCTCTCACATCCTTACTATACGTAAGTATACACAATGAAATAGAACAAATTGACGGCAAGGAATGAGCTCATCACTGTTATCAAGCTGTGCGAGGTTTTTCAAAAATAAAGGAAAGCGTGGACAGATGCAATTAATAAATCTTCAAAATACTTCGTATAAATTATTTTAACATCGTTTGACTTGTTGCGAGCATTGCTTAATTAATTTACAGAAACGCCAATTAATTTCACTAAAGTCGATATTTCTCTGTTGCTTTTCATTATCAGCTGAAATATCTTGCACGAGTAAATTATAAAGTGAAGTTTGCATTGTCTTGTGTCTTCATTAACCAGTGTGAATGTATAATTTAATATGTGATAAAGATATTCATTAGGAAAAACTGAATTCTGCGTTTCTAGGAAAACTGTAGTAAAAAAATCTTTTTTTCCACTTGGTATCATATAATTTCGTACCAAATTTAAAAAGTTCGTATGAAGGCTTAAGAACGTGTAATATCATTGTTTGTCTAAGGGAGCTTACATATAAAGTTATCTATAAAGGTACTTATTTCATTTGCCATATATAATATAAATATATGTATTTTAATCACTCTGAGTTCATAGTATTATTTTAGAATTATTAGAACTTATTATTTCCTTAAGTTACCTAAGCATTTTACAAAACGTTTAGCATTCACAAATTAAAAACTGTATAACTTTAGAACACAACACTTTCATATCAGATTATGGTATTGCCGATCGTTTTTAAACTGAATACATACATTTAAACAACCAAAAGTTTAATTCACAATTTTAATTCTAATTAAATAGGTATTTAATTTTAATTTTTTTACAAAAATCTGAATGTAACAATTTTTACGTTCTGTATAAAATTTTATTGTTTGCCGATTATTTCAGGATTATTCAAAACGTCCCTAAATATATTAGTTATATATCGCAATATCTAAAGAGAAATAAAGCTGGTCACGTCGTAGAGAATAATATAAGAGGTAATATCGCGTGATCACAAAGCGGAATAAGGGGATTGCTCGTAACGTTACGTACTGTATTATATTCTACTTTGAGATCACCTGCGCATCCATTTTCCAGCGATCATAAAGGGATTGGAAAGAAACGAATTTAAAATCTTTTGATTGTCTAAAGAAATACAGCATATCTGAGAACACGGATGCTTTCGTACAGCTGCTGTGTTAGATCACTGAATAGTTTACCACAGAATAACTTATTTTTATTAGCTCACGAGTAATTGCGATTCATTCCAAGAGAATAAACATGACAATGACTCAAAAGCGAAAAAGAATGAAGCAATCATTTGAAGGAATAATATTGAATGTGTATAAAGTAATGTGAAACATAATAATGAAAAATGTTTATAAGTTTTCGAAATTTTTATGCTCTAACTTTGGTTAACAGTTTTATTATTTATTTGTTCGTCATTAATTATTAACTGGCTGTTATATGTAAATTTTACACTTTCTTGCATGGAAGATTTAATATATAATTGCCTCTTAATGGTCTGTTTATTTTGTATGTACAGTACACCTATAATATCAATATATAATCTCAATAAATTGAGTACCTATTTAGTAGGACTCATACAGCCACATACAAATTTGATCACAAAAAAAACTCTTACCTTTGTTTCAACACATTATGCCTGTAGCCTTATTTTTCTTATTAAAATTATAGGTCAGGTGATATTAATCTAGGCATCAAGAAACAAAAAGAAGATACTGACTTTCATAAATAATTGATTTATAATTGATTTAAATGGAATTAATAATTAAAGCTTGTGTTCAAGTAAAATTATATAGGTACATGTACATAAAGACATGTTGTTGAATAAGAACGTGTAGAAAATTACAATACCATTAGTACTTATTAGTAGAGGTTGTTTCCTCGCCTATCTAATTTTCTGGTCACACGTTATGACGAATTACATTTGTGCTGTTTATTTAAAAATTCTCCAATATAATGCAATATACTTTGTAAAAGGATCACAACGTACGACATGTTCAGTTGTTGTCCTTCTGTTTTATGACCCTGAACATGACTGCACAGTCGTTATTAACTTTACATATTTTTTCATGTTGTTTAAACAGAATGCTTGATGCGGGAATTTGCGCTCTAAAATTAACGTATCCAACAAAACATATCGACTCTCCGTGTTCTTTTGTAATAAATAGATCCTTGCTCACACAGAAGGAATCTCTTTAGAAAAGTCAATTACCACTTGTGTGTTTCTAGTTCCATAATTATTGACGTATATTTACAACGTTTAATGTAACCTAACCAAATTGAGCGTTTTGAATCGTTTTTTTTATTGTGATAGAATAATAAATCTTAGATGGTATTATTACTTTGACATTTAATTTAGAGGTAATTATTCAACTTAATATGCCTTGCCATGTTTGTCGAATTTCAGTGAAATCTGATAAAATAAATGTACCAAAAGCAGATACTTTAAGAATCTTTTGCAAAATTAATCTGTTTCGTGGACAATAAAATTCTTTGACGAAATTGTTACACAGTCGTTAAGCAGGATGCTAGTGTTTAGGTGACACTAAAAATAATTGTTATCAATAGAACATGTATATTTATCATTATTGTTTTATCAATTCTGGAACTAACAAAATGTGTATTAAATTTTGAAGATTACTAACTTAACCCTTCGTGGTCACACCTTCTTATAATCACAAGTTGGTCACACGAGGTTCACTGTACCCCTGCGTCATTTTTTGAGTTACCATTTTCGTATTTCTGAATCATTCAACTTTTCAGTGATAATTGTACGTTCGTAATAATTATACAATCATGATCTAATAGTCTTTTTCTAGAAATGTAAATTTTGATATGATAAAATTTGTAGTTGAAAATGAGCAATTTTCCACGGTTGTGGGAAAAAGCGATTTTTTAATTTTTTTTATATTTTTTTTTTGCGATAAATCCCCTTTGAAAGTCGTAAAGACACGACATTTTAACTCGAAAATTATTCTTGGGGTACAATACACCTCGTGTGACCACGAAGGGGTTAAAAAATAAAAAGAAAATACAAATGTAAAATGAAATAGATATAATTTTTTTATAAAATCTACAATAATTTTCATGTTCCATAAGTCATTGTAACAACCATGGAAATAGAGATAAATGTTTCAAAATTACAGATTACTTGTTACATCATCGCTATACGCAAAGTAGAATGTTAAATACAAAGTTGAATTACTATCAGCCTTTTGGTGCAGTTACTTTACTACAGACGTTTCATTAATTCACTAATGAATTTATAACTTCATTAACCCTCGGTTGTCACACCTATTTTTTCGAACGTCGTTGTCACACTGGGTCAATTTGACCCTGCCAATTTTCAATCAGTTGTCCTTTAAAAACTATTTGTTAAATTAAGTCTAAAAAATTCTGAGATAAAGTTTGAACATTGTAGAATATATGTATGCCCATCGTTGAAAGTTGACATTTAAACTGTCATCATACTTAAAAAAAAAATTGAAGCAATTAGAGTTGCAACAAAAAGTTTTTTGCTTAAAAAATTGCAGGGTCAATTTGACCCAGTGTGACAACCGGGGGTTAAATTACATTTATGTTATTCTATTACATTTAAATTTCTTGTCGCGTTTGATACGTGTATATTACATGTATCATTGATAATTCGATGAATATTAACAACTATTCTTGTGCGACGAAATTCCCAATTAATATAATTTCCCTTGATTATTTGTGTATTAATAATTCAACGCCTGCAACGATTAAACAATATACCTACGAACAATTTTGCGCAGAATGTAACACATACTTTTGTATCATCGGCATTGTAGATACCATTGTAACCAATGTTGAATGATTGATGTAATTTATTGTGATGCGAAACTGTGAGATTTGTAACAAAAGCGAACAATACGAATGCTTATAAATAGAAATTAAATGACGAAGAGGGTGAAATAAGTTTAATGAGCATAGATGCAGGAAGTGAGGTATAATATATCTACATTATAGTGTACAGATAGACTGCATTGTCCCTGCTAAGTAGTGGCGTGATTATACATATACATATACCTCTATTATATATATATATATAATATAATGCATAACTATACGCGAATGGAAATAAATATAGAAAGTAAATATACGTATATTGAAGTAAAATCTTAATTGCCACTATGTGTAGTAAGTACATATCCCTCCTTTTCACCAGTGGCGGATTAAAGAAAAAAGACCCAGGTGACAAATGGTCTGAGGGACTCATTTTTTCGGAAAAGTGAACAGATAGTTTAGTAAAAGGGGGTAATTGTACAGAAAAGTATAGAAAAAAATATAGTGCTTGGAGAAAATCATGAGTGTTTTTTTTTAAGGCAAGGCCTTAGAGGGGCCTTCTGAGCATGGCCCATTTTTAGGTCAAATAAAGCGGTAGTTTACTAAAACCGGGCTCAGTGTAATAATACAGAAAAAAAAATACTTTGGATATAATCATAACTTTTTTTTAAAGATTTAGATTGTTTTCCTATTTAAAATTTTGCTTAAGTAGAAAACAGATGAGTTAATTACGGGTCAAGTGAATCGCTGTTTCGACTGTTTCGTCTCTTCGTTAAACAGTCACTGTCTCGAAACATCTGCGCCACTTCTCGCTGTTTAATTTGCTCTCCGGAGACATTACTTTGTGCCATCTCTTTCGACGGCATGTTCTCCTGTTACAAAGCCCAATTTTGGGCATTCTGAAAATTTTTGCCAGATTTTGGCCAATATATCAGGAGAACATGAAGTGCAAAGGGGTATACTAAATTTCAGCTTCGAAGGCATCCTCGATTGCCTCTCCGAAGACGTTACTTTGTGCCATCTCTTTCGACGGCATGTTCTCCTGTTACAAAGCCCAACTTTGTGCATTCTGAAAATTTTTGCCAGATTTTGGCCCAGGTATCAGGAGAACACGAAGCGAAAGGAGGTACCCTGAATTTCAGCTTCGAAGGCATCCTCGATTGCCTCTCCGAAGACGTTACTTTGTGCCATCTCTTTCGACGGCATGTTCTCCTGTTACAAAGCCCAACTTTGTGCATTCTGAAAATTTTTGCCAGATTTTGGCCCAGGTATCAGGAGAACACGAAGCGAAAGGAGGTACCCTGAATTTCAGCTTCGAAGGCATCCTCGATTGTCTCTCCGAAGACGTTACTTTATGCCATCTCTTTCGACGGCATGTTCTCCTGTTACAAAGCCCAATTTTGTGCATTCTGAAAATTTTTGCCAGATTTTGGCCCAGGTATCAGGAGAACACGAAGCGAAAGGAGGTACCCTGAATTTCAGCTTCGAAGGCATCCTCGATTGTCTCTCCGAAGACGTTACTTTGTGCCATCTCTTTCGACGGCATGTTCTCCTGTTACAAAGCCCAATTTTGTGCATTCTGAAAATTTTCGCCAGATTTTGGCCAATATATCAGGAGAACATGAAGTGGAAAGAGGTATACTAAATTTAAGCTTCGAAGGCATCCTCGATTCTCTCTCCGAAGACGTTACTTAGTGCCACCTCTTTCGACATCATGTTCTCCTAGTACATAGCCGAATTTTTGGGCGTTCTCAAAATTTTTGCCAGATTTTGGCCCAGGCATAAGGAGAACACGAAGCGAAAGGAGGTACCCTGAATTTCAGCTTCGAAGGCATCCTCGATTCTCTCTCCGAAGACGTTACTTAGTGCCACCATTTTGGACATCACGTTCTCCTGTTACAGAGCCCAATTTTGTGGATTCTGAAAATTTTCGCCAGATTTTGGCCAATATATCAGGAGAACATGAAGTGGAAAGAGGTATACTAAATTTAAGCTTCGAAGGCATCCTCGATTCTCTCTCCGAAGACGTTACTTAGTGCCACCTCTTTCGACATCATGTTCTCCTAGTACATAGCCGAATTTTTGGGCGTTCTCAAAATTTTTGCCAGATTTTGGCCCAGGCATAAGGAGAACACGAAGCGAAAGGAGGTACCCTGAATTTCAGCTTCGAAGGCATCCTCGATTCTCTCTCCGAAGACGTTACTTAGTGCCACCATTTTGGACATCACGTTCTCCTGTTACAGAGCCCAATTTTGTGGATTCTGAAAATTTTCGCCAGATTTTGGCCAATATATCAGGAGAACATGAAGTGGAAAGAGGTATTCTGAATTTCAGCTTCGAAGGCATCCTCGATTCTCTCTCCGAAGACGTTACTTTGTGCCATCTCTTTCGACGGCATGATCTCCTGTTACAAAGCCCAATTTTGTGCATTCTGAAAATTTTTGCCAGATTTTGGCCAATATATCAGGAGAACATGAAGTGGAAAGAGGTATACTAAATTTCAGTTTCAAATGCATCGCCTTAAAGTTGCAAATAAGAGGCGCTCAAAAGTTCTGCGTCTCTTCGTTAAACAGTCACTGTCTCGAAACATCTGCGCCACTTCTCGCTCTTTGATTTGCTCTCCGGAGACGTTACTGGATGAAAATAGTCTTGGAAAAATGTAACAATAAATAAACAAAATTTAAAGTCTTTCTATATCTACTGCGAATTACTTTTTTATTCCTGTTACTTTAAAAATAAATATAATATTGAAGTGAGATTATTTCCAGTATTATTCCTTTCATTCATTTTTATATAATATCATTCAGTATAGTATGTCCTCCTCTGTACTTGGTTACAATAGCATGTCCAACTTCCAAGCATTATTGTCGAGTTATTATTATAATTTTGTAGATTCTAACTTATACTACTAATTACATACTTTCAGTGATACCTATATTACAATAATGCAAAAAGTATTTATGTAATTATAAAGTACCATTGAATGTTTGAACCTGTTTTTCTCAAAAACGCTAAAAGTGGACATACAATATGTGTGCACTAATTGTAAGCCATCGATGTACAATAGGAAATTTTTTTTTAATGTAGGTTAGTCCGTTGTTGTTCTAACTGCCAGAATTACTATACATAAATACGACAGCGATTTCAAGTGATGTATATGTAACGATAAAAGCGTTAATTTAGTAAATGTATACAATTCCCAGCAGTTCCTATGTCAATGTATGCCTAAAATGCATATAACCTAACCTCTAATCGTACGAAAATGCATACATTGACTGCATCACGCTTTTACCACAGACGAGGTATAGAATAGACCTATCAAGCAATGTATTTTTGTGTCGCCGGTTTAGGGGGTCCTAGGACCCCCTTGCCATTTTAGTGTCGCATGCAACGTTACCGGTGAAGTCTCAAAACAGATTGTAACGCTACGCGTGGTAGGAACTAGAATTAAGCACGAGTAAAACTAGTTTATGTTTTGAGAGTCAATGCCCGCGATTTACAAATGTTTCTGTTAGAGTAACAATTTAAAAATCGTCTTATGAACATATTTCGTTCAACGGAAGAGAACGGAGGAAGAAAATAAAACGATATCACATTCGTCTTTTAACCTTGCTGTCCTATTCCGGTTTATTTAACGCAAAACAAATTTATTTAACATATAAATTTATATAAACAACAACATTATTTGTGGAAGACATGCTTTCATGATGTAACGTGGAATACCTCGCAAAGGAATTGTAACTTTGTATATTTCAATAAAATGCTGAAGCAGAGAGGACTTTAAAAATTGTGAAAAACTCAACAGTTCCAGTATCTCGCTGAAATATTCCAACTTGCACTTATTCTTCCATCTTAACACTATATTCGTATTCTGGGGTTCGGTAGGAACAATCGAACAACATTTTAAGTTACATATTTTATTCTTACATTCTACCATAGTATTTTAAGTTAAAGAAATTCTTATATACGACTAGAATATTTGACAATCGCAGCCATCGGCTCGGTTCTCACCGATTACCAGGTCTCACCGCGAGGAGGTTGCTGCGCTTGGAGACCCGTAGAGAGATAGATGGAATCAAAGTTCCATCGATCTCCCTGTACATGAAGCCTACTAAACCAAAGAGATGGATGGAAACAAAGTTCCATCGATCCCTTCGGTTTAGATATAGAATCTAGGGAACTGCCAAGCAATCACTCGATTAAAAGAAATTCAGGAAAGAAGGAAAGGCGAAGGGTAAGCGTGAAACAAGTATTGGACAATAAGAAAGTTAATGATTTAGTGACTGCTTGGCAATTTTACATGGGACCTTAAATACTTCATACTATAATAAATTAGCCTAGCCTACCTTAGATGTCTTCTTTCACTGTCACTTTGCACGATCACTTTTCACTATCACTTTTCACTAGTTTCTTTTTAAATATATTGTGTTATTAACTCCATTCCCCGAGTAACGGTGAACCTAAAAAGCTGAAACAATCAACTACTATATGTTAGTAACGGTGTGGTCGGCCTGGAAAGAAATTAAGGAAATGCTTATTGAGTTGGAGACGATCGAGATAATTTCGACCAACAGCAGAGCACGCACGAGCATGCAAAACCACCGCAGAGATAAATACTTGAAGGAAAGAGCAGAGAATGTAGACCCATCGATGAGATGCATGACAGACTGACAGAAGTCACAAAAAACCATCGAAGACATAGACGAGATGAAATGAATCAGGGAAAACCATCGAAGACATCGACGAGATGAAATGAATCAGAGAAAACCATCGAAGAAATTCACGAAAATGAAATAAATCATTTAAATCCATCGAAGAAATGTATCAAATAAAATAAATCATGCAAACCCATCGAAGAAATACACAAAATAGAACAACTCGCGCAAAATTCTCGAAAGTATGCATGGAAATAGGACAGATGATGGAAAACGACCGAAGAAATCAGATTTGACATTCGCAAAACAATAAAATTTTAAATGACTTACCGAACCCCAAAATTTCATCAGCACCAAGCGAATAAACGAACCCAGGCCAGAGGGGCGAGAGGCTGGCGGAAGAACCAGGTCCCCAGCAAGTTCAGCAGTTCCGAATGGTCCAGGTGGCTCGGCAGCTCCGGGGGGAGGGGGAGGAAGAACCAGGTCCCCAGGAAGTCCAGTGGATCCAGGTGGCTCGGCAGCTCCAGGGGGGAGGGGGAGGAAGAACCAGGGTTGAACCCCTGACCAGGTCCCCAGGAAGTCCAGTGGATCCAGGTGGCTCGGCAGCTCCAGGGTTCGCGGAGGTCCTTCAAGTCCGGAGGACCGACGACGACTGAGTACACGAAGATCTGTGAGCTCCTTATGTAGACTTCGAGGAATGATGTCCCCCGATCAAAACAAGGTCGACGGTTAGTTACAATTGCGAAATCCAGCGAATTCTTCGGCAAAAATGGATTTTCGGCTAAAATATCCATTCCAGTGGCTATTGCTGTGACAAATAATGTTAACAACATTTACACTAACCGCCCAGTATAAATTATTATTAACTATAATCGATAGAACTCGAGATATCAAGCAATTTGTAACATTTGGCCTTGGATTTGCAAATGATTTTCTGCGCCGACTGAATTCTCTTTTATTCTCAATGTTTAATCGTTCGATACATTAATGTTAATGCTTATACATATCACGTAGTATTATTTATAATGTATAAATACGTTTTAGTTGAACTTAGTGTAAGTGAATAGTTGCAGGAATATTTGGAGAAATATGAGTGAGATACTTGTTTCTCCCCCTTAGTTACTAACATCGGCGAAGTATAGGCTAAAACGATAGACCTATCACCTTATGGGTATTCGCGTTCACATCACTAACACGTAGAGGCACGGTACTCTATGAAACACTTTTTGGCAGGCACAGGCACTGACTCTACAATCGCGTTGCACACGATTACAAAATCATTTTCTGTTTTTAAACATCCTTCAGTTTCTGAAAAAGTCTTCTAAGTAACGGGTATATCTGAATGGAATCCTGTTAAATTAAAAGGCCTCCCACATGGTCCAATAATCGATGAAATTGATGCGCGAATTGAGAAATCACGAGATAATATGCACTATGCCATGCACACACTTCACTGAACCGATGAATTTCTCAGGGCTAGACAAACTTTTATTTCACAATGCGGGGTTCAAAAGTAACTCGATTTGCAGTTGCATCCATGCACCACAAGACACTCATGCATCATGCAACTTTCTGCGAGACTTTTAAAATTAGATTTTACTGTAAATTTCAGTGTTGGCGGTAAACTAATATTAGGGGCAAACGGAATCCAATTATTATTACTTCACTGGAATGATTAAACAGTGCATTAGAAACTTGTGGGAATATCAGTAACAGCGTGAATTTTTAATACTTTTTTCGGCGCACGATACGTGAAAGGGTTCGCAAGGGTACGCAAAGTGCTAATAAACAATGTCATCTTGCAATTTATAGCTTGCACGGGCTTTGAAGAAATGCCATTTCTGAACGCCATAGTGTCTTGATCCACGAAATGGATTTTCGGAGAGAAATCCGCGTGAGTCGTTGACCAACCGAGCCAAAGCATACCGTAACAAAAGCCTACCGTCTTATGTCAAACTCTCTCTCTAAACAAGTCACACGTATACAAGTACGCACACACCTTTCAGCATTTCAACACATTTCAGAGTAGTTGCTGAGTTGGACGCTGTTCATGAACAGAGGTCGCTAAATTCAGTCCTCAAATTATGGGTCGGTAACACAGATTGGGTGGCGACACGAAGTCCCATAAGGTGATAGGTCTATTCTATACCTCGTCTGTGCCACGCCTATACCGGCTTCCGTTAATGTCATTTTTGGAAAGATGCGCTAGTTAGAGATGTGCGGGTAATCGAATGTGTCGGGTACCCGAGCGATCGGGTAAAGTCGGGCGGGCTCGGACGGGGGCCCGGGACAGACGGGCCTACGGGTAGTTCGACTGTGTCCTGTAGCCCGATTACTTCGGGTAGCGCGATTGTATCGGGTAGCCCGATTATTTCGGGTAATGCGGTGCTTGATAAGTTCATATACGTATTCAGCTTTTTTAAACAACCGAGTACTCGTAAAGCATGTACAAAATCTTTACCTATATGAAACTTTAGAATAAGACGATTTTCATATTCTTATGCTTGTACATTTTTATTAAATACTATGAAACATCCGGAAAATATGCGTTTTTAAACATGTATTTAGTATTGCGATATTAAAAAAAGGAAGTTTAATGCATTATTAACAATATGTTCTGGATGTTTCATAGTATGTAATAAAAATATACAAGCATAAGAATATGAAAATCGTTTTATTCTAAAGTTTCATATAGGTAAAGATTTTGTACATGCTTTTTGAGTACTCGGTTGTTTAAAAAGTTGAATACGTATATCAACTTATCAAGCACCGCATTACCCGAAATAATCGAGCTACCCGACACAGTCGGACTACCCGTGGGCCCGTTTATCCCGGGCCCCCGTCCGAGCTCGCCCGACTTTACCCGACCCGACCCGAGCCCGAAAAGTCGGGTACCCGCACATCTCCAGCGCCAGTATTGTGGCTTTTACACGCAGGTGGCCATAAATCTCTCCGTACAGGGGTATAGTGCCGCGGTCATCCCCCCCCGCCCCGTAGTTAAAATTTTTTAAATTAAGACGGGTACGAAACCAGTCGACATTGTTTTCAAACCTAATTACAGTGATCTGGGGTGCGAGTGGTGAACCGATCATAAAAGCGGCTCTCCGAACGCTGGGCTGGTGAATGGTTGTAGTGGAATGCGTCCGTGAGGCAGTGTTGCCATTTCGTCTGTTCGCGCGCGCGTAGGTTGCAGTTTTAACGGACGACCCTGTATTTGCATCCATTAATACGCTTAAGTTTTATCACCACGAAAATATATTTTCGTATCATTTCGTTATTCCATATGCATATTTAAATAATTAATCAAAATCGAATAATATTAAAACAGAGCTTTTATTCGAGTTATTGTGGTTGTCCTACGTGTAAAATAAACATCGTAAGTATGATACTATTTAGGTACTTACATAAACTGGTAGCGTCATAAAAGTTAAAAAAATAATTTGGTATTATAAAATATGTTTCTTATTATCCCCTTCTATTGCGGCAGAATTTTAGCGAATGGTGTTCATGTTCACGCCTGTGTTAGAACATCTATTAACCGAGCAAACACGACAATTGCTCGTTCTTACGTCGTCGAAATAATATTCTAATAGCGAATTCGGTAACTCGCACTGACTTTGCACCGGTGCCAGAAAATTACTTGGATTGGTTGTTTCTGATAGAAACGAAGATAGCTCTATAAGAATCAACCAATCCAAGTCATTTTTTGGCACCAGTGCAGAGTCAGTGCGAGTTACCGAATTCGGTATAACATTGACGTTTTTGTCACGAATTCAAATTTCGCGCCAAACTGTATGTACGGGGTTACGGGTTAAGATGCACTGACTGTTTACTTGTAGGTTAGAATTCGATGTGACAGTTTCTGTAACCTTAGCGAAATGCAAACGGAAATTCATTTCTCGTAGAAATTCTGTGATAAAATTGTAATAAATGGAGGACAACGTTGAAACCGAAGATTCTGGTCAGTCAAAGACTAAATTGTCAGTAGACATAGTTGAGGAAGAAGAGAAAACACAGGTGAACGTGGAAGTTCTCGACGATACAGAAACTGTAGCTCCTGAGCAGCCGGTTTATCAAATTCGCCCTCAATTACACGAGAAGTATTTTGGTTTAGTTAAAATCATATCTTCCACTGCACCTTCTTTTTAAGCGTTCATTCACGATGTTTCCGGAAAAATTTATTTGCATACTTCTTTCCCACTTCTTTAATAATTTCTAATGTGGAATAATTTTTTTCTTTTTTACATTCCTTAAGCCCGAATAAAACGTGTTGATTTTACGCATTTACACAATTCTAAAATTCGAATCATTCAGTATTACTCATTTCATAGCAGTCTCCCCTAAATCACAATTATATATAATAAAACTACAGGTTAATCAATGTTATTTTAAGGAACTTTAATTTGTAATATTGAACTATAGTATAAAAGTGATAAAAACTTTTCATGCAGGTTTAAACCCTTAAGTGCTAAAGAAGTTATACATAATGTGTTGTACGATCAGCTTTCGGCAAAAACTTATGATGCTCAGGAAGCTATTCAATGGACTAAAGACATAGCAGACATAATTAGAGATAAAGTTAAAGGTGAAGTGTCTTTCGCTCAAGTAGATATTTCAGTTGAAAAGTAAATTAAATTTTGTTGGGCCAGCCGCAGTGTTAAATGGACTCTTGTATCATTTTAGAGCTAAAATTCAAACGATACAAGTATCTTGTAAATGTGGTTTTGGGTGAGCAACATGGTGCTGGGGTAAAAATGGGTACAAGGTGTATTTGGGATGCAGAGGCAGATACTTACGCGTATGATAGTTTTGTAAATGTAAGAAATATTATTATAAATTTCATTGCTTTTATTTGTTGCACAGATTAATTAACTGTTCGTTGACACACCTCTTCTGTTGATCAACTTTCACATACCTGAGTAGCCCACACCCAGAGCAATTTTTGAACGACTGCAATTCTCATCCAAAGAATCCAATCGTTAGGAAAAAAATCGTGGGTCATTTTCAAAGTCTCTAGAATGTGTTCCAATAGTTTTTTTTTATTCAAATTTTATCACAGTTTTTATGGAAAAATTCTGGGTTACCATGTGTCGAGAAAAAACGAGAATTCTAAAAAAATTGTAACTTTTACAAATTTTAATATTAGAAGCTAAAACTTGACAGAGTTGTTGTTCAGATATAATTAGAGAAAAAAAAGTTTATCAGTCGGCTTTGGAGAGAAGGTATTTGCCTACAGGAAGTACAGAGCGTCAAAATCAGCTGATGGGTGGCTCACATCTAGAGTGTCAATGAAGGGTTAAAACTGTAACGTGTGCAGTACAGTACGTTTAAAATTGGGTTGTTTTACAATATTAGGTATTGCATTCACATTCAATTTGCTTAAAAACGTTGAGATCTACATTTTGTTGTTTGACAATTTTACTATACAGTTCACTATAAAAGTAAAATATTGTAGAGTTGTACACCTTATAATACTGCAGCTCGCATTTTGCAGTACGTGTTTATAATTATTTTCGGATAATAAATTCCTTAGAGATTCTAGGGAGTAGTTTAAATGTAGTTAAAACCGATAAAGATTTGTTGTTTATAAAATAATTGATCATGCAAAAATTAAATAATTTATTAAAATACGTAACTATGCATACCACATGTGAATATACGTGGTACGGCGGTACGGGTGGTACGATTAAGTAAGACTGATTGTCGAAATAAAAATAAATTGAAAGCGTGAAAGAAAACATTTTCGCATGAAACTTAATTTTCGAGAGAATCGAATTTGAAAATTCGTCGGGTACGCGTGTCACTTATCTGATAGCGAATTCGGTACCTCGCACTGACTCTGCACTGGTGCCAACAAATGACTTGGATTGGTTGATTCTTATAGAGCTATCTTCGTTTCTATCGGAAACAACCAATCGAAGTCATTTTCTGGCACCAGTGCAGAGTCAGTACGAGGTACCGAATTTGCTGTAAATCTCGCCTTAATAGATTTTGTTATACGCTACTACTTCTGTGTTCTTACTTGTATCTTGTGTCAGTTGTCGTCCCTGCTTAGCTACCAATTTAGACTATAACGAAAATAATTATTGAAATCGCTACAATACGTTACTAGGGTTTATACAAAAACCCGTTTTCGAGTTCCACTATTATCAAGAATTCGAATTTTCACAAAAAATATATAATTAAAACAGTAAATAAATATTTGTACTCATTTTAAAAATTTTCAGTTTCCTTAATATTTATGGAATTACAAAAATGTAACACAATAAAATAGACTGCATACAAAACCAAATGAAAAAAAAACTAAAATAACTAAAATCCGCACAAAATATAAATCTTTTACAGTGGTACCAAATTATAAATCTTTGTTCTATTTAGTATTTTTCTTCAGAACATACAGGGGCGGATTTGAGATTTTCTGGAGGGGGCGCAGGGGCGAATCTAAAATGTTCTTGAAAGGGGGGGGGAGCGTAGGTCTGAAAAATAAACCAGGGACCTTTCGTGATAATATTTTCCTGCTACATGAAAAAGTGTTTCTTTTTTTTTGGTATCAATTTATCATATTTTCTCTCATATTGCTTCTTAGCAATCTCTCATATTGCTTCTTTGCTTTAAAATAAGTATTTTGCAAATTAAAATAAGTATTTTTTCTCTTGAGGGAGGCCCCCTCCCCCTCTGAATCCGTCACTGGAAAATATCAACTCATGAAGATTAGTTTTACATTAAACTGTTGCTTACTACAATATGCTTGTGTCCGAAGTGCTTTCAAGTCAAAATGTTAACGGTTTTAATTAAATAATTAATTCATTTCTGCATATTAATTCTAGTATATAAAACCGTTTTTTTTTTTAATTTAAGAACCAGTTTTCGAATTTTACGAATTTATAAATAAAAACCGAATTTTACACCCGGTTTTTAAATACCGACAAACCCTATACGTTACTATGTGCTCTACGTAACATTGGCTCCGTAATCCTCCATCTATCTATAGCGAAATCCGTTAATTTGAAAGTGAGACGCGCGCATGGATACCCCACGAATTTCTAAATTCGATTTTTTCGAAAATATAAGATCAGACAAATAAATTTATTTGTAATTTTATTTATATATTTTTTATCGATTTACACGAGTACAATCTTCGCCTACTTGGTTGTAATACCCCTCCCCCCGAACTGCATATTTCATAATTCGTTGATTGAACATAATATGCACAATATTCGTAGATTTTGCAATAGTAATATAAAATAAGTGATTTTTGGGACTGCAATACTTCTGCACAGAGAAATGTTAAGCACTTTGATAATATCTAATCCTAAGTTTTATGCATCGTATTAGATACATACAGAAAACAACATTTTTTCAGGATACGATATTCTGTGTGGCTACTGTGTACGCAGTATATTTTTATTAAAACCGTGGCAACCTTCCCAATACGCTATTACAAGACTTAGTATTTATTAATACATATCGTATTCTAGAATGTGATGGATGGAGAAAAAGACAAACGTATGATCAGACTTATAGAAGGAGCAGGCACTTTATTAAAGTAGAAGCTATTATTATCATTCGTTAACACACATTTTATATATATTGACATGGCACAATTTTTACATATATTTATAAATGGTATTTGCATTCATGTATTTCATAATGCACACGCTCATGTTTGTGATAACAGTGCACTAAGTTTACATGTTTCGTGTTCACTACAATTACTATAGCACCATAATTCACGGTATCATTCTATTTATAGTTACAAAAAATTCTGTAATCATTATTCATTAAAGACTCGTGGTTTCGTGGTGATGACATTTACTTACATTTATTTATAATAAAGTTGTTCTAGAGTGCGAAAAAAGTTTCTCGACAATGGTATTGTATTACACTTTAAACATATCTTTCATTTATTGCGTACACTGTATTTATTCGCTATAAGCTCGCGGTATGGGACCGACGGCGAGCTTACATCGGTTGAATGACCAGTTTCTATGGCTGATTTCCTCCTCTTACTCCCGTTCTTGGCAAGATAACCGCTTCTTATTTAGCTTTGCAGCAACAACGTAAATGGTGGGCAAATCGAGCTTATAGCGAGAGAATACAATGTACCTACTAAACTTTCCTAATTAATATACTAACTTGTTTACCTGTAAAATTTTGTAACTACATGTATAGTATGTCAATAAATGTTTTATAAGAGCTGAAGATTAGAAAACAAGTATTATTTTTGTATTGTTGATAAAATGTTGTACGTATAATATTGTTTAAAAAAATATAATACTACAAAACAACATTTGTTAGTAAAATTATTTTGGAAAAATTATCCTGTCACGTTATTACACCACCCCAGATTAAATTCTTCGAATAATTTTCAGATCTATTTCGTATATCTGCATGTACGTACAGATACATGTATAGTATAAGTGTGGTATATAAGCATTAAGTAGTATGTTCATAATGGAAAAAAGAAAAATAAATAAGATTTCTAATTCGTACTAAATACAAGATGAAAATATAATAGGATATTAAACGAAGCCTACTTGCACAATATAGGTTTCAGTGAAACATATTCAACATCACATATAAAAAACATTTTACATTGTACATTAAAATAATTTAACATGTAACAAAAACCAGGATAATAGAGCATAGTCGATTGTGTGTTAGTATAATTTTCAATATTTCCCACCTAAGCAGCAAATAATTTCGAAAGTGCTGCTAGTGTAAGCCTAAAATTTCTGTGACAATTCCACACAATTAAATCTAACCAAGACAACTTATAGTTACGATATTCGGTCGTTTACCATTTCCTATTACCGTAGGTTTCATTATCCAGTAAAAAATTATTTCTGTTAATTAAAATTATACCAATTTTATTCAAAATTGTGTAATTATTTATGTGTATAGTATGTACATAACGTTTGACAAACAGAGAACCAAAGAAGTTTTTATTCTCCTACTTGCCATGCTGCATTATCCTTAATTCTTCCAAATTCTTCACTCTTTATTCCATTAAAGTTTCATTCCTGCTTTTTAGCGTACGTAAATGACGGAAGACCGTGAAATTCAAACGTAATTTCGTTTCAAACAAGACTACTATGTTAACGTATTTATCCTAAACTCAGCAGTACGTTAATATAAGTGTTAAACCAAGTTACATAATTACACATGGCATGGCACAGCAAAGGGGCAAGCAAACGGGAACCACAGCCCCGCCGCTTTTGGTTTTCGATTTACTTTTACTAGATGCTTCGTATTCGTATTTTGCGCTACCCTTCTGCCATCCTCCCTGTAAACACATAAAAGCAAAATATAGTTTTATTTAATTATAGTAAGTGGAAAGTAATTTAATGTTAACAGTACAAATATTTGATACAAAAATAGTATAAGAGAACGTAAATGATAAGTGTACATGAAATTAGAATTTTAAGAAGCTACCACATATGTATATGTATATATAGGAGGAACTAGTTTCCTATTAAGCTTTTTTTTAACAAATTCGTATTCGTTCAAAAATATGCGTATCAAAATATTTCCAAATAAAATTTTATCAGAGATCAAAAGTTTTGCAGCGAACAAAATACTGTCTAAACAACTCAAATGAAATAGAAAAACCAAACGAATCTTTAAATTGTAAAAGCATAGGTAGCTACGATGCCGGAAAATTTGATTTTTTTTATTAAAGAATTAACAACAAGAATATTCGATTAAGCAAATTGCAGTCAAGGCAAATGAGCCTAATGAATAAAGTGTAAGCAATTGCTTTTTCTTAATATTTTACTAGGAATTGCTTAAATTCATGTGAATAAAAACACAAGCATTTGTTTATCTTGTAGGAATTCCTAAACTGACGAGGAATTACTTAAAGCAATCGCTTTTCCTTAATTTTTAAGGAATTGCTTACTAATCAAATGAATAAAGTGTAAGCAATTGCTTTTTTTGCTTTTTTTTTTGTTTCGAAGGCTACGCTACAATACATTACCAAATTCAGGTACACACATACCAAAGTTAAGGGTAACTGAGGAAAACTACATACTGAAAATCAATATAGGTATTGAAAGGGAAACGGAGTATGTCGGTATTAGAAATTGCAGCAAAAGTAAGTAAAAACAGGAGAGTTTTTACCGAAGTGGCAACGATGAAGAGACGACTATTAAAAAGTGAACAATGAATATATGTGGTTGTTAGAAAAGAAAATTTTTAAAGCCACAAAATAACGTAAAATAACATCAGTAAAATTCGCAAATTAGGCGATATCTGAGAAAAACTACTGTGAACAAATAAACAAAAATTTGAAGTGCCAAAAGAAAACAGGTCAAAAACTGTTGAGTTGTTGTTTATTGCTTTTTGTTTTTATGTAAAAATACAGTTCTTTGGTATCACAAATTTCGATTGTTTGTCATGATTGATTCGGATAATTGAAGTTCTACAATCTACCGCAGGGGTGCACAGGGAGCCGTTTTTAGCGCCTAGCTGCGAGCAACCCGCTTGTCCCGTTGCTAAGGTTAGAATCGGTGAGGGGAACTGCAGTAGTGTACGTGCGTGCTCGTAGGCTCGTAGAGTAAGTATATACAGGGTCAACGTTTTGTCCTGCAACCCGCGCTCGCGCGAACAGGTAAAATGGCAACAGCGCCTCACGGACGCATTCCACTGCAACCATGCACCGTCCCGGCGTTCGGAGAGCTACCAGCGTCCGCTGGATAGTCTCTTTCAAATTAACGTCGCAAAGAGCTATTCAGAATTTCCCGGCCCGGGTTGAAAAATTTGGGGCCTTTTCGTATAACTTTTGAACTATAAGTAATTTAAAATATTTTACATTTACTTAATTTTTTTTCTTTCAATTTTTTAACCATAAGTGTTGTAAAAAGCTTTTTTTTTGCAAACTGTTTATTTGATACTGTATTTAATGCTGTTTTTAAAATTCGTGGTGTTGGAAACAATAGGCTAGTTGTTTCTGTATCATTACATACAGAATCTATTGTTGTGGTTTTCTTTTTTATGATTTTATCCTTAATGCAGTGCATACCTAAATCGGACGTAAAGGGTAGCTAATGGGACGTGTCTTTGATTGTAGCGGTGTTTGAATTTTTTTTCTAGAATTTTTGTGTCTGAATGTTTTAGCTACTCAACGCCACGCCTATACCGGCTTCCGTTAATTTCATATTTTGGAATGATGCGCCATTATTGTGGCTTTTACACGCAGGTGGCGAAAAATCTCTCCGTACAAGGGTGCCGCGGTGAACCCTGTCATAGCTAAACAAATTTAAATTGAGACGGGTACGAGATCAGTCGACATTATTTTCAAACCTCATTACAGTAATCTGGGGTGCGAGTGGGAAACCGATCATAAAAGCGGAGCGCGCGGCTCGATTACCTGGGGCCGGAAATTCCCAATAGCTCTTTGCGACGTTAATTTGTAAGAGACCATCCTAAAATTTTCGGAGGTCAGGCGTCACTGCTGTCCAGGCAGCTGGCAGCTCTCCGCTGGGCCGGTGCATGGTTGTAGTGGAATGCGTTCGTGAGGCGCTGTTGCCATTTTACAAGTTCGCGCGAGCGCGGGTTGCAGGATAAAACGCTGACCCTGTATAGCTGAGTTCAAGTCATACCAAATGCACGTACCCTACTACAGTTCGCCTCACCGATTCTAACCTTAGCAACGGGACTGGCGGGTTGCTCGAAGCTAGGCGCTAAAAACGGCTCCCTCTGCACGCTTGATTCTACCGTATCAAATGTGAGATCTACTTACACCAGATTGCATCATCGCTGCACTGGCTTCTTCTTTCTTAGTGAATTCCACTGATCCAGGAGGATAATAAACTGGAGGACCAGCAACATTTTTACTTTTTACTTTAGGTGGTGTATGCGGCACAAAATCAACTTCCTTCTTAACGGCTGGTGACTCTTTTTGTTGTCTCTTCTCTCTTTTTTCGATGTCCTCTAATACTTCACGCTAGAGAGTAAAAACAATTTTTTATTAGGTTCTGTGTAATATTCGTAATTTAGGTGTGCAAATATCGATATTTCGCTTATTTCTCATTACTGTTATTTTGTAGTTTAGTTTGATTTCGTTCTTATACCCAGTACATGGAAAATTGTTAGGTGTCGACATTTTTCGTCTACTATTCAATTAAATAAAGAAACGATTTCAATGAAATTCTTAATATTAATAAAATCTTTATTCAACTACCGTTGCAGCATTCGAATAATGTTTCTCACCTTATGCTCTAAAGTAGTTTAAACAAGAACTACCTTTGTAATTTTTATTTTTGAAAATTTGTGCACTGAAATATTATGGTATTAAAAGATGAGTCCAAGCAGTGCCATAATTTTGGTAAAGGTTTTGAGTCGTCACGTGGTTTCGGTCTCCAAATCACAAAATTTACTTGAATTGTTTTTGTATAGTTACTCGAAATACCAATACATTAGCGGACAAAAAGTTACCACTTTTTGGATTTGTTCTATTTTTGTTATTTTTAAGCATAAATTGGGGACTGTGGTATGTTTAATATGCATATTCTGATGGAGAATTTAAAGCTGTTTAAAAGCCAGTTACAGTTGAATTTATTTAACCAACAAACAAAAACCCTACATAACATTAAACAAGACAACACACTTTTAAAGCCAACAAAAAGTCACAAAGCTTGGTAACTTTTCAGGTTGTCCTGAAAGCAAAAGGTGCCCCCACAAAATATTAGACTTTTTTATTAATGTTCAAAAGTGGTACTTTTTGTTGGCTTCAAAAGTGTGTTATCTTGTTTAAAGTTATGCAAGGTTTTTGTTTCTTAGTTAAATAAATTCAACTGTAACTGGGTTTTATACAGCTTTTAATTCTCTTTCAGAATATGTATATTAGGCACATACTGCAGTTTTGAGTTGATATTGAAAAGTAATAGAAGTAGGGTGGTTCAAAAAAGTGATAACTTTTTTGTCTGCTACTGTACATATTTATGCAAAACCTAAATTTAATAGCTTTTTTAACTCCTGAAAATCACTCGAAAATTATCATCTAGAGAAGCGATTTTCAATCGGTGTGCTGCGACAAATCCCCAAGTGTCCAAGATTATTTAATACAAGTTAATGTGGTGCGGTAACATTGATTAAAAATATAATCATTGTATACCAATGACGAAAAAACTTCCTGTCAGTGCGATAACTTTCTTAGCCATTTGCAGAACAGTTTATCTAAAGATTTTAGTAATTAAGTAGTTTATGTGTGCCGTGGGATGACAAAATTTGAAAATCGCTGATCAAGAGCAAAGTGTGCCTTAAATCAACCAGTTTTTGTAGAATCTATTTTTACCTTTAATAGTTTGGGAAACAATAATTACTCATATAAACTCAGGGGCGGATTTGGTGATTTGGCGCTTCTACGCTAACAATCATTTGTTGCCCTTTCCGTGGAATATCATCAAATATTTTAATTTAAGGGGGGAGCCTTATTTAGGACGCTAGGAATAAGGTGAAACTTGGGAATTTTTTTCTGAGAGACTGTTAAGCGGATGTTTTCCAAACTTTCAGGGTATTTTAGTTCACATTCAAACAGTAAAAATTAATTTTTTCGTTACAAAGGGTCCGGTAGAAATGGAGATATATGAACACGTTCGTAGGAACTCGCGCGCCGGAGTTGCAAATTTGCGATTCTGTTGGAGGCCCCAATTCTTCCCCGAAATAACTAAAGATTTTCGTATTTCTCGTATAATTACATTGTCGATGTACCTAACAAATGAAAACAAATTTAAAAGTTGGGAAATTGGTGGGACTTCATAGAAAAGTTACGATTCTGCCCAAAGATATTTCGTACTATTTATGGAAAAAGAGTTGTTCAATTTAATTTATTTATAAAATTTTTAGGTCCATCGACAATGTAGTTAAACGAGAAATAAGAAAACCCTTGGGTTTTTTGTTTCAGGAAAGAATTGCGACCTCCAACAATATTCCCAAATTTGCAACTCCGTCGCGCGAGTCCCTGCGAACGTGTTCATATATCTCCATTTCTACCGAACACTTTATAACGAAAAAATTAATTCTCATTCTTTGAATGTGGACTAAAATACCCTGAAAGTTTGAAAAGGATCCGCTTGACAGTTTCTTAGAAAAAAAATTCCCAAGAATCACCTTATTCCTAGCGTCCTAAATAGGACTCCCCCTTAAAACAGTTAAAGCAATTTTAAAATTAATTGAATACGGCAACTCACGAATGAGTTATTCCTAATTTGTTACATGCAAAAAAGTGATTTGTTTTTAAAGTTGTCTGAAGCCTCTGTGTTTAAATATTTTTCAATTTCTTTCGTCCAAAATTTTCCGCTCTATGCAGCCTATTTCACCTATATACAAAGCCATCCTTGTACAAATTAAAAAAATTATCTAAAAGATTTACTTTCTCCTCCTTTTGCTTATTTCTCCACATTTTTAGACATGATACTTGCGGAGCTGAAGAAATTCATTCTACTCACCTCAGAGTCAGAGAACGATGCCATAAGGTCCTCCAGCTTTTTAGGCGGAGTTTGCTCGGTAGTAGCAGGCTTAGATGGGTAAACCTGAACCCCGGTCGGAAATGGTTTAGGTAACAGGACCTCGTGGTCTTCGGCATTCTTATTCGGCGGTGTCGTCGTGGTCGTGTTCGAGAATTTATATATAGTCGTGGTAGATTGTGGCGGAGTGGTTTGCGGCGGTACAGTGTAATAATTAACCGGTGTTCCTGGTTTATCAGGTGTCGGGTGTCGGCCACTGGACGGTGGCCGGCTGGGATAATGTTCCTCGATTCGATTCAGGGTAGTGTGTGTCTCGTTTATCGTCGGTGGTTGGTTTTGATAAATCACCGTTTTGCCTGGGTGGTTTGGTCGATCACTAGGAATATGCCCGTTGGGATAAGCACCGTCCACTTGGTAGTACTTCTCATTTCGCGTAACTGTTGTAGTTTCTAGAGGTGGCGAGCCAGGATGATAGACAACCGTGGTTGGCTGTCCTGGCGGACCTCCATGGTGCTCTTCGCGGTAGAATTTAGCCTCTTGGTGTAGCGTGCTAGACTTTTTAGTGATGTCCGTCACTAGAGGTGGACTATCGTACCTGACTGGTGTTCTGGATGGGACGCTTTCGTTTACTGTCTGGTAGGTGATCGTTTTATCCGTTGTAGAGGTGGAGCCTTTCGGTAATGTGTACGTGATAGTTTGATCGCCTGGAAGCACAACAGTTCCTGGCACGCTGCCGCCTGGTAGATATGTTTCAGGTGCTCCTGGTAGCTCATAGGTGTACGTTTTAATGGTGGTCGTTACTTTCGTGTTTGGACCAGGTGCCAGATTGATTGGTATCGTTGGCGTTGGCGATGGGACTGGTATGTACTCCACATTTCCGTATTCTTGGGTGGCATTCGTGTGCACCGTAGTTACTGTACTCTGCACTGGCTCCGTTTGGTAACCTTTAACAATTAATGGGTTCATACATTTAACGAAAATAGCAAGTTATCAAGTCGAGTTTTGGCAAGTACAATGCAGTTTAGTGGTCAAAATCTACTTAAGTTAGTGCTTGACAACAGTTTCAGGTTAAAACATATTGTTCTGCTGTCGCCAATATTCATTTTCAGTAATTGTATTCTTTTTAAGCTCGTGAGACATACTTACTCGAAGATTCGTGAATATATTTTACATCCCTCTGCTGAGTACCTGGTAAAGGTGAAGTCTGTTTCGAACGAGATGCAGAACTGTCGTATACCTGGCACACAAGTCGACGTTTATAATATTATCAGATCAAATGACATTATTATGTCCGAAGTATTATGAAAGCCAAAGTACCCACTAGTTCTCTATTAACTGTTCTGCTAATAGGCTCTGGACCTCGAGGGTGTACTGTACTGTCTTCGTATGTTCTTTCTCGAATGTCATCGCTGCAAAATATCCGACAATAATATCGAGTGAAGCGCAAAGTCTTCGCTTAAGCTCTTGTTTGTAATTTTATGGCAGGTTAAGCAAAGGCCAAGAGTGCAGTTTCATCAGCAGAGGAAATGCAAGGCCAGATGCGCCTTTCAACTAAGGTTTGAAGCATTGGTTTCTATTTTTATGGGAAGAATGGGCTTCTTGGCAACGATTCAAACAGTGGGGATATTTTGAAGTATTCTTTGAGCGAGAACTTACATCAAGGCCGAACTAGTATTAGTCAACGCATTGTCCGTCGTTATCCACGGATCTGTAAAACAGAAAGAGAAGATTGTATCTTGTAATTAATGACAAGGAGATTCATCTTATACTTGATTTACAATAAACTGAAGAGTAAAGGCTGCCGTACAAAATAGGCAACTAAAAATTTTAATTATCTCAATATTTTGTTGTTGCATCTATACGTAAACTTTACCTCACGCTCAAAATAAATACGCTTCCCAATTTTTCTTCAGCAAGTTCATCATACTTCGTCCGCAGACGAGTCGTAGAATGCGGAAATCATAATTATTAGCGCACTGAGTGTCAGTGAAATGTGGAAACATAAAAAATACGCAGGAAGTGGGACTTAGCTCCTAACTTGATATTACATTTCTTCATCGATTTAACAAGATTCTGATAACTAATATCTAACTAACAAGGGAACACCGCGAACCCGGACTCACCGATTGGAACGCAACTTTGTGGGTTTCATGTGTGCCCTATCGCCCTTTAAGGGGGTGAAACCTAACCTCAAAGTCAGATTGCCACTTCCACTTTTTCACGTATAACTCTCAAAGTACAACAGACAGAAAAAAATGTTTCAAACAAAAGTTTAATGGCGCAATAAGCGCTACAAAATAGCGGTAACAAATTTTGGAAAAGAGTTAAAAAATATATATATAACTGACGAAAAAAATTCTTTTCAAAATTTTGTTAACGCAAGATTGTAGCGCTTATTGCACCATTAAACTTTTGTTTGAAACATTTTTTTCTGTCTGTTGTACTTTAAGAGTTATAAGCGAAAAAGTGGAAGTGCCAATTTGACTATGAGGTTAGTTTTCACGCAATTAAAGGGCGATAGGGCCCAAATGAAACACACCGTTGTTCTTGCTTTGAGTCACTCTATAAAACCCACAAAGTTGCGTTCCAATCGGTGAGTCCGGGTTCGCGGTGTTCCCTTGTAAGCTGTGGGATGCTAACCGGAGTCCTGCCTACAATAGGGTGTAAGTTCAGTTTTGGATCTCTGCTGAACGGCCGTCACCTGCTGGCCTGATAACAATGACCATCCTTGAATCTCAATGTCGCGGACTTCCCGCTGCCCACCCGGCATTTCCATTTTCTCTCCGATTTTATTTTCTCTCTCAAAGTGTCGCAGAGGGTCGGAGAAATCAGGTCGATCTTCTGTTATACGCAGCCCTAATATGGAGACGGTTGTGTACCGTGTGTTACCGCAAACAACACAGACTCCGGTCGGCTACGTCACTTCCATATAGGGAGACAGTCGGCACGGAAATCTTCTCAATATAATGGCGTTGTCGTGTTACTCGGGATCACGGTTTATTGGAATCTCCATAGAATTTTAAAAGTCCTGGCATTTATAGCGCTGCGTTCCCACTTTATGCAACGGATACTAAGACTTGTTAGAAACTCCCCGTGTCACGAATTTCTGCGTAAATGTTAACCCATTAATTAATTTGTCTAGTTTTTATTACAGCAGGTACACAGTTTTTTTTTCAGAATAGGAATAATAACGAAAAATACAGAATTAGGTTATAAAGGTTTAGAATATTTTATTTTCTCAACTTTTGAAATTCACGTTTTAAATTAAAATTGTCGTTTTAGGTTTTTAACAAATACGCGATTATTATTTACTACGCGAATACTTGTCACTTAGAAAAGTAGAAAGAAACTTATCACTTAATATTTTAGACTTCGAAAGTTAGAAATAAGTAGGTGCATTCGAATTTTTCCTCTGACAACAAAAATACTATTACTTTACTTTTTAAAAGGCAGAGAAGTTATTTCCTCTGCTGTTTCTACGAAGAAAAAATTATTAAATGAAATTATTATTAGTCTCTCTAGAATTATTTTCAAGAGAAAATTTTCATCTCTGCAATTCAAACACTTTTTCGCTGTGATAAAATAATACGAAATATGATCACTCTAAAATCCAAAATAAGCGTCACGTCATTTTCGATAGACACAATGCGATTATATCGGCAAAACTCCAGCCGTCCTATTGGTGAAAATAGTTAAACTGGAAATTCTCCCAGTTGCTGATTTGTTTATCCTCGCCATCGTAGCGTGATATTTATAAACGCATTCACTTTAGAAAATTTTGCAAAGATACATGGCTCGTGATACGTTCTTGTACGTGTGGTCCCAGTTCCGCCTTTTAGCATGCGGTAACAGAGCTCGATCGAGCAAATGGTGCGAATTGAGTCTCGCGAGAATCTCGCGGCGAGCAACGAGCCTCCCTCGTTTTGTCGTTCTCATTGTTAATTAACAGTATACCTGCAAGGCCGTTCCGCGCCTTAAAAGGAGCGACACGAGTGACCAGCTCCCCTTCCTTCCACGATCGTACAAAACGCGCGAGCGCTTGCGCGCCATTCCTCGCGAACACACCCGAGGGTTTATAGTAGCATATCCAGCGCAGTTCAGACATAAATCAGACACTTTTTATCAAATATTCAAATACTTTCGCTATTCTTTTCCATCACCCCCCTCCCATGTGGTATCCATTTTTTAAATTAATTCACTTTCCCTCTCGAAATTAGTATTTGGCTTGGATATACTTGTTAATATATTAATTACCATTTGTCATTCTTTCCTTTTCAATATTTCTATTAATACTTTGCGTTTGTCACATGTAAGTGTTGGTAACGATTTTTTAAAGTAATTTTATAGTATTTTAAAATCAGTAAATATCATCAACTATTGTATTTATTTGGGGCTTTAGATTAATATTGTTATTGCGTTGTAATTTTACAATATAATAAAGAGATTGGTTTTTTATTTGACAAGTGGAATGCCTCTCAAGTGCGGACAAGGAAACCGTGTGCAGAAATGAAAGGGGAGCATGTACTTACAATTACAGCATCTTTTGTAGACCTCAATGTAGGAATATAGTAAAAATATATATAATTTAATAAAACTCTATATGCAACAAGCACAGAAAAGTAAGTCACTTGTTTATGGAAATTGAAAATCGTTTCCAACTCTGACAGATTTCACTTTTTTATCTCTGTAGAATCAAGCTTGTACTCTAACAACACTGACCAACACGATTTTTTTTTCCGCAATATCCACTGGGTGATTCTTGTAGAGTTTTTCGCCCTGAACACGAATCCGCAAACCGTTTGTCGCCATCACCCTCAGTTTTTGAGAAATTCGATTTTGAAAAAAACTGCAAATTTTCAAATTTGAACATCTTTTGTGTCGAAACGGTAATAGTTATTCGGTTGCTTGTTCCGTGAAATTATTCTACGAAACCTCCCGAATACAACGATATAAGTTATTATTGCATTATGAACATTTAAATATGTTTAAACAACGATAAAAAGGAAAAGTACACCCGAAATGCACTCATTTTTGAAGATATCTTTCAATTTATTTTCAAAACTAAGAGTCTAGGAGAAAATCTGACTACCCCACGCGATGCAGCGGACAATTTTCCTTCGGAAAGCATCAACAGAAGTGGTAAAACACATTTTGTTTTCAATACAGAAGCGAAATAGTTTGGTAAAACGTGCGGCGTGTATCGCGCGCCGCAGTTGACAACCACTGTCGACGCCGCACGTTTTGCCAAACTATTTCGCTTCTGTATTGAAAACGAAACGTGACTTACCACTTCTGTTGGTGGTTTCCGAAAGAAAATTTTCTGCTGCATTGCGTGGAGTAGTCAAATTTTCTCCTAGACCCTTAATTTTTAAAATATATAGCAATATATCTGCAAAAATTGGTGCATTTCGGGTGTCCTTTTCCCTTTGAACGTTGTTTAAACATATTTAAATGCTAATAATTCGATAATAACTTATATCGTTGGGTTCGTGAGGGTTCATAGAATAATTTGACGGAACAACCAACCGAATAACTATTACTGTTTGAACACAAAAGATGTTCAAAGTTGAAAATTTTTATTTTTTTTTTGAAAATCGAATTTCTCAAAAACCGAGGGTGATGGTGACAAACGGTTTGCGAATTCGTTTTCAGCGCACGAAAACCTATAAGAAACGGCTATTGAATGTTAAAGAACAGTAAAAAAAAGTTCAATTTTGTTGGACAGTGCAATGAGCCCTAAATTGATTTTCAAAATTCAGCATAAAATGCACAGTTGTGTTCTGCCACAAGGTCAGTGTGATTTGAGTTGTGGTCAAACTTTACAATATTCGATAGTTTCTATAGCCCAATGCAGTGTATTTAGTATTTTAAATGAATAATGTAAACCACAATTCAAGTTACCAGCGACAGTGAGCACAAATCTGCAGATGGCGCTGCCTGCGTTGTTGAAAGGAACAAAGAAAGTATTAGACGCGAGGCAAATGTTTGAGTACCTTGTATAACTGAGACGAATTCAAATAAATTAATTATTCTGTAATGACTACTGACTCGAATAATTCAATACTCGGCTAGCTTGAACTGAAACCAACCCTATTCAGCTCAAATTTTGCCTATTTTAATATTCCTCGTCGAGCTTTCTGTGTCTTGTAAAAACCGTGATCTCATAAAGCTTGTAACGCAATTAAATATTAGCCCTCCAAACTAAATGACTCTTCCTTTTAGCCATTAATTTTTATAACTAATATTACAATGCCATTGACTGTATCACTCGTCGTTTATCCTAGCATAACGTTGCTTTTGACTTTGCAGTTGCTTTTATAATTAAATGTTCCCCTCAGAACACTACCCATTTCTGTGAAAATTTAACATGGTTTATGGCATAAAGTTTATGCTCATTATGATCAGTGCTATTAATTCTGCGTTCAATTTTCTTTGAAATCAACACTTATTATATAACAATAAGTGTATTTAACAATGGAATACTACTTGAATAGAAATTTAATTCACAAGTTGTCCTTGACAACGACATTTTGCATATTTATTTTGAGCGAGTATTTTCTAATTTGTCAATTATGTTAAACATTAATATATTAAAATTGAAGAAAATTACAGCAAATAGTATGACAAAAAAGGAATTATTTAACAAGAACTTACCAACTGGCTTTCCATCCAGGCTCTTGTTATACTGGTACGACACCTGTTTATATGCAACGGTTTTGCTTTGACCGGGTTGTACCTGAAGTAAAAAAAAAACTTTTTTATTAAATACTTCTCTGAATATTAATGAAAACCTGTTTACGGAGGCCTTGTTTCCTACCCCAGCTTTTTCTATATCATTCCGACTGGCAAGTATTATTCATAAATGCAGATATCCAACTGTATTACAAATTACAAATGTGTGTTATAAATACTTAACGAATCTTTCTCATGAATGAGTACCTTTCTTAACATCAGGCGAACTGCGATTCGTCAATTGCACACCTTGCAGCAAGAGTTTTTAAGTTATGACGTGTAATATTCTTAAAAAAAATTTACATCGTTTGGCGCAAGTTCGATACAAATCCGATAACAAATGAGCGATTTATTGCAAATTTTGAAGCTGCACCCATTTACTGTTTTGTGCGATACGAACGCGCAACTACGTCCCACCTTACACACAGCCTTTCAAGAAGGCTTTCAAATGTGTGTTGACTGCGGATGAGGATATTTCCGCAGATAATGATGACGAGCAGGCGCAAGAATAATGTTATTCTTTTACATCTACAAACAGTTTTTTTTTCCAGTTTACTCGAAACTGGTCAAGATGGAGTTGCACCCCTCTTCCTGCAAGGTCTTCAGTTACTTAAAATCTCTTGCCCTCTACTGTCTCAAATATTCAACTTCCTACTATATTTTTCGCAATTTATATCGCCTTTCGTTGAAATTCTAATATTGTCTACTTGTTGATACCATTATTATAACAAGCAGAAATTACGTTAAGGGGAATAGAATGTTCATTACTTCACCAATGAGCAACCACTGAAACTGAAAGTATTGCGTGTTTCGTGATCTGTGGATAATCAGTTAACGTGGAAAGCGTGGGTCGAGCATAGGCGACTCTCCTTATAAGATCGTAATTATAACGAATACTGCGTCACAGGCGTTGGCGGGCCTGCAGCCATGTTCGAAACACGTGAAATCTCAATACTATCAGAGCCAACGAAGACCTCATCGGTGAATGAAAATTAAGTAGGGGAGACCGGGGTAAAGTGAACCTCGGGGTAAAATGAGCTTCCTTAATTTGTTCTTTAACAATAGAATATATTTACAAATTTTGGTGACGTAATAAATGTATGTAATATAAGAATGATAAATATGCACATTCAGATATCGAAAAATGTAAATTCATTTAAAAAATTAAAAATGAAGTTTTAGAGACTTCCAATTGGTTTTCTTTTCAATTTAGCTTTTTGGATAAATGAGTTATTTTAACTCCAAATTTTTTCTGCGTGTTTAAAACAAGCTTATAAACATACACGTACACGTGTTTGCGAAAACATTAATCCTAGCATTGTTAAAGAATTAATTTTCCACTGAGTATATATTCGGGGTAAAGTGCCAGAAAGTGGGACAGAAACTAACCCAAAAAAATGAAAAATCTGTCACAGTTTTTGACAAACACGGTGCAAAAAAGCCATAAGCTGCCGTGCTGAACGTGTCATCCTAGCGCAAGGGGTTAATATTTACTTGGATCCTTAATTAAAGTTCTTATTTTATTTCAGCTCACTTTACCCCGGATAGGAGTTCACATTACCCCATACACTTATATCATTTCTTTCAAGATGAAATTTAATATACTCTAAGTTCATTTTAAGTTTTGCTATTCGTCATTTATCAACAGTAATGTTTAAATTATATTATAAATGTATCACCACGCATATTTATTGGAGGGAAAAAATTTTATTCGACTTCAAACTTTTTCGGGCTCACTTTACCCCGGTCTCCCCTAGGTAATTAAAGGATAGCTTTCAAGACTCTACAGCGTAGGCAGGTACTAAATATATGTAATAGGCATAATCAAATGATATTAAACGGTTAATTCTATTATCTCAACTTTATTCTATAATTTCTCTAGTAATAATAATTTCTATTAACGTAACTGATTTACTCTAAAAAAATGTCGTTTGGGAAAAGTTGTCTACTTATTCTATTTATTCTGTGAAAATATCAGCCTTCTTAAATTTGTTTGTATTATTAATGATAAAGGAAATTATTAGGTGCTCTGGTTCTAGTGTTTATCAATGTCATTTATTTAACAATTATAAAAATAAGGCAAGGATATTTTGTGGTTATAAATGGCACATATTTGTACAGTTTGACATTCTCTTTCAAGCTTTTACACTTTTATCTTTACATTCCTTTTTTAATATATTAGAAACACAGCAATGTGGACGTTTCCAGTAATGACGTAAATAGCACAGGTTATACTTACATATGAGTAAGTACGGATTTCGCGTTATGGTTAGCTGACGTGTGATTTATGAAAGAATAGAAACAAGTGGATAAATATTATTTCGTTTGAAGCACGGTCTTAAGGGGTTATACCTAGTCAGGCGGCCGAAAAGAGGCGAATGTTTGCGAATTTTTTTTGAAAAAGCGGAAGCATATATTCTTACAGAACTTTTTGCGCCTAAAAGAGCAACATTTAAAGAACATTTGGTATTTTTTTCGTAGAAAAATATTGACGTTTATGATAAAATAACAACTCACATCCAAGAAGCCTTTTTAAAAATTTGTTTTTGCGGTGAGCACTGCCATTCGGAAACAGATTATCTAAAATCAAGAAACAAAAAAGGTTTCGTTAGCATATTAATGTATCTTCGGGTTAACGGAGGGAATTCTCGAAATATTAATTTAAAATAAAATGGCGGCTATTTATATTTGAAATCCTGATTTTTCGCGTGATTTTTGCAAGGAAAATCAGGATTTCAAATTTAAATAGCCGGCATTTTGTTTTAAATTAATATTCCGTAAAATTCTCTCCGTCAATCGGAATATACATTAATATATTAACGAAATCTTTTTTGTACTTTGATTTTAGATAATCTGCTTCCGAATGGCAGTGCTCACCGCAAATGCAAATTTTAAAAAAGGCTTCCTGGATGTGAGTTGTTATTTTATCATAAACGTAAATATTTTTCTACGAAAAATTACCAAATGTTCTCTGAATATTGCTCTTTTAAGCGCAAAAGGTTTTGTAAAAATATATGTTTCCGCTTCTTAAAAAAAAATTCACAAATATTCAGCATGGATTCTGCGAAATGATGAGAACGATCGAGGAATCAGTTTCAAATGCGACTTAGTTCCACTGGAATAGCTGGCCTTTTAATTGCAATGTCATAGCAGAAAATGGGCAATATATTTTGTGGGGATTAAAATACGTGACATTTAAACGTGGCAGGCGTTGTTCCAGTAGAGTCATCCAACCTGGTACACGGTTAAACCGTAAACTAGAACGTAAATTCTAGGCGTTAATAATTTATATATTTAGCTTTTCATATTTGAAGCTGTTATTCCGTATGCAAATGAGAGTAGGCGGTGCTCCTAGATACGTTAAGGGCTTGGAGGCTGAAAGTTATGTACAGCAGTCGCAAGATATGTATTTGCAGAAAATTACACGTGCAGCTAATATACATTTTCATTGAATGTTAGATCGCGAGCTGAACGGCCGAGGAACGTTGCAATTACCCGGAGCTGGTGTACGCGTAACAGCAATAATTTTCTATCTTCATATAATTTTCTAATAACTGATATGCCTCACAAAAAATCAGATTTATGATACCACATTCCGCAGGATACGAAATGCCTCTTTCTCTGATTACGGAGTAGGGCGGAGCGGAATATTTAAATTTGAATTTTCTGTTGGACTGGGTGTGGGATAGTCGTGTTTTTGATTAACGAAACACAACTGTAAAAAAAATTGGAAAAATATTCATGTATACAGGTTCCTTTTTCTCTTAAAAATGTTAAAATCTACAATGTAAATCTTATTTTTACATTTTGAAAATTAAATTTTGAATTTTCAGTTGGTCTGGGTGTGGGATAGTTGTCTTTTGATTAACCAAACACAACTAAAAAAATTTTGGAAAAATATTCATGTTTGCAAGTTCCTTTTTCTCTTAAAAATGTTAAAATTTACAATGTAAATCTTACTTTTACATTTTGAAAATTTAAATTTGAATTTTCAGTTGGTCTGTGTGCGGGATAGTCGTCTTTTGATTAACCAAACGCAACTGTAAACAATTTTTGCAAAATAATCATGTCTGCAGGTTCTTTTTTCTCTTATAAATGATTATATAATCATTTTGGGGGATAGTTGTCTTTTGATTAACGAAACACAACTGTAAAAAAAAATTGGAAAAATATTCATGTATACAGGTTCCTTTTTCTCTTAGAAATGTAAAAATTCACAATGTGAATCTTATTTTTACATTTTGAAAATTTAAATTTGAATTTTCAGTTGGTCTGGGTGCGGGATAGTTGTCTTTTGATTAACGAAACACAACTGTAAAAGATTTTTGGAAAAATATTCATGTTTGCAGGCTCCTTTCTCTCCTAAAAATGATTATATAATTGTGTTCGGTTAATCAAAAGACAACTATCCCGCACCCAGGCCAAGTGAAAATTCAAATTTAAATTTTCGCCTATGTAGTATCGCTCCGCGCTATTATGGAGGTACAGTATAATCACTAAGTAGGGTATTGTTAATATCGTAGAATTTGAAAGTTTGACTAATAATAATAATGGCGTGACTTTAACGTAGTCTGTTCATTTTGGTATTTTATAGCATGAGCATTGTAATAGAATTTTATAGTATTTAATTATAGTTTTGCAGCTGTGATAACGAGCGACTTAACGGGTTAGATTTATGAATAGAATAAGTTACTTATATGTCAGCTGTACTTGGTATAACAAAGTTTGTCTTCTGAAGCTTGTAATTGGAGTTTTATTAATTTTGACATTAACATTTCTGGGCCAATGGTTGCAACTTTATGTTAAAATAGATAATTACTCACGTTATCGCTTAATCCTTTTGAAAATTTATTGGAACGTAAACAGCAATTTATGTGATCATTTTATAATATTTAATATACAATGTATCTTATTCTCGGGAAAAGATTATTTTAAAATTATGAAATTTTCAGATATTAATTCAAATCAATATGATAAATATTTTTGTTCATAACTATTCATATACTGTTTATTGCGTCGCTTTTTTGTATTATTCCAATAAAAATTTCACATCTCTTTGCAAACCAGCATATAAAAATTTGTTGCCTAAGGCAACAATTAATTTAATTTACCGACAATTTTCATGGCAATATCTCATTACCGATTTTGATGATTGAAATAGTCTTAAAACAAATAATATAATCAGGAATAAATTGAACAATTAAAATAAAGTTGATTTTAAAACCCTCCGAATTAATAAATAATCGAAAAGGTAATTTAGTTTAACTATTGCCTTTCTGTGTACTAATCAAATAATATAATTATAAACAGCATTGTACCTTCAGTAATTTAGAAAATAAATAATTCAGTATCACACTGTAAATCATTTATAAAACACAACACCTTAAGTGCCACCCAAAAATGATCTCACTACATCACGTAATAATTCATCGAATATTTATGCTATATTTTGCAATTAGATGAATGAATTTCCGAAAGTCTTAAATGTTAATCGATTTCGCAGTATTCGAGTTAATACTTTTGGTTAACCTGCGCAAATATGAAGTGTAAACTATAAGATGATTGACCTTAAAGTAATTTCGAAGTGTGCATAAGAATTCCAAGTAAATTGCACGCGCCAATTTATTTTAGTTCAGCATTAGATCGTAGCTTGTGGTAGTTGCAAACATAGAAATATTACATTGCTTTCAACTATAAGAGTGATCTCACTGCTATGATCTTTCTAATGTACCAAGAGTCTGCGTTACGTGCTTAGATATTATTATGCATACATGGAGACTCGTGCCTCGAGGTGAATCTCAGGCGATGCAATCTCTTTGGTATACATATAATTGGAACTGCCACATTTCAGCAAAGAAGCATGAAAAAGGAGGAACTGAAATTATGGTGCTTGTCTATCCGTCTAGACGTTATTAACATACCTTACTACTTCAAGACTGTATAGTTAATCTATGAAATACGTTAGGAAATATACTTTATGCAGGTGAAGTAAAAAGATGTAGGGGACATTCCATGCGAACTCGGACAGATTTCGGAGTAGGTTTTCGTAGATTGCTGAAATTTGAATATGTTGTAGTCTTTACTGATATTTAAACGTGCCTCAAAGGATTTTTCAAGATTTTGAAAAATCACGATTTTACAGCTGTTTGAAGTTAAGTGCTAACTTTTTTTCAATACATTATAGATATGGAAGTAGTAAACGGATGGAGATGAGCTTTACGGTGCTTATAGAGAAGACATTGAAGTTTTAAGAAAAAATTATTTCAGTTAAAAAATTTTTTTTTAACCATTTTTGTGCAATTATTTTAAACAAATGCAGGTTTTTAACATCGGGCGCGATTTTAAGGATCTAAAAAAAAGGAGAATATAGTTTTATCCTTTCCCTTGATGGACAAATTTTCAAAAATATGGACATTTTAAAATTGGCCCTGTAAAAATTGCCGAAAGTTGACGCTGCGTCGCCCACCACCGGCTCGACTGGTCGGACCGCGCGGTACCCGCAGCGGCCAAGCGGCTATACCTGATATTCTTAGACAGGATTCTCTAAAATGGTAAGTATTTGAAAAAAACTGAAGGAGGAATACTTTTACTGCTTTTCATATCCAACATAATACGGTATCTCAATTTTTGGTGTTCGCAATATTTTCCTTGAAACGAGGGTGACTTTTAGTTTTTTAAATGGAATGCTATATATTTGATTACCCAATATGAAAGCGACTGTCAAGACAAATTCAACCATATGGTATACCATGACCTTCAAGGCCACACAAGGTTAGGAATGAAAGAAAGAAACCCTATCTACTAGATAGATAGTTCAATATATTTACTTCATTCTTTTCTTCAATTGGGATACCGTCTTATGTTGGATATAAAAAGCAGTAAGAGTTTCAGGATATAAGAATATCAGGTGCTTGGCGACGCAGAGTCAACTTTCGACAATTTTTACAGGGCCAATTTTAAAATGTCCATATTTTTGAAAATTTGTCCATCAAGGGAAAGGATAGAACTATATTCTCCTCTTTTTTTTTAGATTTTTAAAATCGCGCCCGATGTTAAAAACCTGCATTTGTTTAAAATAATTGCACAAAAATGGTTCAAAATTTTTTCTTTTTAAACTGAAATAATTTTTTCTTAAAACGTCAATGTCTTCTCTATAAGTACCGTAAAGCTCCTCTCCATCCGTTTACTACTTCCATAGCTATAATGTATTGAAAAAAAGTTAGCATTTAACTTCAAACAGCTGTAAAATCGTGATTTTTCAAAATTTTGAAAAATCCTTTGAGTTTCGATTAAATATCACTAAAGACTACAACATATTCAAATTTCAGTAATCTGCGAATAATTACTCCGAAATCTGTCCGAGTTCGCATGGAATGTCCCGTAGGCGATGTGAAAATTTGTGCTTTTGTGCAAATATTTGCGGCGAAGTAAAATATTTAAACGTGACACAGTTAAAGCTCATGCTATACTTATGCATAATTTACACATACATACATCAGGGGTGTGCGGGTATCCGAAAGTACGGATACCCGAGCAGACGGGTCGGGTCGAAAAATTTCAGGTGAACTCGGGCGGGTACCCGCAACTTACGAATGTTCGGGAAGCCCGAAATTTTCGGGTATCTCGAAATTTTCGGGTATCTAGAAATTTTCGGGTATCTCAAAATTTTCGGGTATCTCGAAATTTTCGGGTATCTCGAAATTTTCGGGTATCTAGAAATTTTTAGGTATCTCGAAATTTTCGGGTATCTAGAAATTTTGAGGTATCTCGAAATTTTCGGGTATCTCGAAATTTTCGGGTATCTCGAAATTTTCGGGTATATAGAAATTTTTAGGTATCTCGAAATTTTCGGGCATCTCGAAATTTTCGGGTATCTCGAAATTTTCGGGTATCTAGAAATTTTTAGGAATCTCGAAATTTTCGGGTATCTCGAAATTTTCGGGTATCTAGAAATTTTTAGGTATCTCAAAATTTTCGGGTATCTCGAAATTTTCGGGTATCTAGAAATTTTTGGGTATCTCGAAATTTTCGGGCTTGTTTGGAAGAAGTCGAGCAGGTTCGGTCCAAGGCGTTATCGCCCTATTTCGTCGTCGATTACTCATGCAATCATAGCTAGGCACAAGTCAAGTTAAGTGACGTTCGTAGTGCATATATGTATATGTAGATGTATCCTATCAATTTCTTAATAATGTATAATATATACAGTAAAGAACTTTTCACACATATTATTAGGTATAATAGAATACTTTACTTTAAATTAGCATGTAAGAAACGATAACCGTTACCTTCGCTTCGTTCAGGAACCAATTGCTTAGGAGACTGTTACCTCAGTAATTTAATTTAATTTAAATTAATTTAAGCACCTTTGGTGCTGTGATTAGGTCTTAGGGCTCAGACAATTTGGAGTTAAAATAACTCATTTATCCAAAAAGCTAAATTGAAAAGAAAACCAATTGGAAGTCTCTAAAACTTAATTTTTAATTTTTTAAATGAATTTACATTATTCGATATCTGAATGTGCATAATTATCATTCTTATATTACATACATTTATTACGTCACCAAAATTTGTAAATATATTCTATTGTTAAAGAACAAATTAAGGAAGCTCATTTTACCCCGAGGTTCACTTTACCCCGGTCTCCCCTACACCAAATAAAATATCCCTCCAGTGAATACTTAGGTATGCATAAGATTTTGCAGCTAACTGCTTGAATTTAATGACCACTTGACTGCTAAATTAATAAAATACTGGCAACAAATAAAATATTGTCCTAAAAGTATCGCACATAAAAATAGCAGACTAAAGTTTACAGATATGTAAATAAATAAGAAAAATACTGATCACATTTCTGCCATTTTTTTAGCAAAGCTTTTGAATTTATCACAACAATCAAATAAAAAAAATTATTCTTTTACAGAATTTGTATTGAAAAAATTTTGTAGATATTTATTATAAAAAAGTATTTTTATTCGTACTCCATAGGTAAATTATGCACGTAGAAGCGAGTAATATTCAAATCAGAAAATTCGAATGACTTACATTTTGTAATTCCGAATCAATGAACTCCAAACCAGGTATACCACTCGGTGCACCACTTGGTCCACTGCTCACGTATTTTTCTGTAGTGGTCGTCATCCCTCGAGATGGTGAAATGGGTCTAAAGTTGAATTTCCCTTTGTAACATGAGCTCTTCCTTCATCAGTTTCATAACAAAAGGTGTTCTTAACGCTCACTCACCTGCCCTCAGACACCACCTTGGTTGGATTCGCAGCTACACGATACTCTACCTGGGGTGAGCGTGCTCTGCCACCTCGACTCGGAGTGGCACTTCTCGAGACACTTGTTTGTAAGTCCTCAAGAAGAGCATCTGAAATAGTCAAAGGTATACTCGTATATTAATTTCATTTAAAATATTATTTATGCAAATATGGCGTCCAACATAATATAAATTGATTTTTAACTCCTCTATGATCTTTCGAAGAGGACAATATTTAGAGGAACATATTTTAATTGTTAAGAGTAAACAATATAGAAGATTTAAAATTGTTGAAAGTATTCTTAGAGGAAGCGTATAGATTTTATAAATAAAAATTTTATTTAAGTTAATTTTATTATTTATATAGAAATTTGCTTGTTCTGGGTAATAAAGATATGTAATTACTAATTAATATAACGATTGAGATTCCATCTATTTCGTGTATAAAAATCACCCCATTGTCATTTTTTGCCTGGAAACCTTCCCGACCGAGCACTTGACTCTCAAAAATAGGGGCGGGAAGAAACAAAGATAACTCTAGCTATTAAGAAGGGGAAATGTCAAGTTCCGCATTTCTCATCGGATCTTCACGAAAGTGACACCAATCGATCCCCGTGTGTTTCCCGATTAAAAGACACCAAATACCATGCAAATCGGACTATAATTACCGAAGTTTGACAGTTTAAAGAAAGCCATTCGAATGGTGAAGAAGGCTCGTACTACAGTATAGAACAAATTTTGAGAATGCAGATATTTTTTATGACAATAATGCAGAAAATGTGCAACTACTGCGCAATATGTGAACTATATTATTACGATAAAAAAGGACCTAAATGTGACTGGGTAAAAACTACTTGTTGCAAAAAGTGGGTCCATGAAGACTGCGTAGAGATTGGGGACTGTTTAGTTTGTTAGAAATAGCTTTTTTCAAATATATTTTACGTTTCATTGAGTTCAAATAATTGTTATTAGTTACTAATAGCTTGAGTAGTTTAAAATATCGCTGATTCTCAAAAATTTGCTTCATAGCTTGTGGCATATTACCTCAGACCTTGTGGCATGGGTAATATGCCACTTTCGAGGACTTTTGTGTTTGTACGTTTCTCATTGAACTATAAAACTTACAAATCTTTACTTATTAGTCAATGTACAGAATTAGTTACACTTTCAAATGGTTTTATTTATTTCCCTGTATCTACTTATACTTGTGAGATATCGCGTTTCAAAATTAATCGTGGCATATTACCCCGAGTTACCCTATTAATTAAAAAACTGATGTGATCGTGCATCCCTGCTGATCAACTATCCCACCTTTCCCCTACGTTTTTATATGAACAACGATAGGTATCGTTTCAGTCATTTACAATTAGTAAATGTTAGAGATTAGTTTGTTTTTTCACTGACCGAATATATCCCGTTGGAGAAATGTATTTAACTAACGTTACGAAAGACGATGTTATTTAAAGGCATTTTAATATTGCATATAGAAATGATGTCATTTGTTATGTGCTACATTAAATATAATTCACACGTCATTCGATTTGATGCTTCATCAAAATGCTTATGTAACCATGTAATTCAATATGGGCTTCTTAATGATTACTAATCAGTGTTTTTGTGACACAATATGCGTGTGATATCAAACATGAAGTTACATCGAGTATGAATTAATTAATCCTGAGTATTGGAGATTCTTATACTTAAAGTGTTACTCTAACAGTCAGTAAAATATTTAACTCGGCGGGAGTCGCTACTGGGTAAAATTTACCACAGAGGCGCTAGTTGCGAAAACATGAAGACTGTTTGAATTTTTGTTACAATTTTTTAAAGAACTTTAATAAAGATTTTAAGATATTTCATAATTTTTGTTTGATTCTTAAAGCACTGTACTTTAACATAAAAATTACAAAGTTAAAAAAAAAATTCTGAAACCGTGGTTTTTTACGTTTCAATTTTGGGAATTTTTGACCTGGTAGCGACAGCCTGTGTACAATATGGGGTGCGCCTCCCGCCGCACAGTGGCACGACGCGTGCAAATTCCCGGATATTGACGAAAATATGAAGTACCTTTTTTTATTGATATAATTATATGAGCATTATCCTTGAGTACTAATGGATACGAAATTATGGAAAAAAACTTTTTAAACATTTTAAATCCCGAATTTTTAACAGCAAACACGTTCACTTCTGGATACGGCTATCATATGAATGTAAATAATTAGTATTAGAATAATGAAAAAAAATTCTACCATCATACTACACATTGGGGTTGATTGTTAAGAAGTTGTTTATGTAGAATAAAAACAAAATTTAATGATTTCATTTATGTTTTTCAACCTCTCAAAAAAATTTTTTTTTGTCGATTTAGAAAAATGTCCAATTTGTCAAAAAAATAGCCATATAATCACTAAAAATTCTAGTTTTAGAAAATCCAATTTGCAGTTGCGCCAACTTGCGCCCTTGAGCAGAATTAATTAAATTGTGTACGCATATGGGACGAAACGAGTAAATATGTATCTAGACATTCCTTTTCTTGTACCCGATTGATTTTGCCTTTATGATGTCTTCATGGAAATGAATATAAATATGATATAGCGAACGATAATTCATAAAATTAGGTTATTATTATTATTAAAGTTAGTTAAGTCTTAATAAATAAACGGCGAAGCATTGCATCGCTTTCTTATTTTCTTAAAAATAAATATATGTTTTAGAAATAGATTTGAAATAGAAATAGACTTTTCTTATTAATATCACGATACGTATTTATCTTTGATGTCTGTTTTTTGACCGGTTATTAGTTGAAGATCAACAAAACATGACAACAATAAAATAGTTTATGTGTGTAATATTTATGCCAATTTTGATAAAGATAGGTCACATACAAGAAGTTTGAATGTCCAGCAATTTATACATTTCGTCCCACTGTCTGTTTTACCTTCCTTTCTCATATTCATTTTTGCAGAAAATAATATTTCATCCCCTGAAGCCCTTTATATTTGCACGGAAAACCAGACAAAACTATTTTAAAATTTGCTAAATTTTCAAAGTCTCATAACATTGCTAAAATTCATCCAAACTCGATGAAACAAAAACCATTTTAAAGCTTGAACTTTCTACTTTTCGACTCGTTAAATCACATTTATCGAAATGGGTGTCCAGGGGGTAAAATCCGCCCTCAAACAAGATTGTGCCAAACTGCAAAAATTTGTTGACGTTTGTCAAATGTTAGATAGTGCAAACAATATTTCTTGCAATTTCTGTGTTTACCGTCGGAAAGTATGATCATTTGCCTTTAAAATAAGCTGAGTTTCATCAAAATCGGATGTTTTTTAACAAAGATACGGCCATGTCCAGAGATGTCTACGTTTCGCCCCATTGTGCGCCGGGTTAATAACATTTCATTTACATTTAAATCATTGTATTAAGTCCTTCTCTTTGAAATACAGTTTTACGTTTCGAAGTATCACGACCTAAGGACACATGCATCTTAAACAAACCACAGTCCTACCGAACTGAAGAAAAATAAATTTACCCCAATACCTAAAAAAAAAAAATTCAGCACCATTAACTAAAATATTATTTATAACATGTATAAATAATATAGTTTGAACAGCCACAAAGTTGAGTAGTATGTTCGCTATTTAATTCCCGGGATAACCAAAAGTACCTACACTAC
The DNA here is from genome assembly GCF_050908995.1 of Andrena cerasifolii. NCBI lineage: Eukaryota > Metazoa > Arthropoda > Insecta > Hymenoptera > Andrenidae > Andrena > Andrena cerasifolii. Next base: position 3,696,352 of record NC_135119.1, on the reverse strand, counting down.
ACATTTCTGAAGGAAATCTTTTCATTAAAATCTATGAATAATATTAAAATTTTCTTTAAAGCATTTCTAACTATTTACCCGCAAATTCTTCTCGTCTTATAGGCACACATTCCCCCTGAAAAAGCTCAACGTAAACAGTCGAACTTGAAAGCATTAAGCAATATTTATGCATTTACACTTCTGGCAGTTTGCGATCTAATTTTAGCGAGAACCTTGGGATCGTAAAAAGGCATTCGTACGTGTTCGGTGGAAAAAGAATAACCTAAGGATAGGATTACACCTCCGATGGCACATTTAAAGGTTTACCTAAGTTGTTTTCGAGGCTGTTGGCCGTGGTTGCTGCCTGGCTCTGGCCAGATATAGGACCGCCATGACTCACGATCTTTCTGCTGGTGTGCGTTGTCGTCCTCTCCCTCACTGCTGCTGACATTGCGCTCTTCGTCGAGTTCCCTGCCTCACGAAACCTGAGAAACAGATTAAAAAAAACTCTGACATTGATTTTGCCCACGAACTTTTTTCAAGTGCTCACAAAACGCAGATAAAAAAAACCGGTCATGGACTAGAAGTTTTACTAACAATTACACCGAACTTAAAGGTTTCCTAAAGCACACGAAACATATAAAAAAAAACAACGTTCCAAGAAGTCCTTACAGTTCTATCCTCTTTATTATTTCTCAGCCATAAATTTCATTTCAACTGGAAAATAATAGTGACTCGTTAAATCCTGTAATTCCGTTAGTTCTGTAAATTATTTACCAAGGCAGTGCTAAGTTTTCTTAAAGTTATTCTTTTGCTTTACAATAGACAGGATCGCGACTTTCTTGGGAAATCATTGCGTCAATTGAACGCGACGTGGCACGATACGAAAATAAGTGCAGCCTCAATAAATCTTATTTGGGGACAATGCGCGTGCTTATGTAAGCTTTATGCGTTCTGTCGGTAATCAGCGTGCGCTGTGCGCTGACCAATGTTTCGTGGAAAGGAGCACTTTTCGATCCCTGGGACGTTTACTTGAAACCCCTGCTATTGCTATTCCTCCGTGTATCGAACGTAACAGTGGCCCTATTTATAGAAGCTGAACGTTTATAAATATGGCAGATTTGAAGAGATCGAGAACTGGATCCAGAGGCGCGGTGCAGGAACTTTCGCGATGAATACCTGAAGCCGGTTTATCGCTGGCACTAAAGTAAGTTGTGGTCTAGAGCAGTGGCATTTCAAATTAAGTGGGCGTGTGTAATATCCGACGGTCTCGATAGAAACTTGCAAGCAGAGATTTATTTCTACTTGGCCGTTTTTATACGACCACTCGATTTTCCTTATGCGCTCTGCATAGTTACAAAACATATTCAACTGAAAGTATCTATTTTCCTATTGTAGATAGATTCGTCGAATTCATTTTAAATTATGCGAAATATACGAGGAATTATAAGTCCCGTGAAAATATACGAACGAATTTAAGAGAAATTAAGATTAAAGTAAAGACAGAAAGTTTATGGGCACCAAGTTAATTGCAAAGGCACCTTCTTTAAAAGGTTTCTTAGGATTGCTTACCTATTTTATATATATACGTGTGTATATAATTAGGTAATTTTTATTTGATAGTTTAAGGGGACCTTCTAAAGTCCCAAAAATAGGCGATCTTTAGGAATTAATTAAAGGAAAACTACTATATATAATTTAATGGGACTTTTTGCATTGTATTAAGGATATGTTAAGTTATAGAAATATATTTTTTGTTTTATAATTAATTATTGCAGACGGCACTTAGGAGCCGTTAAAGTCACGGCGTCAAAAAATTGATCCAAATCGGCGGGACCTATATCTCCAAAAGTTATTATCCGGTTCGACTAAAACTTCTCTTATTCTGAAGAATATAGTTTTGGTTAGGGGGGGAGCCAGAAAAATTACAACAATTGAAAAATTTATAATTTTCAAAGCCGTTGAAAGGGTGAAAAATATAGGGAAAAAGTTCTTTCAAACTTGAAGTGTCGTTATTTTCTAAAAAAAAATGTTATTTTTATAATTTTTTCTGGTTTCCCTCCTAGCCAGAAGTATATTCTTCAAAATAAAAAAAGTTTCAGTCGAATCGGATAATAACTTTTGGAGATACAGGTCCCACCGAGTTTGAGGACTCTGCTCCAAGAAAAACGCGTTTAAAGTTTTGAGGCTCCCCGAAACCAACGCGAATATCCGCTCCGCGCCGCGGATCAGGTAAGGCAGCAGTTTTTTATACGCGCTGGCTTATGGGCAGTGTTATCCGATCCGTGGCCCACAGTGGTACATAATGACATTTTTTGTTCAAGTCACCCTACAGCTCGTAATTTTTAAAAAAACTTGACGATTTTTTTTTTAAATTCTTCGCAATTAAATTCTCTATCGATCTGTCTGGCCAAAATTGTGAATTTCTTTGCTGATTTTTTTATATTTAGCGAAATATACAGCACTTTTCGAAGATCAGTATCTGTGGGCTCTTTTGGCCGCCTATTCTGAATTTAAAGTCAGATTTTCGAAATTGAAGCTGGTGAATTCAATATGCCGAATATAGTTGACTTTTCTGGCTCAACATTGATGAGCAGGATTTGTAAGGTTTGATATTTTTAAACACGTACATAAACAAAAAATCAGAGATTTGCTTCCAGAAACACAAATCCTGCTCCTCCATCAAGATTGCAAATAATCAAATCGGATTTCTACAGGCAAGTGGGATAAAACGTTAAGTGAATCAGGCCTTCTAAAAATATCAAACATTAAAAATCTTGCTCGTCAATATTGAATCCGAAAAGTCAACTATAAGAACGCGTATGAACACAAACGAATAGGCTTAAATATGCAAAATCACGTGCATATTTATGAGATGCGTAAAAATTTGTCAAAATACGAATATCCATCCGCCATTTTAAATTTTACAATTTGATCTGCAGTATTAGATTTGTGGTACAAATAAAAAATTTGATCTTTACAGTAATTACCTCATATTCGTAATCAACGTCCCCAAAAATCTAGACGCACTATGTTTCTTCCGAATAAGCCCATTTTCTGAAATTTTGCTTCAACATATTGGATTCACCACCTTCAATTTCGAAAATCTGACTTTAAATTCCGAACAGGCAGCCAAAAAAGCCCACTGATACTGATCTCCTAAAAGTGCTGTATAATTCGCTAAATATAAAAAAATCGGCAACAAAATTCAAAATTTCGGCCAGACAGATCGATAGAGAATTTAATTGCGAAGAATTTAAAAAAAAAATCGTCAAGTTTTTTGGAAAATTACGAGCTGTAGGGTGATTTGAACAAAAAATGCCATTATGTACCACTGTGCGGCGGATCCGCTCCGCGCGGCGAAATTCGCGTTGGTTTGGGGGAGCCTTTAAGTGGGCGCCGAGTGGCCGGTTGTTGCCCATGCATTTGCCGCTACTCAAATGCCCATAACTTCGGGAATTTTACGAATCTCAACAAATCCTTTTACACTTAATGGATCAACCGACTTCAAAAATCTGCGATGAATGTAATATCCCAATCACAGTTAAACACCTATTATATAACTGTACCAAATTTGACAACCTGAGGAATTCAACTGACACCAACATAGATAAAATGCTAACCAAGCCAGCACACATGAAGAAGTTAATCGACTGCCTGAAAGAAAAATCATTGTACTCCAAAATCTAACCAAGAAACTTATAACTAGTCCTCACCCAATATTTCAACTATAACTGTGTTTACAATAGTAATTGCTATTTTATTGTAATAGCGAACGTATGCCTATGTATTTGTATGTCGCTAATAATCCATAGCGGTTGATGCGATAATAAACCAATAAAGAAAAAAAAAACAAATCCTTTTAAATACGCATTCCTAAAATGTTGAACATTCAAAAAATGAATTTAAAAAAAATCTACTTTTAGACCAGAAGGTCTCCTTAATGAAGATTGCATGTTCGTATATGAGACAATTTAGGATTATTTGCAAACAATTTCTTTTTAACTGATGCTATGACTGCATACGTGTATAAGCAGTAGACTATGCCAGCTTTCAAACGCCTACAGTTAAGAACTACTAATGGACAGGATATGCAAGTTACATTGATGTTATCAGAATATGCTTGCGGTAGTCATAAGTTATAAGACACAGCTGTCAAGATTGAATCTACGGAATTTAAAGAAAACCTAGAAATAAAAATAGTAGCTGAATATTTGTTGTTGCCAGGAGTCATGAGGAAAGTAAAAAAGTATTTTAATACTGTCTTTCCATTGCACTGTTAAACACCAAAGTTTCAATATTAATTTTCAATATAATATTTAGCAGTATTTGCACGAAAAAGCAGGATCCAAATTTGCAATAATTTTTTCATCGGATTTATCCAGCCGGACTTACTTAGTGGATATATTTCGTTAGATATATTTTACTGCATATTCAAGCAAGACTCTACCATTTGTAAGACATCTGAATTCGCAGTTTGCAGAGAGCAAACGATCGCTGTTGGTTCTTGAACTACGGAATGTGTTGAAAATCCGTTGCTTTTGTTTGTTCGTTTAAATGGATCTGTTCTAAATATTGACACGATGTTTCGAGTAAGTTAGAGTCTGGAGAGTATTTCCGAGGGAAATGCCAAAAGGTCGGTTGTGTTATTCCGGTGGAGACATCGATTCGAATGGGGCAAAGGGGCCAAGGAGGCCTTCCGAGAATCGTCTGTGGAGGAGACACGCACTCGTATGATCGCCACTAAACCTTGAAGCATATATACCCGGACAGTTTCAAGAATTTGTATTCTCCTAACATGTCCGACAGATAAGGATTTTTTTGCTTGATCTAGTACGTGTCCGAAATTTCTAATTTTAAGATCTTTGCGTGAAATACGATCTTCCGGCATCCTATTTGCCAAACACTGAAACGTTAGTTTCGTTTCCCAGTACGAGTAATTGTGGTGCCATCTATCTATTTCTTTTAAACAGATATTTATAAATTCCTAATACCCTAGTTCTTAATTATTGCAGATTTTGCTTAATAATATTTTCTTAACTGAAATAGCAGAAAGTGTTTGTGTTTGTCTGCCGCCTAAAAACTTTCGAACGGTAAACTCTGAGGTCACTAAATGTGCCCCAGCTCATTATGCCTAGCTAATCCAGACGATTGTGACTATTTTCACCAAAAAAAAAAATAATTTTTTTTTATAAAATCAGAATCTTAATTTCGGGCAAAACCGAGTAGTAAAGCTAGAACTTAATATATTGAAATCAGCATTTCTTCAATGTTACTCAAATCAGACCATTTTTTAAAAATTAATTTTTTTAATTAATTTTATTTTCAATAGCAGGTACTGTAGCGAAACAATTGGTAGTGGAATTGGGAGATAGAGAATGGAAAATAATATTAGATACGTAACTTGTAGTGTAATTGCAATGTAGTTAAATAATCAAACTATGTTGTAAATTACCAATGATACTCTTTTGTAACATAATTGAAAACTCGTTTTAACCTTAAAGTAGCCCAGAAGTATGACACAATTGTTATATACATATGTACGTACATGTGCTCTATCAGTAGAACGCAATTACCACAACAGCTCCATATTGTCCGTGAATGATAATTTGCAAAAAATGTTCAAAGAAGCATTAGTCATAATCGTTCCCTGTAAACGCTTCTTCATACTGCCACGTCCTGGGTGGCGCTGTTTAGGACAATGACAATGTGGGGTTATACAGAGACATATATAGACGGAGCAGAAGCTGGGACTTTCGGCGAGGGGAACGGTAGGCTTGGAGGGGGAAAGGCAGAAGTCAGATACAGACACGTCGGGTTAGCTTCGGAAGCATTCGGCATGCATATCCATTGCGTTACCCGATTTGCCTGTATCGCTCCCCTTACCGCGAATCTTACACCCCCTTCAGCTTACGCTTCGTCTATATATGTCTATGGGGTTACATGGGAACGTTAGGCACGAAGGCAAGCTTCGTAGTACAAGGAGAGATGGGAAATATAAGCGTGAAGGCGAGCTTCGTAGCACTTGGAGAGTAGGAATTCAGGCGCGAAGGTGAGCTTCGTAGCAGAAGGCAACCAGGGCAGGTTAAGCGGCAACGCGCACCAGGGTGACACCCGTTAGAGCACAGGTGGAGGTATTTAAGGGGGGAGCTTGGTGTAGCGGATCGAAGAAATCGATTTTTTTTTTTGCATAAATCAATAGCTGAACATCACGACAATACGTTCTCAAAGCCGCAAAACGAAATTCGAAAAATTAAAGCGGATATAGCCGGTTTTGCTACGGAGCGCCAGGCTACCACAAAACTTTATATGCGTTTTTCTCGAAACGACAGTTTCACACTTTGCGGGCAATATTACTCCAAAAATATTCAACCAATCGACTTGGCCTTGTGCACGGATATTTGTGAACATTTTCTTCACAGAGCTAAGTTATTGGTATAATGATATTGTTTAAATAAATAACTTTTTTTTAGACATTTAAGGCAAAATTTCGTTGGAAACAGTGAACTTTTTATTCAAGAGGCCGCCATTTGTTCATTTTGCATCTTTTAAGTTTCAAATTTCTTCATTTAGTGCGTACACTCATAAACTAAAAGAAAATTGTTCGATTTTTGGTTTCAGATGAAACCAAAAGACGCTACGTTGCCCGCAGTGCAATAATTGCGTCGCCAACGGACTGGGCATAACTTTGTTATTTGCCGCTCTTTTTTAATAATTTTTTTTTGTTATATACCTTAACCTGTTAATACAATATCCTGAAAGTTTCAGAAAGATCTATCAAATACTTTCTTTAAAAAAAATTCCCGAAAAATGCCTCGATTTTCATTTAGTTACACCAGGCTCCCCCCTTAAAGGCTTGGTAATTGGATTTACCGCTGCATTAATATAAGAAGCCACATACAATATTTCCGCGGAATATGTTTAGCCATATGGTCGTACAAGTCCTATGCAAAAGTAAGCCTTGTAAACACCATAAGAAAATCCCGGCGTTCGCGAAGCGAGATTAGCTGTTGCAGTAGCTTGTTATGATTTGGAATTTCTGGAGCCGAAGGATCGATACAATTAATTGAAACGTTATTTTAGACAAGAGCGTTTATTTAGTTTAACGCACAAGAATATGCCATGCACTGTTAATGCGATAGCGGTAGAGTTAATAGAATAATGCGTGGGACATCAAGCATTAGCACATAAACATGTGTATAAACGATAATCAATAGCAATATATATGTATGAACATGAGATACATGAGTTTTAGCAACGGGCAGTAATATGAAAAGCAATAAGCATTAGCAAAGATACAAAATATGAAGCAATAAGCAAATGATAAGATAATGAAAAACAATAAATATTAGCAATAGGTAGTCATATAAAAACAAGGTAATTATTTAGAAGTTTTCTGTCCTCAACGATTTCAATGATTTTTGGATATGTTATCAAGATCAAGATTCTGAACAACTTTTTCCTATAGGGGAGACCGGAGTAAAATGAGCTTTTTTTAATTTATTCTTTAACAATAGAATATATTCACAAATTTTGGTGACGTAATAAATGTGTGTAATACCACAATGATAATTATGCGCAATCAGATATCGAAAAATGGAAATCCATTTAAAAAATTGAAAATGAAGTTTTAGAGACCTCCAATTGGTTTTATTTTCAATTTAGCTTTTTGGATAAATGAGTCTTAAATGTGTTATTTTAACTCCAATTTTTTTCTGCGTATTTATAACAAGCTTATAAACAGACACGCACACGCGTTTGAGAAAACATTAATCCTAACATTATTAAATAATTATTTTTCCACTGCAAAGTGTCCGGGGTAAACTGAGCTGCAAAGAAAAGATGCACAAGTGATGTGCGCAATAACCTAACCTGTCAGCTAGCTGGGAAACTACGCGCGTGATGGAACAGAACCTAACCTCAATAAAATGAAAAATCTGCCACAGTTTTTGACAACCACGGTTAAAAAAAAACAGAAACTGACGTGCTACACACGTCATCCCAGCGCAAGGGGTTAATAACTACCTATATCCTTAATTAAAACTCGTATTTTATTTCAGCTCACTTTACCACAGATAGTAGCTCACTTTACCCCATATATGGGGTAAAATGGGCGTTTTGGCATTTTCTCTTTTCAAGTGGTATTTTAATATGCTTTAAGTTTATTTTAAGTATTGCTATTCGTCATTTATCAATAGTAATGTTCATATTATATTATAAATCTATTTCCACACATTTTTATTGAAAGGGAAAAATTTTATTCGACTTCAAACTTTTTTCGCGTCACTTTGCCCCGGTCTCCCCTACATATTACCGCCGTACGCCCTTCTTTCCCAAGATATTTGCGGAAAACTTCTGTTGATTTATTCCGACGCAACGCATTCCACTTTCCAACTTGTCCCGGGTATTAGTATTGGTTGGGGCTAGATTAGCGCGGCGGGCGGGTAAAGCATGGTAGCGAACTGATGTGAGTTTAGAGATTTGAACCAGAAACTTGCGGATGCCCGTCAACACCCTGACTCGGTCCGGCGGTGCCAGCCCCGCCGGATATTAGGATGACACTGGTTCTAAACCATAACTTCTCTGCAAGGAAGAGGGTGCCTTCGAGAGCACCTGTTGGGTGTGGGGACTCCAGTCAACACACCAATTCACATCGGTTCGCTACGATGCTTTACGCGCCCTCCGCCCTAATCTAGCCCCAACCAATACTAATACCCAGGACAAGTTGGAAAGTGGAATGCGTTGCGTCGGAATAAGTCAAAAGAAGTTTCTCGCAAATATCTCGTCAGCTTCGTCATTTTTTTTGTCCCACACACCCAACAGGTGCTCTCGAAGGCACCCTCTTCCTTGCAATATACATGGAGATGACATGCACTGGTACGATAATTAGCAATAATCGCTTACAGTAGATGTACCCTTTATGCACAGGGTAGCACTGATTTTAACCCTCGTCAGACGGCATAGGTACAATTGTAACTTTTGCGTTTTTAAATTGCGATAACTTTTTTCGAGAAGCCGGGGTTAAATTTCCGGTTTTTTCGGTTCTATATTTTTGGTTTAGATTATATAGACCAAATTTCAGAAAAATATCTCAACCCTCTTCCGAGATAGGGGGTCGAGTTGAGGGTTGCATCCATAACAGCGACATAGGAACGATGGCGCCCTTATATATTTTGTATGAAGATAATGCAAGGAAAAAAGAATGCGATTTTTTTTTAATGATAACGTTATTTTATTATAAAAAAGTAAAAAAAATAGATAATTTACGTTATAAAAGAAAATTTGGGAATTTTTTTTTATTGATTTTCATTGAGTCAAAATGTTATCAATTTATCGTACAAATTATAACGACAGTGAGAATATTCATATAAAATATGTGAGGGTGCAATTGTGCCTCTGACGTCTGTTAACGTTGTAAAATTGTGCCGTCTGACGAGGGTTAATATTAATGAGCACTGAATAGGTTTAGGTTTCAATAGCTGTTTACTCGGAAGTGATTTCCGTGGAAGAGGCCCACGGGCACAGGGCCCTTTGTATTTATATGATGCTCCGGAATGTCAGGTACCTATGAGGGGCATGCGCGGTATCCACCATGCCTCATGTACGAAATATGCATCGCAATAGAATATCAGGGATTTCTTATTTGGGCTTCCGAAGAGGGGGTACTTAACCCACTGGATGGATTTTGGGTGTTTTGTTTGGAAAGGGGTGAGAGTGGCTTTGAATTAGTGGGTCGTAGAGAGGGGGTGAGACGTGGTCTCGATTTAAGAGGAATTTTAGGGAGTGAGTCATGCTCTTGATTTAGGAGAGTTTTTGGGACGAGGGGCTTGTTTAGATTTAGATCCGAGGGAGGAAATCGTGCCTCGTAGGGCGAAGAGAGGAAGGGGACTTCGCACTTGACCATCACGGGATGGGGACCGCTAAGGTACATCTACTGGATGGCCCAGTGGTTGGGGAAAGGAGTAAGAGTTGAGTTTTGGGGATACTGGCGGAGTTGTGGAGTAATTTATGGGGAAGATTCTAATTATGACCGCGCGGAAAATAGTGGGACGTTACAATACTATTTTCAATTTTTGTGGCGCTGTTTTTCATTAAGGGGTTATACCTAGTCAGGCGGCCGAAAAGAGGCGAATATTTGTGAATTTTTTTGGAAGAGGCGGAAGCATATATTGCTACAAAACTTTTTGCGCTTAAAAGAGCAATATTCAAAGAACATTTGGTAATTTTTTCGTGGAAAATATTTACGTTTTTAATAAAATAACAACCGACATCCAAGGACCATTTTTTAAAATTTAGTTTTGCGGTTTTCTAAAATCAAAAAACAAAAAAGATTTCGTTAGTATATTAATGTATTCTCTGATTAACGGGGAAATTTTCCGAAATATGAATTTAAAACAAAATGGTGGCTATTTAAACTTGAAATCCTGATTTTTTGCGGGATTTGTGCACAAAAATAAGGGATTTCAAGTTTAAATAGCCGCCATTTTGTTTTAAATTAATATTTCAGAACTTCTCTCCGTTAATCGGAAGATACATTAATATTCTAACGAAATCTTTTTTGTTTTTTGATTTTAGAAAACAGCAAAACCAAATTTTTAAAAATGCTTCTTGGATGTCGATTGTTACTTTATTATAAACATAAATATTTTTCTACGAAAAAATTACCAAATATTCTTTGAATGTTTTAAGCGCAAGAAGTTTTGTAAAAATAAATGCTTCCACTTCGTCAAAATAATTCACAAACATTCGCCTCTTTTCGGCTGCCTGACTAGGTATAACCCCTTAAGGGAGGTTCCGGTCTAAAGGTCGATGTTTTTTATTTTATTTTTCGAATGTTCAACATTTTCGGAATACGTGTTTAAAAGGATTTGTTGAAATTCGTAAAATTCCCGAAGTTATAGGCATTTGAGTAGCGGCAAATGCATGGGCAACAACCGCCCACGTAAAACTTTAAACGCGTTTTTCTCGAAACAGTGTTCTCAAAACGGTGGGCCTTGTATTTCCAAAAGTTATTATCCTACCCGACTGAAACTTTTTTTATTTTGAAGAATATACTTCTGGCTAGGAGAGAAACCAGAAAAATTACAACAATTGAAAAATTTATAATTTTCAAAGCCGTTGAAAGACTGAAAACTATAGGGAAAAAGTGATTTCAAACTTCAAGTGTTGTTGTTTTCTAAAAAATGTCATTTTTATATTTTTTTCTGGTTCCCCCCTAGCCAGAAGTATATTCTTAAAAATAAGAGAAGTTTCAGTCGAATCGGATAATAACTTTTGGAGATACAGGTCCCACAGATTTGGATAATTTTTTTTGACGCCTTGACTTTAACGACTCCTCAGGGCCGTCTGCAATAATTAATTATAAAACAAAAAATATATTTCTATAACTTAACATATCCTTAATACAATGCAAAAAGTCCCATTAAATTATATATAGTAGTTTTTCTTTAATTAATTCCTAAAGATCACCTATTTTTGGGGCTCTACATTGGAAGGTCCCCTTATGCTTTTGAGGGCCGGGGTGGCCACTATAGTGGCCTAAAGTAGACAACTATTTAATGTGCATATACAGGTATATTTTATGTACATATGCATATACGTGCGCGCGCGCAGGTAACGCCAAAGGATAGTTTAATATTTTCTTCGTTTAATACTGTTATTCATTTAGGCTTGTTTAGTTTGGCAACACTGTTTCTGTGTAAAATTTCGATAACCTGACCTTAGAATCGTGATTAGCGATATCAGAAACACTATAGTTCAAATTTTAAAAATGTGCCGTTCACAGCTGGGCTGGCCTCTATATTGGCCAGGAACAAGTTTGTATACATGCATAAATCTTAAGTGACAACATTTACAATTTCAATGGAAAAATCACGGCAGTCTAAGTCTAAAGAATAGATATGTATGCATGAATTTCATTTTTTGCAAGCAGTTCATAAAACTAGAGATAAAAGTAGATAGAACAAAATAAGTCAAATTAAACTCCAGTTTCTGTGGCAGACTTTGGGCACAGAACTTATTATAATAATCTTTAAAATTCAAAAACTATTGTGTTGCAAATACAGTTTTATGAATAGGTATAAACTTTGTTAGGAATAATTTAGTACTGATTTTGTGATAATTATTTAAATTGAAATTTTCGCCATGTGTGACAACATGGAAACAAACATGTGAACCGTGAGATACAATCGACAGAATATTTTAGTTAATAAAGATTTGTGAATGGTAAATGGGCAATCGTGTAATTTACTGTAAACTGTGGTAGATAACAGAGTATTATATAAGTAAATTAATTTGTTAATATAGATAAAAAATACTGTAATATCCAAATATTATATGGAGTACTTGTTATTTATCAGAGGCACTAAAATAAATAGAATAATTACACGTAAGAAAATTTAAAAAAAATAATATTACCTACTACTTGGCAACATTTATTTCTTCTCATTGTACACATTTCTGGTGGTGATGGCGGTTTATTAAAGAACCACTCAAGCGTACTAATTTGAAACACTTGTAATTACTCGACTGATTGTGAGTGGCGACTACGTTTCAGTTTATGAACCTCAAGTAAGTACGGCCAATTGTAAGCTCAAATTATATGTACTTGTAGTTGTGTCTAAATTTTAATTTGCCTTTACATAACTTTATGCCATTTATCTACAATTTTTATTCCAAAAATTTGTAATGTACGTTACAAATTACACTGCACTGCAAAAAAGATTCTGTTCCACTGCCGTGAAAGATTTCAAGTTTTTTTTTTAGATTTTATGGGGCTGACAAGGGAAGATCCCGAACCCGACAATTCAAAAAATTCTGAAACTTTGTGAATATATAGGGAATTTCCTTTTTTGTTTCCTGCCCAAATTCACTCGAAGGGGGTGAAATCAATCCCTGAAAATCCGGTTATTTTCCGATTTTGTGTTGTAACTCGCGAACTGTAAAAGATAGAAAAAAAGTTTCAAGACAAAATTTACTTCTTTTAATTAGATCTATCATTTGATAAAATAAATATTTTACGGTTCACGAGTTATAACACAAAATCGGGAAATAACCGGATTTTCAGGGGTCAATTTCACTCCCTTAGAGTGAATTTGGGCAGCAAACAAAAATTGCGTTGTAGTCAGGACGTAATTTCTTACATATTCACAAAGTTTCAGAATTTTTTGAATTTCGGGGTTCGGGATCTTCCCTTGTGATCCCGAATCTGGTAACAGATCTGCTCTATCATGTAAAGTTTTCGAAAGATAAACTATTTACGGATTAAATAATTAACAATCCCATTGATTTGTTAATAACATGGAACATAAGTCTGCTAACATGTTCTAACATCGCAGTTCATTATACATATCGTCTTTGAAATTGAAATAAGTTCTCATAATGTCTGATCTACTATTATGTTCCGAACATTACACTTACTTGCACTAAAAAATAAATGTGATTTATTTTTGGATAACCAGCAATTTGTGGGAAAGCAGTATTTTTCACAAAAATGGTATATATATATATATATAATAGTAATTCCAAATTTCAAATGGATTCAACACATCGCAATGTATAAATTACGTCTGTTTTTATCCATATCAGGATTTCGATATAGGCCAATGTGATTAATATTATTGCGCCACTACTATTACGATATAGCGAATTTAATGCTAATTTTGACATACTTATGATTAGGTTCTATATTTAGATATGAATGTGTTAAATATTGACTCGTGATGTAAAAATTAATTTTTTACGGAGATACAATTGATTGTGGTTGTTACACAATTTTATAATTCGCGATATCGTTATCTGTGAACTGTTGAGGCTTAAAAGTACTGAGACTTAGGGAACGCTACTGTAAATGTGCGATGTGACCTCTCGTGTCAGATCGTTAACAGAGTGCCACAGTGGTAGTGACATTGTGCATCGGCGTTCAAGGTCTTCGTGTCAATCAAAATGATGATGACAGCGGTTGATCTGATTCCACGAGCAGCAGTAGTTACGCGAATACGCACTCTGAATTAATGCCCGAGAACTTGCGTCAATTACATATGTTTTGTCGTATTCTTTCATAGCTGTATTTAAAATAGAAAGAATTACGAAATTCTAGTGAATGATAATGGGACTGATGAGAAAGATAATTTATATACTGAAATTCTTTGAACATTCGTTTCTATATTCCAAGCGTAAATAGGTACCGTTATTGGTATTCAGATATCACAGTACATATTTCTGTAATATGTAAGTAATTGCTGATTTATAAGCATAAGTATTAAAAAATTGTGAACACTATGTGTAGATTAATTTGTTTACGGTATGTCACATTATTTATGTTAATTTGTAAAATCGTACACCAACATTCTTTATTTGGAGGATATTATTTAGGATATGTTAAAAAGAAGAGACATTATTTTTCGGTTGTAAATATAATAAATGGTGAGAAGATAATGTAATCAAATAGGAAAATTATTTTACAAAATATTAAATATTGAAAAAATGTCAATAAAATAAAATCCAAAAGGATGACCTTTAATTTATGAATGATACTGCAGTGTTTCACCACCTACAGGTATATACCTAACACTTTTAAATGGATCATGTTAATAATTTATCATCTCCGTAACACAGGCGATTCATTAAAATATATAGACAATCACTTTGTATACCTAAGCAGTACTGCCTGCTGCGGGACCAAAGAAAGAACTACAGTGACTTGCATTAATATTCGGACACTTTTTAAAATCGCATAACTTTTTTAGAATTGGTCCAAACGACTTGAGTTTTTTTGAGAAGCTAGAAGGATTAATTTGCTAAACGACATATTTGGTCGTTTTGAAAAAAAAATGTATTTGGTTGGAATAGCGAAAAGAATAGTAAAGGTCGATTTTTAAACATTTTTGTGAGTTTGTAATGAAAATTCAAAAAATCCCGTTTGTAGGTTGCAGTAAGTTGTACACGTGCCTAAAATTTCATCAAAATTGGTTAACGTTGCTCCGAGCTACAAACGTTTAATGATCGCAGAATACGGTCGAGAATCGCGAAAATTCCCGAAATCAGCGAATTTCATTTTTCATCAGCGCTGAAAACACTGTCCAACAAAATTAAATTTTTTCTGTTCTGTAACATTCAATAGCCGTTTCTTATAGATTTTTGTGCGCTGAACACGAATTCGCAAACCGTTTATCGCTATCACCCTCAGTTTTCGAGAAATTTGATTTGGAAAAAAATTGCAAATTTTCAACTTTGAACATTTTTTGTGTTCAAACGATAATAGTTATTCGGTTGCATGGTCTGACAAATTATTCTATGAACTCTCGCGAACACAACGATATAAGCTATTATTGAATTATAAACATTTAAATATGTTTAAACAACGATTAAAGGGAAAAAGACTCCAGAAATGCACCAATTTTTGCAGATATCTTGCTATATATTTTAAAAACTAAGGGTCTAGGAGAAAATTTGACTACTCCACGGGATGCAGCAGAAAATTTCCTTTCGGAAACCACCAACAGAAGTGATAAGTCACGCTTCGTTTTCAATACAGAAGCGAAATAGTTTGGTAAAACGTGCGGTGTGTATCGCGCGCCGCAGTTGACAACCACTGTCGACGCCGCACGATTTGCCAAACTATTTCGCTTCTGTATTGAAAACGAAGCGTGAGTTATCACTTCTGTTGGTGGTTTCCGAAAGAAAATTTTCTGCTGCATCGCGTGGAGTAGTCAAATTTTCTCCTAGACCCTTAGTTTTTAAAATATATAGCAAGATATCTGCAAAAATTGGTGCATTTCTGGAGTCCTTTTCCCTTTAATCGTTGTTTAAACATATTTAAATGTTTATAATTCAATAATAACTTATATCGTTGTGTTCGCGAGGGTTCATAGAATAATTTGACAGACCATGCAACCGAATAACTATTATTGTTTGTACACAAAAGATGTTCAAAGTTGAAAATTAGCATTTTTTTTAAAAATCGAATTTCTCAAAAACTGAGCGTAATGGCGACAAACGGTTTGCGGATTCGTTTTCAGCGCACAAAAATCTATAAGAAGCGGCTATTGAAACTTACAGACCAAAATGGCTGTTGGACAGTGAAATTACTATTAACATTCCACTTTTAGATACATGTATAAAGCTTCCCCAAATCTTTAAATATTTTTAATGTCAACGATGGCCATAAGAAAAGTGCTGGCTTTGATACAAAAAAAATTGTTCTATTAAATAAAACAGACTTAACTGCAAAATGACGCTATGTTCTTCTATACTCTGCACAAATTACTCGTATTCTTTCTCTTTAATATTTTCAATTAGAAAGATATGGATACTTTATAAAGTTTCATATGCATTCATATTAAAAAATATGTGCACACTGCGATACCTAACATTGCACTGCTGCAGTGCAAAATTATAAGCTTAGTGTTCGCCGTTTTGTTGTTTTTGAAGATATGCTTGCGTGCACGAGCTAATGAAAAAATATTTGCACGTTCAATGAGAATAATTTCATATTCAACGAAGCTCGATCGACTTTACAATAATCAAAACTTGCGAAATTTCTTGCCGCTCCCTGGTATTAGTAAACTCAAAATTATCTGACATATTTAAGCGAAATTTACCAACAAAACTTTGCCTCCGAAGCAAATTTTTATTTCGGTAGTAAACTTGAAGGAAAATTATTGATGACGACTCATCTTGTATTTCCTCCTGTCGATATCGCAACGAACACGCGGTCAAGTTTCAAGCATCTTTTCGACCGCCTTCGCTGGAAGGAAACATTCGCGTCAATGGAACGTTCGAACATGAATGTGACGCGCGATTAAACACGATTGTAATGTAACTAATCAACCATTGACAGGAGAACATTAGTAACATGTGTTAATTACGTCACACCTATTGTGTTCATTTGTATGCATGTCTTTACGTACATATAACGTGAAGAATGAATTAATCTATTATTAAGTTTGTTGGTGGATTCAAATATGAATAAAAATATGAGTATTCCTGTGTCGATTTTACGAATCAACATATTTTGTTGTCCATTAAATGGTATAGTATTTACACCTGGTACCGCAGCAGACTACATCGGAGATTACATCGCATAGAAATGACTGCATTTAACATTATCTTTTAGTTTTCTTTTTTAATGAAATTTATCAGATTTTTAGTTTAGATTCTTAGATCATTTGAATATTAAACTGTTCACTTCGAAATGGAATTTACGTTCAATTTGCAAACACATACAAGCAGAATGTGGCATACAACGAGATTTACCATGTAAATTCCAAAGCAAGCGTATATGTAGCCCACTTTTCCAAGTCATTTCTCTCGAGGTCAACGCCCTATTTGAAAAATTTTGTTCCAGACTTTCAACTTATTTTTTCATGAACGATCAAGCGCTTGTCGGTTGTACCGTAGGAAATGCTTCACCCTATACATATTTAAGTAAAGGAGATTTGTAATAAAAAATATATAAACAAATTTTTATGTTAAACGATTTTATTAAAAATGTAGTAAAAACTAAATTAAAATGTACTAAAAACTAAAAAATAATTCTTTTCTTGTACTTCAATTTTGATGGTGTTAATATCACTTTAAATAAAATCGTGGGGCACGATATTTCATAACAGAATATGAATCACCTTAATACAGAAGCAAACATCGAAATGAATTTGTTGTTAGAAAGTTTTCATTCGCATTAATGAAACAAAATATTTTAATTGCGGGATACAGATTGTAATGTGACATAAAATTGATCAACTCCTTTACTTCCCCATTTTTTTACTCCTCATCCTTACAAATACTAAGAAACTGTGTGCATGTGTTACAAGTGTTACTGTAATGATCAATAAATGCGGACACATTTACAAATATAAGTAGTATGTACAAAGAAGGATCCAGTTAAACCAATTGGCAATCATAAAAAATTTGTAAAAGTAAAGCTGGTGACAGACGTGGATCGGGTCTAAGGAAATCCGAGACTAATAAAAATGAGCATAGAAATAATATTGCGTAGTCTATACTCAATCGTCTTCATTACTTTAAATAATAAAACGTTACTGGAGAAATTACGATCATATTCCTGGAGTCGTATTGTTAAAGTCTGTGAATTTTCGATTCAAGAAAATCAGAAAGGAAGCACAGCTCAGCTTGTGTAAATTTAACAGCGAGATTTGACATCACGTGGGTGGCAATGGTCCAGCCAACTGGCGCCCAGAGTTATATTCTATTTCCCCGTTTTTCTCCGGCGTCTGAGATACTCTCTCTCTCTCTTTCTTTGTTTAACTTGCGTAAATATAACCTGCCAACTTTTATGAAAGCGTCACGCGAAAAGAACCACGTGAATCCTCCATGTATTCCTTGCCAAGAAACCCTTAATTATTAATTTGCACTCGATTTGTCATGGTGACGTTATGGTATTTCATAACACGTTACACATAGGTAGGTAGTGAATCTTAAGTTACTATTTTATAGTAGTAATAACTACTATAAATACTTGTTATCAATTCCATCGTTGTTTGACAGATTTCCTCTTTGGTATTTTGCAAAAAGAAGAAGAAAGTGTTATTGTGAAATTTTGTAATGAAATTGGTAATAAAAGATAACAAAAGATTAGGATTTGACCATACTTAGTGTGGAATGTGGATCCTCATCTTTTTGATGCTTCCATAAATATCATAATTGATATTTAATATTGTTTGCATATTGGTGTAGGTACAGTGTGGTCGAAGGGTTTAGTCTTCGTTGTTAAACGATTTTAATCAGCTTCGATCCTGTGTTTGTATGTTTGTTTGTTTGTTTGTTTGTATGTTTGTATGTTTGTTTGTTTGTATGTTTGTTTCTATGTTGGTTCTATGTTTGTTTCTATGTTTGTTTCTATGTTTGTTTCTATGTTTGTTTCTATGTTCGTTTGTATGTTTGTTTGTATGTTTGTTTCTATGTTGGTTCTATGTTTGTTTCTATGTTTGTTTCTATGTTTGTTTCTATGTTTGTTTCTATGTTCGTTTGTATGTTTGTTTGTATGTTTGTTTACCTGTTTGTTTGCATGTTTGTATGGTTCAAATCTGGCAACTCAAAATTAACCCACTTCCAAATATCCAATTGTCTTGAAACTTTGCAGGCGCGCGTGGTTTGTATGACAATACAATATTTAAAAAAAAATTAACCCGTGGGGGTGAAATAATTACCCAGTCATCAATAAATATATCCCATAACCACAAATCCAAACGACTTGAAATGAGCCACTCGCGTTCTTTACGAAAACGACAAAAAGCCGCTGCATTCGGGACGCCAGTCGCATCACGATTACCGAAAATACACAATTTATCGAGAAATGATCCGTTAAGTATGTACAAATAGTAAAACTAACACTTTGCAGGCGTTCGTAGTACCTATATCATCATCGAAATTGTAGTACAAGAAAATAATTATTTTTTAGTGACTGTATATAGATATTTAGTGACAGTAATAAAAGATATTTGTAAAGAAGTCTGAGCTGTAAAATGTAAATCCACAAACACTAAAAACTAGAACATAAAAAATATATAAAAAAAATTATGTTAATCGATTTTATTAAAAATGTAATAGAAACTAAATTAAAATGCACTAAAAACTAAAAAATAATTATTTTCTTGTACTTCAATTTTGATGGTGTTAAAATGGTGTTTGATCACTTTAAATAAAATCGTGGGGAACCATGTGCAATCAGAAGGTGAAGTATTATTGTTATTCATATCCTGTTTTTGAATATCGTGCCCCACAATTTTATTTAAAGTGATCAAACACCATTTCAACACCATCAAAATTGAAGTACAAGAAAATAATTATTCTTTAGTTCTGAGTGCATTTTAATTTACTTTTTACTACATTTTTAACAAAATCGTTTAACATAAATGTTTTCTTATATATTTTTTTATACCTTTCACTGAGTTAGACTGTACTATTATTCGTGTTTAAATTTACACTACTATTTATTAATATTTCCACGAGTCAAATAATACTACATAATTCCAATAAACATTAGTCAAATGGTATATACGTTCTTCATTGTTTTTTTTTACAGTTATTATGACATGTATTTTTGCAGACATCATTAACGTCACAAATTGCGAAATGATAAAAGAAAGTAACTGAAAGGCGAAATAATATAAAATGTTTTGGTTTCACATTTTAGAAATGCAAATTAGTAATGAGATTAAACAATTACTAACTGTATTTTTTAAACAGCTGTGACAAAATGTGAATGCAATGCAACACAAGAATAGACATATGATTCAGAAAATTCTGAATAATCAATCGACTATTACGTCAGATTTATTTACTCACCACACATTGAATAATGACAATTATTCGATTACTAATAGTTTTACCGTGAATTTTTCACTCGCAGGAAGTCTTACAACGACAGGAGAAATAAATTATATAGTGAATCTGCGTTTTATTTCTAGCCCGCTGCTCGGCGATGGGAGCTGTGCAAACTATAGGGCGATATGTATTTGGCGCAGCGCCTATTTTTGAGTCTGCTTTCGTTACCCGACGTCCTCTTTTCTTCGAAGATTAAAGGATCACACATTATGTTTATTCTTCCTGTTGTGCTTTGTGTTCGCTTCACGCGTTCTACATACGACGTAGATATGTTACGAAACGTTCATACGCAGACGCAGTTGAGAAAATGAAGACCGTTCAACAGTTAACAGAAATTTCAGTTTGAAGGAAAGGACAATTTCCAAATAATTTCCCATTTTTTGTAATATTACGTAATAGTTAATTTGCTCCTTATGCAATTTTCAAAGGAAAATTATCCGTGCCTTTAATGCGAGAATGTTACTTAATATTTTTCAAAGCTCACTACATCGTAGTATAGTTTCAAGTTATTAGAATAGTGTGTTAGAAAAAATATTTGTGTATAAGCTGCCACTGCGTAACTAACAAGGGAAATTAGGCAACCCGAAAATTCAGAAAATTACGCAACTTTGTGTGCAAGTAGATTAGATTTTAGGGGATGAATTCACCCCTTGAAAAAATGCAGAATTTTCTTTTTCATAGACTATCTCCAGAACGGTGAGAGATATTGGAATAAGTTACAACAAAAGTTGCATCCTTTTTTATATCTACAAAACTCCGTAAAAATAATTATGAGAAAATCTGTACTTTTCACGTTATCCCCACCACCAATCCTTAATTCTGTAATTCCTTTCACGCAGTTTTGTAGATATAAAAAAGGGAATGCAACTTTTATTTAAACTACTTTTCGATATTTCTCACCGTTCTGGAGATAATCCACGAAAAAGAAAATTCTGAATCTTTTCAAGGGGTGATTTCACCCCCCCCCCCCCACACACACTCAAACCGCGCTATGCCACCAAGAAAAAATAGGTGTCTTACGCATGAACTACTCTACTTGCATACAAATTTGCACATGTTTCTAAATTCCCGGGTTGTCTAACTTCTTTTGTAAGTTTTACCCTGTTTAAGGTTGAGTGAAATCTGTCGAAACAAAAATGTGTAGATGGGTCCAGCACAGGAGAAACGAATAGAATATTCTCTTAAATCAGCTGAAACCGCCAAATTACACTGTCCAACAGCCATTTCTTTCTGTAAGATTCAATAGCCGCTTCTTATAGATTTTGGTGCGCTGAAAACGAATCCGCAAACCGTTTGCCACCATCACTATCAGTTTTTGAGAAATTCGATTTTGAAAAAAAAAACTGTAAATTTTCAACTTTGAACATCTTTTGTGTCGAAACAGTAATAGTTATGCGGTTGCTTGTCACGTCCAATTATTCTATAAACCCTCCCGAATACAACGATATAAGTTATTGGTGCATTATGAACATTTATGAAAGGGAAAAGAACACCCGAAATGCACCCACTTTTGCAGATATTTTTAAATTTATTTCCAAAACTAAGGGTCCAGGAGAAAATCTGACTATTCCACGCGACGCGGCAGATATTTTTCCTTCGGAAAGCATCAACAGAAGTGGTAAGGCACATTTTGTTTTCAATACAGAAGCGAAATAGTTTGGCAAAACGTGCGGCGTCGACAGTGGTAGTCAACGGCGGCGCGCGAGCCACTGCCGCTCAACGTCACACAATCGCTTAACGCGCGTGACTACCACTGTCGACAGCGCACGTTTTGCCAAACTATTTCGCTTCTGTATTGAAAACAAAACGTGACTTACCACTTCTGTTGATGCTTTCCGAAAGGAAATTTTCTGCTGCATCGCGTGGAGTAGTCAGATTTTCTCCTAGACTCTTAGTTTTTAAAATATATAGCAAGATATCTGCAAAAATTGGTGCATTTCTGGTGTCCTTTTTCCTTTGATCGTTGTTTAAACATATTTAAATGCTTATAATTCAATAATAACTTATATCGTTGTGTTCGCGTGGGTTCATAGAATAATTTGACAGACCATGCAACCGAATAACTATTATCGTTTGAACACAAAAAATTTAAAAGTTGAAAATTTGCAATTTCTTTTCTAAATCAAATTTCTCGAAAACTAAGGGTGATTGCGATAAACGGTTTACGGATTCATTTTCAGCGCATAAAAATCTATAAGAAACGTCTATTGAATGTTACAGAACAGAAAAAAAGTTCAATTTTGTTGGACATTAATATTGTGCAAAGTAAGCCACAAATTCCCTACAGCTATAAAAGCATAAGATCCAGCCAATTTCACAAAATTAATTTTATTGTTCACTGCTGCTAAGAAGACTAATTAATTTTCCAGTACACTATTTCCAAATAAATAATTAATGTAATCATGTTACATAGTCTGGTACAGTAGTTACATAGACTGCAAAGTAAATCACAGATTCTTTATCTTCACGTAATGCTTCAATGATGTGTAAAAATTTGACAAAATTGTTGCCCCATTAAATACTAATTGAGTAAACAACCAATTTTAATTTTTAATGAATTCTTAAACCCTCCTTTCCATTTCTATCAACTGTAAGAAACTCATAAACTCTTCTCCAAAATTTCTGTTACAATTACAACGAAAAGCTGTCGCAACGTTATCATATTCCAGGAACAAACAAAGGTGAATCAAAATTGATCATTGACTAAGTATATTACATATTTCAGTCTCGAAAAGAAATAAAATAAATTATTGTCCTTCACTTCTTATCCCTACTTCAATGCTGGTTTCAATATTATACGACGTTTTCAATGGCATTGATTGAAAACTTATAAGGAAAAAGTCAAGTGTTCTGGCAACATTTCATTTTTATACTTTTGTGAATGTGAATGTCACTAAAGCTGCGCTGCTGCGAGAGCGTGCTCCGGGCGGTCCTTGAAGCGCGCCTTACATGGATAAACCATCCACAAAGACGGAAAGTGGGATTTGACCTTCCGTCCATCTACCAAGAACCATCATCTCTTTACTGGGTTACGTGCACAACAAAGAGTATGTAGTAAACGTGGTTCGATCCCGTGCCCCATTCATGCCCATAATTAACTTGGATTTTTAATTTTAAGAAAGATCGCATAAAACCATTTATTAAACCATAACAGAAACAGTAAAATAAAATATATCATTTGAGTCATATTTGGAATTTGAAAGAGGATAAAAGTGAAAAAAAAAGGCTTGGCAAATAAAATTTCCAAATCCTACAAAATATATTCCTTTATACGGTCACAGAGAATGAATATTTTTTTCAACTGTAATAAATTTAAATATAATTCGAAATGAAATTTGCCGAATGAGGTTAGTCTTCGAATTTATCTGCAGTTTCATTTTTTTTTAGATCTAACCCGAAAGACTGTGTCAGAAACCCTTTATTAATTTCAAGACATTTTATCTATTAGGACTAGAAGACAAATTTTATTCAGATACACTTTTTGTGTTGGATAAATTCCATTCCTGATTAAATTTTCGTGAAACACGTTAGAGTTGTTTAAAAAATACAGTACCTATTGTGTTTATTTTATATCTAAAATTTGGATCGCTCACAACTACCTCAGTCCCAATAAATTTTTTTTTAGTAAATACAGGTGCGTTTAAAAAAACACTCCATCACTACTTTCACTAATCCTTATAGTAGTAAACAATATATTAAAAAATACAAATTGCAATTTTTGATTTATGTATTACATTATAACGATAATGTCGTGTATTTTATAATAAAGATTAACAGGAAAAAAAATTGGGAAACAAACACACCAGAGTGCAGAGCCGCGCAGAAAATACACACTGAGTCACGCCTGTAAAATAAGCGCGGCATATATTTAAACCTCGAAATTCGTGGCGCTCACTTTTGTGCCTTGTAACGTTAAAGGAGTGGAATCGAATTTAGACTGTGGGTTTTTGCGTACTTGAAGACCTCTACAGGGACAACACGAGACGCGTTAACTAGTAACATACGTATACGTGATATAACGACGGCCACTGTTCGTGCAGCCTCTCAAAGACGGCGAGGGTTTTTTTTTTCAATGCACCAAGATTAATTGCTCTACGGAACCGCCAGTGTGTGTCGACCACTGCATTTATAGTAATTCAATGTGAATGACGGCTCAGGCGGCTCAGATTAGCAAGTGACTACCAATTTCTACGTAAATATAATCGTTATATCGCAAATTGTATTTGCAAATATACTTTTCAATGATTTCAAATTATAAGTATTTTATTCCTCCTTGCATAACATAATTGATAATTTCAGCCCTTATTTTTTAACATATTTGTTTTGGTTTATTTAATGTTTTGCAGTTTACCCTACTTAATAATATTGAACTTGTACCACTTTAAAAAAAAAAACATTTATGCTAGTCCGTTTGGCAGCCAATCGTCTATTGATTAATTCATAAGGATATCGTAATGTATTGATTTTCATAATAAAACTACTTACAAGGGACACCGCGAACCCGGACTCATGGATTGGAACGCAACTTTGTGGGTTTTTAGAGTGATTCAAAACAAGATCAACGATGTCCTTCGTTTGGGCCCTATCGCCCTTTAAGGAGGTGAAAACTAACCTCAAAGTCAAATTGGCACTTCCACTTTTTCGCGTATAACTCTCAAAGTACAACAGACAGAAAAAAATGTTTCAAACAAAAGTTTAATGGTGCAATAAGTGCTACAAACTCGCCTTAACAAAATTTTGAAAACAATTTTTTTCATCAGTCATATATTTTTTTTTAACTCTTTTCAAAATTTTGTTAACGGAAGTTTGTAGCGCTTATTGCACCAATAAACTTTTGTTTGAAACTTTTTTTTCTGTCTGCTATACTTTGAGAGTTATACGCGAAAAAGTGGAGTGCCAATTCGACTTTGAGGTTAGTTTTCACCCCCTTAGAGGGCGATAGGGCCCAAATGCAACGCACCGTTGTTATTGTTCTGAGTCACTCTAAAAACCCACAAAGTTGCGTTCCAATCGGTGTTCCCTTGTTAGCTTCAACTAAATTTTTTAAAAAATTTAACTTATAACATCCTTCCTCATTTATTGAGGTACTTCTCGCGATAGTAGCAGTTACATACTTTTTTCGCGGCCATATTCTTTCATCGCCTACGGATTTCAGTCGTTTAATGCAAATGTGGTGTCCGTCAATAATTGTTTGTCTATTCGTTGCAACACTCAAACTCCAAAGTTTAACCTTCATTCTGTTTTGTGCAGGATTGGTATAAGTCTACAGTCTTTTTTTACTTACACCACTCTAGCATTAAACGGCCCATTTAATGGCGCAGTTGATAATGCAATTAACTGATACAGCGCCAAAAAAAATATGAAATATTGTTATTTTCAATGCGACGCATGCGTAATTCATTTGTCATTGTATGCAAACGATTTTTTACGTACGGAAGGGGCATTTTTGCCCACTTCTAATTAACCAGCACAGGGGCATGCGTCGTGGAAGGACTTCACACTCCAATTTTATCGTCAGGTTTGCTTATGACTTTCATCTGAACAGGCATAGAATGGTACCATTCGCCAGAGTGTAAAATGTGTCGTAGCTTTGAATACAATTTGTCGAAAGCTGTGGATTTCTAAATGTGGGAGTAAAAGTGCTGTGGAACTTACCTCGCGAGAAAGGGTAATCCGATATGTGTGGTGATGCACCGGTCGGTTCACAGTTCGCTTTTTCGTTTTCGTTTCGTTGACAATTTTCGCGCGTCAAACTGATTTCGATTGACGAAGCCAAAGGACGGCACACGTGACCCCGCAGACTGTCCGTCCAATACTGGCTGGATCCACTTGGCGTTTCGCTCGCGGGAGCGCGTCGCAGCGCAACATTAGCGTGGGCGCATGCGCAAACCAGTTCTCCTAGTCAGGTGCTCGTTTCGTTGATCACGTCAGTTTCGAAGTAACTGACAATGGACCGTCTGAAATGAATCTGTCTGAATCTGCGAAAATGATCTCGATGGAAATTCGTAACTAGTTTGGGTGAAAGGAATATATTGAAAGAATCAGTGAATACGTTGATAGTAGAGAGACAGTATTATTATGCATATCGGAAAATGTAAGGGGTGTGTACAGTATACTTGTTAATTATTTTCTATGCTATTAGGAATTAGGGCAAGCAGTTTGAGGAACGTTACCAAATATATTCTGGCGCGTATTACGAAATATTTCCCTTAAGTAGATACGGGAGACCGGGGTAAAGTGGGACGAAAAATGTTTCAAGTCGAATAAAATTTTTCCCTTTCAATAAAAATGTGTGAAAATAGATTTATAATATAATTTGAACATTTCTGTGGATAAATGACGAATATCAATGCTTAAAATAAACTTAAAGTATATTAAAATTCAACTTGAAAAGAAAATGGAAAATCGACCACTTTACCCCATATATGGGGTAAAGTGAGCTACTCTCTGCGGAAAAGTGAGCAGAAATAAAATACGTGTTTTAACGAAGGATATAATTATAAAATCAACTTTATTAGAACTTTTAAACTATTTAAACTATTTTTTTTTTAATATATTTCATTAATACAAGCTTAATGTTAATAATTTGTACTTTGTGTTACTAACCTAAACTCATTTTCTTCTGAAAATGTGTTTTTAAAGGAACTTTGTTTACATGAACAGTCTGACATATTATAAATAAAACAAATACATACATAATTTTTAATAAAATACGTACTTATAATATCTAAATAAATTTTTCAACAAAAACATATATTTTTCTATTTAAATTTTTTTTTCAAATGGGCTTCAATAATTTTTGGCAGACAGGTTTCACATAAAAATTGCACTCCTGGCATTGAATCCTTTGCAGCTCAGTTTACCCTGGTCACTTTGCCCCGAATGTGTACTCAGTGGAAAATTAATTATTTAATAATGTTAGGATTAATGTTTTCTCAAACGCGTGCACATGTATGTTTATAAGCTTGTTATAAACACGCAGAAAAAAAATGGAGTTAAAATAACACATTTAAGACTCATTTATCCAAAAAGCTAAATTGAAAAAAAACAATTGGAAGTCTCGAAAACTTCATTTTTAATTTTTTAAATGAATTTCCATTTTTCGATACCTGAATGTGCATAATTATCATTGTCGTATTACATACATTTATTACGTCACCAAAATTTGTAAATATATTCTCTTCTTAAAGAATAAATTAAGGAAGCTCATTTTACCCCGGGGTTCACTTTGCCCCGGTCTCCCCTACTTAGATAATCATTAAGGGGATTAATAGGCAGTCGTTTTCCGTGAAAGGAACACGTTCTTTTTAATGTGATTGTAGAAAAATGAAAGCAAATCCAGATGTACCTTTTTACCCGAAAAAGTTGGTATGAGATATGCTGACTGGTAAACATTTTAACGTTCTTCTGTGGCTTCGCGGTAATATTGGTCTTAAGAAGTGACGTAACCCAATCTCTGGATGTGATTATTGTTTGTTACATCCCACAGTGGAGAAATTTTGCGATTTTTTGGCCGAAACCACAGCAAATAAATTTTTGAATTCGACAAAATAAATGCAAATGTCAATTGAAGAACTAATACGAGCATCAAACGCCTAGGAAATATTTAGGTTCATGTGAGGTTAGAACGATCGCGAAGAATTAATTTAGATTTTCGAGTTACTTTAAACATTTATATTGTATTAAGGTAAAAGTACCTATTATGAAACATTGTCCATTTTATGGAACAGTTTCATCAACAATGTCACTTTAATATAGGGGAAAGTGGGGTAAAACGGAACGGGTGGGTAAAACGGAACACCAATGTTTCTGTTAGATAAGAGCAGCAAATGAGTTGGCATCGCGTGACATGGAACCAAAGGGTCCTCGTAGCATTTTGTGATAGACCATAGACCCCTGCACACGTAATTTTTCCATTAAGAGAGTTCAAACACTACTAAATATGTGTGCAGAACCCCTGCCCTGTAGGTGCGATAGGTTTTCCAGAATTAATTTCCAAATATCACCTTCAAAAACGAGTGTCTAGACTAGAATACCCCCTTAAGAAAAAAATAGAGACTGTTTAGCAAATCAGATAAAAACAATACTAAAATAGTGTAAACTGGAGAGTTCAAGAAAATTAATTTTTATTACGAGTGTTACAAGTTTACTAAAAAAATATGTACATGAATATATTTTATTAAATATTTGAATAACTGAATAAAATAGTTATTTTATGGTTAAAGCGAATATTAAATGTAATAATCAGTATTATTTACACTAGTGTCCAGGTACTGGGACGTGTCCAGGTATTGGGACATTTACCTTAATCCGTAACATTTATTGGAAACTAAGAAGAGTATACGTCAGCTGTTGTTCCCAGTGCGCGTGCGCGTGTGCGTTCGGAGAACCAGCGAGAAAAGCGCGCGCAAGCGTTATACGGCCAATGCGTTCGCAGAAGGCGTGCTACTCCTACGTACAGGAACGGACTTCCAATGTTTTCACGAAACGATTTATCATAAGATGATTAAGGGGTTACGCCTACTTGCAAGGTCTGAAAACACAAGTATTTTCGGGATTTTTTTAAAAGCACTCGAAGACTTTTTTTTTAAATAAACCTTTATGTATTCGAAAGTGTGCATGTTAAACTACTTGTGGTAATTTTTGCGATAGAAAATATACATAAATAAAAAAATATATTAGCGATCTCTCGGCAGCGATTTTTTTGTCAGTAGTTTGCGGTGAACATTCTAATTCTGACCTGGTTCATCTGAAATAAAAAATTCGCGGGAATTTAGTTAGTATATTGGATTATCTTGTCCTTAATCGTTTATTATCCCAAGATATTAATTTGCTACAAAATGGCAACTTCTCATAGCGAAAGTGTCGATTTTCACCACAGAATCGCGCTCATGTTTCATCATTTTCCATCTGTAAAATAACAACTGCCCAACGGAAATGAAAAACCCACGATTAAGGACAAGCTAATCTAATATACTGACTAAATTTGGTCGAATTTTTTATTTCTGATGAACCAGGTCGTAGCTACAGTGATCACCGTAATAAAAAAAGCGCTGTCGGGAGATCGCTTACAATTCCATTATTTATTTAGTTATCGCATTGCAAAAAAAACTACAAGAACTTTAAAATATATACTTTCGAATATACTACCGTTAATTTAAAAAAAAGTCTTCAAATTGAAGAAAAAAAATCCCGAATATACTTGCGTTTTCGGACCTTGCAGGTAGGCATAACCCTTTAAGTGGTTCACACACTTTCTACATAATGAAATTATGTTTGGCTCTGCATCCACGTGCCAGGGCACCTAGAATCACGATGACATCGAAATTGTTCTCTTCCGTTATTTTTCGTAGCACAAATTCAAGACAATTCGATTTGACACTAATTATTTTCTACGTAAAAGTTATTATCACTACTTAAGAGATATTTTTTTAATAGCTTCGTTCTTGTAAACAGATTTTACAATATTGGAATTATATTTATCTTAGAAATACGATTTACGGGAAGTAATTGGACGTAGGGATAGAAATATTTATTTTTATTTATTGAAAATTTGCATCATCAAGACCTGGTAGTTTATTGTTCAGTTCGGAGTTTCGATTTTTCTTATATAGACATGGTTACAAATCAGTGGTAGCTAATAAATAGGAGGAAGATTGATTTTGCACGAAGTTGAGATTCTCGAACGAAATACGTCCCTGCTGTGCTATATTTCTTTTCTTTCGCCCACGGTGCAAGAGCGCGCCTCCCTCCCACTGGGTCCTTCCTACCTGAAGAATCGTTATTTATGGCAATAACGAAGCGTGGAGAATGCATTAATGCCTGCTTTACCAGTGGCACCAAGAAATGGCTCACGTACGAATGTTTCTCATGCGATACAACAATGCGTTAAATTTCCCGAATCCCTTACCGGTGCTTAATTTTTAATTACTACTGCACTTGTTACTTCACTTAAATACAGTAAAATTAAATATGAAAAAATAAAACTGCTGCTTAAATACAGTAAAATTAAATATGAAAAAAATAAAACTGCTGCTTAAATACAGTAAAATTAAATATGAAAAAATAAAACAAATGTAAGGAATAAAAAAGATTAGCACCTAAGTCTGAAACAAATTAATACAGTTTCTTATAGCAGAATGTTTTGTAAAAATGTTTAACACATTTATTTTAATTCAACGAAAGTAAAGTTAAACGAGTGTGTAATTCACATGATACTTTGTATTAATTAATTAACTTTTTCAATGTTCGTTCATATTAACGTATAGTACAATATTTTAACAAAAATTTGTACATTGGCACAAAAGTCCACTTTTCAATAGTTGTTAAATACGACTACAATTAAACATATGGTATCGTAATTACAAAATAAGAAAGCTCGGCATCTTGCATACGCATGCAAATATATTAATATTAAATGTACGCTCCATTGTGTTCTAATATCGTTTAAAAATTATTCAAATTGATATGCAAATGAAAGTATGTGCGAATAATAAGTCTACACTGACGGAACGGAACGAACTTGTTGGTGACATCATTCCTGTGATTCCTATTAACGTATTAAAGTAGGGCCCACACGATTTTCAATATGTATTTATAATACAATCCGTATCGCATGTAGCCGTTTACCTGATTTAAAATTTAAACGATGATAAATGATTGTTTCACAACCATCATAGTTAAAGAATGAAATTTTAGTGCGATGAAAAAGTGATATCTTTAGAACACATGTAGGCACTCCAATACCTTTTTTCTTAAAAATCACCGCTCTATCGAATGTGACCATGAATTTTTTTTTTAAATTAAAGAAAATTAAGTTGACATTGAAATGTCGTTCACCCCTCCACTTATAATAAAACTATTGCCACCACATTATGTGTCCCCCCTAAACGGTAGGTAAAATCTTGTAATTTTTTGTAATGTTTAAAGTATCCGAGATACTTTGGGGTAGTGGCCCACCCTATAGGTAGAGGAAGTGCCGTATATTTGGAATACCAATTTGTTTAAGACGAATAAAAAATTACGGCAGAGGATGCGAACAAATAAAACTGCATAATATCATAGGAAACTAATAAACTTTTATATTTCAAACTCTCAGTAATAATAAAAAACAAAAAGTAGCCAAAACTTTGGTCTCAATGAAAAATGACGGGAAGTATCGATTTCGTTAAGGTGGAGGTAATTTCGAATACCGGTATTCCAATTTACCTTCGCTTTATAAACTTAAAAAAACATGTAGATAATAAAATTCTTTTCTTCTGTGACATAATCGGACTGGAAAATCACAATATAGGAACAATCTTAGGTGAATATAAATAGACAGCGCTGGCTTAAACCGACGCGGCGCATAGTGGTTCGAATAGAGGAAAAAATAATTTTTTGAATGTTAAGTGCACAGATTTTTTTCAATGCAATTCCATAGTATGATAGTTAAGAATTTTCTGTAAATACCATTAATTTGTAAGGAAATTACAACATGAAAGTTGAGGAACAGAACACCTGCAATTTTGAATTACAAATGTACTACCTTACAAGTAAAATTTAAAGTATCTGCAAATTAAACAAAAATCGCAATTTTGTAATTTGATTATGAAATTCATACTGAACAACTAAATTACATCAAGTAAGTCAATGACACCATCGTTGATTTCAGTAGGACACGAGTTGAACAAAAAAGTATTTTTAATAATAGAATCGAAGTTTAATTAGACATAACTTTTTTGCGGCAGCTAGCGTCAAGGTAAGACTTAATACTAGTGGTGTATTATACCTTTCAGATTTGTAATCAGCGACTTCAAAAACCCCGGGATACCAAGTTTAGACCAAATCTGATGTTTTTCTGATATACTCGTCCACTATATTGGGTCCGCCATTTTGTTTTTTGCAATTTTGACTCCAGATTCGTAATCAGCGACTTCAAAAAACGCGGGATACCAAGCTTAACCAAACCTGATGTTTTTCTAATGTGCTCGTCCACTATATTGGGTCCGCCATTTTGTTTTTTGCAATTTTGACTTCATATTTGTAATCAGCGACTTCAAAAACCCTGGGATACCAAGTTTAGACCAAATCTGATGTTTTTCTGATGTGCTCGTCCACTATATTGGGTCCGCCATTTTGTTTTTTGCAATTTTGACTTCAGATTTGTAATCAGCGACTTCAAAAACCCCGGGATACCAAGCTTAGACCAAATCTGATGTTTTTCTGATGTGCTCGTCCACTATATTGGGTCCGCCATTTTGTTTTTTGCAATTTTGACTTCAGATTTGTAATCAGCGACTTCAAAAACCCCGGGATACCAAGCTTAGACCAAATCTGATGTTTTTCTGATGTGCTCGTCCACTATATTGGGTCCGCCATTTTGTTTTTTTTTTTTCAATTTTGACTTCAGATTTGTAATCAGCGACCTCAAAAAACCCGGGATACCAAGTTTAGACCAAATCTGTTGTTTTTCTGATGTACTCGTCCACTATATTGGGTCCGCCATTTTGTTTTTTGTAATTTTGACTTCAGATTTGTAATCAGCGAACTCAAAAACCCCAGGATACCAAGTTTTGTATAAATTGAAAATTTCACATTGATGCTATCATATTTCTTCCTCGATATTGGGATTTCGAACCACTGTGCGACGGTAGCCGTTACTCGTGAAACAAAAGCATTGCTAAGCTTTTGAATATTCCAAATTACCTTCACCTTCGGTATTCGGAATTAGCCTCATGGCATTGAAATCTAAAATTATACCGGTCTCTGAATTGCAATTATTCTAGATACATAAAACCTTACACCGAGTATTGATTTTTGCAAGTTTCTCTGTTTTGAAGAAGGTAATTTGTTAGTTGTACACATTCAGTTTGAAAAGAGGAAAATAGCCGCTCCCACCTTGTGGGCTATCCACATGTATAGGACGAAATCACCTAATGATTTTTATTGAGTTTGCATTAAAAATATTTGTATATGTTCAACTCGGCTCCCCCCAAGATTAAATCCTGAGTACGCCACTGACCTAAGTAGTATCAATCCCGCAAGTCGTGAACTCATAAAGTGCATGGATTTAGCAAATATGGAAATTAAAGCTAAATGTGACGGCTTAAGAGGATTGTCTTGTAACGGAAGTTTGCAATGAAAAGTATACAACTTTTAAATATATAGGTTAGAATGAGTACATTACTTGGCTTTATAAATTTCATGTCTTTTATTAAATATTGTGTGTTGCAACAATTACACGTAATTGTAATACGTAACATTTTATTTTCTGATTTCCCAAATTTCCATTAAAATATACCCATAGAAAGAAGTATATAGTTAATTATATTAATAAATTGGTAATAAATGGATTTATTTTCCTACAAGGGGTCCTTCAGGTTTGAAAATTTCAGAATATCTTGATACTTGGTGTACGTGAAAGTCTTTACCCTAACATTAATTCCCCAAAGCAGTAAGGCACGTTTTTCAGCCAATTTCGAGAAAATTTACTTTGAAAAATTCGATTTTCAAAGTGCGATTTTTCAAGCTAGTGATAATTTAAAATAAGATGTGAGTTTTTAATTGAAAATGATATTTATATATCCGTTAATTCCCACGAATTTGGTAGGTGTTCAAAGAAATAAAAAAGAAAGAAAAAAAGTGTAAATAGTATAACGCGAACTAGCGACCCCACGCTTAGTAAATAAGTAGTCGCGAGCGCTACGCCCTGACCTTGGAGTTATTCAAAGTCGATTTTCTCGTATTTGGCTGAAAAGCGCGCCTTAGTGTTTTGGGAAATTAATGCCCGAGTGAAGACCTTCACGTACGCTAAGTATCAACATTTTCTGAAATTGCCAAACCTGAAGGCCCCCTTGTTAGCCAAATTGCAGTCGCGCTGCGGCGGTGGACCAACGGCCTAAGTGTTTCCAATTGTGAATACACGACCGAGGCATGGTAAGAGTAGAGCACTTCATTTCCTTCAAGCAGTAATATTCTCTTTATCGACAGGCGCTTCACGTTTTTGCAAAGTCACTGTACGAGTAAAATTCAAATTATAATCTTTTCAACTCTTATTTCGTTTGGTATAATTTTTTAACTGCTTTTTATTTGTATCTACAGTGCAGTGTTTTCTTACAAAAGAAAAAACAATTCTGAATATTGTATTTGTCGCTAGACAGTAACTGATGAAATTTTATTACAGCAAGCTGCAGTTATACTGAATGCTTATTATTTTTTTATGACATATTGTAGTTTGAAAATTGCAAATATATAATTGGCAACACTGTAGGCAAAATTATCTGTCACATGGATGATTATATTTCTACAAAAACACAAAAACATTTTTTCGTATTGTGGCTCCAATAAATTGTTCATACTTTTGCAAAGTGAAGAAACATTACCTAAATATAGTTAGGCACTTTTGTTATTTTACGAGTTGTCTAAACAGTTTTTGTACCGTATGAATAATCACTTTTCAGTAATTTATGGAACATGTACTGTTTTAGTGTATCTAATATTCAAACTTATTGCTAAAAAATACAGAAATTTGAAACAAATTCTTTTTTCTTCTTCCATTTCACATAAAAGTTCAGGAATTGTGATAAGTTTGGGAAAAGCTGATTAGTCTTTTATTCCAAATATTCTCGACATAAATGATGTTTTATCATGAATATTTAATCACGATACTCATATTTCTTTCAACTTAACACTATTACATTTTATAATTCATTACAAAGTAACTAAATGTGTCTTTGAACAGTCCCAAGTTTTTAATAACATTACGTCAAAATGTACCTACATATTTTCTTGTTGCAGGTGCCTTTTGTGTTGTGCTCCTTTACTCGAGCTCTTTGTGAACGAAGAGCCACTAACACAAACATGTACTGTCTAGTCGCACGTATAGCGCATGGGTGCGAGAGCTGGATATGGATAGGATCCTCTCACTTCAGGATTAAGGGTGAAGGGCTAACGTCGATAGAGAGCGACACGATGGAAGTGGAAAGGAAGAAGCAATGGACAAGGTTCTGTTGATACAAGTGCGAACACGTTTCGGATGCTTGTGTGCATACGGTATTAAATGTATAGCAGCTCTCGCTTCGGAAGAGCAGTGAGAATGCAAAAGTACGTGGCAAAGTGCGAATAAGAAGACGAGGAGGTGTGCCTGTCACAGTACTTCATAAACACATGCACGACATTCCGACTTGCATGGTCTGCGCATGATTCGCATTGACGTCACAACATGGCTGACGACGGACTGCAGAGGGACACTACTTACAGTGGTTTCGAATCAGCCACTAATGACGACGTTCATTCCTGTCCCTTTTCTCGTCGTAAAGTAATTAACGTGTAAACGACCTTCGCTTTGGGAAACATTTCTCTTTTACATTTGCAGGGAGCAATAAACCCTTAAAGTTCAGACGTGTCAATAGGAAGGAAACTGGTTTCTATTTTCTATAAAAATTCGATTGCCTCACGTTGCCATTGCAATTCCTCGAACCTGTGTTAAACCTCACTTCTTAATTTATTCCCCTGCTTCTAATAGAGAAACAAATCGCGAAGGTTCTACTCTTAATTGTAAAAGTACTACGTCCCTGGCTTTCATGCATAGGCACCTAACTACTACCTCCAATTTGTGTAAATATCAGGTAGGTTTCAGCCGCTGAGTCAATGGCAAAGGGCATTCAGGACTTGAGAAGCAGTGAAAATAATACAGTCTACGTTAAAGCAAGCAAAAAAAAGTGGGCGGCTAGTTTTAATTCTTGCAGCAAGGAATAATTGTGCTTATATTGTGTATATATTCGGAATAAATACTTCTCAGAAGAACAGTTGGTAATTAATTAGAGAAATTTCTTAACCTAGCTCCTCAGTGCTATTCACCCTCAGCTTGCTTCCGATTTAACGCTTTCATAGACTCTGAATATACTCTCCATCCAATATAATGAGCCATATTACAAACGAACATATAAGCTACTAAATTGTAAGAAAACCCTCGAAACGGTTTTCACTCAACATTTTAACAATCAAGTAAAACTCATCCTGCAATATACTCCACTGTATAATAAACGACACTCATAATTCTTTAAAACATGGAACATATCCTTCCCATATACAAATTTCAAATTCACACGCTCGTTCTTTAACACATCCAATTTTTACTAAATTATGGTAGTCTAGTCTTTACCTAGTGCAGGGTGTAACCACTACTTTTGTTCCTCAAGCTCTTACACAACTTCAATGATCCAAGTTAGGCGCTTGTCAGTAAAAAGAGAGGCCCATGATTTTCGGTTACCAGCGAACTGCAACGTCCGTTCATCAGAAGCAACGCTATTTAATTACGATAATTTCGAGTCTCGAATCTCTAGCAAACGAGTCATCGAACTCCAACAGTCTACCAAGAATCTTTCCAGCAAGCTACGTTCCTGGCTACTGGCCTGTACGTGCGCGTATGTCCGATGGCTCTATCTGTGCGTTGGGTAGACGGCAGACTCCTAGCTCGTGGAACAGCAGCGAGGGAGGACAGAAGACAGAACAACGGCTCGGAGCAGGGAATGCGTAAAGTGGTGGGGGTACGAGAAGCTAGGTTCATGGTAGAAGCGGTGGGGGGCAGCAGGTGGTGGTGGGAGAAATAGTGGTGGTGTCCGCGTCGGGTATCCGGCCGGGGCTGCCGGCACTCGGCAGTTCGGAAGATGTAAAGAGAGAGAGAGGGGGCGAGTGGAATGGAAAGGCAGTCAGGTCGGTCGTGCAACGGTGGGGGAGGCTAGGGACGAGGCAAGGCAAGCGATTTAGCTGCTGCTGGTTCGGCAAGCCACGAGTTGGAGTGCCGAGAGAGCAGCCGAGGTCCCGTTGGCCGTGTCTGCGCCGGGAGAAGCGTCATGAAAGCGCGCCAGTTCACCGAATACACCTATTCTTGGTGAAAAAGCACGTATTTGCCGTCGCCGATACACCGTTGCCCCTCGCCTTTTGCTTCCGTGGCCGAAGATTTGACTCGTCTACCTCCTGGCCGTGGCTGTCACCACCTTGTTGCTCCATTCGGGTGTCGCTCTCTCATTTGGTACGTTCTGCTGCTGTTCCGAGTTGGAGAAAGGAATACGGAAACGGGAAGGCTGTGTCAGTGAAGAAAATACTCGCAGATCTTCGTTATAAGTTCACCTTTGCTGCTTTCGAAAGTCAGTCCGCCGAGTGATGTGCCCTGCTGTTCCTCGATGGATTGAGAACGGATGTGCTGATAGTTCTGACATGACGCTAAATCAGTGGAAATAGGCCCGCAAAAGTGTTTACGTACGGGTGGGTCTATTCGCTCGATGAACAGATCCGCGGAGCGCGCGTGTGATATTTTTCGGCGGCTGCTCGTTTTCATGGCCGCACGCCGAATCATATGACACTTTTGATGTTGACATATTGCTTGTGCTGGTGCGGTCTTCGCGGCATCGTTCACTGTGGATCGAGCCAAAGAGTGACTGGGAAAAAAAAATGAGAACTCGTTCTCCGTCACTACGTGCGCCTGCATCCAACGAAAGTATGAACGTTACTTTGGTCTCGTGCCGATAAGTTCCGTTTCGTGCCCGATATTTTACCTTGACGTTGAAACGTCGGACACGGTGGCCACGTTTCCACCGATACCCTGGTAATGAATCAGAGCTAAAAGTGACAACCGCGCGAAAAGAAGCTTGTATTTCGATACACGAAATACATTTGATACGAAACGTGAACTGCCGCGCTCTTTCTACCCGTTTTATTGGTTCCGTGACGAGAATTGGTATTTCGTGTGATTTCCAACACACAACTACAGAAGAACGGGATAAAAAGAGGAAGTCACGTTGGGCTTATTTAAAGGTCGATTCGAATTCGCTTCGCGTTTTTGTGACGTTTACTATTCGAATACTCCGACGTCATTAAGGCAGATAGTTTTAGACATTGTGATCAGTATTCTGGTACTGTCTCTGCTCTGCTTAAGAATTTCGTGCATTCCAATTACCTCTGAAGGGCGTATCGAATCGAAGAAGAGAAATCATCTTTTAACGACAATACCTAATGTATTTACGCAAGGAACAAAGAGAATGATCGAAGAGAACGATGCCAACCATTCGCTCCCTTTACTAGGCAAATTTTAGGCTATAAGGATTATCGGACGATCTCACGGTTAGTAACTGTGACATCTCTGATTTCGTGTCGCTTGGTTCGTTACCTTGTCGTTGTCTCGCCTCCGTTGAAGGGTGGCATCCCTCCGGGTCGTTATCCCATTCCGCGTGCTGAAGCACTCGGAGCGAGGAGCGGCACAGGCGTGGGGAGAAAAATCTTATCTAACGATTTCACATCAGGTTTCAGATTCCCCGATGACAAGCGTAAGATCAAGGATTAACGAACAAAACACTACGCGAGCGTGTTATCAAACTCTACGCGCCTATCGCCAATGAACACAGTAACCCATACTCCTCCCTTCAACGATCCAATTGGTCAGTTGCCCAACTGCATATCGCTAGTATCGTTTATAAGCGACTTCCTAGTGTGACATTCCATACGACTGGTGAAACGAGAAACAGCAACATCCTTCCGTCACTCGGCGAACGGATTAACATCCCCCCCGACAGTCATGACGGAAGGAAGGACCAAAGGCTTAATGAACGACAGAGCGAGAAAAAAGCGGCCCACCTAGTTGGTGTGCCACGTTTGCCAATAAAAGATTGATCGCAACGGACGCTCGCCGCGAGAGACTGGACAAGCGTCGGAAATCGAGCGTGGCCGCGTCAAGAGATCCACCCCTGGGAAGCAAGAACGTGTTCGTGAGGTGGTGACACGTGGTCATCGTGTGCCGTTTGTAACATTCCTGCGAGTATAGTAGAACATACGTGACAAGGCAGGGTAGGGAGGATCGAGGAAAAAAAAAGGTGTGTTTCGGTCAACCAAACTCGGTGTCAGCTTGCCGATGGATATGGCAGCTATCGTTCATTCCGCTGTTCTTCTTCTGCACCGTCGCGCTTGCCACTGCTATCATCGACACCGTAGTACCTGCCTGTCGTGCGAACAGGTGTTGCCGCAAGGTGTCCAGGGCAGGATACGTGATTCCTTCTGATACGGAGCGCACGGCTCGAACAGAGGGAGTTCCTGTGTCGTCGATCGATCGAGAGACACCAGCGTACCTCGCGCGCATTCTTAGTGACCGAAAGTGTTTGCCGGCGGTGCGCGCGATACGCCAGGTGAGGTGAGGTAAATCAGTCAGCGCGAGGAAGTAGGCCAGGAATGGAGAGAACCGGCAGAAGGTTGGAAAGAAGTTACCCAGGAGGATATTCTAAATCGTCGTTGCATCGGTGCCCCACGATTTCGTTAAGGATGAAGAGCGGCACTATCGATTCACCGCGGCCGATATCCAGGTTTAGCGGCACTCTTCTCTTGCTTCTGACACTCCTTGCCGAGGTGAGTGGAACGAGGTGGTGGGTAATGGTATGAATCTAGGACGTGTTGTTGGAATGCTTTTCTGCGACAAAATGTGTGTACATGTGAGAAACTACGACACCCCAGACGTCGTCTATGATTACCATCTTGGATATGTGTAAAACGTTTTGGTCTGTTTACCAACGTCTTTCTAGATTTCCTGCACATGAACTTACGTTTTTCTTTTCTAACTTTTCTTTAGTACGGTGTGTACATAATTCGCTGTTATCGTGAGCTGGGCATTCATTGCTAGAATTTCGTCCAGGATTGTTTATCACGAACACGTTGTTCGGTTGACTGCTATAGGTATTGCTAAATATGTGAAAAAGGGTTGAAAACAGAATTTGAATGGTTCTTTGGGAGAATATGACAGAGACGTAATTGTCTTTGAAAAGTTAATGAAAGTTGTGAGTTGACAATATTCTTTGGAATGAAATCATGTATCTTTTTATACGTGAATATATATATTTTTTTTTTTAAATTTAGGCGTAAAATATACAGCATGTACTTGTCTGTGTTATTAAATTAGACCGATTCACATCGATATATTTTATCACTAGAGCTTGCTACAATTACCTAAGTAATTTGACAATAAAATACGTGTGCATTATACATTGTTGAGTTTGCTTAAAAGAAGTACTAAATCATTTAGTAAAGGGCGCATGATTTGGTTTCAGAAAATTCTATTTTGCTGGACTCAAGCATACGACCTTTTATCTGCTAAATTATTCACACTGGTAACAGGTGGCAAACAGATATTTAGGGCGTTGTACTATTGTTAGGCCTCTGCAATAAATAATTTTTTAATGTTTCATGAGGATAATATTTCCATTTTTAAGGTCGTCGTGCTATGCCATTTAACTTTTATAAACATTATCTATCATGCTCCACTGAAGTAGTTCTGATTCCAATATAAAGTACTCACTTATTTTAAAGGGACTAACAATAAGTAGACAGTCAAATCGCTTGAAAATCAAGTATTATTTGCGATTTAATTACAAGTAGATGAAAGCAAGCACAGACTTTTCCTTTTACACAATGTCTATTACTATCGCGTAGAGTAAAAAAAAATTTTTTTGTATACATATCTATTCTACAAATGGCGCCACACGAACTTGATTATACAGTAGTTTAGAACAAGTGTCTTCGGTTTTGCCCCTATATTGAGCTTAAAAATAAAGATACAACGGTTTCCGTAGAATATGTTTCTCCTAGAACCTGCAATTTTAGAGTGGACCTCTGACAAAAGAATTCAACCAAAATTATCAAAATAGCGACTAGGAGAAGACGGTTTGTACGATAAATGTAGATTTTCGGGGTGCACAGATAGTTGTTTTTTTATCTCAGAAATTAGAGCTTTCGCACTTTATGCTAAGTTACACGTCAGAATGGAATATATGTTGAACATGGTGTACAAATTTCAAACCGAACCGAACCACGGTTTTTTCGCAATCAGGGCAAAATCGCAGAAAAACGCCTACTCATCAGGCGGGTGTAGTGCCGAAATTTTTTTTTTTAAATTTTTAAAAAAAAATTTTTTTTAACAGTTTATAGTATTAATAAACATTACTCAAAAGTACTAGTCACAATTTGTATTTATCTCCACGGAATTAATTCGCAAAAAAAATACTTGATCTGCGAGCGATTTGACTGCCCAATCCCCTTAATATAAATAACACTTCATTGTAATCAAAGCAACAAATTTCATGGAGGAGTAAAACAAATTATTCTTCCAATATCCTCTAATATATTTTATTTTCTACTATAGATTGCACACCTTTGTAGCGAACAATCTTAATTTTTGACAAGAAATACGTAACGAGTCTTCATCATGTTCTTTTGGAAGATTAACCACATTCCACAAATCACAACATGTACGAAATTACTTAAATTTCCATTTCGTGTACCTGCTATAGAATGCCTAAAATACATTATCAAATATTTAAAATGTAAACCACCGATTTACATAAAGTCATGAAAAGGACCATTCGACATCAAGGTAGTTCCTGAGGAATCTACTGAATTCAAGAATTCTTTGAAATTTCGTGCAAAACTAATTTGGAATGCAAGAAAACCTTGTACAAAAT
The DNA here is from genome assembly GCF_050908995.1 of Andrena cerasifolii. Taxonomy (NCBI): domain Eukaryota; kingdom Metazoa; phylum Arthropoda; class Insecta; order Hymenoptera; family Andrenidae; genus Andrena; species Andrena cerasifolii. The sequence goes on along the minus strand of NC_135119.1, from coordinate 3,654,548 downwards.
TTAAAATCAATTTACCAGATAGTTATCGAGAAATCGTTAATTAAAGCTAATGCATTTTAACACAGTGGCATGTGGCAGAGTCGAAAGAAAGAGGGTTACTTATAGTTTCAGTTTTTCTTCTGAAACAGGAAGACTATATTCAAGAAGTGTACCAAAATTGGCAGCAATGTGCATCGAAATGTCAGGAAATGAATTTATTAATTTCTGCAAAACTGACCACATAGTTTCTTCGTAAATGCTCATAAAAAATAGGTTTACGTGCAAATTTTTCAGAAACTACGTACAGCAGTCAACGTGGCAACGTCGCACTATCTACATGTTTAGACATTTAAATAGCGAACGACGATTCAAATTCATATGAGGGCTAATTATATTGTAAGTCATATTAGTTATCCGAAATTTGTCGATAAAATATTAATTAACATAACTGTGACTTAAATTTATTTATTCTTGTTAAACAATTTTCTCAAGTTTGTCGAATTTTCTTTTCCAATATTATTTTTTTAATAAATTTACCTTTGTAACGAAACCTTTCCGACATTTTGGTTATAAAAAACGCTCCCAATGAATGCGACGTTGTCAGATCTACTGCTGACCAATTTAATATTCTATTTTCGTATTACAATTATTTATATTAACAATGAATTTTTTAAAATATATATACATAATGTTAAAAATTACTATTATTATTTCTATAGTATCATACTACTTAATATTTATCATTTATTACCCAACTCTAATTTGACTAACATCATTGGTTAGAAACTACCTTAACGATTACAATAGTGCGATTTGCAATAAAATGTATCCGCTACGTGGAATCATCCTTCAATCGGCCATTTCGTTAGTTTCCGCTATGCTCGTTTGCAATAAAGCAATATTGGAAACGCTCAGCAGGAATATTAGCTTCTGCGGCAACAGGAAAGGAATTATTGCCGGATTTCGCGGCTTAAAAGTTTCCTAGCTCGGCGAGATTTTACGAACGTTCACGGTAAAGTCAGATCGCGTCTGAAGACGTGGTCAGCGATCGGTGAAGGGGAACACCGTCGTCGATATCTAGTCTTCTTTGCTTGACCGATTTGTGTCCCCAAGTTGCGAAACTCGCCTGGCTTTCCAAACAGTTGGGAACGAAGCCTCGCACGCTGATGCCCATTGACCTCTGAATTTGTGGTCCAACAAGCGATGAGCAGACTTATCTAAATAGTGATCTAACATTCGCGTCAGGCGTCTGACGCATTCGGTTTCCTCGGAGCGAAGCGTTTCGGTTCACGAGAATCACCGGTTGTGAAATTCATATCGCAATAACGTTTATTACCTACGCGAAATTGGCTGGGATTTCGTTTAATCCTTTATAGCACTACTTGTGTGTACGTTTCTATGTAGAGTCAGACAGCGTTTCACTCGGGGGGTATGTTAAATGAAATTCTTGCTCTGAGATACTCGGAATAGGTAGGCACTGTTTCTGCGATTGTGTTGCTGGAGCGAGCAAAAGCATGCTGGTGTTGTATGGATTAGGAAGGTTTTGTATTTTGCACTGGTTAGGGAATGGAGTGTTGATATTTGTATTTGTATTTTTGTTTTTCCTGTGTTTTTACACAGGATGGCGTTTCAAGCATTTTGCTTATATTGCCCAACGAACATTAGTCACTCATTTTTCCCTCCTCTCTCCTTCGGGTCCCAGCAGCAGCAGCGCACCGGGAGAAAGGTGGTCTCCCATCTTTCCCCAGTACACCGCCCCGTGATGCTTAACTTCGGTGATCTAACGAGAACCGGTGTTTTCCATCACGGCTACGGCCGCTGGTATGATGATATTCTTTCGTTATGTTTGTGGACAATGTCTTGGGTTTCATATCTTTCAAGTGTCCAAGACAATTGAATGAGGACGTTACAATAGTGTAGTGATTATAGAGTAGATGCACCATTCGTGGCCACTTTAAGGAGGAACACCAGTGTGACGGCCGGAAAAGTAAGACATTTTTTAAGATTTTTTTCAGGAATAATTTACAGTTTTCATAGAAAAAATTTATTAGCTACCTTTAGTACACTGTCTTAAGAGACTATACAAAAAAAAATAAATAGAAAAACATCCATAAATTTTAATATATTAATTAATCTTCTAGACCCCCCCACGTGAGTTGGTCGAAGGTGTAACTATGGACCAGCAGGTCCGAAATCAAAATTCATTTTTTTGTTATAAACTATATGAGTGTAGTTTCCGTTGTACGTACGGATTCTTTGATTGAGAGCAAATTTTTTGAAATACACTCGAAAAAGTGTTCATCTTATTCGCGGATTTTCGAAACTTTTCTTCTAAAGCGCAACATTTTTACAGAAATAATTTGTTTAAGAAATCGGTACGTACAACGGAAACTACACTCATATAGTTTATAAAAAAAAAATGAAATTTGATTTCGGACCTGCTGGTCCATAGTTACATCTTCGATCAGCTCGCGTGGGGAGGCGTAGAAGATTAATTAATATATTATAATTTATGAATGTTTTCCTATTTATTTTTTTTGTATAGTCTCTTAAGACAACGTACTAAAAGTAGGTAATAAAAATTTTCTCTGAAAACTGTAAATTATTCCTGAAAAAAATTCTTAAAAGTGGCTTACTTTTCCGACCGTCACAGTGGTGTTTCCCCTTAAGGTATTGTACCAGTTTTGGCCACTTCTTAAAATATATAATATTTTCCCGTGTAAGCAATAAATGTAACCTTATATTTCTGGCGATATACCAAACAAAATATTTATCGTGTGAAATTCTGCGCATAATAATGATCTGCAAGCAATTTAAAAATAAGATAAATATGCACATGGCCAAAAACAGTGCAATCGTAACAAACGGTACATCTACCCTGCATACGTAAAAATGAGATGTAGAAGTTGGTAATAAATAATAAATTAACAAATTGTAATCAGCATGTGAATCTACAGTGGCGCGCAAAAGTATTCGGCCACTCTTTAAAACAGAATAACTTGGTTAAGATTGGTCCAAGTGACTTGAGTTCTTTTTAGAAGCTAGAAGGATTAGTTTGCTAAGTGACGTGATTCGTCGTTTTGAAAAAAAAGCAATTTGTCGGAATAGCGAAAAAAATAGTAAATGTGGGGTTTTCCAACTTTTTTGTCTGTGCTCGTAATGAAAATTTAAAAAATGGCTTTTGTAGATTTAAGTGAGCTGTGTCCGTGCTGAAAAAATTTATCAAAATCATTTCGGTAGTTTTTGGCCGAAAACTGTGATTTTCACCAACTTTAACTGTTTGTAGCTCATAGCTGCGTTAACCCTTCGTTGACACTCTGGGTGTGAGCTACCCATAAGCTGATTTTGACGCTCTGTACCTTCTATATGCAAAATAAATACCTTTTTCCAAAGCCAACTTACAAACTATTTTTTCTCTCAAAATATTATACCTGAACAATAACTCAGTAGATTTTTAGCTTCTAATATTAAAATTTGTAAAAGTTACAATTTTTTAAAGATTTTCTTCGCGTTTTCTCGACATATGGTAATCTAGATTTTTTTACAAGAACTGTGATGAAATTTCAATCAAAAAACTATTGGAATACATTCTACGGACCATGAAATAGGCCCATGATTTTTTTCATAACGATTGGATTCTTCAGATGAGAATGACAGTCGTTCAAAAATTGTTCTGGGTGTGAGCCACCCAGGTATGTCACAGTTGATCGGAAAAAGGGGTGAGTCAACGAAGGGTTAATCGATTTTGATGAAATTTTCAGCATGTATACAGCTTACTTACTTAAATCTACCAAAGGCATTTGAATTAAAAATCGCACTATTGTAATAGCATACTAAACCTTCTAGCTTCTCAAAAAAAATTCAAGTCAGTTGGACCAATTTTAAACAAGTTATTCTGTTCTAAAGGGTGGCCGAATACTTTTGCGCGCCACTGTAAATCAATATTCCTCCGATGCTCTCAATATCTACAGACTGACAAATATTGTTCCTTTGCATTAATTCAGCGTGACTATGAATAAGTATATATAATTAGAAAATATCTTCGTCAGGGAACGTCGAACGTGATTATGCGTCAGAGTTGTATCGCCACGTACACACGGTATAGTTGCATCGCATAAGTTTATGTATAGTAATTTCAACAAAATGAGTTCAGAGCCGAAGACTAGGTACTATTCACTTTGCAATTTGAATTTGTCAAAACTACAACCTTTACAAAATCTTTACAGATATTATAGTTGTAGGTACAGTATTATAGTTTAAATTAAATTAATTTCTGTATATACAAGTTAGGTATAATATGTACATACATAAATTAAACTTTCACACATTATTACGTAGATTCACATGTATAGTTAGTAAAAAAAGTATTTGGACGCTTTTTAAAATCGCATAACTTTGTTAGAATTGGTCCAAACGACATGAGTTTTTTTTTTAGAAGCTAGAAGGATTGGTTTGCTAAGTGACGTGTTTTGTCGTTTTTAAAAAAATGCATTTGGTCAGAATAGCAAAAGAAAATAGTAAAAAACCTGTTTGTAGATTGAAGTAAGTTATATACATGCCTAAAGTTTCATCAAAATCGATTAAGCTTGCTCTGACAAGGGAACACCGCGAACCCGGACTCACCGTTTAGAACGCAACTTTGTGGGTTTCATAGAGTAGCTCAAAACAAGAACAACGGTGCGTTTCATTTGGGCCCTATCGCCCTTTAATTGCGTGAAAACTAACCTCAAAGTCAAATTGGCACTTCCACTTTTTCGCATATAACTCTCAAAGTACGACAGACAGAAAAAAATGTTTCAAACAAAAGTTTAATGGTGCGATAAGCGCTACAAACTTGCGTTAACAAAATTTTGAAAAGAGTTTTTTTCGATAGTTATATATTTTTTTTTAACTCTTTTCAAAATTTTGTTAACGGAAGTTTGTAGCGCTTATTGCACCATTAAACTTTTGTTTGTAACATTTTTGTCTGTCTGTTGTACTTTGAGAGTTATACGCGAAAAAGTGGAAGTGCCAATTTGACTTTGAGGTTAGTTTTCACCCTCTTAAAGGGCGATAGGGCCCAAATGAAACACACCGTTGTTCTTGTTTTGAGTCACTCTTCAAAACCCACAAAGTTGCCTTCCAAACAGTGTGTCCTGATCCGCGGTGTTCCCTTGCGAGCTATAAACGCTTAAAGATAGCAGAATAAGGTAAAAATCGCTGATTTCGGAAATTTCGCGATTTTATAGCTCAGAGCAACGTTAACCGATTTTGATGAAATTTTAGGCATGTATATAATTTACTTCAATCTACAAACGGGTTTTTTGAATTTTCAATACAGGCTCACAAAAAAAATTTAAAAAACGACCTTTACTATTTTTTTTTTTTGCTATTCCGACCAATTCGATTTTTTTTCAAAATGACGAAACACGTCAATTAGCAAACTAATCCTTCTAGCTTCTAAAAAAAAACTCATGTCGTTTGGACCAATTTTAACAAAGTTATGCGATTTTAAAAAGCGTCCAAATACTTTTTTCACTAACTGTATGTCCTTCAGCTTGTTTTGGAAGATATAAAAGCAATAACGAACAAACGAGTAATACATTTAGAGAAAATCGAATATACTCGTATTTTGCGTAATATCCTCCTTTCCTCGAAGAGTTTTATTATTTCGTGTTACTGCTTCGTTGCGGTTTATTTAATCATGGAAATTTCCAGGCATTAACTTTTGAGAATAATCTTATTCGATTGCTCGATAAAAAGAAAGGGGTAGAGCAACAGGACTCGTAAGACTTTTCGTGGCTGGTTAATTTGAATACCTCCTTAACGCGTTACGACGTACGAGTGTTACGTGTGCTTGATTACGCAATCAGTTTTAATTTTCCTCTGGTGTAACAAAGGTTATTCGTTTTATCTAACGTTGCCCATATGGTCTATGAATAAAGTAGCTGTCAGAGCCTAAATCTTTCTAAATAAAGTGATTAAAAAAAGTATTTTAATGTTTTCACTTTGAAATAATGTTTATAATTTAGACTGGAATTTGTAATTATAATTATAATTAGGATTATTTTATAATTTGGGATTATAATTAGGATTAGGATTATTTTATAATTTGGGATTATAATTAAGATTATTTTATAATCTAGGATTATAATTAAGATTATTTTATAATTTAGGATTATAAATATAATTTCAAATTCCAGTCTAAATTATAAACATTGTTTCTAAGTGAAAACATTAAAATACTTTTTTTAATCACGTTATTTAGAAAGATTTGGGCTTTGACAGCTACTTTATTCATAGACCATATGGACAACGTTACATAAAACGAATAACCTTCGTAATTATAATTATAATTGGGATTATAATTATAATTACAAATTCCATAATTAGGATTATAGCAATTTATTATAAAAGTTTGGTATTTAAGTAACGTGAGAGGAAGTTGGTGAAACATCGTCGTGTAGAACAATTTGAATATGTAAATTGGAGGAACTTTTAATTTTTTAATTTAATTGGTGGATAGCATTTATTTCATCCCATGTAACTCTAGCATTCACGGCCATCTGATATATCTAGCATCTAACTTTGCAATAATACATAGCTTGTTGTTAATTGTTTCACAAATGGATCATAGTATTTTTAATATCTACGCTTCTTTGCTTTTTATTCGTCTCAAATCTAGTTTTATATTACTTGATACGTGTAAGATAGAATTTGTGCTTAAGTGATTTGTCCATAACAAGCGTTATTTCTTATCTAATACGATTCTTTGATAGTCATCTGAATAAATTGAAGGAGAATTTAAGTACCACAGTAAAAGGTGTAACTTACGGGAAGCTATTTAATCTTACTGCCTTGTTTAGCCTTTTATTCTCCACCAGTTTACATTAATCTAATTTGTGAAAAAGTTATTCTAATTCTTCATGACATTGATTGCAAATTGCAACACTATTTTCCTTCTTGACAGTTTAATTGAAGATCAACTAAACGCAAAGTATTAAATAAAATTAACAAAATAAATGTAAATAAGTAAGTGTAAATGTTCCTTTTAGAACTTTGATAATGTCGATAAATTTTGGGTGAAATAATTAAAAAAAATTGTTTAGCCACTACGAATTTAGAATTATACCGTTCCAGGAGAAATTTTAATTTTATATGTGACATTGTTTCCACGCTTAAATCATTCCACACATAATTCTGTCCGTTTTTTTGTTAACTTTACCTTTAAAAATAAAAATGAACGTCACAACACAGATTGAAAGTTGACCTTTGAATATTATCCATTAAATATTTCTTTTCTATTAAACGATGTGTCATCTTGTACTGACTATAAATAAAAGGTAAATATTACCTTGAATAGTAGCGTAAAGATCGGGGTCAAAGTGGTAGTGAGTCGCAAACGTTCATTTCGTATCATTTCTCAAGATTTTAACACTCAATACTTTAAAAATTGTACGAGGTCGAAGGCTGAAATTTTATGTAAATAAGTTTCTTGAGAATCTCAATACATCCTTCGAGTTCGAAAAAGATTGGTGATTTTGGCAACAAGTATACAAATAGTATCTACAATTTCTGACACGAAACATTTTGTTTAAATTCATTAGAATTAATTGGATTTTGCCGTTTATATACCAACCTCTGGATAATTTAAATTCTTATATTTAATTAGAGTAGGTGTAGAAATTCCGAGAGAACAATGTTGAAATAAAGGTAAGCACATACCTACGATATATTTTCCTCAACTGATTTTATATACTTTTCAATTAGTGTTCTCTTTTTACTGTTAAATCAAAGCAATAGTTTTATAAACAATTTTATCTAATTTACTCGAAGTTGGTAAATATGGAGTTGGAAGGTCCTCAATTTTATGTACATACAGTAATAATGGGAAACGCGAGGTCATAGAATAATTCTTAAACCGAATGAAACTATGAGCACAAAGGAAGTCTACTTACGTGTATTATTATGATTTATCGAGTAAAGGAAAGTTTCTTTGGGGAAAGTAAGTTGCTTTGTATCCAGCAAGGTTGTAACAAATGAAACCATTGTACGTAAGAGCGATGGATAATAACCATTTCAATTATTTTTAATTCTAAAATATAATCTTTGATGTGATGTTTTATATCGGACATTAAGCGGACTAGGCAGTCAGAAACTCGATTTTTGTTGTTGTTGTATTTTTCGAAAGTACCACCCTTCCTGAGTAAAATTCCGCTTGGTTTATGTTAAAATTCGCAAAATTAAACTTTTTACAGCCGAAAAGGTCGAGCGCGTCATAAACCGTTTCTGCGCGCAGGCAGGTAGACTAAATCCTCTTTCGAAACTTTAAACGCGTTTTTCTCGGAATCATATTTCCTCTTCGTTCCGGAGTGATTGCGGAAAAACGGAGGTACAAGTCAATTTGAAAAAAATTCAGCTTATGTGGAACATGTCTAGTTATGACCTGAACCTACGCGCAAGTCTGTGAAAACTTCTATTTTGACAAAAAAAAAATAAAATGGCTCTTTTCCCTGGCAAAAAATCAAGTTTCTTTAAAATTTGCCGTTTTACAGCCGCCATTTTTATAATTTTGATTTTTTTTTTCTTTTTCAATTGGTTCAGGGCAGAATGGGGGCAAAGTATTAATTTCAGAGAATATTTGACAATTCAATTTCTTACGGCCAGAATTACTGCAAAATTACAGCGGCTCCAGAAAAAAACACCTATATATCAGGCAACTGTAGCGCTGTCATACATATGTATAAATTATGCAAATAATTTTTTTTTACTGTTTATAGTATTAACAAACATTACCCAAAAGTACTAGTCACGATTTGTATTAATCTCCTTGTAATTAATTCACAAAAAAATACTCGATTTTCGAGCGATCTGACTGCCTAGTCCCCTGAAGGGGGTATTCCACTGTGAACGGTCGAAAAATCAAGCTATTTTTAAAGATTTTTTTCTCAGAAACTACAACATATATAGAAATGAATCTTTTTGGTTTTTATTAAGCTACCCGATTGACCGCACGGTTTTTGAAAAAATTGAAAACAAAGTTGCGCTCTTATACACAGGCTGTTATGGAAGAAGCGATAAAATTCCTCTAAAATGTTACACAGAGAGCTCAAAAATAGTGAGAAAGTGCTAAAAAATGTTGCAATGAAAAGCTTAAGTATTCCTATGAAAGTCTAAAAAAAGAAACTCGGAAATGAACCATACGGTTTATTAGATAATTGAATAAATAGACAGCAATGTGCTCGTATTTTTGGAACTGCCTGAAGGAACTGTTTGAAACGTGGCAACGCTGTACGCCGGGTAGTCATCTATACAGTGTATACTTGTACAAAGGATACAGTAAAAATTTGTAAAAACACTACCAAGCTGTAAACATGTATTTAGTAATTTGTTGCGAACCAATATGAACGCGCAAAAGGACGCCACAACTGTGAGATGGAAAGAGAAAAAAAGATGGACGCAAAGCGACGTTGCCGCATTTCACTCGCATATTTTACGCTACTTTTAATGAAAATATTGTGTTTCTAGCTGCATTAAACATACTTTTTGTATAATTGAATTCCAAAACAAACAGTGTAGTAATAATTTTATTAGGAACAAATATGTAAATAACATTTTTGTCTACATAATTTTTTTTTTATCTAAGTTTGGTATCACTGCAGAGCTCCCATGTATAAGCTTAGGCTTACCCCTCTCGCCGCCTGCCCCGCAAGTGAGGTATCGAACCTCCTTAACACTTCAATCGTATCCTCCGTTTAAGAAAATACTTCGGTTGCTTACAAAACTAGCTGAAGATTGTTCAAACTGCCGTTTAGGCAGAATTTCAGCAGTTTCCAACAACAGATTTTGAGATTCACAGCTGATTTAGGACATGTTTATAGTCACCCGTTTTAAAATATACTATACTATATTGCACACGTAAAACCAATAAATTAATTATTGTATTATATTGCACGTACCTACTGCAAACATAAGGCGATCAGTAATTGCGTGAGAATACTTCAACGAATTTAAATAAGGTGTACGAAATAAGGGAAACCTGCATTTCGAATTATGACGAATCAAAAACAGATGTGAATTAGGTATGACCGTTGAGCTCTATCCTAACTGGAGTGTGAACAGCAGTGGGAAGAAGTAGAGGCGGCAGCGGTCCGAGAGAAATCGAAGATACGTAGTGTGTGAATGTATCTGCTATCTCTCTCTATCTCTACTATCCTGTAGCCTTTAGTAAATTTGAGTGTAGTGGGGGTATAGACGTCACGCGGCACGCCGCCACGCCATGATCTTTGTTAGCATCAGTTACGACTCTCAAAATAATAATCATGAGTAATTTTAACATATTTTACTCTTTTTTTTTATTTTGCGATCATTGTTCATAAGAATATTCTTTGTTGGATATGTTTTACATTCTTGTGCGCGCGGATAAGTTCACTAACAAGGAGAGTATTTTAGGTGTCCGCCTCCGATCATTTTGATTTTTGGATATGTTATAGAGGACCGAAAAATAAGAAATACGTGTTTTTTATATTTCCCCGTTTTCATATTTGGGGGGTGAAAACTGCGGTCAAAGTTAGGGTTGAAAAATCATTTTTGTGGATTTTTGAAAATCTGGTGAGTCAGTTATATTTCGCATTCAAAGACACAAAATTCGTCCATTGACACTATTCCCCTATCTCTGATAGTTCTCGAGATATTCCACAAAAATGATTTTTCAACCGTAACTTTGAACGCAGTTTTCACCCCCCTAACATGAAAACGGGGATAAATAAAAAAACACGTATTTCTTATTTTTCGGTCCTCTATAACATATCCAAAAATCAAAATGATCGGAGGCGGACACCTAAAATACTCTCCTTGTAAGATGCACTATCCATTTACAGGGTCAGCGTTTTATTCTGCAACCCGCGCTAGCGCGAACAGGTAAAATGGCAACAGCGCCTCACGGACGCAAAAAAATTATTCCCTCTTAATGATGGATAATTTAACATATTTTACATTTACTTAATTTTTTTCTAGCAATTTTTTAACCATAATTGTTGTAAAAAGCTTTTGCAAATTGTTTATTTGATACTGTATTTAATGCTGCTTTTAAAATTCGCGGTATTGATAAACAATAGGCTAGTTGTTTCTGTATCATTACTTTCAGAAATTGGGAAATTAAATTTTTTTCAATTATATGTTAGTTCTGCAGACCTCAGAATCGATTGTTCCGGTTTTTTCTTTTATGATTTTATCCTTAATGCAGTGCATACCTACATCAGGCGTAAGGGGTAGCTAATGGGACGTGTCTTTGATTGTAGCGGTGTTTGAATTTTTTTTCTAGAATTTTTGTGTCTGAATGTTTTAGCTACTCAACGCCACGCCTATACCGGCTTCCGTTAATGTCATTTTTTGGAACGATGCGCCATTATTGTGGTTTTACACGCAGGTGGCGAAAAATCTCTCCGTACAAGGGTGCCGCGGTCAACCCTGTCGTAGCTAAACAAATTTAAATTGAGACGGGTACGAGATCAGTCGACATTATTTTCAAACCTCATTACAGTAATCTGGGGTGCGAGTGGTAAACCGATCATAAAAGCGGAGCGCGCGGCTCGATTACCTGGGCCGGGAAATTCCCAATAGCTCTTTGCGACGTTAATTTGAAAGAGACCATGCCAAAATTCTCGAAGCTCGGGCATCACTGCTGTCCAGCGGTCGCTGGCAGCACTCCGAACGCCGGGACGGTGCATGGTTGTAGTGGAATGCGTCCGTGAGGCGCTGTTGCCATTTTACAAGTTCGCGCGAGCGCGGGTTGCAAGATAAAACGCTGACCGTCCGCCATTGCTCTATTCACACTCCAGTGAGGATAGAGCTCAATGGGTATGACATTTACGGATATCATTGAGTGATACTATATAGTACTTAATACATATTATACAAACTTCCCTGAAGATTCAATAACTTAACTCAGACTCAACTTATCCGATTATCACAAGTATTTTACTTAACTGTAAATAATATATTGACAAAGTACTGAAATTTGCCTATATTGAAATGGCTGGTACACATTTAAAATTTCAGTGTTCAGTTAATATTTGTAATTAGTTACAACTCCAGAAATAAAGTTTGGATTACCTTCATTCACGTGGTGTTCTTCCTGCAGCTGTTTTAATTTTTTCTATAGAATCGTATCGTAAAATATTGATAAGTATCGAAGAATTGCTCTATCTAGAGACGGGGTAGCGTCTCGACGCCAAGTACATGAAAGACACCCTGTATATGTCGACTGTCGCTACCGCTATCATTTAATCGTCGCACGGCTATTCCAACCTAACCTGAAACTTATTTCATTAATATCTCATCACGCCTGCAATATTTTCTAAATTTAAAGGCATTTTTCTTATGTAAACCGCATATAAGCTTTCGAATAAGGCCGAATTCAATAAAATCGGTCCACGCATGACAAAGATATCGTAATATCGTCTCATGAATCAGTCGGAAACGGTAAGATTTTTCTTATGATTTTTCTTATGATTTTTCTTCTTCTTCTTCTTCTTCCCCTTCTTCTTCACCTTCTTCTTCCTCTTCTTCTTCCTCTTCTTCTTCCTCTTCTTCTTCCTCTTCTTCTTCCTCTTCTTCTTCCTCTTCTTCTTCGTCTTCTTCTTCCTCTTCTTCTTCCTCTTCTTCTTCCTCTTCTTCTTCCTCTTCTTCTTCCTCTTCTTCTTCCTCTTCTTCTTCCTCTTCTTCTTCCTCTTCTTCTTCCTCTTCTTCTTCCTCCTCCTCCTCTTCTTCTTTTTCTTCTTCTTCTTCAGTCAAAATTTTCGTCAGTATAATACGTATACGCGTTACACGCACACCTTCAGCCAAAAGGAAACTAACACATGTTTCGTTCGTCAATCGCCATCTTCGCTATGCAATCTACTCCAAATTTTGACAGCTTACCGTCATGTTATAACCTGGCGAGTGTCAAATAAGATCCCCATAATACAACTTCAAAATAGTAAAAAAAAAAATACGCCAAGTACATGAAATCAAATAAATCACAAAAAAAAAATAGAAGATAATAATAATTACAAAATAAAAAAAAGATGTGAAATCAAAATGAGCTGCAAGTACATAAAGGTGCTTACAGTCAAATACTTGGCCTGGCCAGGCAAGGTCAAGGTGTCGATGAATAAGAATTATTTAAGAACGCAAAATAATGAAAGTGTACTCATACTGTCAGAGTTTTAAATTGACAAATTATCTGAAAGCCCGCGAGAGGGAAGGTATGGGTATTGATGATCTGAGAACACCATGCCTCGCCACGCCAAGTATTTAACTATAAAAGCACCTTTATGTACTTGCAGCTCATTTTGATTTCACATCTTTTTTTTATTTTGTAATTATTATTATCTTCTATTTTTTGTGATTTATTTGATTTCATGTACTTGGCGTAATTTTTTTACTTTTCTGAAGTTTTTAATGGGTAAAACATCAAATCCATATTCCTTGTTCGAGACATAAGATTACATCATTTAATGTTATTTTCATTAATAAAAAAGGATTATTATTAAAAACTAAAAATATTAAATAAATTAACGAAAATACTAGTACCTAGATCATAACAACACGCCAAGAAAGTAGATTTTTTCTTTAAAATCGACAAAGGTAAAGTTCAATGGTATTCTGAACAAAGATACTGCAAGATTGCAAAGGTGCATGGTATCCAGTAAGAAACTGGAAGGATCATTCATTTTAATTTGTTGCAACCTGCTTATTTCCACAGCTAACTTCAATGAAACATGCTTGTCCTAGTGTTGGTGCTTTACAATCCCCAGTGTTTTTTGTTCCATAAATCGTTTATGCAATGAAAGGAATTTGTTGTGAAATTTTAAACCCGCGAAATATGCACGTATCTGCCGTCAGCGTTGTAACAGATCTCAATTTTGTAATTTCGAACGATATAAATGGTCTGATTGTTTGATACTCCAAGGGGGGATTAACTGTTTGTAAAATTGCGTTTACAATTCGTGTTTCCGTGCAGAGATATTGCGCAAATTCCCGACTTCCTCGTTGCAAATTGCGTGATATAAAATTACGTAACATTCATGATACTATAATATAATAAGCTAATTGGAAGAGATATTTTTATTAGTCCTCTTAGTTCATGGAATTCAGGCGAACACTATTTAAATTCACTAAAATATTACGAAAGGAGAAAAATCTAAGAAGGATAGAACAGATGATGCCTTAATTAATTTTGGATAATATTAGGTACTTGCTTTCAGTATCCAGTCCTCAATAATTCCAATATTTCCTGCTCCTTACTTTTTTGTGGGACAAAAAAATTGTTATGCCGAATAGCTTTTACATTATTTTCTAATTCTTCTCTTATGCAGTGCACATGTTTCTATTTCTGATAAATAAATTAATGTTTCATTATGCTTTTATGAAATAATGCACCGCTTCTGCAATAAATCGATTGCAGGTACTTATCAACTGTTCTGAATAAATACTCCATGAGAAATTTCATATTTTGAGTTTAAAAAAAAAGTATTTATTTAATTCCTTACATGTATATTTCTTACATCGTTGTTGAACTGATTATTGCTCATAATTAAACAATATATCTTGACACATTGTGCAGATCTAGTTAAAACAGAAGTTTATTAATAATATTAATACCATTAAATATTTGGTACGTAAAAATAAAATCATTTACCATCTTGTAATAAAGAGTGTGTATATATTTGCATAAAGGAAAGCAAAGTGTTTTTAGGAAAATATAAATTTAGGATTAAATATAGTCGTTTAGTTTTTGCTTTGGTGTATAACATCTCTTGTGTTTGTAATTCGTTTATTGCCAATAAACAACAGGATTTTTTTTAAGCAATCAGATAATACAAAATAGAATAAATTAATACAAAGCAGACATGTGAGGAGATCAAAGTATGGCGCTATTAGCAGTAAAACATTTTTCCAAATATAATTCAAATATGTTTACCAGCTAAAAAATGGATATGAAATAAATATAAAACCAAATGCATCGTTATTCGAACACATTTAATGAAAAGATTTCTTTTTGTAATAATGCTTAATTAGTAAATAATTTTCCCTTTCAAAGAGAAATCTTTGCTCATTTATTACACTATTTTTACATTAACGATGAGTTGTGCTCCATTCGATGAGGTGTACTGAAAAACTCAGTACGCTTTTCTATGAAAAGAAGACTCTTTTTTCAGTTCTTTAAATTCTACATAGATCAAGATATCCTCTCGTTTTCATTCAAGGCTGCCGTTTTTTTTCAATGAAAAAAAGGACGTGCCGGAAGTCCATTTCCTTCGCGCGAACACAACAGCTACGAAATTTGCATCCGTTGCAGTTGAGGCTGCAGAGCATTCGACGTTTGTTTGTCAGAATTGCAATAATTTCCTCCTTATTGTTGCGGGGCTTATAATGTTTCGTGGACGGGCCGTTGGTTCTACCATGCCGTCAACGTTAAAATATTTTCATTACCGTGGGGATTTACGTAACCATTTTCGTCACCGTAATATCTTCCTCGCCGTAGCTTTAACAGATATGCACTTACGTAGTACTTCCATTACGCGTTGATACAACAACAATACGATAAAGCTGAGGATAGAATAGAGATGTACCATGTCCCTCTAGTAATGCCTACGAATAGCGTATGATGTGGTAATATGTGGACAATAATGGGGTAACATATCGTTACACTTTTCCGTATTCCTTAGGCCAGTGTTTCCCAACCTTTTTTGCGTCGCGATTCCTCTTTATAATATTCAAATAACCTGCAACCCCCCCTATATAAGGTAAGGTAAATATTTTCTTGGTTTTATTTGTGAAAACTCAGTGTTCTATCATTAACCCTCGAGCGGGCGCGCTTTGTGAACTCCGTTCACCGATCTGCGTATTTCCTTCATCAGGTCTCGGTAAGGCAAACATTCTCTCCGCGCGATCGTGGTGTGTTTCAAGAACCCTATGATGCTTGTGCCAGTTGATTTTTATTTTTGATGTTAAAAATGTTTTACATTTACTATTTTTGTGTTTTTAAATACATTTACTGCATTTTTGGATATTTTTGGATTTTTAATATTTTCCCATCGCATTTAATTTAAGTTACCACTGTCAACAGGAATGAAAGAAAGAAACCCTATCTACTAGATAGATAGTTCAATATATTTACTTCATTCCTAACCTTGTGTGGCCTTGAAGGTCATAGTATACCATATGGTTGAATTTGTCTTGACAGTCGCTTCCATATTAGGTAATCAAATATATAGCATTCCATTTAAAAAACTAAAAGTCACCCTCGTTTCAAGGAAAATATTACGAACACCAAAAATTGAGATACCGTATTATGTTGGATATGAAAAGCAGTAAAAGTTTTCCTTCTTCAGTTTTTTTCAAATACTTACCATTTTAGAGAATCCTGTCTAAGAATATCCGGTATAGCCGCTTGGCCGCTGCGGGTACCGCGGTGCTGGGCGACGCAGCGTCAACTTCGACAATTTTTACAGGGCCAATTTCAAAATGTTCATATTTTTGAAAATTTGTCCATCAAGGGAAAAGATAGAACTATATTCTGTTTCTTTTTTAGATTTTTAAAATCGCGCCCGTTGTTAAAAAACTGCATTTGTTTAAAATAATTGCACAAAAATTGTTAAAAAAAATTGTTTCTGAAACTGAAATAATTTTTTCTTAAAACTTCAATGTCTTTTCTACAAATCGCCGTAAACCTCATCTCCATCCGTTTACTACTTCCATAGTTATAATTTATTGAAAAAAGGTTAGCACTTACCTTCAAACAGCTGTAAAATCGACATTTTTCAAAATTGTCAAAAATCCTTCGAGATATGTTTATATATCCCTAAAGACTACAGCGTATTCAAATTTCAGCCACATCCGAAATGTTACTCCAAAAAGTGTCCGATTTCGCGTGGAATGTCCCAACAAAGAAACCGTTTCTGAAGTGTAATATATAAGGGGGCTGAAACGATTATTTTCAACTGATGAACTGAGTTCACCACGCGCCTGCTCGTGTACCTCTCATTAGCGCACCCGCCCGAGGGTTAATAGAGTATTACAATAGGAATCATATTAAAATAAATAAGTGCTAAAAATCGTCAACTCAAAATAACCACAGCGACCCACTAGAAAACACTTTGCGACCCACAGTTTGGGAACCACTGCCACAAGTCATTTTCACAAGAGATTGTCTAGACCTTGTGATTTGTCCAGCAATTAGTGATAGACTCTAAAACGTAGTAATTCCATGTGAAAAAATAAGTCGCAGATATATACAGTATCAGTGAAAGAATTGGCAGAACGCGGCAGTAAATATGTACAGGGTGTATAAAAAGTGATGGACACAGTTTTCAGCTCTGAATGTACACCTCTAGATTGGTGGACATTGCAAAAAAAACTTGCCGGGAAATTGTTTATAGCATTGAAAATTAATGTTAAAATTTTTTTGCATTTTTTTTTTAAAAGAAAAAAGTTCAATAGAAAATTATGTGCTGCAAACGCATCGTCTCGACGCAAAAAGTTGTTAAAATTTACACAACAATTAGAGTGTTTAGAGCCACTCGCACAAGCAGCGCCATGTAGGTATTTCGCTGTCCCCTCGGGAGCTTCATATATAGTTTTCCTACTCGCTCCTGTTCCCTCTCACTCACGCACATCATCGAAGACCAGCTGTATTTCCGCGGATCGATATATTGATCACGATATCGTCTTTGTTTTTTTAATGGCGAGAAGGAAGGGATGCGAGTGTGAATGAGAGGAAATGGGACTGCTAAGTAGCTCTAAATACACACTCTAATTGTTCTGCAAACTTTAACAATTTTCTGCGTCGAAACGGTGCGTTTGCAGCACATGATTTCCTTTCAGGTTGTTTCCTTTTCATTGAGCAGAACGGGTTAATATAAAAAATCTACATTAATTTTCAATGTTATAAACAATTTTGCGACAAGTGTTTTTTTTTAACAAATATCCACCGATCCAGGGGTGTAGATTCTCCCCTGAAATCAGTGACTTTTTATACACCCTGTACATGGCCTGGCAATAAAGTTCCCGGACTGGTGTTGGAACGCGAGTTCTAATGTTCTCAAAGTAAGTTTGCGCATGTTGGCAACACGGTGCACATCTCCGTAAGTACCCTGAACAGCTGATTTCATTCAACTGGTTGTACCTATATGTAGTGAAAGGAACAGCAGTTTTCACAAACAAACATGGAAGCTGGTGTTTGCTGCATGACAACGCCCCTGCGCAAATGGGGAATTAATCGTGAAGCAGTTTTTTACCAAGAAAGGGGTTGTTCAGATTCGCCTCCCATTTTTTGACAACTTATTTTTTACAATTTTGGCTCATTTTTACACAGGCATCCATATTATTCGTAGTTGCATTACGTTTACTGTCAAAAAATGTCAATCTACATTCCACTTTTATTTTTTTATACTAAATCATCACTTTTCGGGTTGCGTCACTCACAAGGGAAGATCCCGAACCCGGAAATTCAAAAAATTCTGAAACTTTGTGAATATGTTGGGAATTTCCTCCCGATTACAACCCAATTTTTGTTTGCTGCCCAAATTCGCTCTAAGGGGGTATATTTGACCCCTGAAAATCCGGATATTCTCCGATTTTGTGTTATAACTCGTGAACTGTAAAATAATTTTTTTTTACCAAATGGTAGATCTAATTAAAAGAAGTAACTTTTGTCTTGAAGCTTGTTTTCTATCTCTTACAATTTGCGACTTGTAACACAAAATCGGAAAATAACCGAATTTTCGGGGGTTAATTTCACCCCCTTCGAGTAAATTTGGGCAGCAAACAAAAATTGCGTTGTAATCAGGAAGAAATCCCCTGCATATTCACAAAGTTTCAGAATTTTTTGAATTTTCGGGATCTTCCCTTGTCAGTGCCGCCCCGAGAGTTTGCGGGGTCGCGGGCAAAGGTTGATATTATTGAAAACATCTAAAGGAATTGGAAGGAGATTGACTATGTTCCCTTATTGAATCACACAGTAGTTCAAATGTTAGTCTTTATTTCTGTGTCTTATGGCGGACAAGGTGTTAGCCCTTGTCGAGGTGAGTCAAGACTGACGTCTGCCGGACACACATTTCCCGGCAAGACGCGCGCGACTGGAAACATCTCCTAATTGGTTGACACCGGCAACGGCATTCGGTATATATATATAGTGTTTGTGTGGATTTAGGTTCCGCTGATACCACGTGTTCTTCCTTCCTTCCACTTTAATTCTTGTATTTCTTGCTTGCACTCTGAAAGTTAATTTATCTGTTTTGTTTTGTTTTGTTTAATAGTTTATATTTGTGTATTCATACTGGCAAAGGCCTGTACTATGTTGGTTATGATTTCCATGTCGTCGCTAAAAGCTAGGGCTCTAATGTGATATGGACCTTGTATCTCTTTCGTCTGTATGAAATTGGTGAAATTGTCTGTAACGTCTTTATTTAGAGGACATGCGAATATCATGTGATTTAGATCTTCTTCTTCGTATCCGCACTTGCATTTGGGATCTGGTATGATGGAGATTTTGCATAGATGTGCATTGGTTCTGTGATGATTGCTTCTAATCCTATTTATTATTCATATTGTTTTCCTAGTTGGTTTTTGTGTAAAATTTTTAAACCACTGTGAGTTTAATTTTATATTTTCATTTGTTAGTTTGAAGTAACTGTTGTTATTTGTTTGCGATATTGTCTCTAGTTCGTTTTTCCAGTTTAGAATGGATGTGGATTTGAGGGCCTTTTATGGCTTATTTACATGTGAGCTTCGTTGGAACTTGCCTTCCTGCTTCTCTTCCGGCTTTTGCCAGTCGATCTAACCTTATCACTATTTTCCACGCCTATGTGGCCTGGGCACCATATGAAAAGAATTTTTTTGTTTATGGATTGGCATCTATAGGCTAGGAATTTTATTTCCATTATATATTGGTTTTCCTGTATATTGTGATTTATTTGGTTTAATTTATTAATGAGGTGTTTAGCGTCTGATATTATCTTACAAGATTCATAAGTGCTGGTTTTGAAGAATTTAATCGCTTCTATAATTGCTATTGCCTCTAAAGTTTCTGGTGAAAGTTCTTTGGATAGGCTAAATGATTCCGATTTATTTACTTGGGGGATGTAAAATGCTGCGCCTGCTTTTGTGGTTCCGTCGTTATCGTTATTTTCTATCGTTTTTTTGTGCCCAGATCCGTCTGTGTATATGTCTATGTCATAAGGTCTGGGTTAGGTCTGGGAGTTCATTTAGTTTTTTGTTGAATGTTTCATTTGGTTTTTCTGCTTGTTTTATAATCTCTCCTATTTCTGTGTTTATTTCTATCTTGTTGAATTGAATTTGTATTGGGTATTCATATAATATCGGTAGATTTGCATGATGTATTTTTTTCAGTATAGATTTTATGCTATTCCATCTTTTTAGTAGTGAAATGTTAAACCTATGGTTTACTGATTTTTTGAGTAAACTGTCTATATGTTTTAGTTTTGTTTTAAGTTTATGTGATGTTTGTGTATAGCAATTTACTAGGTAATTGTTTGATATCATTTCTGCTCTTTGGTATATGTTCGTTTCCTTAGACATGTGCCATAATATTGCATTAGGACTTGACTGCATTAATCCCAAACATTATTTTAAAGCAGATTCAGTTAAAGTGTTAATACCTTTTAAATTTGTATTTGATACGTTAATGTATTGTGGTAGACCCCATTCTATCATAGATCTTATTGTTGCTTTATATATTAGTAGTAGGGTTTCTGGGTGAGCTCCCCAGTATACTCCTGATAGCCACTTTAATATAGTTGTTGCTTTGATGATTTTTCCTTTAAGGTATTTGATGTGTGATAACCAATTTAACTTGCTGTCCATCATTGAACCCAGAAATTTTGCCTTCTTAGTTGGTGTAATTGTTTTCCCTTCTATATCGATGTTAAACTCTTGAGTTTTCTTTTTCCTGGAGAATATTACTAATTTGTTTTTTCCGCAGATATATTTAAATTTATTGATGTAAGCCATTCTTTGAGGATGCTTATTGAGTCTGTTAGATTATTTTTTATTATAAGCTTGTCTGCGTTCTTACAGTAGTAGATCACTATGTCGTCTGCAAACTGAAGGATAGAACAGTTGTCTCCTATGTGACTTAATATTTTGTGTATATATATGTTGAATAGGAGTAGACTTAATATAGATCCTTGAGGGAGGCCTTTTCTGCATGTTCTTGTATCTATATGAGTTCCATTTAAGTGAAAGTGGACCGTTCTTTCTATTATTGTGTTTTGTATAAACTTAATTATGTTGGATGGGATTTTCAGTTTTTTTAGTTCATTGATTAATATTGAAGGGTTTACATTGTCAAATGCACCTTCAACATCGATAAACAGTGCTCCCAAGAATTCCCTTTTGAGGAAAGCTTTGTAGATATCTGTGGTGAACAAATTGAGGCTGTCTTGACATGATTTATTTTTCCTGAATCCAAACTGTATGTTTGGTATTATGAGATCATTTTCTATATAATGTTCAAGTCTGTTTTTAATAATTTTTTCTGTTAGTTTTAAGATATTTGAGGCTAGTGATATTGGTCTAAAACTGTTTTTCTTTTGTTTTGGTATCAATGTGGTGTTGTATACTTTCCAGTCTGATGGTGTTTCTCCTTCTTCGATGATTTGTGATACGATGTCCTTGAGTCTGTCAATTATATTATCTGGTAAACTTTTCAATATTTCATTTGTGATATTGTCAGCTCCTGGTGCCGGTGTGTAGTTTTAAGTTTTTAATTATTTCTTTTATTTCTTCCACTGTGACTTCTTGTTTCCATATTGATGGGAGGTCCATTATATTGTCATTTATGTGTACGTAGTTTGCTGTTGACGGTGGAGCGATATTTTCTGTGTATATTTTTGTTGCTTTTATTTGTTCTTCTGGTGTGTAGTTGTTCGGTGCGTTCCATATTTTGCTGTTTTTAAAAGAATTTATTATATTCCATATATCTTTTAGTTTTGTATTTGGGTTGATTTTATTTATTGTTTCTTTAAAGCTGTTTGACTTTTCACTTTTTATTATTTTTCTTGTCTTGTTTATTTCTTCTTTCCATTTATTTAGGTTTTCATAGGTTGGGTGGGTTTTGTATATAAGGTATGCTGTTTTCCTGTTGTTCGTTGCTTCCTGACATTTATCGTTCCACCATCTGAGTGCTGAAAATCTGAGCACTGAATTGATTTGTGGCCAATAAAGGAATGTCAAGTATAAAAAGTGACAGAGGAATCAGTGTTCGAACGGAGAACGAGAATACAATTGGAATTAGCAAAGTTGATTTCACAATCTTTGCGTGAGAATGTTTTTAATGTTTTTCGTGAATTAAAGGTACAATTGGAATTAGCAAAGATGATTTCACAATCTTTGAGTGAGAACTTTTTTCGTGAATTAAAGGGTTAAAGGTACAATTGGAATTAGCAAAGATGATTTCACAATCTTTGCATGAGAACTTTTCGTGAATTAAAGGGAATTAGCTTCTTTCGTACATGAATCATGTTTATGGAGGGGGGGGGGGGGATTTCATCACTTTTTTCATATTAATTAAAATAATAATGAAGCACACTTACATGTAAGAAAATAATGAAGATTTTTCGAATGCCAGGACATGTGTCTCTGTCGATACGAAAAAGAATAGAGCTCCAGTCACCCGCTTCGTTTTGTGTTTCGAACCCTCTACGTACCAAACAAACCGATCACGTCCCACCGCTATCGCGCGAGATCTTCTTTACCATCGTGACGTTTCAAAAATGTTAACAACTAGCAGGTTATTATGATTGAATGACAGCCAAGTGACATTTACAAATTATGCTTTCGAGGCGACACCTACTGGCGTCAAGTGGAGAAGGAAAACGTGACGTCATACCTCGTAATCCTAAAAGTATCATTTTTATGACTATTAATTCAGAATAAATCTTATATCTTTTAGACAAATAGCTTGATACATTAAGTAAAACGACATATAGGTTCGAAAAAAAATGATTCGCTTAATCGTGTAAAAACACCGGGACTATGTCATAAAATAAGATAATAAGGCTAAAATAGCTCCGACGACCTGTCAATTTCGCTATCTTTCGTGTATAGAGACATGGCCGCTCAGTGTGCCTATGGGTAGAGGGGAAGGGGGAATTAGCTTCCAGACGCGACCGCGTCTGTTGAATCGCGAAAATTCCCGAAATCAGCGATTCTCGACCTTATTCTGCGATCTTTAAACGTTTGTAGCTCGGAGCAACGTTAACCGATTTTCATGAAATTTTAGGCACGTATACAACTTACTGCAATCTACAAACGGGTTTTTTTGAATTTTCATTACAAGCTCACAAAAAAAAAGTTTAAAAATCGACTTTTACTATTCTTTTCGCTATTCCAACCAAATACATTTTTTTTTCAAAACGACGAAACGCATCAGTTAGCAAACTAATCCTTCTAGCTTCTCAAAAAAAACTCAAGTTGTTTGGACCAATTCTAAAAAAGTTATGCGATTTTAAAAAGTGTCCGAATATTAATGCGTGCCACTATTTGTTATGTATACATTTTTGTTTTGTTTGGTTTTTATTTTTATTGTTTGTATTTCAAAATGATTGAAATCTGTGAAGTCTTCGTTAATTTTATCGTATATTATGTTTTTGCTTATAGCAATTAATGTTCCTCCGCCATGTTGAATAGCTTGTCTATCATTTCTTTCTATATTAAAGTTTCCAATATTTATGTAGCTTCCATCATCTAGCCATGTTTCCTGGAGGGCGATTATATCGTAATCCTGTGCTATGTTCCTTAGATCCTCGATTTTGTTTCTGATTCCTCTACAATTCCATTGTAGTATTTTCATTTTATTAATATTCTTTTCTTTTGTACCTTTACTTTTATAGTGTCTTTGATATATTAGTGTTCGTTATATCTTCTAGTGTTCTGGATCTAATTTTTACTTCGTTTGTGAGCTTTTTATTTTCGTTAAAGTTATTGTTTTTTGTTGTTCCCTTAATTTTAGGATTTGCTTGACGTTATTTTTCCTTTCTTAGGGTATGGAAAGTTGTTATTTGAGTATGCAGTTTTTTTGTGTTCCTTTTAATTTTGTGTTCCTATCTTTGCTTTCATATGATTTTCTTTCTATTGGGATTTGATTCTTTGGTGTGATTAACTTTATGTCTTCTATGTTCCTATTTATATTAGTCATATTGTGGTTTATATTTTCCTCTGTTGCAGTTTCTATTATCATAGGTTTTGTGACTTCTATTTTTTCCATTGTTATTGGATTTAGGAATTGTTTTTCGTTTCAGTTATATAAGGCTCTTTTGTTTATTTCCTTATAATATAATCCAATTATTTGGTTTTCGCTTAGTATATTATTTTTTTTATTGTTTTTTTTGCTTTCTTATGGTCTATATTAAAATAGCTCATAGTGGTTGCCAATATTTTTTGATATTGTAAGGAGGGACAATTTATGTCAAAAGTTTTATGGTTTCCCTTGCAATTATAACATTTGACTACTGCCTTGCATTCTTCAACATCTTGGTGTTCCATTTCGGTGCAAGTTACGCATCTTTTTTGTCCTCTACACTGTGAAGATATGTGTCCATATCTTAAGCAGCTATTACATTTTTTAATGCTCTTCTTTATCGGCGCTACCTTACATTTGACGTACCATATTGTAATATTCTGAGGGAGTGAATCTCCTTTGATTACTATTTTTATAGCGTTTGTTGGAATTAGTTTGTCACTTTCTTTATCGTATCTCATTAGTCTTTCTATTTCTAATACTTCTGGATTAGATTCATGTTCTTCTATTCCTTGCTTGATTTCATCTATATTCATTTCTTTGGGGATGTCATATACTATTATGCTTCTATGTACTTTGTAGTCTGGTATGCATGTGTACCATTCTGCTAGTTTGATTTTAGCTTTGTCTACAAACTCGTTCGCATATATGTGATTATTGAATGTTAATTGTATTTTGTCTTTTCCCAGCTTATTAATTTTTTGGAGCTGGGTTGCAAGTGGTGCAATCTTTTTTCCTAGTTGTAAAGGGTGTAAGTTCCCTAAATTGTGTGTCTCTTGCCGTCATTTGGACTATGAATGGTCCGGATATATTGTTGCCATATTTGTTATTTTCTTGCATTTCATAGAATTTATTTTATTTTTTTTTTATTTGTTAAATTTGTGTTTGTATTGTCATTTATTGATGATTTAGCATCCTCTTGGATTGTTCTTTTTAATGTATTTATTTGTTGTGTGAAAGTATTATGGCATGAGAAGGAGTTAATGCCTATAATTTCCATAACTTGGTTGTTATTTGGGGGCTGTGTAGGATTTTTATTTGTTGTTAAATGATTTTGAGATTTGTTAAAATCTAGTGTATTTTTCTTCTTTATATTATCCTCAAATTCCATTTCCTCCATGTTCGATTGTATTGTGATGTCTATGTAGTCTCGTGTGATTTGTAGGATATTTCCCTATATTTTCTTCCATTTCTTCTTACCTTGTGTCAGGATTGTGTGAAATGAGATGTTTTAGTTTCACACTTTTCCTTTTATTCACTTCCTACTCTAATTACAGTAGGATTTTACTTTTAGAACTTTTTTAAATTGATTTCGATTATTTCGCCACTTAACTTGCCGTGTTTACTCGTTTACGTTCTAACCGGAAGTTCCAAACCATTCGATACTGTGCCCGGATGGAAAGAAGTCGGTTGAAATGTCACAGGGTCCAAGAGGGAGGGGTTCTTGGCTCGCATTGGCTCCCGCCGCCCGTGTCCCGTTTGCTTACTTTGTAATCGTCGACGTTGTCGCGCCGGCCAATAGGGATATACTATTCGGATCTGATATTCGGACCCTAGAGTTTCTCGACCGACTTCTTCCCATCCGGGCACAGTACTTACTTTTCAGGCCCAAATCGCGCCACCTATTTCGCGCGACTTCGGCGCGCTTCCACCGTAACGAGGGTGAGATCTGGTGGGAATACTCCTGGCAATGTAGCGGGATTTCCCCCAGGCCCCGAGGCGCGTGACGCGGCCGCTCGCAGGCCGCCCGGCCTCGCATAGTGGGCCCATCGGAAACTCGAGGTTTATGATACCCGCAATAACTATTGAGGCCGTAAACGAAAGTCTCGAAGGTAAACATGCTTTGTTCAAAATTCAATCGCGAAAGAAACGAAAAGCGGCTTACTCAAAAATAGTTTTTCTGGCGCGCGTGTCATTTGCACGCCAAATGTTCGTATTTGGTCCTGCCGCTGGCCGCTACACGTCTAATTGGAAACAGATAGCCTTACGTTCCTAACTACTTCATGCGTCACTTAGGCTTGGCGGAAATCTACTCTAATAAAATAACAATAATGACCTGACGATTGGGAGTTAACACTTAACTGGTATACTGTTTTTGGCAAACGTGACTGGTATACTGGGGTCGTGGCAGACCCCAAATAAAAAAGGGCACAGAAATTTGTAAAGTCGACACTAGAGCAACCAGTATGAATATTTTCTTCTTAGGTAATGTAGAAAATAATATAAGCGTAGAAAGTTAAACTATTATTATAAAATTAATTAGAAATTCAGTTTACCAACTTAGACAACCGAAAATTGTACATCGAACTTTGCGTGCTTGGGGTCATGAGCGACCCCAGGATACCAGTTAAGGGTTAACGAAATAAAGACTTGTATGTTTATTATCTCGAAATTTACAGTGAAGTACAATTATTTCGCGAATTTAGTACAATTTTAGGAAAATTTGCGACTAATAAACGTGAAACTTGTTTGTCGATAAATAAACCAAATACCATCCGTTTTCCAAATCCTCATCGCTCAGGAAACTGCATTTTTACTGCACTTAGCAATTCTGCCGACATGATTTATATCGCGTATTTTCTGTATAGTTTTGAAAATATGTGCGGGAAATTGGTACCTTGACTATTATACTTAATTCATTTAATTTTTTACAAAGTGAAGTTCCTAAGCGCGGAGCCCAGGGCATGTGTCCCGTCTGCCCGGTGCTAAGGGCGGTACTGGTATTACCAGTTAGGACACACTATGTATTCACATATTTCCTGCCTTGTCTATCTAGCCTAAGGCCGGGTACAGACTTGAGGCACGAACGCGAACGAGGCAAGCCGAGGCAGAATGAGCATGCAAGTGTTGCACGTCTGTGAACTTCACGAACGTTCAACACTTGCATGCTCATTCTGCCTCGGCTTGCCTCGTTCGCGTTCGTGCCTCAAGTCTCTACTCGGCCTAACACCTTCAGTGGTGCCGGCGTGTTTGCACAAGGAATTACCACCTTATATACGGCTTTAGCGTATTTTCACGTTGCTCTTCGGTAGAAAGCATACAACGTATTGACGGAGTATCCCCGAATGTTTAAAATTCGAAACCAACGCGAGCTCGGAGATCACCTTGTACTTTACCACCTGCCATCTAGCAATGACAATTTCAATTTCTATATTCTCTATTAGATCTTCTAAATACTACCATTAGATTGGCAAAAACCTTCCAATTAAAATGAGCCCAAATTCAACCTCGCTTCTGCTATTTTTGATCATACATGATGTACAATTTGTCAACGGAATTCAGCAGCGATTCTATTCATGTACCTATCTATAATAAAACTAGCCCAAATAAGGCCGCATGTTGGCCCACTTCTCCGGTAAAACCTGGTCCCTCCAATGATAGTACTCATGAACGTCTCATAGAAAATATATAAATTCCAATTTTCATTAGTATCCTCATAATATGACGATTATATTGAAGGTGCAGAGCGAGAGCTGGGCATAGCTTTCACAGGACCAGAAACAGTGGCTCCAAAAGACGCGTGCCTAACTGAAAACATTATGTATTTCGCCAAATCTTCGGCCACTCAAAGTACTCAACTATAGTACCTACCTCTGCCTTTGCCAAGCAAAATATCTGTCTGACATACCAGTTGTGAGTCACAGTAGTGTCTCGTGGGAAAAGGTGCTTATCTTTCAGTAATTGTTTCGAAATCCACTTGCTCAAGCCACCTTGTGTGTATGAAGTACTTGTGTACTATTCTCACAACAGTGGGTAGAACTGATCGGTGTAAAATTAAGCATCCTCTGTTTGAACTGCCGTAGGTGTAGCGTGCGAATTGTTCATAGCATTTTCACTAGGCATGGTGGGCCTGGGAGAAAGCCGTGACATTATTGGCCCAGAATTCGGGGCTGATGACTGCGTGCTAAATTGAGCACTTACTACGAACACCCTCTTCGCCGAATGGTTCGCGTCTATCCAACATCGTCAGCTTTAAGCTGATTGCGAGCGTTACATTACGCTTATGTATGTTGCATAACGCTCAAGCGTGGGCGTTCAATTGGTTAACGTACTGCAAAAAGCCTATGACAGTGCCTCCTTGCGACGAAGGGTTTTCCACTAGTGTGACGCGGACCCCTTAGTACGTACTGTACTTTGCCCCCTTTTGAGATAAAAATATGCTCGTCCACTCGCTGGAAGGGTTAATGGGTTTAAACGCGAATTACTAGAAGCAGGAAATATGTGCCTCGTGACAAAAGCTGTTTGTATTGGTCTTGAGCTAGGTAAAGATTAGGAAAGGAAATATTGTGTCGTGCAAATGGAGTTATCCAATGTTTATTCAGATGGGTGTTTGATTTGACGTTATGTAGATACATGTATTACATCGGCGTAGGTACTCTTTTTCTCTGATTCTCTCAATTTTATGAAAAATTTGAAGATAGTGGTCAAGTCGGCACCTTCCACTTGCTCGCATAATGTTAACCATCTCTGTAGCGCACTTTGCCATCTTTCATGAATCATTCAAATCTGTCCACGCGTTACAAAGTTATGCGCGAACATACGTTAAACCTGGAATTCCTGATAATTCTAGAGTATCTAGATAATAATAATAAAAAAAATTAACATGGTAGGGTAAGTAGGCCAGTAGATGGACGAATCGTTGGTTAATCGTTAATATTGAAAGAATTAGAGTTTTAATCTATATTATTGTTTTTTTTAGTTTGTAGAAAAAACGTTCCTTGCTTTATAAAACATTAATATATTTATTGAATTTTTTTTTAATGCAAAAAAGTATTTATATGTACGGTCTTACGCCAGTATGCGCTAGTCGCTCGATTCTTAGTAGC
Source organism: Andrena cerasifolii (assembly GCF_050908995.1). Taxonomy (NCBI): domain Eukaryota; kingdom Metazoa; phylum Arthropoda; class Insecta; order Hymenoptera; family Andrenidae; genus Andrena; species Andrena cerasifolii. Next base: position 3,625,457 of record NC_135119.1, on the reverse strand, counting down.
CATTGCTCAGCGTATTCGTGCCTTCAAGTTAATAAAAACCGTGTTTGGACGTATTGTAAAGAGGTATGTAATAGATGATTGTATTGAATTATTAGCAATTAATAAATAAACGCGTAAACAAAGAAAAATAAAACGATAGAACTTATAAAAATGACTGTCCATGTATGGATTTTCTAATCTAAACCCAGTAGATGGACCTAGAATTGAACCTTTTGAAGCCGTCTTTTTTTAATAAACAAAAAGTTTACACATTTACTTGTACTTATTTTTCTTTTCATTTAGATGGCAAGCAAGAAAAAATACATACCTTATATCAATATGCACATAATGTTGTACATAGATAGAGGTTACATGTCAAATCGGGACAGTCCTATACGATCCAGGATGTCTGATCACTTTAGGATAAATATAACCTCACTTTATTTGCACTCTGGGGTCATAACCTGTTGCACAGTTTTTGGACAATAAAGACTGCATACGTTTTTAATTTTGATGAAATAAACTATATTTTAACAAAAAATGCCTTAATCTAGGTCACTACTGTAGCTAATAAGCCTTTTATACGTCTAGCCAGACACCCGTCCATCTATTGGTTCTAAACTGTCCATCTACTAGCCCTATAGTCCATCTACTGGTGATACGGCCTATGAGTAGAATTTTCATCATTTTATGCTTAAATACATTAATTTCTTTACTTACAGTAATTTTTTTCTTTAAATTTACACATTTTTACGTGCAAAGCTTTTGACTTTTTTTCTAATACAACAGATATTTCTAAGAAACACCTTGATGTAAACATCGGAATCCGCTAAACCGTCCATCTACTGGCCTCCTTACCCTACCATCGGCTCTTCATAATCTTTCAAATAAAAAAAGCATCATCGAAATCGATGCACTTATACGGAAGTTATGCGTGAGCATACATACATACCTACATAATGAAATATACGTGACGAATTGAGTAACCTCTTCCTTTTTGAAGTCGGTTAATAAAAGAATAAAAGCTTGTCGGTATTACTGTATTGCTCTAATTATGTCAAGTGCGTTATTTGTGATACCTAAAATAGGCTAACAAAGCGAAATGGACCTATAATGCATATTACATTTTTTATTCAGAATGCCTTGCTGAACATGTGGGAAAATTTTGTTGACTACATCGTGGAACATGTATCAAAAAATCATAAAATTACTTTGGCAAATACATATGAATATTATTATCCAATGAATAAAAGAAAGTCAATTAGACTGCTCAACACTATTTTTTACCAAATATATAATTATGTATGCATCAATTGCAAAATAAATGCCTAAGAAAAGGCATATACAATTTTCTTAAAACTCAGCCAAGGAGTAAATAAGACAGAGAAAACGATTTGAATACACGAAATTTACATGCAACTTCAGAAAACTTATAACGAGGGCTAATTTATTGCGACACATTTTTTTGACGATAAAATTTGTCAAATTCTTAAAATTGAAGCAATAAACCATCTTCTTCTAACTAATAATTGATCATTTAAAACAATGCCGTCTACGTATCAGATCATACACTGTTTACTTTAAATGAATTTTGTTTAACTTTTCGCGTGACCGACCGGCAAAAAATAGTGTCGAGCAGTATATGTTGAAGCTTGACTAAGTTGGTCATCGAAGCATGAAAATGTCACTAGACTATGACATAAGTATTCGTACAGGAAGAAAACTAGAACTGCAAGGAACAACTATAAAAATATACAGAAAAATAAATGGAACATTACACAAGTCTATTTATACTCACTTTCGCGTAAATTTAATTTCATTTAATATACATCCTCACGGCGCGTTGTGGGCAAACGTTTTTGAACAACGTTATCATGCAATTAATTAGAGTAACTGCAGCCCAATTGATCGACGTTTCAAGAACAAAATTTTTAAAGGAACGCGCAGCTGAATATTCTGATTTAATTTGATGTATGATTGATCTGCGTCCCGAGTTGTAACGACATTGACGGCGATATCGCGTGTGACGAGTATGCATGCGACAAGCAATCAGTTCGCGTTCAATGTAACGTGCGCTACGCTGCTTATTCGTTGGCTGGTGTGCCGCGAAAAAGTTAGCGACCGCCCAGGATGGTGACCCAGAAAATGCAACTGTGCACTCGACGTTTCTTTACCGCGAGCTATGTGGTGCTCGTTACTTAAACGAATCAATAATGATATTCGACTTTAAACAGCTGATACTTTTTTCATGTCTCGATTTCACGATTAGAGTTTCTCAACAGTTTCCACAGAGGCGGATTTAACGGCGGGCCCACCGGGCGCGCGCCCGGGGCCCCGGCTTCTGAGGGGCCCCACAAAAACCAACTTTCCACTTTGGTTTTCCGTTGGTTTATATATTGTATTATATATTATATTATAATATATATTATCATATATATTATTAATTATTATATATATAATAATTAATAATATAATTATTAATTGATTGCTTGTCTTCTTCGTCTAAAAAGATTAAAAATTGTTCCAACTCAAAAAAGTGGAAAGTTGGTTTTTGTGGGGCCCCTCAGAAGTCGGAAACTGTTGAGAAACTCTAATCGTGAAATCGAGACATGAAAAAAGTATCAGCTGTTTAAAGTCGAATATCATTATTGATTCGTTTAAGTAACGAGCATCACATAGCTATATATATATATAAGCATTAGATATGAAAGGAACTTTTCCAAATGTGGAAATTATTTTGAAAATTTTGTTAACCATGCCAATTTCAAACGCATCGGGGGAACGCTCTTTTTCTTGTCTAAAAAGAATAAAAAATTATCTAAGAAACTCAATATCGGAGGAAAGATTAAATAATATGGCTATTTTATATGTAGAGAGCGAGTTACATAAAATTATTGATTGTGACGAGATAGTTAATAAGTTTGCAAAACAAAAAGCAAGAAAAAAATTTATTTAAATTTTTCACTTTTGTAATTTTAATTTTAAGTAAAGTTCTATAATTTTTGTTGTTTAAATGTCTACTTATTAGTTTATTATACGTAGAGTATCATTAATTATAACCATACTTTTTCGTATGTTCAACTATTAGTTGAAAACTTTGTGATTATAATTGTATTATTAATTATATTATACATATACATTATTAAAATTTTATTGAAATTAAAACATTATGAGTACATAATCTGTTTATGTGTTTAAAAATATGGTTAACGTGATTATATTTTTTCTGTCTTTCCCCTTTTTTGTAAGGGGCCCAATATTTTCTTTTGCGCCCGGAGCCTCAACCGACCTTAATCCGCCTCTGAGTTTTCAACATCTGCTACCAAATGCCATTTGTGCAGGGAGTGCGCAAGATTTGAGTATCAAGACTTACAAGGGAACACCGCAAACCCAGACTCACCGACTGGAACGCAACTTTGCGGGTTTTATAGAGTGACTCAAAACAAGAACAACGGTGTGTTTCATTTGGGCCCTATCGCCCTTTAATTGCGTGAAAACTAACCTCAAAGTCAAATTGCCACTTCCACTTTTTCGCGTATAACTCTCAAAGTACAACAGACAGACAAAAATGTTTCAAACAAAAGTTTAATGGTACAATAAGCGCTACAAACTTCCCTTAACAAAATTTTGAAAAGAATTTTTCTCGTCAGTTATTTATTTTTTTTTAACTCTTTTCAAAATTTATTTAACGGAAGTTTGTAGCGCTTATCGCACCAAAAAACTTTTGTTTGAAACATTTTTTTCTGTCTGTTGTACTTTGAGAGTTATGCGCGAAAAAGTGGAAGTGCCAATTTGACTTTGAGGTTAGTTTTCACGCAATTAAAGGGCGATAGGGCCCAAATGGAACACACCGTTCCATTGAGAAATTATATATTTCTATAATTTAAGACATCCTTAATACAATGCAAGCAGTCCCATTAAATTATATATAGTAGTTTTCCTTTAATTAATTCCTAAATATCACCTATTTTTTTGGGCTCTAGACTGGAACCTCCCCTTAAACTGTGCGAACGAATATTTATCTCTAAAACTATCAATCGCACGAAGTTCAAAACTATTTGTCACTCCATAATGGTTGGGGTTCTGATCTCTGTTTACTAAGATTTTATACTTAGATTGGCGAATCCTATCTACCACATGCATATGTATGCCCCGAGCCCTCGTTCTCAACACCCTGTATACGCCATGGACTAACTATGCACAATTTTTGCTGAGTCAGTGATTTAAAACTTCTGGCACTCTCCTTAACAGATTCGCGAGTGTGCACCGAATATGGTGTTGGAGACCCGAATGTGAACCCTCGTAGACCGATTATACTTCGGCGATGCCGCGATGCGATGTATGTAATATATGTAGCTGACGATTAATACAGGTTCTCAATGCTAACAAGCTGAATCGATCTGAAGAAAGTGCAACTGGAGTATGAGATGAAGTAGGTACCTACGCTGCAAGAAAGAAGTAAATCTATTGAAATATTCTTTAAAAATTGATACCGAAAATGTTAGATTCTGAGTCCTAGATCTGATGTACACTAAATAGTAGAGATCCCTATTTCACGTGTATTTAAATACACGTGTACACGTGTATTAAACGTATCCGTACCTCAATCCGTGTATCTTTTAGTACACGGGTACCCGTGCACTATTTCACGTGTATTTAAATACACGTGAATTTAGATACACGTGTATTTATAAATAATTAACGTATCCGTATTTTGATTAGTCTGATTTTTAATATCTATAGATATCCCAGAACTCTGAGGGATTGCGAAATTCATAAAAGAATTAATGTATTTAAATATATTTACTAGAATAATATGCGGAAAGTATGGTTTTACAAATTTTCAGATTGTAACTAATAACACAATTATAAAATTAACAAGATTTATTTAATCGATTACCTATTTTGATACAAAAAATTAAGGCATTACTGGTAATCAGCGAGTTTCTTTTTAGACGCAACGATAATCCTTAAAATTGAAAAACATCACTCGGTTTTATTACACTTATTGCTTAAGTGACCGCCATTGTCCATTCTCCCGTAGTTAATGCCCAATTCTGATCAAAATAAACAAATACGTTGATACACGTGTATTTAAATACACGTGAAATAGTGCACGGGTACCCGTGTATTAAAAGCTATACGGATCGAGGTACGGATATATGTAATACACGTGTCTTTTTGCTACACGTACCATACCGTGGTCTCTACTAAATAGGCATTTGATGGGGAAAAAATTGCTTTAGTAGTACGACGAGTAGTTTGAGCCTCGAAATGGAAATTGTGGTGACAAGCTGTTTCGAACGGAATTGCTGCAAAATCTTTGTCGAATAAGTAAATAGACGGATGCTCAAAGAGAAATAGTATAATGGGCCCTCTTCAAGTTCACACGAAAGGCGTACAAAGCTGTTTCGGCTAATTGTGGCGGGCTGCCTTGGGTTCAGAGAAGTCGTGCCGAAAATGCGTGTCGGCAAGGGCAAGTGCCGAGCACGCACGTGGTCCCCTGTCGTGTGTCACTCGATTCCGGTAGGCTCACATCCGGATGTGGGCTTGGAGTGCATCCTGGCCTAGCCAGAGAGGATGTAGCCGCGTGCACAACGAAAATAGAGCAGACGGGAGAAATAAATCAGCGAGGCACAGGGTGCTCAGGAGAACTCGTGGCGCGACGTGCGTGCGGCAAATAACTCTAGAAAAACGGCTGGTTGGTATTGCACTGGCGCGAAATATGCGCAGCGAACTGAACGCGCGTTGGACGATTGGCGTGAAGAAGAATTGTAATCGACGCGCTAGAAATGCATGCTATGTACGTGGTTCATTTGAGACTTCTAGTGATCTCACGTGTGAAGATTTCTATCACTGGTTCGTATTGTGTATTATAAAAATTAGCAAGTTTGCCCTTCTTTAATAAGGGGATGTTCCGGGCTAGAACCCATAAAAATAGGTGATCTTTAGGAATTAATTAAAGGAAAACTACTGCATATAATTTAATGGGACTCGCTGCATTGTATTAAAGATGTCTTAAACTATACAAATTATATATATATATATATATATAGTCGAATATCATTATTGATTCGTTTAAGTAACGAGCACCACATAGCTATATATATATATATATATATATATATATATATATATATATATATATAGCTATGTGGTGCTCGTTACTTAAACGAATCAATAATGATATTCGACTTTAAACAGCTGATACTTTTTTTATGTCTCGAAAAAAATCTCCGTTTTTGCGTTATCACTGTAAAACAAAAGAAACTTTTTTAAATAGCCTTTTTAATGATTCATCTGTTGCGTCACATATAATACATATTTTTTACTAGACAAACGTGTTTTTTTTAAAGCTTATGATGTTAATAAACTTTGTGTCAAGGGGCAAGTCTCAGTTTCAATTTATTTCTTTGTAATTAAAAAAGAAATGCTTCATTTTCCACAAAAGCAACTGCCCTACTAGCTAGTGCCCTTAATCATAGGCCCTCCAGATATATCTCTTCGCTTCACAAATATGTAATTAAAATTAAATACTGAAATCATTAATGGGGCCACCCTTAAATTACTTAAGGGTAATTTTGGCGCTTTCTTACCGCCTCCCTCCCCCAGAATAAGAATTCGTAGGATTTTATATTCCAAGCCCCTTCCTCCCCCTTACGAAACTGGTTTGTATTTACAGTAGGAAGAAAATATTAAAATCAGAATTATTGTTAGTCTTCAGTGACCCGTGTGTGCCACTTACGGTCAAGCTGCCTTAATGTCACAAGCAAATGAAAAATTATTCCGGTCATTCTGATTGCCAACAAATGAATATTTTGAAATGCAAACTTATTCGTCAAAGTTCTTTCACAATCTTCTAAGAATTATATATGTATACTTATAATGATTAATCTGAATCCGGTTTGCTGTGATACAGCCAGTGGAATGAGTCACTAGTACCCACAGGTGAACCATGATCTTCTCTCCACCACTTTCACTTTCAAACTAACGATTTCATAAAAACTATATTTCTTCTAATGACAAGAGAGGTAGGTATAATGATACCAAAAATCTTTGCACGTTATTTCCGCTGGATATTTTAATTACCGATGAAAACAATGACCACGCGAGTTATCTGTGTCAAACGAGGAAAGTTGGCAGACGTTCCTTTGGGATTTGTATTTCATCGTTCGTACTGCTTTTATGGCCTTAATTCTCACATACGCGAAAGGAATACCTGAAAAGTCAATTCTTCCTTTATACAGGGTGTAAAAAAAGGGTCTAAGCTTTAGGGGCCTGATATGGTAGCTACTCAGCAACAGAAATAAAAGCTCAGTCAACATAGGTCCTAAGACGAATCCTGTCGATGTAAAACGTAAAGGTTTGTTTTCACATTTACAAGAGATACATGAGAAGGTGTATAGGTGAAGTACAGAAGGCCTGCAGAAGCATTCCCATTGGTAAGACCCATTTCCACGTTAGAATAATAGGCGAGCGTTGATAAGGAAGCGATAATAACATTTACCGTGCTGCGGATAAATACTGAAGACTTGCGCTATGTTTGCGTCCATCATGTAATCATTGTTGACATTAGTGATAATCTTCTATTGTCAACCAAACCTGGAACTAATGCACTTCTAAACCGATTCTTCTATTTACATTCAATGCGTTGCGAAGAGACGCGATAATGAACGCACCTAAACAGAAAAGTAGATTTTAAATCGAGGGGTTGATTTTAGGACCTATGTTGATTCAGGATTTTTTACTCCTACCGATGAGAACAGATAAGCCCCTAAAGTCTTATGTTCTTATTTTTAACATCCTGTTATGCGAATTAAAATGAGTATCATATTATTCGTGTCTTGATATATCCAAGATCATGTGACTAGTGTTCTTTCTCGAGAAATTTTATAATTGCTTATTTCTTATTTTTTGAGAAATACTATAATTTCTCGAGAAACTTAAGACTAGGAAAAATATTATAAATCTCATTTATTTTTGTAAATGAATGTATTACTAGTTAATCGCGAATGTATAAACACATTTACAATTTATAATACATCTTATTAATAACATTAGAACCTATATGAATTCCAATAGAAAATCACAGTACAGAAGATTCGATATTATTAACTGCTGAAGGTGCTCTTAAATTCTTATTTAAAATTTTAGAAAAATTGTATACTGAATTAAGTACCTAATGAGTTTCTTGTGGCTATTAAAGAAGAAATATAGAAAACAGGAGATAAGATTATTGTATCCCGTATAAAATTTTTGCATGATCCAGAATTTTTTCCAAAAGGGTCAAAAGACGCATTTTTTCATTTAACAGCCAAGATAGATATATATAAAACGTGAAAATATAACAGTAACAGATTTTGCCACAAAAAAGAAATAGATTCGCTGATGCTACATTAGACGCATTGTGCTATTTAAAAATAAATTTTAAAACCAAAAAGTAATGTTTCGCTTAGTGCAAATTTTTTATTAAATAAATAAATTTACCAATTATATTTAATATCTCTTTTTCATTTACACAAGTTTTGTATAAATTAGACAGGAATAATCATTTAGTTAAAGTTTTCCTGTGTTTTTGATAAATATTATCAACATTATTCCAAAAATATTTTTTTTGCAATATTTTTTTCAATTTCTCGAGAATTCTCAAGAAATATGATCTCATATCTTATTTCTCGAGAAACAAAAAAATATGGAGAAATCAGGAACGCTACATGTGACTAACTATAAATATCTAGTAGGTATATGTTAGTACAATTTTTTTCCAGTGTGTTTGTAAAACTGTAAACACGTAGGTAAAAATAGTATATTAACTACGAAGTAATGTTAACGTAATGATTGATCAACTTCAGAGTGATATACAATCTCCTCGAAATTTTGGGAATTTCCGCGATTCTCGACCTTATTCTGCGATCTTTAAGCGTTTATAGCTCAGAGCGACGTTAACCAATTTTCATGAAATTTTAGACACGTATACAACTGACTTCAATCTACAAACGGGTTTTTTGAATTTTCATTACAGGCTCACAAAAAAAAGTTGAAAAACGACCTTTTCTATTTTTTTTTGTTATTCCAACCAAGTGCATTATTTCCAAAACGAGGAATCACGTGACTTAGCAAACTAATCCTGCTAGCTTCTAAAAAAAACTCTAGTCGCTTGGATTAATTTTAAAAAAGTTATGCTATTTTAAAGAATGTACGATTATGTCTGTGAGCCACTGTAGGTATGTAAAACCAGAATTCATTTGGTTGCATAGAGTTTTCTGCAAGGAATCTGACAAAAAGTCATTTTTTCTAGATCTATGCGACCCTATCACCTTAAATTAAAGGCTGTGCATAAAATATCTTGTACTTGAAACAAGAGACTTGATTACTATCGTAGAGTCTTGCATAAGAGGTGTGCGTTTGAATGTGTCTTACTAAAAAGAAAGAAAAAGGCATGAAGGCGTGTAACAGAACGGGGGTCGTTTAAATGCGGATGCATAATGTGAAAGGGTAAAAACATGGTGTTTGTCCAGGGAACCAGCCTGGTACATTTTTTTTTACTTCCATTGACGTCAGAATTCTGAGTTCCTTTGACTGCACGTGGTGCATTCGCTCGTATCATTTGTATTTTTATCTCGTACAATTTAATCTACCCTTGTGTGGCATCTCGCGGAAGTCTGCCGCGACGAAGGAAGTTGGACGTTTACGAGTCTGGGAATATTCTCAAGGAATTAGAACTTTTAGGAAGTAATCGTTGATGCGAACAGTAATGCATGCTAGGAATTACGCAACACACGCTTTTAATGGTTTGACGAAGCAAAATCTAAAAAGAAAAGTTGTAAGTGGATATACATGCAAAAACTTGAAGATCTTATTTTTTATAATATTTTCTTTCTCACTTTTATAAGCCTTACATTATGCTTCAAAATAGAAACAGAATTTTCAGTTGCGATATATTCTACTTTTCCTCATGTCCTGTGTTTATGTTACTTTTATTCGTATTCTCTTTTACAACATATCTAGCTTTAGTAGGGCTTCGCCCGAAATTTAGATTCTGATTTTATAATTTTTTTAATTTTATTTTCATTCTCATTCTCATTCTAATTATCATTCTCATTCTCATTCTCATTCTAATTCTCATTCTCCTCATTCTCCCCATTCTCATTCTCATTCTCATTCTCATTCTCATTCTCATTCTCATTCTCATTCTCATTCTCATTCTCATTCTCATTCTAATTCTCATTCTCATTCTCATTCTCATTCTCCTCATTCTCATTCTCATTCTCATTCTCATTCTCATTCTCATTCTAATTCTCATTCTCATTCTCATTCTCATTCTCATTCTCATTCTCATTCTCCTCATTCTCATTCTCATTCTCATTCTCATTCTCATTCTCATTCTCATTCTAATTCTAATTCTCATTCTAATTCTAATTCTCCTCATTCTCATTCTCATTCTCATTCTCATTCTCATTCTCATTCTCATTCTCATTCTAATTCTCATTCTCATTCTCATTCTCCTCATTCTCATTCTCATTCTCATTCTCATTCTCATTCTCATTCTAATTCTAATTCTCATTCTAATTCTAATTCTCCTCATTCTCATTCTCATTCTCATTCTCATTCTCATTCTCATTCTCATTCTCCTCATTCTCATTCTCATTCTCATTCTCATTCTCATTCTCATTCTCATTCTCATTCTCATTCTCTTTCTCATTCTCATTCTCCTCATTCTCATTCTCATTCTCATTCTCATTCTCATTCTAATTCTAATTCTCATTCTAATTCTAATTCTCCTCATTCTCATTCTCATTCTCATTCTCATTCTCATTCTCATTCTCATTCTCATTCTCATTCTCATTCTAATTCTCATTCTCATTCTCATTCTCATTCTCATTCTCCTCATTCTCATTCTCATTCTCATTCTCATTCTAATTCTAATTCTCATTCTAATTCTAATTCTCCTCATTCTCATTCTCATTCTCATTCTCATTCTCATTCTCATTCTCATTCTCATTCTAATTCTCATTCTCATTCTCATTCTCCTCATTCTCATTCTCATTCTCATTCTCATTCTCATTCTCATTCTCATTCTCATTCTCATTCTCATTCTAATTCTAATTCTCATTCTAATTCTCATTCTCATTCTCATTCTCATTCTAATTCTAATTCTCATTCTCATTCTCCTCATTCTCATTCTCATTCTCATTCTCATTCTCATTCTCATTCTCATTCTCATTCTAATTCTAATTCTCATTCTAATTCTAATTCTCCTCATTCTCATTCTCATTCTCATTCTCATTCTCATTCTCATTCTCATTCTCATTCTCATTCTCATTCTCATTCTAATTCTCATTCTCATTCTCATTCTCATTCTCATTCTCCTCATTCTCATTCTCATTCTCATTCTCATTCTAATTCTAATTCTCATTCTAATTCTAATTCTCCTCATTCTCATTCTCATTCTCATTCTCATTCTCATTCTCATTCTCATTCTCATTCTAATTCTCATTCTCATTCTCATTCTCCTCATTCTCATTCTCATTCTCATTCTCATTCTCATTCTCATTCTCATTCTCATTCTCATTCTCATTCTCATTCTCATTCTCATTCTAATTCTAATTCTCATTCTAATTCTCATTCTCATTCTCATTCTCATTCTAATTCTAATTCTCATTCTCATTCTCCTCATTCTCATTCTCATTCTCATTCTCATTCTCATTCTCATTCTCATTCTCATTCTCATTCTAATTCTAATTCTCATTCTAATTCTAATTCTCCTCATTCTCATTCTCATTCTCATTCTCATTCTCATTCTCATTCTCATTCTCATTCTCATTCTCATTCTCATTCTAATTCTCATTCTCATTCTCATTCTCCTCATTCTCATTCTCATTCTCATTCTCATTCTCATTCTCATTCTAATTCTAATTCTCATTCTAATTCTAATTCTCCTCATTCTCATTCTCATTCTCATTCTCATTCTCATTCTCATTCTCATTCTCATTCTCATTCTCATTCTCATTCTCCTCATTCTCATTCTCATTCTCATTCTCATTCTCATTCTCATTCTCATTCTCATTCTCATTCTCATTCTCATTCTCATTCTCATTCTCATTCTCTTTCTCATTCTCATTCTCCTCATTCTCATTCTCATTCTCATTCTCATTCTCATTCTAATTCTAATTCTCATTCTAATTCTAATTCTCCTCATTCTCATTCTCATTCTCATTCTCATTCTCATTCTCATTCTCATTCTCATTCTCATTCTAATTCTCATTCTCATTCTCATTCTCCTCATTCTCATTCTCATTCTCATTCTCATTCTAATTCTAATTCTCATTCTAATTCTAATTCTCCTCATTCTCATTCTCATTCTCATTCTCATTCTCATTCTCATTCTAATTCTCATTCTCATTCTCATTCTCCTCATTCTCATTCTCATTCTCATTCTCATTCTCATTCTCATTCTCATTCTCATTCTCATTCTAATTCTAATTCTCATTCTAATTCTCATTCTCATTCTCATTCTCATTCTAATTCTAATTCTCATTCTCATTCTCCTCATTCTCATTCTCATTCTCATTCTCATTCTCATTCTCATTCTCATTCTCATTCTCATTCTCATTCTCATTCTAATTCTAATTCTCATTCTAATTCTAATTCTCCTCATTCTCATTCTCATTCTCATTCTCATTCTCATTCTCATTCTCATTCTCCTCATTCTCATTCTCATTCTCATTCTCATTCTCATTCTCATTCTCATTCTCATTCTCATTCTCATTCTCATTCTCATTCTCATTCTCATTCTCATTCTCATTCTCATTCTCTTTCTCATTCTCATTCTCATTCTCCTCATTCTCATTCTCATTCTCATTCTCATTCTCATTCTCATTCTAATTCTCATTCTAATTCTAATTCTAATTCTTCTCATTCTCATTCTCATTCTCAATCTTTTTATTTTTTTTTTTAAAATGGTCACATTCATCTGAATTAATCAGGCATAATGAGTTGAGGCACATTTCATGATCCCAGAGTTTATCGTTGGAATGTTTTTAGGCGACAGACAAACACACAAACATATATAAGCTTTCTGCTTTATATATTAAGATCAAGGTATCACACTTAAAAGGCTGGGTAATAATTTTTAAGAAATTTTAGTGACGTCTAACGTCGTTAAACGTTAAAGTCGTAGCTGGCACCGTGGGATTTTAAAGTGTGAGAAAATTTCATTCCCTTCATCTGTCTCCGCGATTATATCTGAGTATGTTTTTGTTAAGGTTCTCAAGAAACGCTCGTCACTTTCCTCCTTGCTATACACAATTTTGCTTTTATATTTATGGCCACTGTATGTAAGTACTTTGGAAGTCTAAAAAGTTCGGTTATAAATGATTCTATTTCTATATTTATTGAGTAAAAATTCGAAATTTAATACATCCTTCTATTTTCTTCCTGCACGTATTGCATAATTAACGTAATTAGTAGAAATGTTGGGGACTAAAATCATGACCACAATGCTCGACTATGTGAAAATGATTCAATAGCTCGGTGTCTTGTTGCCATTACTACTGAAGTTGAGCTTTCTTTATTTGTCAAGTGCTTTATAAATTGTATAGATGTATACAGTGTGGTACATCTAAATACGCTAGAATTTATTGCCTATATTTAAAGTTAGTAGACATGTAATAATATGAAATAATTTTTCTATACAGAATAGAAGAAAAATTTATTTAAAAAATGTTGAACAATTATTAACATACAAATAAACGCAGCATAAAATATAGAATTTATTTTATTCTAAATCTTAGACGCGAGTCAACACCGTTATACCTTCCTGGCTTTAACAATTCAAATCTAATATAGATTTATATTCTGAGTATGTTTGCAAGTTCTTTTTCAGCAACGAAGTTACCTGTACAAAAACTTTATTTTACATTAATGATTTATTTATGAATTTAAGCACCTTCACCTTGCTTGTATAATGAATTGGTTGGTCATTATTTTTAATGATGTTGAAAGGTCGAAGAATGCATTACAACAGATGAGTAGGTATTTCAAGTATTTATTATTGAAATTAATACTGAGGTAATGAAAAATCAATCAGGTCAAGAGTCAAACTGTCTAATTGTAAATACTCATGTCAACATTTCAAACGTAACATACAGCAGACAAATACTTAGTGACTTGCGAATGAACTGTGAATATCAATATTTTAATTATTGGCTAAAATATTGTTTTACATCATTTGTACTCGTATTAACCTCCCTTTAACTCTTTCAGCATCAATCTATGCGCTGGATGATTAACACTAGTTTACACTGAAAATGTACATTTGATGAGAGGTGACTTTTCTTATGGATTTTCTCCCGCTGAATTCGACAATCAAGGTTAAAAATTTTATGGAACAGTTTTTAAGGAATTGTGATTTTTCAATTTTTTTACCTCTTCACTTTAAAAACCATATCTGGAGCTACATGTGCCCGATTTGGTTTTTCTTGGTACCAAATGCAAGACATTGAAATGATAAACAAATATGTATAATGGGATCTTTAATTGGTTAAGCGGTTCAAAAGAAAGTGGTCGACATGGCCACTTGTCAAAATGTGGGATTTGGATTTCTTCACTCAATCGATAATAACTTTGTCATTTTTCGTTCGATTTACGTCTGGTTGGTGTTATTTTTGCGTTAAAGTATCAGCTTTACGCATATGAAGAGAAACCGGACGTTTTTTTTCATAGGTTTCTATTTTTCCGTGGGAATAAGCTAAAAAATTTAATTTTTTTTTTAAATGTGAAATATTTTCATCAATATCTTTTGACTCGCTTAACCAATTAAAGATCCCATTATACATGTTTGTTCATCATTTCAATATCTTTCATTTGGTACCAAGAACGACCAAATCGGGCACATCTAGCTCCAGATATGATTTTCAAAGTGAAGAGGTAAAAAAATTGAAAAAATCACAATATCTTAAAAACTGTTCCATAAAAAAATTTTTAACCTAGATTTTCGAAATCGGCGGGAGAAAATCCATAAGAAAAGTCACCTCTCATCAAATGTACCTTTTCAGTGTAAACTAGTGTAATCAGAGATATATTTTCCTCAATTTTGCACGTATTAAAAATAGAAGAAATAGCGTGGTAAAATGATTGCAAATCAAGCAATGTCCATACTTGATACTACGAGTAATATATTCTCCATTTGTCAAGGTGTAATAACATCAGTATGCACAATCAATTTAAACTTTTATGTAGGTACCTGAGAGGCGGGCTTGTAGTTCCAAGAGACATAATTACCTGTATAATAAGGAAGCCTGACATTGCGTTTAAGAAATACGAATGGCCTCACTTACTCCAAAGAAATGACCTGAAAAGTGCCATTTTTAATACCTCGCGTTTTTCTCCTTGAAATCAGCCTCGTGTCTCAGTAACACTTTTTATCACCATTTAACCCAGGTTTAAGAAACTATTTCCAGTGGACTAGCTGGTGTATGCATTGTACATAGTACATACATAGGCTCGACAAAAAAATACCGCTCCAGCTACTACAAATGCATGGCGGAAAGTGGCCCAACAGTTGGCACCTATTTTGCAAACACTACTGCAATATTTCGTTAATATAGTCTAAACCAGTGGTTCCCAACCTGTTGGTCGCGTCCCCAAGGGGGACGCCATGTTCTTTTTTTTTTTTTTAAATATTATTAAGTTAGAATTATATTCTGAAATACCTATTTTTAATGTGTTTTCTTTACCGTATTAAATTTACAATTATTATTTAAATATTATAAAAGAGGGTTGCAAATCTAAAAAGGTTGGGAAACACTGGTTTACACCGTGGCTTTGTTTTAACACTGCATTCACTAAACATTGCAATAGCATCGTGCAAAGTATCAGGTTGTCCAATAAATTCCTGCCGTTTTTTAGTATTAAAAATGTAGTTTTGAGTCTTTCCCGTTCCCTTGAAGACTATTGTCTGTGGTTAGCAGTGCATCTTACCGGCTGATTCGCGGGTTGTTTGAAGAGGATCTTCCAGAATTAAGGGGAGGTTCCGGTCTAGAGCCCAAAATAATAGGTGAACTTTAGGAATTAATTAAAGCAAAACTACTATATATAATTTAATGGGACTTGCTGCATTGTATTAAGGATGTCTTAAATTATAGAAATATATAATTTCTCAATGGAACGGTGTGTTCCATTTGGGCCCTATCGCCCTTTAATTGCGTGAAAACTAACCTCTAAGTCAAATTGGCACTTCCACTTTTTCGCGCATAACTCTCAAAGTACAACAGACAGAAAAAAATGTTTCGAACAAAAGTTTAATGGTGCGATAGGCGCTGCAACCTGACGTTAACAAAATTTAAAAAAAAAAAGTTTTATTCGTCAGGCATTTTTTTCTTTTAAACTTTTCAAAATTTTGTTAACGCAACTTTGCAGTGCGTATTGCACCATTAAACTTTTGTCCGAATCATTTTTTCCTGTCTCTTGTACTTTAGGAGTTACACGCGAAAAAGTGGGAGTGCCTATTTGACTTTGAGGTTAGTTTTCACACCCTTAGAGGGCGATTGGGCACGAATGAAAAACACCGTTGTTCTTGTCCTGTATCACTCTATAAACCCACAAAGTTGCGTTCGAATCGACGGGTGCGGGTTTGCGGTGTTCCCGCGTGAGTGCGGGTACTGGTCCCAGGCAAATTGTGATTCCCCGCTGATCGCAAATTTATTCGTGCCTGATGAAAACAGCGTTCCGCTGAACTGCATTTGGCGTGTAGAAAACGACCTTATTGTGAAAGTCCGTACAATAGAGCTCTCGTGCAATCGGTAAATGGTCGCGCGTGAAATTTTTCAGCGCCCACAGCCAGAGGATGAACTTTACCGCGGATAGAAGCACGGCCGAATGCTGCGGTCGTGGACGGTCAAGTAAATTAAAAGCATTTCGCGGCCGGTCGCAAGAAGAACCGTTCCTACCGCCTCCGCTCTCTCCAGCTGCGGTAAAAACAGTGTCCGCAGAGTTCCGTTATGTCGTACATAATCATGTGAGTCCAGCAGCAGACACCTTGAAACGTGCTCGCGTGGGTTCTCTCATACAATATCCGTGACCGCGTATATGTGTAATGCAATCGATAGAGAATATAATAACGTCTGTCGAAAGAGTTTCCCAGGA
Organism: Andrena cerasifolii; assembly: GCF_050908995.1. NCBI lineage: Eukaryota > Metazoa > Arthropoda > Insecta > Hymenoptera > Andrenidae > Andrena > Andrena cerasifolii. Next base: position 3,608,333 of record NC_135119.1, on the reverse strand, counting down.
AGTGCAAGCTTTTCGAACAAACCGGAGGGACTTTGCAGAAAAGTAGCACTGAGTATTGCGCGTTTGGCAGCTGGAAGATGGCGCCTATAGAGGATGATGGTAGCAAAGAGAGAGTGGGTTTCATTTTATAGCTGTCGACAGGCTACGTGGTGTACTTGTGTCTCGAATATAAAATTGTTTAATAGCGTACACGACGAAGGATGAAAATGATGATACTGAGGGAAAGTCGAAGAGGTGGTAAAAAGACAGCAAGTCTTCTTTCGCTGAGAAGTAGCGTTCTAAGTAGCAAATGTACTGCTGGCAATGATGGTAGAAATTATTATGAAAGTTTCAACATTCTTCTGCTTTCTAATATTTTGTTGCTTTGTCAGGTTTTCTTGAATGGAAGCTACGTACTAGAAATGTCGACTTATTAGTTTCGGTTTGGTTCGCGGAAATGAAAGAATTCGGCTAGCATCAGATTGGGATAACTGGTATGGGAGTGGTTTACTATAGCAGTCCCGATTTTAGTCTGACAAGGGGATCTTCTTCAGGTTTGGCAATTTCCGAGAACTTTGATACTTGGTGTACGTGAAGGTCTTCACTCGGACGCCTGAGGGGCACGCGCCTACGATGCGCACGCATTTATTGACCATAGGCAGAGGAACACCTTGTAGGCAAGGGAACTCAGGATTTGTCAAAGTCGATTTTCTCGAATTTGGCTGAAAAGCGCGTCTTACTGCTTCGGGATATTAATGTCCGAGTGAAGACCTCCCTGTAAACTAAGTATCAAAATTTTCTGAAATTGCCAAACCCGAAGGTCCCATTGTAAGCCGCGCGCCTTTGATTTTGCAATGGCGTTCCATTTTGTTCCGTCTTATTTGCTTGCCGGATTTTCGAAAATGTAATGGTAAACGTGCCTTCCTTAAGGTTTTAGACGGTCTTCACGCCTCGTGTGTTGCTTCATCCGTTGGCAGGTGGTATGTAGTACACACTGCACCGTGATATCGGACCCGCACGTACCGTTGTCCACCGGTGACTCGCGGGACAATACAGTCATGAGAGCTCGCGCTCTGGTCGATTAACTTAGCTAGCTTTGGGGAACCAGGTGTTGTATTTTCCTCCTCTACTTTGTCAAGAAGAAGAGGATTCCTCCTCCATTGACGAATTCACAAATGGGAGGTCCCCTTCTTTTCGAGGTGAATAGAACCAACTGGGTTTTTCTAACACCTCCTAAAAGCAGAGTTGGGCATTAACTAAATAAAATTTAAAAATTTAAATCACGTATTAAATAATAGTTACTTTAACTGTAGATTATTTGACGAATGAAGTTAATTTTTTATTCGTCGACTTACTTTTTTTTAAGTTGTATTGGTTATTTTAAATGTTTATTTAAATTAAATTTTTACCAATCTCTGCTCAAAAGCCAAATCACGTCCACTTTTAAAATGCCGGAAAAGTGGACTTTCATTCTCGTACCAAACCGCGAACGATGCGGAACAGTCTCTTCTTGATTATCGTGTGGACCATACAATCTTGATGCGTTCGTTGAAGAAGACAGTCTCTTGGTCAACGTTCGGACCACAGCCACTTCCCTCAATCGGTCACACAGATATGAACTTTATTTAGCACTACTTAGCTCTAACGTCTTTTTAAAACAGTCATTCGAGATTATAGTTTGGCGAATGAGAAGCCATTATTATACACGCACCACGACGGTTAACCGGACTTGTCAACTCCAACAGGATTTAAAGACAGTTCGCGGGTGTGATAGTGACAAGTGTCGAGCAACACGGCGCGTAGAAATTTTATGGTCTTTGGGATCGTATTGTTGCGGGCTCGTAAAGTGTGCGCATGCGAAGCACGAGCTTTGAATCGGTGTGATTGCTATTCCTATACAGTGCCATAGTCTACATTAGACTTCCATTCACCCTTCGTAACCACTTTCGGTATTGTTGATTTTTTTACCTTCAACACTGTGTATTTGAAGGGATCCACAGTTACCATTTATTATTCCCCACAGTATGAGTTACAGTAAATTTTCGTTATAAGCTCACTTCGATTACGCATTGTGTGCTCGGTCGCTATCCCCACCATTTCTTGAAATCCTTCGGTCGAGAGTGAGAGAGTCACTCGAGCAACACTCTCATTGGCGGCTCGGAATAGTTGAACCTATGCGTTGTGAGCTCGCCGCCAGCCCCGAGCGTGGAGCCTATAACGAGAATTTACTGTGCTGTTCTAGGGAGTTAAATTCAAGAAGACTTTAAAATGTCCTTTCACTTTGAAATAATAAAACACTCATATACGGAATAAAAGAAGATTATTTACTACTTTTTGGAAATTTGGGGAGTGTTTATTAATCTTTCAGCTATACATCTGAAATATCAAGCTTTATCTTTAGTGTTGTAAACGTCGTTTTTTATGAAAAATTCTACGATGTGTCAACATCAATAAATGTACCAAAAAGTATGAACAAATCCTATATTTAAAAAAATCCTTCCCATGTATTAGAAACGATGAATTAATAGTGACATAACATTAACTCACTGTCATAAAGTAAACAGTAAGGTTCGATTCCAAGACAGGTGTAGTCTGAGTGTCGCAGATTTAATCGTATCGTGTTAGCCTATCATAAAATACAATCACAAATCAAGTTCTTTTTTTTGGAGATAGGGGAGAGGTGCTATAAAAGGAACAGGTTTTAAATGGGACAAATGATATGGCCAAAATTCTAAACGTATTACATTGAATTACAAATTTTTTTTCTCTCTTGTTTTCTTTCCTAGTTTTAGTTTTAGCTTTAGTTATTTAGTTACGGTTAGGCTTCTAACAGTATTGCACTACAGCCTCGCCTTTTACTTTGCTATGCTTGATGCATTACTGTTCTTTGTATATTTACCAAGTAATAAAGACGAATAACTCTGTTGAACAAAATTAAACTTTTTTTCTGTTCTGTAACATTCAATAGCCGATTCTTATAGATTTTTGTGCGCTGAAAACGAATCCGCAAATCGTTTATCGCCATCACCCTCAGTTTTCGAGAAATTCGATTTTGAAAAAAAATGCAAATTTTCAATTTTGAACATCTTTTCTGTTCAAACAATAATAGTTATTCGGTTGCATGGTCTGTCAAATTATTCTATGAACCCTCGCGAACACAACGATATAAGTTATTATTGAATTATAAGCATTTAAATATGTTTAAACAACGATCAAAGGGAAAAGGACACCCGAAATGCACCTATTTTTGATGATATCTTTCAATTTATTTCCAAAACTATGGGTCTAGGAGAAAATCTGACTATTCCACGCGATGCAGCAGACAATTTTCCTTCGGAAAGCATCAACAGAAGTGGTAAGTCACGTTTCGTTTTCAATACAGAAGCGAAATAGTTTGGCAAAACGTGCGGCGTCGACAGTGGTTGTCAACTGCGGCGCGCGATACACGCCGCACGTTTTACCAAACTATTTCGCTTCTGTATTGAAAACAAAACGTGACTTACCACTTCTGTTGATGCTTTCCAAAGGAAAATTTTCTGCTGCATCACGTGGAGTAGTCAGATTTTCTCCTAGACCCTTAGTTTCGCAAATAAATTTAAAGATATCTGCAAATGTGGGTGAATTTCGGGTGTTCTTTTCCCTTTGATCGTTGTTTAAACATATTTAAATGTTCATAATGCATCAATAACTTCAATTGCTGTATTCGGGAGGGTTTATAGAATAATTTGACGCAACAAGCAACCGAATAACTATTACCGTTTCGATACAAAAAATGTTCAAAGTTGAATATTTGCAGTTTTTTTCAAAATCGAATTTCTCAATAACTGAGGGTGATAGCGACAAACGGTTTCCGGATTCGTTTCCAGCGCACAAAAATCTATAAGAAACAGCTATTGAATCTTACAGACCAAAATGGCTGTTGGACAGTGTAATAGTAATAATAATACAAGTTATTTTCCTATTTAAGGCAATACTAATGCCTAGTCATTTGACGTATACTTCACCGCGGTCTAAATACCTACTTTGGCGGTTAAATACCTACGATGATATTATCAGAAATGGACGCTAAATACAATTGTGCCTTTTATAGCATCTTACACACTTTAGGGTCTATGACATAACTTCAGAGTTATGAGTCTCTTTCATTTGCAACGAGATTCATTTACATCGTAGCTTCCTATTATTCTCTACAACGGGCAGAACTGAGCCGCAACAATAATTCCAGTTTCGCAGCAATCAATTAATCGCGCGCCGCTGAAAAGCTACGTGATTTATGCATTTCTAGAGTTGCACAGCCGAATTCGCGATTACGTAAATGTTAATTAGTCAAAGTTAAAAGTTGCGTGACCGCCTGTACGCCTTGATTGGACAGACTGGAACACGCAGCGTGCGCATTTCTCACCTAAATGCGTTGGAAAATTGTCCATTTATGCATTACGCTGCTCCTTTCCCGATTAATTGTGTCACGGTTTCGTCACGGTTTCTATTTTTCGCTCAAGACCTCGGTCTCGCGTTCGAGCGAAATTTTTTTCAACAACACAGCTGCACCGCTTCTAACTTTCCAATCGAGTTTTGATAATTTCTAGATAACACTTTATTCGCTCAAGCGCAGCTTATTCTATAGTCCGAGTAAATCGCCATTTGCGTGGAAAATTCTATTCAGGCTTTGTTCAAACACTTTCAAACAATTACTAGAATGCGCTTTTTCTACCTAACCCAGACAGCGGCTTTTCATGAATTCTCATTGTTTCCTCGTTTCCTGAAAGAGCTCCTAACTTATACCTTTATTTTTAAAATCGATGTTCGTTTCTCGCGATTAATTATACAGTAGTAATTTGAGTTTAAAGTGAATTCGCAATATCATGCTCATGCTTACAATTAGAAGAGCTTATTGTTCATACCTCTGAGACCCATAGGGTAAAGGACCCAATTAATGACACTATTTATTCTACTTAAAATAACGAATAAATAAACTATAGTATATAATCTATAGTATAGATTATAGGTTGAATTACATAATTATTTTTGTGTATGACTTTACAACGTTTATTTATTCGTTATTTTAAGTAAAATAGCTTAAGGTGACAGTATAGTGCCTCTACGAGCTATAGTGACTTAGGTGTGAGGCCCCTCCGCGGGGTCTTAACCAATATCCTGCTGGGTATGGGCCGCTGTACGTGACCTCTTGCAGGACTGTGTTTAGGGAAGACCAGGACAAAATCGGGGCCCTAAAGATTAAGTGTTACAGTTTCGATTTTAATAAAATAAAAAAGAAATTAATTATCATTAATAAAAGACATCAATTAAGCTTTGCTACTGGCTATTAAAAATTGTCTCATATTAAATACAAATCCATTGTAGTAAGGTATATGTACCGCATTGGAACAGTTGTAATATAAATTGAGGGCTCGGATGCAATAAGGGGACTAGCGCTCGAAAATGGGAAAAATTATTGTCCAAACGTTAAGAAATATTGGAAAATTAAATGTTGTTAAACTGTATTTTAAAAAATATAAAGTTGTAAAGCTCCCCGCGACACACATTTTTTCTAGTTACAGTTTTTTTATCCAATCATTAGTATTCGAGATAAAAATTATAAACAAAAAAATTTCTTCGATCAAAATCATTATTTCTTAAAACATAAATTGCGATAACTCGAGTAAATATTAACGGATCGTTATGAGACTTGAAACATAAAACTCAGAAAACTCTAGCGAAGCCGTGAAATGTATGCACAAATCTCTTATGTTCAAAAATGTAATAATATTTAATTTAACAGTAATACTGGACATAACCCATGTCTTTCAACGTTCGCCGTTAAAAAGTATCGAGGGAATTTTGAGGTACATATAACTTGCAGCGACAAAGTTTTTTCTTAATATACAAGGAAGTTTTTTACCAATTTTCACACTGATTAATAAATAATTATAGAAGATATGACGATATATATAAATCCCGCGCGGCAATTTTGTTATATATTACAAAAAAATATTGCGATATTATTTTCGAAATATTTAGTAACATTTTTATTATAGTATTTACACGCAATATTTACAATATTTACACTGTTTTGTTTACAATATTTTGTTCTTTTATAAATTTTTCTTTTTCTCCTTTTTCCTATCTTTCCTTTTTCATTTTCTTTTTGCTTATCTATTCTTCTTTATTTATTATTTTTTTTTATCGCAATATTTTTTGCTATTTAACGCTAGTCCCCTTATTGCATCCGAGCCCTCAATTATTTTATATTAACAACTTATTTTAAATTAAAACACCCTTTAGGACCCCGGTTTTGTCCTAGTCTTCCCTAAACACAGTCCTGCAAGAGGGAGTAGGGGGGCACGTTTAGCGGTCAGTACCCAGCAGGGTGTCGATTAAGACCCCACTGAGTGACCTCACACCTAAGTCACTATAGCTCGTAGAGGCACTATAATTGGTTAGGTATCAGTAATTGGGTCCTTTACCCTACTTGAAGCAGTGGAGACTATGCATTGTAGAAATATTTACCGCATCCTAATTCGCACGTGCAATAAAACTACAAACATGTTGCAAATGGGTAATCCTTTTGTGTATATTGTAAAATTGAAGCCAATTTTATTTTATAATGTTTCTCTTTTATTTTTATAACGAAAAAATATATTACATAGGTATTTTCAATGGAATGTTTTTTTAATTAAACTAACCGAAGATCGATCTGCTTGGAAATAATACTGCCCTCTTTAGTTAAAATGTCCTATCCAACATTTTGAAACAATCGAGAAAACTGAAGTTTTATCATTTCCTTTGTACCGTCCTTATTTTCCTTCGTTCGAATTAAAACATGTTGACATTATTAACAGCCAAATATAATTTTGTGTAATAGGTGTACCGGTAGGTGATGTATTATTAACGTACCAATTAATTAATTGTTTTATACACGATATTATAACCATTTAAAAATGAGTTAGGTTAAATACATTATACTGTTTATAAATCTTTGCGAAGCACGTAGAGTTTTCTAACTCTACTTAAATGGTAAAAGACGCGTGGAACTTCAAATATTTCAACGTATCTAAAAAAATGAAAAAATGAAAAAATGCTAGATAGGACAGTTCAACTAAGGAGGGCAGAATAGATTATATAAGAATTTTCAATTGTACTTCGTTCTGTTTTTTTTTTCAAAAAAATGCCCCTTTATGTTGTATGAATATTTAAGAAAGCTTCGTGCAATACAAAATTCACATTTCCAGTACGTAAACAAAGTTCTACTTGTAAGCAGAAAAGAAGAAAATGCAGAAAAATGTGTCTGCGCTTCTACCAATTTCACTAATTACGAGTTCCTCGGAGAATGTGTGAATTCTTCCAAATTCCTTTACAAAATAAATTAGATGTTGCAGTGGTGGCATCATAAAGCCAGCGAATGTAGCTATTCATATTTTCGAAAACTAGAATTTTTCTTCAACACTGTAGAGGTAAACCGCTTTACGCCTAAAGGCACTTTACTACCCACACATATGTTTTCCTACCTGCATGTCTTTCAAACTCACGAGTTTTATAATTTGCGAGGTCGTTTGTAATGAGTCCCTGGAATTTCCTTACACGACAGCTGCGAGATTAATTCTCTACCTGGGGAGTGGGGTGGTCATTTTCCTTTATTAAAATAATTCTTCGCCAATTAAATACACTGTCGCCGTGTTAATTTCCCAGCAAACCATTTGCTCCCTGATATTTAACTCGATTACCTATAGGTGCTCGTAATTACCTGAACAAGTACAAATCCAGCAACGCAACTTTTTATGCTAGCTGCATTCCAGCAAATTACAAATAATTGTTAAAAATATTTCGCAATCCTATAAACTTACTGCTATCCCCTTTAAATCATCTTGCATAATATTAACTTACCAAGAACCTCGTAGTCTTTAATAACCACATTATAACACGAGATGCAATAATATTATTGCAAATATTTTCGCAAGAAATCAAATGGAAAATCTAACTCATTTACAATGCAAAGTTTTGGTGAAGGTTTCCGTTGCAATAAAACGCGAGCTTCTTCAATCTGACATTGATGATTAAAAGTTCGTTCTCTCGCGTTAACGAACACCGAGATCTCCAGGCATCTGTGCATTGTTTAATTTTTCTGCGTTCGGTGACATTCCTGCGAGCCACTTCCGAGGTCTCTTACCACACGAGAAGTAAGTACGCCCGGCAAATAATTCCTCCAGCGTCGAACATATCCTTTGGCCTGCACTTGTGCGCAATAGGTTTTTTTCTTCGCAAAAATTCATTCATTGCGCAAAACTTCGGATTGCACAAGTTAGCAGAAACGTATCGAGCATCTGGAAAACAGGAAGGTGGATTGTTAAGCGCATGCAGATCTTATCCAACGATTACTGCTTGGATACAGCTCTTGTCAAGATATTGCATCGTCCGATTAGATTGTTTCGAGGAAGAATCCTTCTTTCCGAAGGCTTCGCAGGCTTGCGCATGGTAGTTTGCCGATCTGTATTTTTCCAGGGGTCGAATGGAACTGTTAACTTTTATAAATAAAGGTTGTTTATTGAAATTTCAATTTTGATTAATTTCTACTCTGTTTTAAGTTAATTTTGTACATTAACACTTTGACTGTGTTGTAAGAGTTTAGTTTTAACAGTTATTTTATGTTCGATTAATAAACGTTCTGGGGGATCATGTACCTTTGAACAGGTGTTTAAGGGTAAAATATAAAAGTTAGAAATAGTTTTTTAATTAGTATTATTTAACCCTCGTCAGACGGCATAGGTACAATTGTAACTTTTGCATTTTCAAATTTCGATAACTCTTGTTCTAGAAGCCGGGGAGGGCTGAAGTTTCTTGACATCTCTACAATTTTGGTCTAGATTGTATAGACCAAATTTCAGAAAAATATCTCAACCCCCTTCCAAGATAGGGGGTCGAGTCGAGGGTTGCATCGATAACAGCGACATAGGCACAATGGCGCCCTCACATATTTTGTACGAAAATAATGCAAGAAAAAAAGAATGCGAATTTTTTTTAATGAAAATGTTATTTCATTATACAAAAGTGAAAAAATAGATAATTTACATTATAAAAGAAAATTTGGGAAATTTTTTTTATTGATTTTCGTTGAGACTAAATGTTATCAATTTATCGTACAAATTATACCGACATTGAGAATATTCATATAAAATATGCGAGGGTGCAATTGTGCCTCTGCCGTCTGTTAGCGTTGTAAAATTGTGCCGCCTGACGAGGGTTAAGGAATTGGAAGCTGGATAAATATAGAAGAAACAGCACATTGTGATTTTTATACAATTTAATTATTTTCACCGAACGGTTTTTGGTTTCAATTTCGGATATATTTATTCAAAACATTTTCAGGACATCTGCTGGTCACAACTTTTTTTCAGAGCAGAATAAATGTTCCTGTTTAACCAGAGCCTTTTTCTACTTTCAAGAGAATAAAAGTTTCTTTTTTAAGAAAATAGTATTTAATAAATGTTTTTTTTTAATACACTGCATTTTATAACAGTCTCCTCGGAACAGAAAAGGTAATAGTCTTAAAATTACAGTAACTTCATAATTAATTAAAAATTTTAATAGTTTCATTCGACCCCAGGTATTTATTTTCTGCTGTTCGCATTGGCCATGATTTGAATATTCAGAATGCACGTATTTCAGCCTGTATTACGTTATTGTTGAGATTTTACTTTGTTCGGGTAATGAAATAATTGCCAAATATGGAAATGTAAGCAGAATTTTGATTAAATATGTACATATAATTCTCCGGGCACGAAAACACTGTCCAACAGAATTAAACTTTTTTCTGTTCTGTAACATTCAATAGCCGATTCCTATAGATTTTTGTGCGCTGAAAACGAATCCGCAAATCGTTTATCGCCATCACCCTCAGTTTTTGAGAAATTCAGTTTTGAAAAAAAAATGCAAATTTTCAACTTTGAACATTTTTTGTGTCAAAACGGTAATAGTTATTCGGTTGCTTGTTCCATCGAATTATTCTATGAACCCTCCCGAATACAACGATATAAGTTATTAGTGCATTATGAACATGTAAATATGTTTAAACAATGATCAAATGGAAAAGAACACCCGAAATGCACTCATTTTTGCAGATATCTTTCAATTTATTTCCAAAATTAAGGGTCTGGGGGGAAATCTGACTACTCCACGCGACGCAGCAGACATTTTTCCATCGGAAAGCATCAACAGAGGTGATAAGTCACGTTTTGTTTTCAATACAGAAGCGAAATAGTTTGGCAAAACGTGCGGCGCCGACAGTGGTAGTCACGCGCGTTAAGTTATTGTGTGACGCTGAGCGGCAGTGTATCGCGCGCCGCCGCACAGTGGTCCGATGCATAGAGGAGAAAGTGGAAAAAACTCATAACTTCGGCATTTCTCAATATTTTAAAATTATTTTTGTTTCATATTACTTCTTAAACATCAAACTTAATATAATATTAAAGAGATAATTTAATATGACTTTTTTACACATAGAATCTGTAATTTTTTTAAATTTTACAAAATGGGTAATTAGGCGTTATAAACTAACATTTTAACATACGTAAATTATACATTACTTTATATACAACACTTATGTTTATTTAAAAATATTTACAAAACCTATACATACATAACTATTTCATTAACAATTTAGCTTCTTTGCTAAGTGGAAGTGACTTGATCTTTAGTTCTGATCTTAAGGGGACTAGGCAGTCGAAAAATCGATTTTTTTTTATTGCCTTTCCGAAAGTACTATCTTTTCTGAATAAAATACCGCTTGGTTTATATTAAAAATCCCAAAATTGTTGATTTGGCAGCTAAAAAGGTCGAGCGGTAACTTATAGCGTCGCCTTTGCCCAGAAACTTTAAATGCGTATTGCTCGAATATTTTTTTCTCTTCATTTTTTCCTGATTGCGAGCGAATTGAGGTTTAAATCGGCTTGGAAAAAATTACAGGATGTGTAGAACATGTGTCATTTCGGCGCAAACCTCTGATATGGTCTGTAAAAATTCGAGGTTTTCATAAAAAAATTGAGATTTAGGGGTGGGAACCTTCTAAAGCGTATAACCGAAAAAGTAATAGACATAGAAAGAAATGTTAAATACAAAAATTACTTGAATTTTTATGAGGAATAATATAACGGAAGTGCAACGGGAACGAAATCCTAGGTGGCGTCACAGTAGCCGTAAAATGTATAAAGTACGCGTAAAATGTATTTCCAAACAGTAGTTGCACTCCAGGTGTGTCGTTTTCATTTTTTTTTGTATTTATGGGAACAATGTGTCAACGTTGAGATTGTGCTCGATTAGGAAAATCCAAAATGCAAAGCATTGTCAAGACACATTCCAGCCGACGTTAGGTCGAAAGTAACATTAAAAATCTGATCGGAACGTAACAGAATATACAGGCAAATAGGTATGCAATCAAAAGTGCTACAGATGAATGTACGGCATCAACGAGGGTATCTCTAACAATGTCTTTACATACAGTGGCTCGCATTAATATTCGGACACTTTTTAAAATCGCATAACTTTTTTAGAATTGGTCCAAACGACTTGAGTTTTTTTTAGAAGCTAGAAGGATTAGTTTGCTAAATGACGCGTTTCGTCGTTTTGAAAAAAAATGTATTTGGTCGGAATAGCGAAAAAAATAGTACAGGTCGATTTTTAAACTTTTTTTTGTGAGCTTGTAATGAAAATTAAAAAAAGAAACGTTTGTAGATTGCAGTAAGTTGTATACGTGCCTAAAATTTCATGAAAATCGGTTAACGTTGCTCCGAGTTACAAACGTTTAAAGATCGCAGAATCAGGTCGAGAATCGCGAAAATTCACGAAATCAGCGGTAAAAAGGGACAATATGTATATGAATTATAATTTTCTAAGTTAATTCCAAAGATTTGTTATTCAAATTTCAGTTTTATCAGAGATTCTTGGGTTATCCGATTCGCCCCAAGTTTCGGGACGAATCGGATATTTCTCACTTTTTCGTTTTTTATTTATAATTTTTTTTTATGTTTAGTTTTAATTTTTATATATTCATGTTAAAGCCAAAGGTGTGCTGGTCACGAATATATATTAAAAAATTAGTTTTTTAATGTCTGATTATTATTTTTTTACCATCAAACACAAAGTGATCCGATTCGACCCGGTCTACCCTACGTACAAAGTCAACTGTATAATTTATGATTAAAATTATCAGCCTGTCATGTTTCATGCAGATTGTACCTGGCTAATATTTACAAATGATAAAATTCATTGCATACCTAGTTATTTGCAATAGAGTTAAAGATTGTTTGCGTTATTTATGCACCTAAAAATACGAGATATATATCGGAATGAAGTTGACATTATTCGAAACAACGATAAAAATGATAATTCCTATTTAGTAGGAATAACTTATTACGTCAATGAGTACCTAATTAATTGAATAAGTATATTAGAAAACTAAAAGTATTGAAATATTACGTTGCATATTTTGACCAGGGTTGCCACTTCAAGTTTTGGAGCAAAAATCTCCGGGTTGTAGAAAAAATGAGACAATAAGAAATTGTGGTATTATACAATGGTATGAATCTAATACACAATAAAATTTATTAATTAAAAAAACAGATACTTTTAAATTCTGAATTGTTTGACTTTAAAAGAATTGCACATTTGTTTTCCAGATATTCCAGAACAAAACTTTTTCTTTGCCTTTCCACCTCCAGGTTTATATTCGAATCTCCGGGTTGGAATGTGCGGCACTGCAGGATTTGTACGGTGATAAGGTGGCAACCCTGATTTTGACAGAAACATGCATTTTTTTAACTCAGATTTCGATTTCGAAAAATCTGAATATTTGACAGGAAGAAGCAAGGAATCTAGTATTTCCAACTGTGGACAAAATGAATTTTTCTGCAAAGATGAATTGCAACAAAACAATTTGTTTTTAACAGAATTGACATAGAAGCTGGAACCCAATATAGAATATTTTTTTCAAGAACGAATCGTCAAAACAGTAAAACCATCTGTAAAACAGTTAGGACAAATAAATAAGGCCGTTTGTAGAGCCCTTTGAACCGCATAGAGCATCCCAACTTTGCTTAAAAGGTGAAACCCACGTGGAGCTCCAAATATTTTAAAACACCCTGAAAAATGAAAAATTGTTGGATACGACATTTTAGCTAAGGAGGGCAAAATAACATTGTGCATGGCGCGTATCCTTTTGTTTTTTTAAAGAGCTGCGTATTCTACTGTAAAGTGAAACCTGTGAATTGTAAGATTACCCGTAGATTTGTAGCGTGGCTATGACCAATGACGATCGATAACATCAAGGAGTGTTCGTCACGCGAGACGCGCGTGACGACAACCTTAACGATTACATATCCAACTTTACCATCCATTTTGTTATTAGCGTTTGATTGTTTAATTCCTGTAATTGCTATCTCCTTATTAGCTTCTAATTCGCAATTAAATGGCAATTAAAGGGCACGTTTGTCTGACAACAAACAAAGGAGACGTTCTTCTAAAGTCTAGAGTAGTGAGCTGATTGACAGAGATACAAAGTAAAACTTATTTCTATACTGCTCCCCTTAGCTGCAATGTCCTATTCCCCAGTTTTTCAATTCTCAGGGTGTTTTGAAATATTCGCAGCTCTTTTAAGCAAAGTTAGACTGCTCTATTTGCTTTGCATGGTTCTAGAGACAGTCTAATTTATTTCTCCCAACTGTTTTATAAATGGTTCTACTAGGTTACAGTGTCGTACGTAACATCTACTAACATATGTAAATTAGATAGATTAACCCAACACTTGAAATGTAGATAAGATAGTTTATTTTAGTATAACGTTATAAGTTAGTTGATTTCTGATTATAATTCTGTAAAATAGGAATTATTCTTTTCGTTCAGTGTTTTAAGCAAAAGAAATTATAAAATAAGAGTTATATCGTTTCCTGTGTTAAAATAAACTATCTCACTTTCTTTACAAAGGTAAAATGTTTTATACGAGGTATTTAATTAATTGCTAAGTTAAAACCCAGTGATGGGCAAAAAAGGGTTTTAAATAAAAATGTCGTACACAAATTTGTATTTAAAATAATTGTTTACCCATCTCTGCATTAACCCGGCGGGAGGCGCACTCCATATTGTAACACAGGTTGTCGCTACTGGGTGAAAAATACCCAAAATTGAAACGTAAAAAACCACGGTTACAGAATTTTTTTTTTAACTTTATAATTTTTATGTTAAAGTACAGTGTTTTAAGAATCAAAGACAAATTATGAAATATCTTAAAATCTTTATTAAAGTTCTTTAAAAAATTGTAACAATAACTCAAACAGCCTTCGTATTTTCGCAACTAGCGCCTCTGTGGTAAATTGAGGGCTCGGATGCAATAAGGGGACTAGCGCTCGAAAATGGGAAAAATTATTGTCCAAACGTTAAGAAATATTGGAAAATTAAATGTTGTTAAACTGTATTTTAAAAATATAATGTTGTAAAGCTCGCCACGACACACATTTTTTCTATTTACAGTTTTTTTTATCCAATCATTAGTATTCGAGATAAAAATTATAAACAAAAAAAATTTCTTCGACCAAAATCATTATTTCTTTAAACATAAATTGCGATAACTCGAGTAAATATTAACGGATCGTTATGAGACTTGAAACATAAGTTAACATAATTATATATTACAAAAAAATATTGCGATATTATTTTCGAAATATTTAGTAACATTTTTATTATAGTATTTACACGCAATATTTACAATATTCTGTTCTTTTATAAATTTTTCTTTTTCTCCTTTTTCCAATCTTTCCTTTTTCATTTTCTTTTTGCTTATCTTTTCTTCTTTATTTATTATTATTATTATTTTTTTATCGCAATATTTTTTTGTAATATATAATCATATAATAGTGAGAACGTCATGTCTTTGCAGTGTGACGCGATTGTACGCAGCTGCTGACTGTTGGTGCCGCGCGGGATTTATATATATCGTTATATCTTCTATAATTATTTATTAATCAGTGTGAAAATTGGTGAAAAACTTCCTTGTATATTAAGAAGAAACTTTGTCGCTGCAAGTTATATGTACCTCAAAATTCCCTCGATACTTTTTAACGGCGAACGTTGAAAGACATGGGTTATGTCCAGTATTATTTTCAAATTAAATATTATTACATTTTTTAACATAAGAGATTTGTGCATACATTTCACGGCTTTGCTAGAGTTTTCTGAGTTTTATGTTTCAAGTCTCATAACGATCCGTTAATATTTACTCAAGTTATCGCAATTTATGTTTTAAGAAATAATGATTTTGATCGAAGAAATTTTTTTTGTTTATAATTTTTATCTCGAATACTAATGATTGGATAAAAATACTGTAAATAGAAAAAATGTGTGTCGTGGGGAGCTTTACAACATTATATTTTTTAAAATACAGTTTAACAACATTTAATTTTCCAATATTTCTTAAATTTTTCCCATTTTCGAGCGCTAGTCCCCTTATTGCATCCGAGCCCTCAATTTTACCCACTAGCGCCTCCCGCCGAGTTAACCCTACATCTATACCCTGTTCCAAAAATTATATAGCCTGTCACGAGATAATGGCTGAAATTTTTAAGCTTAGTGAAGGAAAACAATTATAAAACCACATTTTTCTCGGATGTTTAAAAACGTTAGTTAAATTCGCAGTTAGACAAAAATGTCAAACGAATTGCTTATGTGAATATGTATATAAAAAAAATTGCCATGAAAGCAGAGTAATTTTGTGGCTCTAATAAAGTAGATATACCTTTTTTATCTCAGAAGATATAATTTAATGCAACCTTACAGTTTATTACGATTTCGGTTATAAATGTATTTTTATTTAAATTACTTCACTTATGGTTAACTCTATTAGTTTGCATAATTCTTACAAACACCTTCTTCGAAAATTGTATCCTTGTACGTATGAGTGTTTTCTATTATCTTGACTGAAAAGATTTTCGATTACAAAGACAGTCAACACGGATATGCATTTATCACTTTATAATTGTTAATTGGAATAATAATTTGCCTGCAACGAAACAGCACAGTTGTTGAATTCCCGATTATATTGTCATCTCACATGATGATTTATGAGACACTACAGCGGAACTATTTATGCAATAAAGTGATTCCCTGTCAAGCGACCTGCGTATTATTATTTGCTTGTGCACGTTTCCTTTTCATATTAAAACTACATATTGTTGTTAACTGATACAGGTATAATATTTACTAAATATTTCCCCGAAAAGAAAGAACCTAAGTGAACACGAGTGTTGTAACAGTTAAGAAGTTATCTGAATCATAAATCGGAATTAATTTGCAATAGAAATCGCTTAAGTCGAAAATCGTGCTTTTCAATCTCAACTTCCACCATTCTTCAGAGCGTTATGTTATTGTCGCAGCGATTGTACCACTTTCAGCTTACATAATTCGAAATTGAATTCTTTCCACGTTTTTCAAGTCTCGTTGCTACAGTAAAATTATTGACATAAGAATCCCTGCGCAAATTATTGCCTGTTTGCAGATTTATTTTCGAAGAGAAATTTCGTTTCTATAGTAGGGTGATGCTTATTTTTCAACTTTAAAATTTGTATTGTCTGACTCTCTTAAAATCTTCTATTTGACAAAAAAAAAATATCTTCGTGTTTTTTATTTGTGTATTTTGATATATAAAGGTCGCTCAAGGACTTTATATTTCGCATGTGCCACAAGTTTGGCAACTGCGACTTTCCATAATTGTCACTTGTCAATTTTAATGAAACGGGGCCCACATTTATATATCAGAATCCGAAACCATGCTTATATCTATGCGTTTAACAACTTGAATACGTAGAATGTACGTCAAAGAGTTTGCGTCTGCATCTGATTCGGGAGCTGCTGATGAGAGAAATTTAAATGTGCATATAAAGCCTTATGCCACAACACAATTCAGTACACACTCGTTATAAACCCGTTTCGTCTATGCGATGTGTGCCCGAATTTTAATGTTATACTCTCACTTAAAAGTTACTAAAACTATTTTGTCCTCATTGCAAAAATTTCTATCAATTTATACCAAGATAGTAATATTTCAATGCCATTGAGCGACCTTTAATTCTTAATATATTTTAACAAAATTTTAGACGAAGTTCTTTTAAACTATTTGGAAACTTCTGAGAGGGTCAGAAGAAAATTTTAAAAACTTTGATTTTTTACCATACAATACTAATATATAATATATAATAATATATAAGGAACACCCTATTCTATAGTCTGGTTTTCGAGATTTGAGACCTGAGGCGAGTCCCTCGGGCGAAGCGTGGTTTAAGGCTGCCGCCTCACCGGGCCTCACAAGCTAGGAACAGCGTGCACGTACACGCGACGTAGTAAACAAACCGTTTCAACCAACTTTTGTCCTGGAATCGGCAAGAAGGAAGTTTTTTAGGGTATAGTTTCCTCCAGTAGACATCAGTGCAGGGTGGTTTGGTGCGTTTGAATGCTAATAAGCACCGTACGCTGAAATAATAATGAATTTACGACTCGAAAACTGACAGAATGAGGCTTCCAGGCTTCTCCGTCACCGGCGCTAGTGGTATATTCTTAAGGAGGGAGCCCTATTTAGGACGCTAGGAATAAGGTGATTCTTGGGAATTTTTTTCTGAGAAACTGTTAGGCGGATCTTTCCCAAACTTTCAGGGTATTTTAGTTCACATTCCAACGATAAAAATTAATTTTTTCGTTACAAAGTGTTCGGTAGAAATGGAGATATATGAACACGTTCGTTAGGACTCGCGCCGGAGTTGCAAATTCGTTGTTAGCAGTCAGTAAACCTCGCAATGGCCGATTCAATATGGTGGATGATATATTTAAAAAAAAACACCCACTACATAGACATTTATATTTCTTGATTTTTATTTTTTTTTCGCGAATTTTGAAAATCTAAGTTCAAATTCGTTGTTAGCAGTCAACAAAACACCTGGAAATAATTGTTTAAATGCTCCGGCTGATATAGAAGATCGTACAACGAAGCGTATGGGTTGACGCCTTAACGAATTTTCACTTCTTGACCTTCCATATCTCAGAAACTAATTGTCACCTCAACTCGAAAATTTGCTTTGATTGATATCTCGTCATAAGGTATCATTTGGCACAAAATTCCGTTCCAAAATCGTGGGACCAAAAAGAGGCTAAAAAAGGCCTCATTTTTGGGTCACTCTGTACCAAGTGTGTACACTAAAACTGTATCAATTTTAGAAATGTAAGCTCCATGACAAAAATTCCATTTTTCATATTTCAAAAATCTATAAAGTTATCGTACACAACTTTCTGTAAGTACACATTACATGAACCTGCTAAAAGCTGAATTTGCTCCATTCGTATTGCGTTTTCAAAAGACCCCATGAAATTAGTTCTTCGACATAAAACTAAAAAATTTTTAACACATAAATCCTCGTACGTTATGCATTACATTTCCCGCGTGTATTGTTAATTGCTTATATTCCATAAATAATTTATGTAAATTATAAGCAATTTCAATAAATTAATGGCAACGTGTATCGTGACCTTCCTACGGTCAAAGTATATCTATAACTTATATAAGTCATTAATGATATGGAAACAACGCCGCAGTGTTATATCACGAATTATTGTCAACGATGCGGCACTTCCTGCCTACTGTCCGCTGGCATTCCCGCGTAAATTAGAAGAAACTGTCGCTTGCCGCAATCACGTGTTTGTGGTCGGAAGTGTGTAACTTACCCGACGACGATAAGTGGAAGTAACTTTACTGTCAACGGAGTTTTCAGAACGACGAGCTTCCTTTCGGCGATTTTTTACACACTTTTTTCGCTCCTTGTCCAAAGATTATGAAGAAGATCCTGTGGATAAAATAAGTAGAAAGTAACAAATATGTATTGTGAGAGATATTACTTGAAAGTGCTTTGGAATATTGGGAATTGTAAATCAATGTGAAAGAATTTGGTAAAGGTATATTTTAAACGAGAAAGTATCGCCTTTACTATGTTAATGGAAATTCTTCCTAAACATTTATATGTATAGTTAATAAAATGGAGTAAAATTGGACCATTCCATATAAGATCGATCACTTTTTGCAGTTGAATTATAATAAAAAATATAATATAATGAACATTAAATATAGTAATAATAAAGAAATATATAGTCCACGAGAAATAAGGGTGGGTTTAAATTATCATTTAGGTAGGTTTGAATTTGTTTAAAAAATGTAGGCACTTCAATTTTTAAATTCTTATCCACCTTCCTCGCGGATTTCAATGATCTTGAAATATTTTGTCGAGGTCAACATTCTGAACAACTTTTCCCTGTGCGTATAACCGTCGCTCGGCTTTAGTCTTGGAGATAGTCGCAAACAACTGGGATCGGTAGTTGGTGGGCGACAGATTTGTTTACCGGCCCCCCGTTAGCGAGGTCGCCAGCTTTTGAGAGATTCATAATAAAAAAAATGTGTAAGAGATGTAAGATGGATATGGGGATCCGCTAAATAAATCTGTCCCCAACCAATTACCAACCACAGTTTTCTGCGAATATCTCGAAAATTAATGCCGAGCGACGGTAACATGTAGGTAAAACTTGATTGAAATATGTTGACCTTGACAACATATTTCAAGGTCATTGAAATCCATGAGGATGCTACTCGACAAGGTTACCATTATTTTAATCGCGAAGAAGTGACCACTGTAAATAAATTTCTGTCTACACATATTTCACAAGAAGTCATTCAGGCGGATGTGATTCAGGCTACCGGTTTTATTCAAATTCTGCATTTATCTGCATAGTTCAGAATATTTATGGTAATATATTAAACACACAGAGCGCAGTCCTAAAAAATTGAAAAATAACTGAATTCGAAGTTTTGTGTAAACTTAAAAATGAAATCGCAATTAAGTGCAGTGATAGTACAACAGTATTCTTCTGTATAAGAAGTCTAACCCAATTCTGCATAAGAATTCTAACCCAATTCTGTATAAGAATTCTAACCCAATTCTGCATACGAATTCTAACCCAATTCTGCATAAGAATTCTAACCCAATTCTGTATAAGAATTCTAACCCAATTCTGCATACGAATTCTAACCCAATTCTACATAAGAATTCTAACCCAATTCTGTATAAGATTTGTAACCCAATTCTGCATAAGAATTCTAACCCAATTCTGCATAAGAATTCTAACCCAATTCTGCATAAGAATTCTAACCCAATTCTGCATAAGAATTCTAACCCAATTCTGCATAAGAATTCTAACCCAATTCTGTATAAGATTTGTAACCCAATTCTACATAAGAATTCTAACCCAATTCTGCATAAGAATTCTAACCCAATTCTGTGTAAGAATTCTAACCGAGTTCTGCATACGAATTCTAACCCAATTCTGCATAAGAATTCTAACCCAATTCTGCATACGAATTCTAACCCAATTCTGCATAAGAATTCTAACCCAATTCTGTATAAGATTTGTAATCCAATTCTGCATAAGAATTCTAACCCAATTCTGCATAAGAATTCTAACCCAATTCTGTGTAAGAATTCTAACCGAGTTCTGCATACGAATTCTAACCCAATTCTGCATAAGAATTCTAACCCAATTCTGCATAAGAATTCTAACCCAATTCTGTGTAAGATTTGTAACCCAATTCTGCATAAGAATTCTAACCCAATTCTGCATAAGAATTCTAACCCAATTCTGTATAAGATTTGTAACCCAATTCTGCATAAGAATTCTAACCCAATTCTGCATAAGAATTCTAACCCAATTCTGCATAAGAATTCTAACCCAATTCTGCATAAGAATTCTAACCCAATTCTGCATAAGAATTCTAACCCAATTCTGTATAAGATTTGTAACCCAATTCTACATAAGAATTCTAACCCAATTCTGCATAAGAATTCTAACCCAATTCTGTGTAAGAATTCTAACCGAGTTCTGCATACGAATTCTAACCCAATTCTGCATAAGAATTCTAACCCAATTCTGCATACGAATTCTAACCCAATTCTGCATAAGAATTCTAACCCAATTCTGTATAAGATTTGTAATCCAATTCTGCATAAGAATTCTAACCCAATTCTGCATAAGAATTCTAACCCAATTCTGTGTAAGAATTCTAACCGAGTTCTGCATACGAATTCTAACCCAATTCTGCATAAGAATTCTAACCCAATTCTGCATAAGAATTCTAACCCAATTCTGTGTAAGATTTGTAACCCAATTCTGCATAAGAATTCTAACCCAATTCTGCATAAGAATTCTAACCCAATTCTGTATAAGATTTGTAACTCAATTCTGTATAAGATTTGTAACTCAATTCTGTATAAGATTTGTAACCCAATTCTGCATAAGAATTCTAAACCAATTCTGCATAAGAATTCTAACCCAATTCTGCAGAAGAATTTTAACCTAATTCTGCATAAGAATTCTTACCCAGTTCTGCATAAGAGTTCTAACCCAATTCTGTATAAGAATTCTAACCCAATTCTGTATAAGAATTGTACTAAGTTTTAATTGTTCCTACAATTCAGGGGCCCAATGGGAAACAGGCCCATGCCACCATTTTATGATTTTTTGCACCACTCTGCAGGGACGAATTTTAATGATACAAAGGATCAGAAATTTCTCTTTTCCACTGAACCTCTCAATTAGTTACCCGCATCCATCTCGTCCGCATATATAGATCAATAAACAAGCCTTGGAAAAGTCAAAACTTCGAATTTGATTTTTCACAAATTTGTAAGTAGCGCATCCTAAAAACTTAACAGTTTTACTATGCACAGCATGGTCTACATCTGTGATGCGCAACCTTCAGCCAGTAGTGGGCCAAAAGTGGAAACTTAATACTCGACGCGGGCCGCAATATTAAATAAATAACTATACTAATCAAAGAGTTTTAATTTATAGGGAGAATTTGTTATTCCTGAAATAGATTTACGATTAAAACAATTAGGCGCCACGGGTTACTCATCACTGGTCTACATAACATGCAAGGTTTCAACTAAATCGGTAACACGAAACTTGTGTACCTCCCTGGCCAGGTATATTTCCAGGAAGAATTATGAAATAGGAAAAAGAGAAGATTAAAAAGTTGTGTACCCTGAGCGTCTGTCCATTTACAACCACACGGGATATTTTTAGCCAATGACAGTGTGTCAGCGTAAATTCTTTCGATGCATTCAGTATCCACTGACTCGTGCCGCCGTAACGCATAGAGCGTTGTATCCACCGCGCCATCATAATTTATCTTGACGATGCGACGAACGCAACTTCATCCACGCCGCGTGTTTGAATTCCAACAATTCACGTCGCGGAGACGAAGCGTTACGTCCAAATGAGAGAATGACGCGTGCACGAATGTACAGCGCTTTGGAATTTCACGCGACACGTCGGATAAGTTTGCTGCGCCCTGTAATCTTCGTATTCGCGCATTACGTGTTCGGGGAATTCGTGACACGAATACTTCACCGTTTTCCATGCCTGTCGTTTGAAAGATACATGGCCGGCTTTCGCTTGCGCCGTCCGAAGGATTCGTTTGTGATTTTTACATTTCAAAATAAACAATGCGTAGAACCTAGGACCCAATCTCCTTGTCATGTAAGAAGGAACCCGTTTCACGCATGCAGAATGAGCTCATTGGCTCCGAGGGAGCGTTGGTTGGGGTATAGCCAATAGTAGCGCAGAGCAGGTCTATGCGCAGGTTCCTTCTTATATGACAGAGTATATAGTAATGTATTAGCGAAATATTAAGAATTCAAACTGGGCGAACTTGAAGGCTGAGGAAAACTGTTCGTCGCCTCGAACACAAGGATTCACTCGACACGCAAATGATCTCTCAACCATAAGGTGAATGCCCCAATTTCTGATCATTTAAGAGGTTACTCGTCAGAAAGAAGGTGTAAAAAAATTGTTTGCGATCAAAGGACAATGTTAAAAATAGGTTAATTTTGGCATTGACGACCAAAGAATAATTCTTTCACAGATCGATTCTATACCTTCCAAGGAACAAAAAATGTATTGGCCACTTTTCCGAGAAGTGACGGGAAAGTTGTGAAAAATGAGGCCAAAGTGAATAATCACTTAAAAAATCATAACAAGGATTATTTATATCAATTATAACGAATTAGTATTCTGTATAAACATCAAAGTGGTGATAAGTAATGCTTTATCGATATTATAAACACCGAAAACAAGAAATTCTTCTAGTAATAGAACGTAAATAAGGATAAGTAATGTGTTAAACTAACAAGGAGAGTATTTTAGGTGTTCGCTTCCGATCATTTTGATTTTTGGATATGTTATAGAGGACCGAAAAATAAGAAATACGTGTTTTTTTTTATTTTTCCCCGTTTCATATTTGGCGGGTGAAAACTGCGTTCAAAGTTAGGGTTGAAAAATCATTTTTGTGGATTTTTGAAAATCTGGTGGGTCAGTCATATTTCGCATTCAAAGACACAAAATTCGTCCATTGACACTATTCCCCTATCTCTAATAGTTCTCGAGATATTCCACAAAAATGATTTTTCAACCCTTAACTTTGAACGCAGTTTTCACCCGCCAAATATGAAAACGGGGAAAAATAAAAAAACACGTATTTCTTATTTTTCGGTCCTCTATAACATATCCAAAAATCATTCAATTTTTATCATTTTAGAGCCACTTTGGCGTCGAGGAGTACTTCCACAGTGTTCCCACTGATTGTGAGGCTTAAACATTGCTACTTAAATCCACACATTTGTAATTATATTTTGGAAATATGAAAAGCACAATTCTATACAGCAAGGAATAATAAATATGTAACAAAAAAAAAACATTAAAATCCGAACAATAGTTACTGAAAAAAATTCTTGAAAATAGGCCTCTTGTTCGACCGGCAAAGTAGAACGGACCCTTAATATGGACTCTGCATAGACCTGCCACAAATTTGTACTGATTTTATTGAAGGAATCGCTGTCTGTTGAAATGGGAAATCATCTGCTCTGAAATAGAAATTGCATGAAAATTTATGGCGATTGGTGACATTGCAGACATTGAAACTATCCTTAGCACACGAGTCTATCGTGGATATGTGTTACATAAAGGGAATTGTGGCATTTCTGTGTTACGATATTACGTATCTAGATCACGATACAGACGCGCGGCCAGACGAGGTTGCAGCCAGTGGCAGGGAGGCATAAACCTTTGTGGTATTTATAGTGCGCATTGATAGTGTACATTTATAGCAGACATTAATCCCCAGAATTTGATAAAGTAGGTATACAATAGACTTATGTTTGTCCGTGGTTCCGATTCATTTGTCATGAAACGATCGGTTGTAATGGAGGCCATTAAAG
This sequence comes from Andrena cerasifolii, assembly GCF_050908995.1. Taxonomy (NCBI): domain Eukaryota; kingdom Metazoa; phylum Arthropoda; class Insecta; order Hymenoptera; family Andrenidae; genus Andrena; species Andrena cerasifolii. Next base: position 3,584,013 of record NC_135119.1, on the reverse strand, counting down.
AAGTCGCATTATCGGAACCTCGTTAATAGAATAATCCAATACCGAGCTCCTCCATCATGAGAAAGCTTTCTGGTCTGACTTACTAGTAATACAGGGTGCACCATTATTTGCGGTCTAATTAGAGAGATGGCTTCAGGTACAAAAATAACTTGAAAGAGCGGAATGAAATTACTTCACGAATTTCTCTTACGTTACTAAAGATTTAGTATTTAAAATACCCATACTTATATGGGGGAAAGGGTGTGTAAATTCAAAATTTTTGAAATTTTTAAAATGACTAGTGACAAAGTAATGCTGTTTTTAATCCCGAATCTGAAACTATGTCTTCAGAAATTAATTTCAGTGAGGTTCGGCTATTTCAAATGACAGCTGAAAATAGGGGAAATTAAGTAAGATTTAATTACAAAATACATATTCATATACTGCTTAAAGTGAGTCTTGCTTACAGAAAAGCATCAAAATGAAAATAAAAGCATGTGGAAATTAGTATTTATTACATTCACATGAAAATGATTGGAAACTTGTATTTATTACAAAATGAAAATATATGCAACTTTAGCAACATAGGTATCTAGCCATATGTCAGCTATGTAGTAAATGCTATTTGACAAAGTCCACCAAAGAAGCGATATCTTGTTTGCCTCTGTTTGCGGTTCAGAAGCTCAATTATTAAAATTTTATTTAATAATTTTAGTAATTTCCTAATTTTTCTATAATTTCAAGTGAATTTCCAACTAAGGTCGGGGTCAGATATATTGGCCGGTGAGTTCCGTGAGGGGTATTCTCCCACCATACCGGTAGCCTGCTCGGTGCTCCTTTTCTCAACGTTCTCACTCTCCCTCGGGCTGCGCCTGCTCGTCGCGCGGTGGGGATTCGGTGCCCGTGAGGTACGCACCCATGCAGCGAATCATCCCCACCACTTTAACTACATAGACGGGACAGGATCCCGAGTGGTCGTTTCTCGCTTCTTTCGTGCCGTAGGCGAGAGCGAGATGGAATGAAAGCGAGTCTAACACTCTAACTCTAAACGCTCATGGCCGGCCCGCACGCAAGAGGACGTAGTATCAGGCGTACGAAAAACGAAGCGAGACAAAGTATGTATCAACGCGTCATCTGTCTCGTACCGTTCCTCGCTTGCTTTCAGTCCCTCTGAGTCGTTCTCGTTCCACCTCGCTCTCGCCTTCGCAGAAAAAGAATGGGCCAGAAGTAGTGGGGATAGCGCCAAGCTTCTGACATGTAGGCTGAACCGAGTTCTTAGCGTAGAGTCACATACATCAGAATAGGTGTGCGTTAGCTCCGAAAAAATCAGGAGCTTTATTGGTCAGAACATTGATTCCTTCTCGATAGCTTCATCTCGCGTTGGTCTACGCATAGCTTCGTAATGCACACAACTATTACGTTAAGAATAAACAAGAGCCACACCTGACGAGTGACTCGGCCGAGTCTGCTACTCGACCGAGTGAAAATCTTGCACGCCGAATTACTCGGCCGAGTTCTAGAATATGCGTTCAGACTGGGCGAGTCCTTGGCTCAGTGGGCTCACTCGGTCGAACACTCGTCAAGTGTAAACTCAGCATTAAGCCTAGTTTACATTAGTCGAGTAACTCGGCTTAGTGAACTGAGCCCAGTGCTCGGCCCAGTACTCGACTCACCCTCGATTTTTGTGTAGGTATTTACACGATACTAGTTTAGTATGACAGTAGCAGAAATGGCGAGTGCGAGTGAGGTTCAACGCCGTCGGCTTTTTACATGCGTAAAAATTGTTTGTTAAGAGTGTATAATGTTTTATTGAATGAGGTTCGTGATCTTATTGAAGAAGAAAAAAGCAGAAGAAAACGATTGTGGGTACGTGCCTGGATAGGAAGGAGAAACCGATTAGGTGCCTCTGCACTTCTCCTCAAAGAGCTTGCAGCTGAGGACGTTAAGGAGTACAGAATGGGCTTAAGAATGTCTCCACACCAATTTACCACTCTTTTGGGTATGGTTGGTGCAAAAATACAGAAACAGGACACACATATGAGGGATGCAATTCCGCCACAATTAAAGTTGGAAGTGACTTTGAATTTTTGGCATTTTAGCCTTGTTTAAATTAGTCAAGTAACTCGGCCTAGTGAACTGAGCCCAATGCTCGGCCCAGCTACTATGCTGTCCGCTCTACCACTCGACTCGGCTAATACTCGCCGTTTACTCGACTCTTTTACTCGACCAAATGTTTACACTAGCCGAGTTAGATGTGAATTTTAACACTCGACACTCTACTGTACCGTTTACTTGACTAATGTAAACTAGGCTTTACAGGCGGAGCCGAGCAGCGTTCACGTTACACCACCATACCTTTCAGGGGCCACGCAACTCCAACGGACAAATCCACGATCGTCAGATGGTGGTGGTTGATTTCTCCTCGATCGCTGCTCGCGAAAATGAACTCACCGACCAATATACAGTAAATCCTCGTTACCAGCCCGACGAACGGGGCTGGGGGCGGGCTGTTAACGCGTTGTGGACACTAAGTTGCCGTCGACTCTTTCGTTTCCTCTCGCTCGCTCATTGGGTGTTCTCACTCTGGGCGAAGGCTTCCAAGAAATGGTGGGGATAGTTGCCGGGCTCCTAAGGCCTGTTTCACACATTCACGGCACGGTATGGCACCGTTTATACGGTAAAAGGAACAAAGATCATATAGAGACCTATCACACGTGCCGTCGCCGCATATACGGCGATCGGCCGCCGTGACGTGTGAAAGGTCCTAATATGATCTTCGTTCCTTTTACCGTATAAACGGTGCCATGCCGTAAATTTGTGAAGCAGGCCTAACGCATGGTATAAATGGGCTGGTAACAAGGATTTACTGCATCAGGCCCCGACCTATAGTAGGCAACCGGCATGTAGGCAACGGCCTATGGTGTGCGATGAGGCTCCTAGGTGGCGTCCATTTATGAAGAGTTCGGAACTGTGATGCCAGATCGGGGACGGGTTCCCTCGAGAATTTCTCCCACCTCGCGCACACTACGCCGGAGCAGCGTGTCCGTGAGCACGGCGCTTCGGAGTCCAACTCACGGACACGCTGCTCCGGCGTAGTGTGCGCGAGGTGGGGGAATGTCTCGAGGGAACCCGTCCCCGATCTGGCATCACAGGTACGGAAGACAGGGACCGCGGAGAGTCGGCGTAGCCGTGGTGGCAAACACGACTGATCAGCACGCGGACGGCTCGGGTTCGATTCCCGGCGGTCGTGGCTCTCTTTTTCCGACTCCTACAGACCTTAGGTAAATAATGTATTAAACAGAATTTAAAGGTAGTAGTGGTTAGTTTTAAACATGAAATTGTACCGTTTTTCGACTAAGGTCGAAGCCAGATATATTGGCCGGCGAATTCGTTTTCGCGAGCAACGATCGAGGAGAAATCAACCACCACCACCTGACGATCGTGGATTTGTCAGTTGGAATTGATAGGCCCCCGAAGGGTATGGTGAGGTAACATGAACGCTGCTCGGCTCCGCCTGTAACGTAGCTGTGTGGCTGTTGTTTATTCTTAACGTAATAGTTGTGTGCGTTACGAAGTTATGCGTAGACCAATACAAGTTGAAGCTATCGAGAAAGAATCAATGTTCTGGCCAATAAAGCTCCTGAATTTTTTCGGAGCTAACGCACACCTATTCTGATGTGTGTATTTCTACGCTGACAGGTCGGTTTGGCCTACACGCCAGAAGCTTGGCACTATCCCCACCACTTCTGGCTCACTCTTGTTCTGCCAAGGCGAGAGCGAGATGGAAAGAGAGCGAGTCAGAAAACGTGGAGAAAAGGATTACCGAGGCTGGCGCAAAGTGTGTGGTGGGAGAATACCCCTCACGAAACTCACCGGCCAATATATCTGGCTTCGACCTTAGTCGTTTTTAATATTAAAACATTGACAAAATTGACACACCCTAATGGGTAAAGTCAAAAAGACACTGGCCCGTTAAACATTTTTACAAAAGAAGTCGTTTCCTTTTAATAGTATTATAAATTGCGCATATGCCACAAGGTTATACATATTGCTAAGTGGAGTAGGTACTACTAGAATAATCATTCCCGAAAATTGAAAAAAAAAAATTATATGAATGAATGGGGGAGTTGCACTTCGTGAATACTTATACCTTTGTATTCACATTTTCATTATTATTTATTTTAATGTAACTTACGAAATTAAATGTAATTTTCCGCTACTATTCCATTAACATCACTGCAACCTATTATCACAAACAAGTTTTCAGTTTTTTTAAGACAACTACAACATACAAGAAACTGATCACTGAAACAATCTAATATATTTCTCCCTACATCCTGTTGGCCTAGTTGAACAAATAGCCTTTATACAGCACACAGAATAAGTACCTACTACTTAGCAACAGTGCGATTCAAACAAAGCCGCATAACGATATATTTTACGAATACACGATCTGCAAAAACAGCCAGGCTTTCGATCCACGTGTTCCAGCATCTGGCCAGATATTACATGACAAAAGAACACGCATATACACGAGCCGGTAGAGAGCATTTACGTAACGAAGGCAGGGGAAAAACGTTCCTATTTGCGTCAGTTAGCGAACCGCCGTTGCGAAAAAATTTCTTTGAAGGAGCAAAGTTGCGAACGTTACTTTCGCGCGAGGTTTCCTTTTTTATTTATTATTTCGCCGGTGGTTCGCGGAACAAGATCACGGAGGGGGTGAGTGTCGGCACGGGAGTTAGCGTTGCGAGGGTTTTTAAAAATGAGCAGCCATCGCTCGCTGCGCAACTTGAACAGTACAGTCCCCCGGAAGCCTCTTTCGGCTTGCGGCTGTATTTAATCACAGGCGATGAGCGTAGAAAATAATATCTGATGCCGGGCTGAATTTCCTTTATGGCCAACGAATTTCTCCGGTGGTTTCCCATATGGCAGTCGCCAGTTTCACGATTCACCCCCTCGCCCGGACTCACCCCGTGACCGAGCGACGGGCTGCAGCTATTCTCCTCTTCTTTGTGTAATTAGGAGTTCCTGTCGTCGTTGGCGACGCAACGGCGACAGGCGATGGCGGCGCGGCGGGGTGAATGCCAGATGGAAAGAGCTACGACGGAAAAGGGAGCGTGCGAGTCTCGACTCGTGGAAGGGAGACGGCGAAGGGAAGAGGGATCGATATGCACCTCACCGTCGCGACCGGATGTAGGAAGAGCAGCTTCAACCTTTCACGAACACCGGGTAGGGAGGGGTAGCAGGAAGTCTTTGGAAATGGGAAAACTTGGAAAAAGTTGTTGCGTCATGGGAGAGGGGGAAAGCAGAGGCTTAGGGAATTGACGATGGTATTACATGGCACCGGTGTTGGATGCCAGTGAAATCAGATTTCCGACTGCGAAGGGATTCAACGAGCTATGAAATTTGAATTAAAGTAGTACTGGAAGGCATTGATACTGTAGGGCGATGCTGCGGATTCAGCGAATCGAAATGGTTGTGGGAAATGGTAGAATGTGTTGCAGGGGTGGTTGGAAATTTGGGTTGCGTGGTGACTGGAACGATTTCTAGTTACAAATTAAACACTGATATCAATGAATTTTAATTTAAGCTTGTAGTAGATACTGAATTCATTTTTTTATTTGAGGGATGAACAATGTGATGTAAACAGCAAGGAATTGTGATGTGCATAGGGATGATCCTATTTTAGTAAAATTGATCTCATTTTTGTTCAAGTAGAGCTTCATTCTAAACTATTTTATTATTTAAGTGTTTTATAGATCTTTTATATACGTACTTATATTTACCACTCATGGGTATTCCTATGTTGAACTTAGTTGGTAAGACATAAATTTTATAAAAAATATTACTTTATGTAACTAAAAAAGCTGCTAAAGCATTAACAATAAGTCGCACTCTATGAAGATAGTAAAAATATTGATAATTTATAGTACAAAGAGTTAATTTTTTCATAGATTCCATTGTTTTGTATCATTAAGTTTTATAATTATAATTGTAATACTTAATAAGTTTATTTTTATTAACGTGTCCCTTTCATGACTTATAATGTCCCCTTTAAAACCACCTAGTCGTAAAAGGGACATTTCCCACTTATTTGAAAATCGAAGATTTTGTTATTTTCTATTACAATTGATGAGTTTGCAATATACTTTTATTGAAGGGAAATAAACACGCTTCCTATTAATTTACTTGTTTTTTTTTTAAATATCTATGATGACATTGTCAGAAATGGACGCTAAACAAAAGTGTCCCTTTTATAGCATCTCTCCCCTAATTGTCGGAACATGTGAATAGTTACAAGTTCGAGATAAGAATCGATTCCGTGAAACTGACAAGGGGAGGACACCATGTGGTAGACACCGATTTTGATGAGCCTTGGCACGATGGATCTATGTCGAAAATAATTAAATAGGCGTCCGATCGTTTCAGCCAATAAGTCTTAATAATAGAGACATTTACATGGAAATTATTAAAAATTTCATAATGGCATTGGGGTTTCAATGGGTAAAAATCCCACACTACCCTGGCGCCCCCGGGGGATTCCCCTTTGAAGGAGTCGGGGTGCCATTTGAAGATTTCTCCAAGTTAAAAAAAATTTATAAAAAAAATAATTTATAAAAAAATTTATAAAGTTTTTTTTTAACGACATCTTCAAAAGGCACCCCTCCACGACGCCTACAGAAGGGAATCTCCCGTGGGCGCCAGGGTAGTGTGGGATTTTTACCCACTAAAATCCCCACGGCCACTATGAAATTTTTAACAACTTCACCTATTTACATATTTACTTATTTTCGACATAGATCCATCGTGCCAAGGCTCATAAAAATCGGTGTCTACTACATGGTGCCCTCCCCTTGTGGGTATAGAAAACTGAGGCGGAGACCTTTTCAGGTGGTGAAGCTGAATACTTAATCCATCGAGTACTCGATTAAGTAATTTGCCAAAATTGAAGTGGCGTGGTGATTTGAATAGTTTAAATTTTACTCGACTTTATTCACTGCCATTGCTATAACGAACAAATTATTCCTTTATTTCATTACTGTGAATTGCATAAAATGTCACCTAAGTAGATTTTTGCTGGAATATAATTTCCGCCTGACGAATGATCGCTATTATACTGCAGGATAACATTCATAACACCACAGATTGGTGTTTGAAAAGTTATGGTTGAAAATCAGAACTGTGTTTGTGAGAATTTTTGTGAGATAGCTCGAAAGCATAACATTAGGTGAGAAGAATAGATCCTACACAGAAAGAGATAATATTAAAATTAAGGAATACAGTAATCAAAGAAACAGTCTAACAATGCTACAAACGATATATTATAATAAATTTCGTGTAACCTATTTTCTCATATAGGTACCTTCTAATTTCATGAGAATTATTTTCAACGTTTCATGATATTCGTCAAACTATCTTGGAATAATACATTTGGCAATGCCATCATTAATGATTTTATTATTAATTTTTTACGATAATGTTTGTCGCTTTGAAGTCACTTTATTAATTCTTAAATTTGAAACAATACGCCATCAACTAATAATTGATAATTTAAAGCAATGCCATCAATGTATCAGATGATACACTAATAACTTTACAGGAAAGTAAAATATAGTGTCCAGCATTGCATGTGTATTGGAGGCACAGCTATGAAACGGACGTCCCATTTAAGGGGGTGTGGGACTATTGATATCTTGAAAAATCGATTTTTTTATTATCATTAATTCTGAAAGTGGCATGCTTTGTGAACATTTGCAACAATGTTTCGTGAAGAAATTCGAATAATTACGAAAATTATAGCGCTGAACGTAATTGAGTGCACCATCGAGTAACGGCCTCGGAGAGCGGTATTGGGGTAGGTAGGGAACTACACTTTGAAGCCGTTTATCTCGAAACAGCATTTTCAAACACGGTGTACATCATAACTTTTGAACGAATGAATATTTTCTCTTAAAATTTTAACTGAAGCTGCAGAATTCCATTCTCTATCCCGTGGAATTTCCGCATCAACATTGGTTGTTTGTAAAACATTTTATAACTGTTTAAAGACGATTTTTTCACATAAAAATGTGGGGAAAAATTGATTCGTGTGTAATTTTTACAATTGTTGTTTAAATTCGCCCAGCAAAAGTTCGCACGATAACTATTAGTGTAGAAAATACTCACCCCAAAGCATTTTGCTTTTAGATGATTGGTTCACCTTGGCGCGCTACGCGGGACCATCTTTAGCTTCAAATAGCTTGAATAATTTTCAGCATTCTGACAATTTTTTCTATTTTACATTACTTGTAAAAGCGTACATATAAGCTGTGAAAAATGCCCGTATGGTGATTATTTGGTATCTAAGCAATCCAAGCGGCAAGAAACCGTCGATTTCAGTCGTTCAATAGTCCTATACCCCTTTAAGGGTACTGGGCAGTCGTTCCTGTCTAAATTTAAGCATATCAATATATATATCAATATATCAGCTATTTTCACTAATATACTTAAAACTATAGATTAAAACTATATATTAAAAACGATATCAATTTACCCATCCTGTCTGCCAACTACACCTACGCCACCGGTTCAACAGATATACATAAAGACATATATAGTTTTAAGTATATTAGTGAAAATAGCATATATACTGATATCAGCTATTTTCACTAATATTCTTAAAACTATAGATGCCTTAATAGCTGATATATTGATATCAGCTGTTTTCACTAATATACTTAAAATTATAGATTAAAACTATATATTAAAAACGATATCAATTTACCCATCCTGTCTGCCAACTACACCTACGCCACCGGTTCAACAGATATACAACAGATAGAATATTAGTGAAAATAACTGATATCAGTATATATGCTATTTTCACTAATATACTTAAAACTATAGATTCCTTAATAGCTGATACATTGATATCAGCAATTTTCGCTAATATACTTAAAACTATAGATGCCTTTATGTATATCTGTTGACCCGTGGCGTAGGTGTAGTTGACAGACAGGATGGTTAAATTGATATCGTTTTTAATATATTCGCTGTCTGCTGCAGACTGTTGTGCTACGGCTGAGTAACGGCATTATAGATTTGCGGTGCGCCTCTTTCCCACGTCTGTCCCACCGCTTCCGGCATACCGTGAACATACCAGCAATAGTACTCCATCAGAATTCATAGCTATAAATATCGCCACTCGTGATATTGCCGTGAGACGATATTTAAATGCGATAGAAAAATTGCATTCCCTGAATGGACTTCTAGCGATGCAGACACCTAAGTAGTACACCAAATAATGGACGTAGGAGATGTTGATATAAAACGTTTAATACCCATTCTGACGTATAGTAGGTTGCATAAAATTTGTATGCGATTTGATCGTACTGGGTGTTGTAAAATAAAACATAGTTGTCTGTGTGAATATTGAAATATGTAGGTACTGTATTTACAATGTGTAATAAACGTGACGTTATGTGATAAATAATTTTCTTTTTTTTGTGTGTGGAGGGGGGGAGTATTTGGTATTTGCTTTATCATGGCCGTCTGTACTCTGTAGTACAGGCCGGACACAACGATGTGGCAACACCGCATTTCGAACAACCATCAGTCCGCTGACTATATTCCGACCGGTACCAGAGCTGGCCGTGTCGAGGCCGTGACATAACGCGCGAAAGGCTTCTGAAAAATTCAAATAGGACTGATGACAGCGTTGCCAAATTCACTATGCCCCGACTAGTGTTCCTTCTCGAGAAATTTTATAAATCCTTATTTCTTATTTCTCAAGAAATACTATTTTTAAACACCACGGTACTCGCAGCGGCCAAGCGGCTATACCTGATGTTCTTATACAGGATTCTCGAAAATGGTAAGTATTTGAATAAAAACTGAAGCAGGAAAACTTTTACTGTTTTTCATATTTAACATAATACGGTATCTCAATTTTTGGTGTTTGCAATATTTTCCTTGAAACGAGGGTGACTTTAAATTTTTTTTAAATGGAATGTTATATATACGATTACCCAATATGAAAGCGACTGTCAAGAAAAATTCAACCATATGGTATACTATGACCTTCAAGGCCACAAGGTTAGGAATGAAGTAAATATATTGAACTATCTATGTAGTAGACAGGGTTTCTTTCTTTCATTCCTAACCTTGTGTGGCCTTGAAGATCATAGTGTACCATATGGTTGAATTTGTCTTGACAGTCGCTTTCATATTGGGTAATCAAATATATAGCATTCCATTTAAAAAACTAAAAGTCACCCTCGTTTCAAGGAAAATATTGCGAACACCAAAAATTCAGATACCGTATTATGTTGGAAATAAAAAACAGTAAGAGTTTTCCTCCTTCAGTTTTTTTCAAATACTTACCATTTTCGAGAATCCTGTATAAGAATATCAGGTACAGCCGCTTGGCCGCTGCGAGTACCGCGGTGCTGGGCGACGCAGTGTCAACTTCGACAATTTTTACAGGGCCAATTTCAAAATGGCCATATTTTTGAAAATTTGTCCATCAAGGGACAAGATAGAACTATATTCTGTTTTTTTTTAGATTTTTAAAATCGCGCCCGTTGTTAAAAAACTGCATTTGTTTAAAATAATTGCACAAAAATGGTTAAAAAAATTGTTTCTGAAACTGAAATAATTTTTTCTTAAAACTTCAATGTCTTTTCTACAAATCGCCGTAAACCTCATCTCCATCCGTTTACTACTTCCATAGTTATAATTTATTGAAAAAAAGTTAGCACTTACCTTCAAACAGCTGTAAAATCGACATTTTTTCAAAATTGTTAAAAATCCTTTGAGATATGTTTATATATCCCTAAAGACTACAACATATTCAAATTTCAGCCACATCCGAAATGTTACTCCAAAAAGTGTCCGATTTCGCGCGGAATGTCCCGAACATTATTCACAGTTTTATGAAAAATAGCGTTCAAAGTTTTGTACTTGCCGGGCCTCGATATATACCTACCCAATAAGGACGAAACCACAATTAAGGCGGGACAACAGGGTAATTGCCCGAAAAAAGGTGTCTGGAAATTTATTTAAAGCAAATTTATAAGTTGTACAGGACCAGTAACTTAGCGCTGCAAAAAAATTTCGCTGACATGTTTGACAGATTTCCGACGAAACGGCTGCTCTAACATCAACAACCCAAAATTTTTCTGAAACTATACGCGGATGGCTATGGCACGACAGATTTTTAATCTGTCGTTTTCTTCTATTTTTCTTTCAACGAAAAAGTTGAATTTTCTAAAGAAAATGTCAATTTTCCTCCCAGGTCCGCGAATTTGTCATTTTGCAAATTTTTTAAAATCGAACCCGCCGTGCCTTAGCCACCCCCTTATAGTTTCTAAAACTGTTTAGTCTTTTGATTCCAGAAGAACCATTTCGTCGGAAAATTCAACCAGTATCGGCGGAAATTTTTTGGAGCGCAAACTTATTGATACCCTACAGCGTGTAAATCTGCTTTAAATAAGTTTAAAAAAAATATATTCGTGTAACTTAAGTATCCAATGAAGAGCCCTGAAAATTTCAAAAAGATTCATTAAGTAGTTTGCTTTCAATAAATTTCCAAAGATGCCTTCACTTTTGGGGCCATTACCCTAGTACCATTTTTGGTTGTCCCACATAGGGATTGCAATACCGGTAAACCGGTTTACCAGTTTCCCGGTAAAGCGTGAGAAATACCCTAAAATTTTTGTGTTATATCATTTTATATTTTATGTTCAGAATAGTTTTGTTTCCATATATTTTTTATAATGCTCGATTAGAGTTCAAAAACAGTTTTTTTTTGTAATGTTTACTCTTATATTTTCAATACCGTAAAAAAGACCGGCAAATTATCGGTAAACCGGTTTTGATTAAAAATTTTACCGAATTACCGGTAATTGAAAAAGTCGGTAATTTTGCAATCCCTAGTCCCACAGTATCCCCAAGTTGGGTATTAGTTGGCCATAAAAATGCCAACAATAAATGCTAATAGGGTACCCTGTTGTCCCCAATTAAGTTGCATAGCTTACTTTTGTCTCAGCGCACACGCACACTTTTCTAAATTTTTAATTATTTCTCTGATTATTTACTGGCATCATTTTCAAAAATCTGCAAATACCGGGCACACTCATGCACATGGTGCTAATCCGTTCGGGTGAAAATACGTCGGTAGCAGTCAAAATGTTCAGAAATTTTGAAAGATAGAGAATGTTTGTCACTTTGGGATTCAGTGTTATTATGGAATCGACGGTTAAATGTGACTTCCGCCAAGTGCATCGTTTATTTCTACGTGGCATCATTTACCAAAGGTTATCACGTCCAATGAAGTCATTTAACGGTTTAAAAAAAAACTAGGTGATAAGTTACGTTTTTTTTTATTAATGTTACCATTCTGTATCAACGATGACGAAATGCTGAATCACAGCTGGCTTAGAATTTTTTTCATCGGACGATAAATGGTTAGCATGAACTTAACTACATAGGCTTGGCAATAATCCAAGTAGAAAATCGGGGTCGTCCGCGAGGAACACACGATGGCTCAATAACTTACATCTGAAGCCCCAACTTTTTCGCGCTAGAGGTACTTTCTATGTGAAAAGGGGTTTATCCATTTGGGTTTATTTCCTTCCTCAAATAGATCCCAAATGGACTCCGAATAGACTCCAATTTTACACGATAAAAGGGTTTTATAGTTGGCATCGAGTTTTGGTCTTAATTGCGTACAAAGTGCGTTCCAGATTGCAGAGAAAAAGAGATTCGAAATAATGTTTAGGTAAACATTGAATCTGTAATGCTTTAAATAAAATTTAATATAAATATTGCAACGACTGTGCTCTTTGATTAGAGATAAAGTATATCTTGCTCACTACAATTTTTGTAGTGTCGGAAGTTATCACAAATTCAATGTTTACCTAAATATTATATCGAAGATTAATTAGATTAATTAGATTTTTTGATTCCTAGTAATCTGAATTTTTTTGGTGATTTTAATTTAAAGCAAACTGCAACAGACTTTTATGTACAATGCTTATGTTATACTGCCACAATATTCTTTGTGACATAACAAGTCTCGTGTCGACAACATAGTTTTATGAACTAATAATTATGTTGCTACGTTTTTGTGTTTTATTACATTTCTGCTGTATTTAATTTTAGATCTTGTTTAAATAGCTTCACTGAATAATAAATCGTGACTAATTCAATGATATCTACGGTTTATTGCTGTGTTTATTTTCTTTCCGTCGTTTATGAATCGTTACATTATTAATAAACGCCATTTAAGGAATTTTTCATTATTTACGATGGGAACGCGTTCTCCTAACTATTGTTATATTACCAGCATGTGCGGCACTATTGTACCGTAAGACGTACAGTACACTCTACTCCTTCTAGGTTTCTCATTTGCAAACAATATGCGTATTGTTTTAAAGTTCGCTTACTTGTGTTTATGGTAGAAGACCTTCTTATTGTTAGTTGTGTTCCAGCAGTTGTTCCTGCCGAATTTATATACCCTGTTAATGTGATCTTGGGCTGTATTTATTATGATAACCATAAAACTGTGTGTCACTATTAACATTATAAAAAAAACAGAATTTCCTACTGCAATTAGAACACTACTTCACGTGGTCTGTCTCAATATTATTTTTTTAAACTCAACTGCATCATTTGGATACAAAATAATGAGAATATCTTATAACACGTATCTGCTCCAATTTGTTCAAAATCATTTCCCAAAATTTTGCAAAGATCAATCGTAAAATTATTCAGTCAATCGTATTTCTTATAATTCTTGTGATTATGCCCCTATTTATATTTTCTCTGGCATTTGCATATTGGAATAACGTTCTAATTATAAAAAATAAAAAAAAGTCGAATTAGTTCATTGGTATTACTATAAGGAAGATATCGCCAAATTAAGGAAAAGAATGGAAACAGAAGAAAGTGAAGGATAGTGATTTAAAAAATTGTTAAGATGTAAAGCAGGGTTAATCGGGGAATTTAAAGAGACTTTTCTGTTTTTTATGTCAGGAATAATTGAATTCCAAAATAACTGGGAGGGAAGGTTTCAAAACCCTTTTTGAGACACGGCAGGCGCACAGGTCGTTCCAGATTTAGAACGCATCTTTAATTAACCTAGATGTCGCAAACGATTCTGAATATCTGATATCTTGAAAGGGTGTAGCCGGAAAAGCATAGTGAAAAGTGCCCCGAAACCAATTTGAACTTTGTTCGCGGCAATCGATAGGATCCTCTAAGAAAACTATTTCTGCCAAGTTTCAACCCGATACCTCTACTACTAGGGTAGTTACAGGGTGAAATGTAATTTACAGTTTAAGCTCCATTACTTTTGTTCTATTGAATAGAAACTTATACAAAAAATCAGAGGCCTTCTGCCCATTGATACACGTGTCTGTGAATTTTTTCAGAATTTTCAGTGGCAAAACCGAATTTTAAAAAATTCAAAAATATTAAAAATGAAGTTTTCAAAGTCAAAATTTCAAATTACAACATTTATATTTTTACAGTTTTGGCGTCTTTGTATGGTCATATGATATTGTTTGCAGGAAGAGAATTCAATAATCTACCAAGAACGGTCGTGGTGAGACTTATTACATACTGACATCACTTATATACGCAATTAGGTAAAAACTTCACCCTTATCAACGATAAAATGCTATCAGATTAATTGCATTGACTCATTTAAAACATGCGAAAGTATTTAGAATTGCATATAACACCCGTTCAATGATAAAAATATATTCGTCGTACGAGTATGCCACAGCTTTGCGTACGGGAAGGTAAGAAATATCAGTTTTTGATTTTTACGACTGCGTTCCACCGTATCGAAAAATCTGAAAAAATTAGACATTGATGACCATACAAAGACGCCAAAACTGTAAAAATATAAATGTTGTAATTTGAAATTTTTACTTTGAAAACGTCATTTTGAATATTTATGAATTTTTTAAAATTCGATTTTGCCACTGAAAATTCTGAAAAAATTCACAGACACGTGTATCATTGGGCAGAAGGCCTCTGATTTTTTGTATAAGTTTCTATTCAATAGAACAAAAGTAATGGAGCTTAAACTGTAAATTACGTTTCACCCTGTAACTACCCTAGTAGTAGAGGTATCGGGTTGAAACTTGGCAGAAATAGTTTTCTTAGAGGATCCTATCGATTGCCGCGAACAAAGTTCAATTTGGTTTCGGGGCATTTTTCACTATGCTTATCCGGCTATACCCTTTGAAATATACTGTCGTGAACCCGGGGAGGAAGAAATTCGAACTTGTATAAAATAAAACACGTCTTCATTAAACAACGTATTCGAGGCGACTTGACCGTACAAAGTACCAGAGCTTCCTGACTCTCGTTCGCGAGTTCCGAAAAGAACGTCGACTAACAGGAGAATGCTATTGGTGGTTGGTATTGCGAGGGTGAGGAAATAGGAACTGGGATTGGTTATTGCGAGGGTGAAGAAATAGGAACTGGGATTGGTTATTGCGAGGGTAGAAGTGGCGTTACTGGAGAAAGTTACTTTCTATGTTTGAAGCGATTTCGGTTGGAAGAAGGGCCTTAAGGCCCACGGCTTAATCCGCTTGTTTACGGCTAAGGCACGTACGCCTGAAGAGGTCTAAAGGTCTGCGCAAACATATCCGTTCCGTGTCAATTCCGTGGTCGTAAAAGGTATCGGTTGCTTGTTTTGGAATGGAGCAGCGCACACTTGTCAGTTCCGTGAAATTCGACGGTCTCTCTGTACCCGTCAGTTCCAGGCCGTGAGGATCAGTGTTAAAAAATATCGTTTGCGTGCTGTACAATGGAGCCGCGCACGCTTGTCCGTGTCAGGGCTGTCAGCAGATGTCAGTGTAGAACCCCTATCCGTTCAGTGGAACTAAAATTTGGTTGCCTACGATATTTGGGCATTTGGACTGACGGAGTCCTGAAATCACGAAAGCTGAAAGGAACGACCTTTTTTTATGACACTGAATGGTTCTCGGGTCGAAGCTCTCGCACCACGCGCTTCGGGGGTCCTAGACCCTAGAGCAGGAGTGTCGAACTTCCCCACTCCGAGAGCCGCACGAGTCGGGCCCCGGTCAGCCGGTTCCCCCACTTATTTTTCTCCAGGCGTTGCACGAGACCCGGCAGGGAGAGAGTGCGGTACCCGGAGGAGAAATTTATCAGAGTGAAGTAGGTGTGGAGGGGGCCGTTCTCCTACGGCCCTACGGAGCAGGCGAAGCGGAGAGGGAGCCGCTGCGGCTCGCGAGCCGCTAGTTCGACACCCCTGCCCTAGAGTCATAAAGACAAGGACAGCAATAGGCCGCTCAGTAATGAAAATGGGAATTTTTATAATTAATATTAGATCCCCATACAAATACCACCAATGGATTGCTGGAGTTTTCGCAATGAAAATTATACCAAACATGATATAATTCTGATCGTTATTAATGATTGTAATGAAAAGAGTTTTGTATTTGAATTTTGCGCGGTAAAGTATAGGGTATGATCGGATGCATGAATGCTGGGTGTTAGGGAAATGGAGCTGGATGTGCGTTGCAACAGGACGTGCAAACTTTAGAGCTTTTTCACACGGCTATACGAATAAATATTTTATTCAAAATACTTGGCGCTGCGAAACCGAAGGAACGCTAATTGTCTTAGTATTAATAATTTACAATAACTCCCTTACAATCTAAAATGCATTATATACATATACATACTGGAAACACAGTCTGATTTATTCTAGATATATTTAATATTTAATTCTAATATCATACGTAGCATATGCACACGCGCGCACAAGAAAGAGAGAAATAGATTAATGCAATTTAAACATATTTATTCAGTTTAGCAACACCAATTCGGACCGCAGCGCCAAGTATTTTGAATAAAATATTTATTCGTATTAAAATATTTATTTGTATAAAAATATATCTGCTTAATATTATTTAATACATTTTCTCATTGTACCATTGTGATTTTTCCTTTGTATAAATAGCCATTGTGATAATTGGCGCAATTGTTGTATATCATTATTTTCGTAAAGTTAAATATAGAACATTAATACAATACAAATTTACGACAATGTTTTTAAATGGGATTCCTTTCGATGGGATTATATACTTGGCGCTCTTTTTTGTACCTTTTTGTAAGAAGGTAATTTTGTGGGGATACATACATACATTACTAAATGTACGTCATGAACGTAAGTCATTAACCAAGTTAATATTTTTTGTGCAGGTCACGTATTCAGCCGATCTCGCGATCCAGATACCAGGTAACTTGAGCCAGGGAGGCTCTTATCGTTTAGATTACAGCCCTCCTGTTGGTAATCCACGACCAAACACTACCATAAACGCCACTGACATAAGTAATGTCATCAAGTTCAAGGATTGCTCTCCTGGCACTAGATATGAATTTTGGTTGTATTATAGTAACGGTACACTTCAAGACTGGCTCACATGGACTGGCTCCATAATCACAGGTATGCATACCCATTAGTCTCTTATCGACTCTAACTAGATTTAGGGTTACAGTTCCACCTATAATGGGTACCGAACAAAATATAAAACAGCAACGTTATTCGTAAAGCACTTTCTCACAAGAACTTGATTAGACTTACCAGAAAAACTTGCGATACTATACTGATGCCCAAATAGCTGGCCATACATTTCAAGTAATATTTTGTCCATTTTCAATTGCATGTAATTACTGTTGAATTAATGATACAATTGTTTTTTTTTTAAGCTGAAATAAAGCACTTCTTTACCAACATTTTGTGACCAAGGCGTTACTTGAATCACGATTCTAACCTCTGAAATAAATTCTTTTTTATTTTTTAACGTCGTGGGGTATTGACGAACAAATCGGATGGGGTAATCTCGAACCTTCGATTAGCCACGTTAATCGATTTTTATGAAATTCTCTGCATGTATGAAACTTACTTAAATCTACAAAAGGGATTTTTGAATTTTCATTATAGGCTAAGAAAAAAAAGTTTAAAAAACTACCTTTACTATTTTTCTCGATATTCCAACCAATTGCAATTTTTTTCTAACGCACAAGAAGAGGAATTTGAAAAATACATTAGGTATAGGTTGTAGCAACATTTTTTATTGAAGTTGCGCTTTCTATGTGACTTCTGCACTATTTAACACTCTGGTCGTGATTACCCCACGGCAATCAAGTAATCACTAACACCAAGGGTTTTGCTTTTTCACTATAAAGTTGTTTTTTATTATAATTTTTCAAAAATCCGTAACAGTACTTTATAGACGAATAGTTTAAGTACGTTTATAAATTATAAATAAATTCATTTTTCACATAGTTTTCGGTTTGTTTGCTTTTTTGCTTAGGTGTTCGAAATTACCCCACTCTCCCTTACAGTTATTCACTAACGTATTCGACCACCGCACACGTGTAACATGTTTTATATATTTAATCAATGCTGAAGTTTGGAATTACCAATCCTATTTCACTTTAGTGTATACCCTGATTAATGTACTTCTAGTTGGCTTAATTTACTGAAGAAATGGGGAAAAAATTTTAGTAGACAAATAGAATAGAATATTTTTATTTTAATTGTGTTTATATAAAATAAAAATATATTTTAAAGATGGGTCTGAAAAAAAAAATACAAAAAGTATCAGTCAAAATTAAATATTTATTTTAACTGTATTTATGTAAAATGAATATTCAATTTTAGCTGATACTCTTTGTAAATATTTTTTATATCAACCAAACGGGTACCAGACTTGCTGATGTCATTTGTATAATTTCAATAATATAGGGTGCGAGCAGTATGGTCAGCCGTCCTTAGCAGCCGAGTGCGTAGGCCGGTTGTACACTTGAAACGCAGCGCACCGCAGATTTTAATTAATGGCTTGCTGCGAAGTCAATTTAAAAGTGTCCACCCTAGAGGAAGTCTTATTTTATAGCGAAAGCTTTCAACACTCCGGTCATGTTTTGTTCGGATTTTTAAAAATGCGGCTTTGTAGCGATATTTGAAAAACAAGAATTTGTTACTAATTTTCATTTTGTGAAAATGATTTTTTAAGGAAGGTCAATCCTTTCTGATTGAAATAAAAGTAGAACCAAATAGAGATAAAAATTCATCTGTAAACCCCATATTCGTGATAATAGACAAAAATTGCGAACTTCGAAAGCCTATATTTTTTAAACAAATTGGAACTCGGCAAAATGATGACTTAAACCCCGTCTAATTTCACGCGGACTATGTCATACTTCAATTTTATCAAAATCTCAGACGTCATCCGCAAAAAGTAATCGAGAATTTTGAAAAAATGTTTTCGTAGATATCTTTAATAATTGTTCCCCTGAATCCTCTTTTATATCCATTAAAAAAATGGAATATTTCCCCACGTAAAATTGTTATGGAAATACGATATGGCATTGACCTGCATTTATAATATCGTTGATATAAAATATATTTCATTGAATTACGCTATCTGAATTGTGGTCCCATTCAGTGTTCGGAGGGAGTCGGCTTCAATGATGGAGGGGGAAACACCTACAGGAGCGGTGGTTATGTGTGCATGAATTGCGCTGCGTCAGTCACGCACACATAACCACCACTCCTGTAGGTGTTTCCCCCTCCATCAATGGAGCCAACTCCCTCCGAACACTGGTCCCATTTTACAATTGAAGGGTCGGATGCAATAAGGGGACTAGCGCTCGAAAATGGGAAAAATTATTGTCCAAACGCTAAGAAAGATTGGAAAATTAAATTTTGTTAAACTGAATTATAAAAAATATAGTGTTGTAAAGCTCGTCACGACACACATTTTTTCTATTTACAGTTTGTTTATCGAATCATTACTATTCGAGCTAAAAATTATAAACCAAAAATTTTTCATCGTCCAAAATAATTATTTCTTTAAACATAAATTGCAATAACTTGAGTAAATATTAAGGGATCTTTATGAGACTTAAAACATAACTTCAGAAAACTCTAACGAAGCCGTAAAATGTATGCGCAAAACCCTTATGTTAATAAATGTAATAATATTTAATTAAAAAGTAATACTGGACATAACCCATGTTTTTCAACGTTCGCCGTTAAAAAGTATCGAGGCAATTTTGAGGTACACATAACTTGCAGCGATAAAGTTTTTCTTTAATATACAAGGAAGATTTTCACCAATTTTCACACTGATTAATAAATAATTGTAGAAGATATGGCGAAATATATAAATCTCGCGCGTCGCCAACAGTCAGCGGCCGCGTATAATGCGCTGCTTGACAGTCTTGCTCTCACGTTGACTGTTTACGGCTTCGCTACAGTTTTCTGAAATTATATTCTAAGTTTCATAACGATCCGTTAATATTTAATCAAGTTATCGCAATTTATGTTTAAAGAAATATTGACTTTGGACGATGAAAAATTTTTTGTTTATAATTTTTAGCTCGAATAATAACGATTGGATAAACAAACTGCAAATAGAAAAAATGTGTGTCGTGACGAGCTTGACCACGCTATATTTTTTAAAATTCAGTTTAACAACATTTAATTTTCCAATCATTCTTAGCGTTTGGACAATAATTTTTCCCATTTTCGAGCGCTAGTCCCCTACTGCATCCGACCCTTCAATTGTTTCCATTGAAATTATCTGAAACCAGCGCACAAATATTTCAGTAAGAGTGAATACAATTGATTTTACAGTACCAGATCCACCCTCGAACTTAACCGTCTCGGTGCGCAATGGAAAGACTGCAATAGTCTATTGGGCACCGCCAGCCGAGGGCAATTATTCCGGTTTCCGGTTGAGGGTGCAAAGTTTCAGCGACACCGGAAATCCAAAAACAAGCGTCATCCCTGCGGATGCAGTGCCCTATGTGCTCCGTGATCTGATCCCCGGGGCGACGTATTCACTTCAACTTTTCACCGTGTTAGACACCAAAGAAAGTGTGGCTTACACCAGCAGGAATTTCACGACGAGTGAGTGATTTCAGTTCTATACAGATCCCATTACTTCCTGGCATTATATAATTAGATTTCCCAGAATATTCTGTACTTTTAGGGAACCCTTGGAATTATAATGTGACTTGAAAAGTGATTTGAGGTGTACAATTTCTATGTATTTTCTTACCCTTTAGCTTAATGCTTCATAGTTATTTTATTTGGATTTTATTCGGTTTAGTGTAAGGGTAGACCGGGGGCGGTAGTAACACTTTGACTTTGGAATACGATTACGCAAGAGCTATCGCAATTAGAAAAGAAGTTGTTACACGAAAATGTTTGTTACTTATCTGACATTATTGAGACACAACAGTTTCGCTCTGTGTCAAGTAATATTCAGGTTATTCATAAAAATGAGAAGCGGAGAAAGTGTTACAACAGTGCCTGACCCCGGATCGGTTGTAACACTGTATGGAGTCGATAGTAGCACAAATTTAACTTTAGAAAATTAAAATATTTATTGATTTTAATTGTAGTAATAAATGAAAAAGTAACATTTATAACTAATTATGCGGTATCGCAATTGTGACAGAAATAGAAAACGTTTTGGTTGGTGCATTCTGCATGTGATCAATCCTTACATTCAATACATTGCACCCATTTTTTATTTGGTTTGCTTGTGCTGTGCTATAGGATTCCATGCAAACAAGACAATATTATTCATCTTCTTTATCACTATTCGGTTCTGTCGTGGTGCAACCAACCCCGACTGCCAATGTTACAATCGCCCCCGACCAGGCTTTTGAACTTAAATTATAAATTTTGATTGACGAGACACTTAAAAGTGATAAGTAACGATCAGTATTAGTCTAAAAATGGCTAGATTAAATATTAAAAAAAAAGAAAAAACGCGTACTTGCAAAGGGAGTATTTATATTACCATTTTAAATCAGTAAGGAAAAGTTACTTTAGGGTATCGAAGAGTTATTTTCTTCACTATAAATGTCTATTGTGTATCTATTAGGGCAGAGCGATACTATATAGGCGAAAATTTTAATTTTAATTTTCAGTTGGTCTGGGTGCGAGATAGTTGTCTTTTGATTAACCCAGGGGTGCACAGGGAGCCGGTTTTAGCGCCTAGCTGCGAGCAACCCGCCTGTCCCGTTGCTGCGATTAGAATCGGTGAGGCGAACTGCGGTAGTGTACGTGCATTTGGTATGACTTGAACCCAGCTATATACACTACTGCAGTTCGCCTCACTGATTCTAACCTTTGCACCGGGACAGGCGGGTTGCTTGCAGCTAGGCGCTAAAAACGGCTCCCTGTGCACCCCCGGATTAACCAAACACAACTGGAAAAAAATTTGGGAAAATATTCATGTCTGCAGGTTCCTTTTTCTCTTAAAAATGTAAAAATTCACAATATGAATCTTATTTTTACATTTTTTAAATTTAAATTTGAATTTTCAGTTAGCCTGGGTGCGGGATAGTTGTCTTTTCATGAAACAAACACAACTGTAAAAAAAATTGGAAAAATAAACATATTTGCAGGTTCCTTTTTCTCTTAAGAATGTAAAAATTCACAATGTGAATCTTATTTTTACATTTTGCAAATTTAAATTTGAATTTTTAGTTGGCCTGGGTGCGGGATAGTTGTCTTTTCATGAAACAAACACAACTGTAAAAAAATTTGGAAAAATAAACATATTTGCAGGTTCCTTTTTCTCTTAAGAATGTAAAAATTCACAATGTGAATCTTATTTTTACATTTTTAAAATTTAAATTTTAATTAGTTGTCTCTTGATTAACCAAACACAACTGTAAAAAAAAAATTGGAAAATATTCATGTCTGCATGTTCCTTTTTCTCTTAAACAATCATATAATCATTTTTAGGAGAAAAAGGAACCTGCAACAATGAATATTTTCCATTTTTTTTTACAGTTGTGTTTGGTTAATCAAAAGACAACTATTCCGCACCCAGGCCAACTGAAAACTGAAATTTAATTTTTCGCCTATATAGTATGATTATATAATCATTTTTAGGAGAAAAAGGAACCTGCAGACATTAATATTTTTCCAAAATTTGTTTACAGTTGTGTTTGATTAATCAAAAGACAACTATCCCAAACCCAGGCCAACTGAAAATTCAAATTTAAGTTTCCACTCCGCCCTAGTATCTGTACTGCTAGGACATAGATGTGTGCATTCCAAATGTCATTTTTCATCATATATCCAAAATTTGTGTTAATATCTATCATATGTTTTGAGATATTTAACGTGTTACAACTGCCCCCAGTCTACCCTACTATAACAGAGCAGAAATGGTAAATAATAATTGGTTTAGTTTTTGTGTTTCCCTCGCGCAACAGATAAATTTATTTTTCTTTACTCTCGATAATCGTCGATTAAGTATTGATGGAAAGGAGCTACATATAATATGTATACGAGCATCAGTCCCATTTTTATTTCCACAGAACCCAACACACCTGGCAAGTTTATCGTATGGTTTAGGAATGAAACGACCCTATTGGTCCTTTGGCAGCCGCCTTATCCTGCTGGGATTTACACCCATTATAAAGTTAGTACCGATCCTGCTGATGCCATAGAATCTGTTCTTTATGTGGAAAAGGAAGGCGAACCTCCTGGGCCTGCGCAGGCTGCTTTCAAAGGACTAGTGCCTGGTAAGTGATTTATTAAAACATTTTATTCTATTACGTATTTTATTGTTACTATATAAAAATACTGTTTATTATGAAAATTAGAATGATAGAAGCAGTAGGGTGAACATATTTAAAAGCAATTTGAAACAAAATCAATATGCCTCTGTGCTTATTATGTCAGTTAAAAAATTTGAGACGAGAATACATGTAAGAAACAGGAAAACACCTGCACTTCCCTTATATTATGTAATTATATGGTTTTTAGACCGAAGCCTAAAAAGCATGATAATCGCCACGATTGAAATCCTTCCCTTACGTCATTTGGCATTGACAAGTTGTTAATCCAAATTACTCTTAAGAATATATGGGTACACGAGACTTATTTTATATTTGTGTTCATCGCGTTTTCTGAGAACGATTCTGGCATACAAAAATAATTTTAATTAATTAGTGCATTTCCTAGATTTTTCTTACACAGATTTCTCATTCCTGTATTTAATGATACTTAAAGATTAAAAAAAAATTCCTTTGTACATCTTGATAATATAAACATCTCGTCGTACGAAAGAAAGTGAAACTTCGTTCTTCTAAAAACAATTAAAATTTTACTCTTCGTTTTATATACCTATAGTAATACAGATATAAGTATATTCGTGAACAATGAATACCGTCAAGGACCCAGTTCCTGGTCAGAACCCAATTCCTGATCAGTATAGGAGAATAAAGCAAATAATAAGCTTATTATGATACAAATTTATTCTAACAAATTACTAAATAATTATGAAGTATTTTGAAATGTATACGCAAAATTTGATAGCTCATAGTAAAACGCGTGAGGGTGATCAGAAACTGCTCCCTTAGCATTTTTCACTTTCAAAGTTAAATAATAAAATAATTATTATGCGTGCACTTTATTAAATACCAAATTAAAGATAAAACATAGATTTACTGAAGTAACAAAAAATCTTTTAAATTTGGTTTTCCCTTTACACGTTTAAAAACCCGCGGTAGTTACCCTTAAGTGATCAGGACCTGGGTCCTTGACGGTGTACATTTGTTACTCTGTTCCATATAATTTTTAAATTATTCCACCTGCAGTAACTTTATTTCAAATAATGTTAAAACTATGCTTTCTTTCGTAATAAAATCGCATGACATTGAACAATAAAAGAAATTCAATTTTTTGCTCACGACAAATATGAACCTCCCCTTAATGTTTGGCTTTCGCTTGTTACAGGCAGAGCCTACAATATTTCCGTGCAGACGGTGTCGGAGGATGAGACTTCAACCCCCACAACGGCTCAGTATCGAACGGTGCCATTGCGTCCCTTGAACGTTACCTTCGACAAGTCTTCAATAACATCGACTTCCTTCCGAGTCTTCTGGAATCCCCCCGAAGGAATGTCCGAGTTCGATAAGTATCAAATATCTTTAGGGGGTAACAGAAGACTCGCACCAGTCACCAGAAATCGGGATGACGAGAGCAAATGCGAATTCAAGGACCTAGAACCAGGGAAAACGTACCAGGTGGTCGTGAAGACAGTTTCGGGGAAAGTTACCAGCTGGCCAGCTAGCGGGGACGTTACTTTAAGTAATTAGTTTGCATTTCTTTCTGTTCTTACCACGCGAAGGAACTCATTGCTTAATATGTGTGAATAGAAAGGAAAGTAATTTTCTTGTAACTTCCGGGGTGTATCGTGCATTATTTTACTGATCGTGAGGGTGATTTTAGGAAGTCATTTCGATTATAGCCCTACTATGTTTCAAAAATGCATTTTCCATTTGTACATTAAAGATACCTCTTTGCGCATGCTAATGAAAAATGGCCATGCGAAGATTTTGTTATTTAAATCAAAGATAATTTTAATTAAATTAAGGATAATTTAATTAATCGGTACAATATCTTCCACTGACAAGGGGAGGACACCTTGTGGTAGACACTGATTTTGATGAGCCTTGGAATGATGTTGTAAATTATTAAAAATTTTGGGTTTAATAGGTAAAAATCCCACACTACCCTGGCGCCCGCGGGAGATTCCCTTCTGGAAGCGTCGAGGTGCATTTTGAAGATGTCTCCAACTTAAAAAAAAAATTTATAAATTTTTTTTTATAAATTATTATTTTTTATATATTTTTTTTCAACTTGGGGAAATCTTCAAAATGCACCCCGACTCCTTCAGAGGGAAATCCCCCGGGGGCGTCAGGGCAGCGTGGGATTTTTACCCATTAAAACCCCACGGCCACTATGAAATTTTTAATAATTTCCATGTAAATATCTCTGTTATTAAGGCTCATTGGCAGAAACGCTCGGACACCCATTTACTTATTTTCGACATAGATCCATCGTGCCAAGGCTCATCAAAATCGGTGCCCACCACATGGTGTCGTCCCCTTGTGAGGTTACTTCATCCTTACTTTAAAAGAAATATTAATATATGCTTTATTTTTCAAAATAATTTATTGTTTGCAAATATATATGAATTGTTGAGAATTTATTATTTTCCTACGAATATAAACATTTTAATATCAGAATAACAACACTTGCCATATCAGACGAGTTTATTATGAAGAGATATCTGCAACGTTTTGCTGCGAATAAACGCAAAGAGTGTTCTGCTTCAAATCAATATGTACACTCTACTGGTGAACCACGTATATGACAATTTGGTTGGATATCTATTAATTGATTAGTCACTAATCATTAGTACCTAGAATACGTATAAAATGTTTCGCATTATATGAATACACGTACCATAAGAATAATCGATGAGAAACAGTTAATTGGTTAACAAATTCAGTTAAGTAGTAAAACCTTGTAATCATCTTCTATGTATCCTACTAACCGAATAATAAAGGACCATCCAGTTAATGGATATTTGAGTGCCTGATAAAATCGATCCCCTTGATAACACCGTTTTGCACTTATGAATGTTGTGTTTGATTAGGTTTTTATTTTTAATAAATTTGGTGGCCAATCGCAATTCTCCTTCCAATGAATTCGAAAATAAAGTAATACCTGTTGCTAATAATGTTTTTTTTTACTGGTGTTATCAGAACCATTGCCAGTACGTGATCTTCGTGCTGTCATTGATGAGAAAACTGGGATGGTTGAGGTTTCGTGGCTTCCCGAAAATTCCAGCACGCAGGATAGTTATAAGTTGCAGTATCACGAAGTGGAAACAACGATAGGTGGTGATAGTAATACATTAACAATCGATAAGACCAAAGTACGTATTTTTTTTTATTATGTCCTGTAGGACGCTAAGCGAATTACCATATGCTTATTATGAGAAGTAACATTTAGGCCATGAAACATTTTATTGCCATATAAGAGAAAACATATTATCAGTTTTGTAAAGGATGCTTAATGTTTAAAGTGATATGTTATGAGCATTTTTAAAGCAAGATACAGTGGCGTGGAAAAGTATTCGGCCACCCTTTAAAATCGGGTAACTTTTTTAAAATTAATCCAAGCGACTTGATTTTTTTAGGAGAAGATAGAAGGATTAGATTGCTAACTGACGTGATTCGTCGTTTTGAAAAAAAATCAGTTGGTCGGAATAGGAAAAAAAAAATAGAAAAGGTCGTTTTTAAACTTTTTTTTTATGAGCCTGTAACGAAAATTCGAAAAACCCGTTTGTAAACTTAAGTAAGTTATATACGTGCCTAAAATTTCATCAAAATCGGTTAACGTTGCTCTGAGTTATAAACGCTTAAATATCGCAGAATAATTTTTGCCTTATTTTTACTTACTTAAATCTACAAACGGGTTTTTTGAATTTTTGTCACAGGCTCATAAAAAAAAATTTAAAAACGACCTTTTCTATTTTTTTTTTGCTATTCCCACCAAGTGCATTTTTTTCAAAACGACGAATCATGCCACTTAGCAAACTAATCCTTCTATCTTTTAAAAAAAAATTCAAGTCGTTTGGATTAATTTTAAAAAAGTTATGCGATTTTAAAGAGTGGCCGAATACTTTTGCACGCCACTGTCATATACATTATTGCAATATTTTCCAGCAGTAATAACGTGTTTATTCGAGTGATGCAATTAATATTTCCAGTACTGTATATTTCCATATACATATCATACATTCTCTGTAATTTGATATCGTCTTCTACAGCTGCTTATAGTTTATAACACTCAGCAATATTTTACTTTCAGGTCACTCTGGAAGCCCTATTACCAGGCAGAAATTATTCTATAATAGTGCAAGCAATTAGCAACAAAGTGGAATCGAACGAAACCGTTTTATACCAAATTACACGCCCTTCGAGTCCAATAATAGAGGATCTAAAACCAACTGAGATAGGGCTGAACATCTCGTGGAAAAGTGACGTTAATTCGAAACAAGAGAAATTTGAAGTAATACACAACAGAAATGATACTGGCGAGAGTGCGACGACACTAATCACGGAATCTCACATTGTATTGGAAGATCTTTATCCTGGTGCAGCGTACGAAGTTAAAGTTTTCGCTATCAGTCATGGTTTGAGGAGCGAGCCACATGACTACTTCCAAGCTGTTTGTAAGTAGCGTGAATCCTCTCCTCCACTGAATTACCAAGAACCAACATGTACGCTACTGCGAGGCTCACATACGATTTATATCGCAGAAGGCTTGATTACTTTTCAATTCGTGGTGTTTTTGAAGATCTACAATTTCATATGTCTACTTTTGGAGATATAATAATTATTTTTACATTTGTAATAGTTTATAATATAGTTTTGACTGTATTAGGGTAAATCAACCAGTGAATGACCGAATTGTTGAATCTATGGACCTTTGAGATCGATACTTGAATATATTTATGTGTAACAACAAAACAACTGTTGAAATTGCATTTAAATTTATTTTTCTTGAAATTTCTATAAAAATAATTACTTATTCTTATCGTAATTTCAAAAAAAAAAATTATAAAATGCAAAACGTGTAAAAGCCCAGTAAATGACCGCATACTTTTAATAAGAATTGTACTTATTAATGTTTGCTTAATACACGTAACTAAAAATATAGGATATTAAAAGTGCAACTAAATTCCATTTATAAACATATAATAATTTTTAAATTTATAATTGACATTTCTTTGCCTAATGGTCGTTCACTGGTATGCTGTCAATTACTGATTGGTTTACCCTAGGTCATTTTAAATTCAGAGATTGCATAAAAATGACGACACATAGAACAGTGTAGTTGGAAATTTATATTTATATCAATATATGAGATATAGTTGCCCCTTTCCTTGTTCTCAGCACTAAGTAACACAAAGTAACATGTCAGCAGAATTGTATCAGTGCTTTGTATTTGTGAGTTTTTTTTGGAACCCTTATAATTTTTGGAATTATTTCGAAATATGTAAAATATCGATATATTTTTATTAATATACACGTAAGAATGAGTTTCATATACTTTGAAAAAATAAAGATAAATGATTTACATCTGCATGGATTATAAACACTAGAGTAATTAAATTTCAGTTCACTTATGTGCATCGAGAGAAAAACCTTGATTGGCGATTTTTCTTTCATTCTGCTTTCGCATTTTATGATAGCACAAATATCTCACTACATTCAAAGTACTTGAAAAGCGATCAAATCCAAAGAATTTAATTTTCTTCTAAAAAAATATCTACCTTTAAAAATCGTTAAAATATTATCGCGCAATATTTCATGAAATTCACTTATAATTACTAACTTAACATTTAGCATCTTAAATTATTACCCTGTAAGTTAGTAAACAATGAGGGGATTTAAATTTTACAACTTTTAAGAAACATGTCCTTTACAACATTGTTGTCGATCATGTTTCTTCTTCTGTGGTTAATATATGTATATAATTTCAGTGCCTCATCCACCAAAAAATTTAAGCATTGAGAGGGTATCAAACAACGCTGTGGTTGTTCACTGGGAAGCACCGACGGATTCGTTGTACTCCGAATTTTCAATTAGATATCAAACAGAAGACGACCCAAGATGGGTGAAGCTGCCTAGTGTCCGAGTAACGGACGCAGAAGTGGCAGATATGACGCCAGGGGAAAAATATACGATTCAAGTGAACACTGTGAGCTATGGAGTGGAAAGTCTTTATCCACTTCAAGTGAACCATACAGTTCGTAAGTAGACAGAAAATGTTTCATGCCCAATAGCACTATAGAGTTGCCTTAAGAAAATAATCACACCTATCAGTCATTCAAGTATTCGCCATCATTTGTTAAATAGAAAAAAATTTTAACTGGCATTATCTGCCGTATATTTTAGACTACCTAAACAACCGCTCACTACCAATTTCATTTCCAAGCTATTCACTGATTCCACAGTTTGACAGCCATCTGGACTTGCAACATTCAATAGTCGTTTCATATAAACCAACCCGCAAACCGTCTCTCACCATCACCCTCAGTTTTTGAGAAATTCGATTTTGAAAAAAACTGCAAATTTTCAACTTCGAACATGTTTTGTGTTGAAACAGTAATAGTTATTCGGTTGTTTGTTCCGTCGAATTATTCTATGAACCCTCCCGAATACAACATTTAAAAATTTTTAAACAATGATCAAAGGAAAAAGAACACCCAAAATGCACTCAATTTTGGAAATAAATTGAAAGATATCTGCAAAAATAAGGGTCTAGGAGAAAATCTGACTACTCCACGCGATGCAGCAGACATTTTTCCTTTGGAAAGCATCAACAGAAGTGGTAAGTCACGTTTCGTTTTCAATACAGAAGCGAAATAGTTTGGCAAAACGTGCGGCGTCGACAGTGGTTGTCAACTGCGGCGCGCGATACACGCCGCACGTTTTACCAAACTATTTCGCTTGTGTATTGAAAACAAAACGTGACTTACCACTTTTGTTGATGCTTTCCAAAGGAAAATTTTCTGCTGCATCACGTGGAGTAGTCAGATTTTCTCCTAGACCCTTAGTTTTGGAAATAAATTGAAAGATATCTGCAAAAATGAGTGCATTTCGGGTGTTCTTTTCCCTTTGATCGTTATTTAAACATATTTAAATGTTCATAATGCACAATAATTTATATCGCTGTATTCGGGAGGGTTTATAGAATAATTTGGCGGAATAAGCTACCGAATAACTATTACTGTTTCGACACTAAAGATGTTCAAAGTTGAAAATTTGCATTTTTTTTTCAAAATGGAATTTCTCAAAACCTGAGGGTGATGGTGAGAAACGGTTTGCGGGTTCGTTTTCAGCGAACGAAAACCTATAAGAAACGGCCGTTGAATGTTACAAGTCCGAAAAAAGTCAAATTTTGTCGAACTGTGTTCTTGTAAACCTGACAATTACATCTTGGAAACCGAATAGAGATTTTACAGTGGTACAATTTTATTGCTTGTAAACATGAAAAAGAATCGAATTCTTCAGTCCGCACGCGATAATAAAAAACTGTATTAAAAAAGAAACTATCTATTCAAATATCTTCATTTATACTTATTTTGTTTCGTTTATACTGTATAAATTCTTTTAGGTCCAAATTCAGTGCTGAACATCACTCCGATTATCGACTCCACAAACGTGACATTGGAGTGGCCGAGGCCAGAGGGTAGAATTGAAACCTACGTGGTAAAATGGTGGCCAGTAGATAACCCCGACGATGTACGTTCGAAAAATGTTACGGAGAGCAACGATGCATCCAGCACCCCGTTCGATGAAAATAGCATTCAGAAGGTTCTCGTGAACGACCTTATACCAGGTGTTCAATACTCCTTTACGATCTACACATTGTCGTACGGCTTGGTCAGCGATGTCACCAATCTGACAACCAGGACAAGTAAGTTGAATCACAAGCTTTGTTGAAAATTGTCACACATTACAAACAACAGCGTTTTTCGTTTTGAATCGACTACTTATCTGTTTTATTAACGAATTGCGCCTATGCATGAGTGCTAACACTTGTGAAAGAATTTGAATTCAGCACTAATCCAATATTACCAGAGTCACTTAATTTCTGATTTACTGGACGCATTTGTCATACGTAAAACCTATTTGCATTATACGTATACAAGTCGTACACCGAAGCTCACTTTACTGCATCTTGTGAAGCAATGCATAGCTTACTGTCAGTCCCACTTAATTCTAGCCTATTATGCGATCATCGTTCAGATCGAGTCTTAAAATTTTATTACAGTACATACTGCATAAATAATAAATATTGTGTATTTGAAACGAAACGTAATGAGTATAGCACAGAGTTCTGATAGTAAAAGCAGTTGATGAGATCACAGCAGTATTCACATCGCGTGAATTGTGTCCTTTGAACCTCCTGTTTCCTTCCGTACGTTTCTCAATTTATGGTTCAGACAATATATAAAGAAAATGGTTACTGTAAAGTCAGCTTGGATAGGGAACACGGTGACTAAAGTTACTTAAGAAAAGATCACGACCCAACAAACACGAGTCTGTCAAATCCAGTGCCACTGATCCAATCGGAGGTCGTTGTGGTGGTCGATCGAGAACAGCCGGATGCTCTGACGTTGAGGTACACACGGACACCCAAGTCGTCCAAGTTCGATTTGTATCGGTTCCGGATTAGCGATGAAAGCAACACGACGAAAGAGCGACTGGTCGACGACACCGACACTAAGGTCACCTTCACCGGCCTAACACCCGGTAAACTCTACAACGTGACTGTTTGGACTGTCAGCGATAACGTGGAGAGCAGACCTCTACTTAGGCAGGATCGACTTTGTGAGTATTGGCTATGGAAGAATAACGATTCACGGTGAAAATCCCCTGGGTACATGAGCACAAAAGCTGTTGATAGCAGAGAAATGGTAAAACCGCGTATCGTTTATTAGTTTGGTATTAACTGGAGCAGGAGATAAGAATATTTCAAGCATAAATTATAAGTTATATATTTCGGTATATAGAAGTTTCTTATTAATGCTTTGAACGACGTTGGCGTATCTTCACGCCGTGGGATTTCCATCCTGTGCAGGTCGTTGTTGTGTTTTAACGTGTAGTTTTTTTTTTAAAGTACCGAAAGTACTTTTCCGAGAGTTTCATAGTAGTATCAACTATAGATTGGCGAGATTCTTCTGATAAAAATGAGTCCAAACACGATCTCACTCGTACTATTGTCAAACACAGATGATGTACTTACCCTGATAACCATCTGTCTCCAGTCTGACATCAGATTGGTAGCAGGGTCTGGCTCTGGCATGAGAGCGCAGAGTCTGACGCCAGAACCGTAGCAGACGGCAGAATCTGCTGCGGATCTGACATCAGGCTCTGCACCTCAGAACGCACCCATCTGCGGACATAGACGACTACGGTTCTGATGTCAGATTCTGCTGCTCAGATCTGGCTATCAGGGTACATAAATACATGTAGTATGTTCAATTATTGGCCTACGGAATTCAAAATTCATTTGAAGTAGCCGCAATGAAATATTGTGTGTATGAGGGCATATTTGGACTCATTTTGAACGAAAAAGCTAGCACATCTATTCAAAAATATAGATGATCAATTTTTATTAGTATCGGGCATGTGTTCAAAATAGAGCTTTAAGTATTTGAATATTTCGAATAATTTCGAATACGAATCATGTCTTCGAATATTCGAATACGAATCATGTCTTCGAATATTCGAATACGAATCATGTCTTCGAATATTCGAATACGAATCATGTCTTCGAATATTCGAATACGAATCATGTCTTCGAATATTCGAATACGAATCATGTCTTCGAATATTCGAATACGAATCATGTCTTCGAATATTCGAATACGAATCATGTCTTCGAATATTCGAATACGAATCATGTCTTCGAATATTCGAATACGAATCATGTCTTCGAATATTCGAATAATTAGGAGTATTCGAATATTCGGAGTGATCGAATTTCGGATTGTACCGAACAGGAATCTGAACATGAAATATTTTCTCACACTTAATCGTGAAATTTTCTCATATTGGCCTTTAGAATCATTTGTTTTTCAGACGATACATTTTAAACTTGATTAATTTTTTATTAATTTATAAATTTTTAAACGAAAACAACCATCAGTTATTAGTATTATTATTCTAATTATTTTACAATCGTTATTCGAACAAATTATTCATATAAATGAGGATGAATTATTCGAATAAATACAAGGAATAATTTATTGCAAAGAGTAAATAATTAGTATTTAAATAAAATATTGTTCGAGAAAGATTGTTTTTGGGGAAGATGATTGCAACTTTTTCCCACCCGTGACGCCACCAGCACACGTGCCACTTGTTATCGGTGTGTTATAAAACATTTATATGTAACTACCAATTTCATACATTCCACAATTGAAAAATTCGCGCCCAATCCATTCTCACATGCGCACTCATGCAAAACCGCAGTACATGCGCTAGTGGCGCCATCTGCGCCGAGCTTTGCGGCATCTTCCCCAATATTTCCTCGAAACTATTGAAATAATGCCCAAAGTAGGTACTTTTTGAAAAACAAATAATTCTAGAAGCCAATTTGAAATGAATTTCACGATGAAGTGCAAACAAATATTTCATATTTAGATTACTCCAGATACTCCTAAGTATTCGAATTTTCGAATCTCGAATTCAAATTCTCTGGTATTCCGAATATTCGAATATTATTATATCTTGTAACAGTTCTAGTTCAAAACGCAGCGCAAACTAGATAACATTTTCTGGCAAAACTTGAAATGATATTTCCCCCAACCATGCGTCGCTCAAAGTGTTAATTTGACATTATTCACAGTTAAGCGTTATGTTGATATAATTTTCACTTTCTATCCCATACAAATTGAGTTATCGGTTTATAGTAGTGTATGGTTCTGGGAATCATACGTTTTTTACCTCCATAATTTTACCTTCATAAATTTTACCCTGTCGCGTGGCTTATGTCAATGTTTTTAAAGCGTACATTAAGACAGTACGCATTCCTATGAAATTCCACTTAAGAACGTGGTATATCTTCTTTTAGAACCAGCCTTGCAGCTTGTGGTGCTCTACGTCGTGTATTAAAATGTAATTAACAAGTGAAACTGGAAAGATAATAAAGTGTTTGTCAAGCACAATTTTTTTAATTTTTATATAAGTTACTTCAAATTAATATTGTATCTGGATTTTCCAATCGAATTGTTTCCTGTAAAGTTTTTATTACACCAGCTTATAATCTGTATCTTGTGATTTATTAGTTAGATAGTACGGGATTTTTTTTTGTGGCTTATCAGATTTGGTATCTTATGAGTTTATCACATAAAAGTGCTAATTTTATGGAAACGTGATGAACTTTCGCCTTATGTTATGAAAAGAATATGGTGTCCTACCTAATGTATTCATATTTAAAGATGGTTTCCTTTTATCTGCTATAGTATAATATACTAGTGAAAGCATTTAAATAGTGGATCATATTTTTAAATTATGTATTTTAAATTCTCACTCGAAGAATTGATTTTGTAATATTTTTTAGTTGTGTTACCATTTCTGACAAACACAAGTCATAAAGTTTTGCTTAATCGAATATTTTCAACAAGACAATCATCCGTATATCTTGTTTTCCCGACACGCGTGTATAAAATTGTGATAAAGTTGATCAGGATTTATTCAACAAATAAGAATACAAACCATTCCGACGCAACACGTTCCAAGAAGTAGTATATATTTATATTACAGGATGTTATTTATAGCATACTGTAATTAATAATACGAAATGAATGATTTTGAATAATAATTTTATAATATTCCTTTTTAATAATAATATTTACTACTAAAAGGCTTATATCATTTAATAGCATCGAACATTTCTTAGAGTTCTTCGAATATACAGAGGTATTTAATTAATTTAATGTTAATGAGACACAAACATATCTCGTAAATAGTATTCATATTAAATCCTTCATTAAACCTTAGAGGAACTAGTTGCACCTTGCAAATAAGATGCTTATTCTACATAAATTAAACAATTTTCTTAATTTTTGAGTTTTAAAATCAAATAATATCATCTTTAGAACATCTTGTATGATTAGATTGTACAAATGAAATAAATTTTGTTTGACGAAATTTTACTATTTAGTACCTATCCACCTTCGCATAGTTCGCATAGAGATAAACCATAAAGCTGGTAATCCACCGGGAAGCTAAGCTATGCTATGCGATGCTATGTTTTAACGTAGCTTTTGGTGGAAACGGTTCCATAGTAATGTATTGAAGCTAATTTCTTTAAAACATAGCATAGCATAACATAGCATCACATAGCTTAGCTCAGCTACCCGGTGGATTCCCGGCTTAATCCTTGCATAATCAAACAAAGCAGACAAAACTCAATTCCCCACAAATAGGTTACGAACCTTAAGTTTAGTCCTGAATGGGAGTTAATAATTACAATCCACCGTGAAACTTGGTTTCAGATCCTGAGCCAATTACAGCTATTCAGGCGATAGACATCAATGACACAAGAATCACACTAACTTGGGATATCCCGCGCGGGCAGCACGACGCCTTCGAAGTGCAATACATAAACACAGACGGAAATCTAATTCAGAACATTACGTCAGTCCATCTAATAACCATATCCGACTTAAAGCCTCATAGAAATTACACTTTCACACTGGTGGTACGTTCTGGCACAGCATCCTCTTATCTCAGAGTGTCAAACCCTCTGAGCGCTAGCTTCACCACTAGTGAGTCCTATCCCGGCAAGGTGGAAAAGTTTCATCCTACAGACATCCAGCCAAGTGACATCAGCTTTGAGTGGTCTCTACCTAGCCAAGAGCAGAATGGTATCATCACGAAGTACACGATCACATATGGGCTGGACGTAAGTCTAAGCAGACTTTTTTTGGTAATTTCAATGTATTTTACTTCAGAGGATTTGAGTTAGTTATACTGTTCCATCATCTTCAAATAATTTAAAATGCATATTATTCTGGCGATAGTAGGTAGGATTATTAGGAAATTGCATAATTTAACTACTTCATCGGCTAGTAAGGCAACAAACTGCTTTTAGATCTCTATGTTGTATAGAGGGTGATTCATAAATTCATGCCAATACTTCAGGGGGTAAATCTACACAATAATATAAGTAAAAACGTCGTATGAACATATGTCCTACATACCTTAGTTTTTGAGTTATGAATGATTACAGAAAACATTCCAACGTACTGCACGCCGTAGCGCAGCGAAGTCCAGGTGGGCGGTCCGAGAGCGCTAGCATTCATAGCGTCTTCGTGCTGCGTGGAAGGGGGTGCTCGAAGCCAATGATGCGGCGGGCATGCCACCTAAAGGTGAAGTTCCACGGCGCGTGCTCGGCGAGTCGGCTCGGCTCGCCCAGGTTCGGCGAGACGGCTTGGTGAGCGCGAGTTAGCGAGCCACGCGCCGTGGAATTTCACCTTAAGGGTACGAGCCTACACGCGCATTACTAAAGTTTTCCCTATCCGTTGCATGCCCACCGCTTCGTTGGCTTCGAGCACCCCCTTCCACGCAGCACGTAGAAGACGCTATGAATGCTAGCGTCCTCGGACCGCCCACCTGGACTTCGCTGCCGTAGCGTATTGAGTTCCGCACTCGCTGGAAAATACCAGAAATTCTTCCAGTAGTCTCAGATCCATTTTGTATCCTTTCTCGCAGATCGCGCATATTATTCACTTGCCTTGAGCATTACAAATACTTGAACGTCTAATGGGTTGATTAATTAAAGAACATATTCTTTAATCATCCTTAACTCAAAAACTAAGGTATCCCTAGCAGCGTTTAGTGTTGGCATTTTGATGGCCAACTAATTCCCAACTTGGCGATACTGTGGGCCAACCAGAAATGCTACTAGGGATGCAGGTTCATATGACGTTTTTTATTTTAGTGTCTAGATTCACACCCTGAAGTATTGACATGCATTTATGACTCACCCTGTGTAATTCTTCTAAGCTCTTCAGCCAAGTCTTCTCCTTCTTGTTTCAAACAGTACCCTATTTATCTAGACCCATCTGTTTAATTACGAAATTCAGTGACCGAACGAATCTGCAATTTCCACTGAAATTTGTAACTTCGAGACAAATATGGCTCTTCTACTTACGAATGCCAATTAACATCAAAGTGATTGTGACTCATGTGCGTGCCACACCTCGCTTTATACAATGTGAGTCACCTAACTCTACCACTTTAAATTATAAGCTGTCTCTAATATGAAAAAATGTTTCACACAAAAGTTGTATCGTATCAAGGGAGGGAGGAGTGGTACAATCTAGTAATTACTCTTTTGTTTGCCCCCTCAATTCAAAAGGTGGTTAATTGTAGTTTAATTTTACAAGTAATTTAAAGTGGGAGAGTTAAATGACTCAGCCTGTATACGTCACGTAAAAATAGAATCTTTAAAGCTTTCTGAATAGAAAAAGCTCCCTGTCAGTGAAATTAAAGATCAAATTCGTAATGGTATCAATGGTCAAAACTGAAAGCAATATATTAGAGAAAGAATATTTAAAAAATTATCGTAATTATATTGCATAAATAAGGCCAGCCTAAATTGACACGATGCCTTCATCTACTGCCATTAGGGATCGGCCCACACTCAGACGCAAGACTTCGGACCAGGCGAGTACCGCGGCGTCATCAAGTTTCTTATACCAGGAAAGACGTACATATTTCGCATCCAAGCCCAGACAAAGATTGGTTTTGGGCCCGAAGCAGTTTGGAAGCAAAAAATGCCAATTCTGGCACCGCCAAAACCACCCACTCAAGTAGTGCCGACAGAAGTTTGCAGAAGCAGCACGACAATTCAGATTCGCTTCAGAAAGAACTACTTCAGTGAACAGAACGGCGCAGTGACGTCTTATACGATCATCGTGGCCGAGGATGACAGTAAAAATGCATCTGGTCTAGAAATGCCCAGCTGGAGAGATGTCCAGGCATACAGCATCTGGCCCCCGTATCAGGTGAGAGTCTGATATCCGTCATTTTCTACACACTGCCGCTTAAGGGGGAACCTGGTTTAGAACGCTGGAAACACGGCGATTTTTTAAGAATTATTTCCTCGACAAATATAAAGCGAATCTTTTCAAAACTTTAAGGTTGTTTTGCTGTATATTCGGGATTTTTTTTTAAATTCTTCGCAATGAAATTCTCTATCGATCTGCCCGGCCGAAATTTTGAATTTCGTTGATAATTTTTTTATATTTAGCGAATTGTACAGCACTTCTCGAAGATCAGTATCTGTGGGCTTTTCTGGCCGCCTGTTCCAAATTTAAAGTCAGATTTTCGAAGTTGAATATAAAAATTAAATATACAAAAATTAGCAACGAAATTCAAAATATTGTCCAGACAGATCGATAGAGAATTTAATTGCGAAGAATTTCAAAAAGGAATGGCCAAATTTTCTGAAAAATTACGACCTGTAGGGTGATTTGAACAAAAAATGTCATTATGTACCACTGTGCGGCTGGTCAGAACGCAAAGGATCCGGAAGATCGTGGGTTCGGATCCCATCACCCGATGCCCTCTCCTTTTTTTTGTGGCTCCCGAAAACATAGGAATTAGAAAACCTATTCCTACACATGTATTTGTTTCATTGGTGATACATATCACACAGTACAGCTCTGATATGTAACTCATTCTTCATATGCAAGATATCCCCTTGTTTTGAATGATTTATGAGATTAGAAAAACAAAACGCAGATAAAGTAATAAATTCTACTGCTGTGACACATTAAACGAGCATATATTGTCATTCTTCGATGAGATAAAAAA
This sequence comes from Andrena cerasifolii, assembly GCF_050908995.1. Lineage (NCBI taxonomy): Eukaryota > Metazoa > Arthropoda > Insecta > Hymenoptera > Andrenidae > Andrena > Andrena cerasifolii. Next base: position 3,544,767 of record NC_135119.1, on the reverse strand, counting down.
ATGGGTTACCTCACAGTCAGCCACGTCCGTCTTGCAGATTTTGTTCAACGCCTGAGTACAAATATTTGTGACAGAAAGACTACAGATTTGATACAGGATTTGCTATATTCGATGATTAAAGCAGACTGACAGCAGAAAGCCAACAGATTGTGCTGCCTTAACCTGCGAGCAGATTGGCGGGGCAGGGTCTGCTGATACAATTTAATGGCAGAAATCGATCAGATTCTGTGCAACGCGATTTGGGGGCAAATAGGCAGCAGGATCTACTCGGTATCTGCCGCCAATCAGCTGTCAGATCCTGACACCAGGATCTGACCACAGAACCATAGTTAAGGGGAGGTTCTGGTCTGAAAGTCAATTTTTTTATTTCATTTTTCAAATGTTCAGTCTTTTAGGAATACGCGTTTAAAAGGATTTGTTGAAATTTGTAAAATTCCCGAAGTTATAGGCATTTGAGTAGAGGCTAATGCATGGGCAACACCCGGCCACTCGGCACTCACGTAAAACTTTAAACGCGTTTTTCTCGAAACAGTGTTCTCAAAACGGTGGGCGCTGTATCTCCAAAAATTATTATCCGATTCGACTGAAACTTTTTTTACTTTGAAGAATATACTTCTGGCGAGGGGGGGGGGGGGCACCAGAAAAAATACAAAAAACTGAAAATTTATAATTTTCAAAGGCGTTGGAAGGATGAGAAATATAGGGAAAAAGTGATTTTAAACTTCAAGTGTCGTTATTTTCTAAAAAAAATATCATTTTTAAAATTTTTTTGCCCTCCCCACCCTAGCCAGAAGTATATTCTTTAAAATAAGAAAAGTTTGAGTCGAATCGGATAATAACTTTTGAGGATACAGGTCCCACCGATTTTGATCAATTTTTTGACGCCTTGACTTTAACGACTCCCCACTGCCGTCTGTAATAATTAATTATAAAACAAAAAATATATTTCTATAATATAAGATATCCTTAATACAATGCAAAACGTCCCATTAAATTATATACAGTAGTTTTCCTTTAATTAATTCCGAAAGATCACCTATTTTTGGGGGCTCTAGACCGGAACCTCCCCTTAAATGCGGACATAGTAGGCCCCGAATCTAACGCAAGATCTACTCGAATCTGTTGCCAATCTGCTGGCATACTGCGGTCAGTTTGTTTACTGGGCTATAAATCAGTACCTATACTTATAAATTGCTGCAAAGAAGAATTGAATTTTACATCTTCTATGAAAAGTACATACCTACTCTTATGTTACTATAAAAGTCAATTAACTATAATTAATATGACGTTCACATTTTTGTTATTATTTTTCTATAACCAATTCGCAATTTTTTGGAAATAAATAACAAAGAGTAACTGAAATAAAGTACCTGTTACGGAATAAAAATAATTAACGAAAAGTTTAAATACCGTTGAACCAGTAAAATATTTTAGTCATCAATATCCCAACATTCCTTCCTGCTATTTAATCTGAAATACTTTATTATGAGTGTTGGTATCAAGACAAAAAATAACACAATTGTTTACAGTGAAATGTTTTATTCGCTAATCGAGTAATCAAGTGCAACTTGTCACTGGCACGCGAACGATATTGCAATAGAGATGTAAACTAATTAATGCAGTGTATTTCGCAGAGTGACTCGTTAACTTGCACGACCACGGGCGAGTAACGCAAACAGCGGAGAAATACGTGCACTCGAGACTACGCATAAGCAATCACGTTCTCGCAATTGTTACATTACGTGTAATCCAGACGCAATAGTTGATCGCAGAATGCGCGTGATCCTAGGTGTCCTCAGTGCAAGCAGTCGCCAATACCCAGCTATCTTAACAGTGATCCGTTTAGAGACCAATCTGTCAGCGTCCTTGTGCCATATAAAAATAATTATGAAATCGTAACGTTTAATATTACAATTGCTATTCTAATTGAATAAAGCGGCAAGTGTGCAAAGATTGTGATAAATAAACGAAGTACGGACACGTGCATGTAAGAAGTTGTTCTTGAAGTGGGCATCATGATGTGGAACATGTGATTTGCTGTAGAGTTTCATGTGATCGTGTATGTGTTTTGGGTAGAAGTTATAAGATTTTTTTAACGAAAGATCGTGGAAGTTAGTGGACAATTGAATTAAAATATCTTGTGACCATTACTTACCTTGTGAATGGTAACTATAAATGGCACCAGGCCAACTGCAACGGTTGCCCGCACTGTGCTAAATATGGGATAGCTTTCAGCACATATATTCCTTCAGTTTCTTTAATGTAAACGTACTTACATGTGCGTAGGCGTTGATATGTTTACTAAATTGGACCATGAATATTCTAGAGAACATGATTTCCAAAGCTGGGAGATTGTTTACACAGGTGACGAATGATAAAGCTTCTTTTCTATAGAATATTACTACTGTTAATTCGCTAAATTGATGGTAGACTCCAATAATTCATCTATAGGGAAATTAAGGGGGTCTTCTAGTGTAACGCAGCATTTTCTTTGCGTTCTTTAGGAATTTTTTATGAGGAGCTGGTAAAAGTTATTGCTACCCGGTTTATTTCTACATACTTAGCTATATTTCGATTACATTTTCAATTTTTTTTTAGCACGAAAAGATTAAAATTAACGCAAGTGGACCACTTTGTAGTTGCTCTTGGAAAAAATGGTGTTCATACGGTGGCCACTATTGGGCGGTTTCTGATCATCTGACACAAAAAATTCAAATGGATTCCTTATCTGTATGTCCTTGGCTATAGCCGGTACTAGAATGAAAGAAAGATATTGAAAATTGTTTAATTTTTTTCATTCTGACAGCCTCAAAAAGACGAAAATCGAAACTCAATCTTCAAAGTGCTGTCATTTTTTAAATTTTCAATATCTTTCTTCCATTCTGGTACCGGTTATAGCCAAGGACATACAGATTAGGAATCCTTCTGAATTTTTTGTTTCAGATGATCAGAAACCGTCCAATAGTGGCCACCGTATGAACACCGCTTTTTTTCAAAAGCAACTACAAAGTGGTCCACTTGAGTTAATTTTAATCTTTTCGTGCTAAAAAAAATTGAAAATGTAATCGAAATATAGCTAAGTATGTAGAAATAAACTGGGTAGCAATAACTTTTACAAGCTCCTCATAAAAAATTCCGAAAAAACGCAATGAAACTGCTTCGTTACACTAGAAGACCCCCTTAAATGTACTAGAAACAAAAAATAATAATATGCGTAGTAAAAAATATTTAAAATTATCATTTTGTGAATGAATACAACATCAGTCACTTAAACGCCAAGTAGGTACGTAGTTACTTCCTGTACGCCTTATTAAAAGTTTCTGATGAGTAATTTTCTTATGACGGGAAACATTTTACGACCATAGTACATATATCATGTAATCCTAATGAAAATAAACGCGTTAAAGTATTTGCGCGGCTTCGTGTGCATGTTCAAGGATAAGCTCGATGGATGTGTAAAAAAGTATATAGGTATTACGATGTGATTCTTATTATTGCTGCTAAGATACATTCCTGTTTCATCAGAAAGTGATTCAGTTCCTAGTAATTCTAATTTGAAATGCAACTGACGACGTACTAATCGGATATAAGAAATTATTAATCGAACTGATAGTAAGTGCAAACGATATATGTATTCTGCATCAGATCTTCATAAACGTATCAGCAATGGGTTGACAAGATGCTCTTGATGAAAATAAGCCTAAACCGGACCTCATTTGGCCTAATTTGAATCATACATGATGTACAATTTGTTCATTAAATTCTGAAGTGATTCGAGCTAAACCTACATTATGTATATGTATGATTAAATGTACCCTGAATAAGGGTGTATACTATACATATTTGGGCTCACTTTCATCAGGAAAATATCGCCCATCCATTGCTGGTGCTCTTATAAAAATCTGGTAGAAAAAATAGACGTTTAAGCTTTCATTACACTGTCCAACAAAATTGAACTTTTTTTCTGTTCTGTAACATTCAGTATAGGTTCTTATAGATTTTTCTTATAGATTTTTGTGCGCTGAAAACGAATTCGTAAACCGTTTATCGCCATCACCCTCAGTTTTCGAGAAATTCGATTTTGAAAAAAAAATGCAAATTTTCGACTTTGAACATCTTTTGTGTTCAAACGATAATAGTTATTCGATTGCATTGTCTGTCAAATTATTCTATGAAACCTAGTGAATACAACGATATAAGTTATGATTGAATTATAAGCATTTAAATATGTTTAAACAACGATCAAAGGGGAAAGGACACCCGAAATGCACCAATTTTTGCAGATATCTTGCTATATATTTTGAAAACTAAGGGTCTACGAGAAAATCTGACTACTCCACGCGACGCAACAGACATTTTTCCATCGGAAAGCATAAACAGAGGTTATAAGTCACGTTTTGTGTTCAATACAGAAGCGAAATAATTTGGCAAAACGTGCGGCGTCGACAGTGGTTGTCAACTGCGGCGCGCGATACACTGCCGCTCAGCGTTACAGAACCGCGTAACGCGCATTTTAAAATGCCCATATTTTTGACAATTAGACCATGAAGGGGAAGGATAGAACTATATTCTATTTTTCTTCAGATTTTTCCAAATCGCGCCCGTTGTTAAAAAACTGCATTTGTTTAAAATAATTGCACAAAAATGGTTAAAAAAATTGTTTCTGATACTGAAATAATTTTTTCTTAAAACTTCAATGTCTTTTCTACAAATCACCGTAAACCTCATCTCCATCCGTTTACTACTTCCATAGTTATAATTTATTGAAAAAAAGTTAGCACTTACCTTCAAACAGCTGTAAAATCGACATTTTTCAAAATTGTCAAAAATCATTCGAGATATGTTTATATATCCCTAAAGACTACAACATATTCAAATTTCAGCCACATCCAAAATGTTACTCCAAAAAGTGTCCGATTTCGCGTGGAATGTCTCAGCTATTAAAATTTTACACACGTCGTGGATTTTTGGGTGGTGCAATAAATGTTTCTAGTAGTGTATATCTCGTGGACGATTTTTTTAAATATATCGATGTCATATTCTAAATCAAACGATAAAGATTTTGCAGTTGTTAACAATGCTTTCATCCGTTTACTTGATGAAATGTTTTATGTTTTATGCGCAGGTGATGGATCCTTACTATCCCTTCAAAAATGGATCCGTGGAGGACTTCACAATTGGTGGCGAAAATTGCGACAATAAGAATGGATACTGCAATGGGCCCCTGAAATCTGGTTCCACCTACAAAGTCAAAGTTCGAGCATTCACCGCCCCGGATAAATTCACGGACACCAGTTACAGTTTTCCAATTCAAACAGGTGAGAACAACCACGTGAAACGCTAACTTTAAACAACTCTTCAATTCTGCTTTCTTCACAACCGTTTAATATTCATTTGAATAATTATATAGGAACAAGCGTCAGATTTGCAATTACTCCATTGTTGAACTGTTACAGTTAATTAGTTAAGTGTTTTCGAATAAAATATTAGTACAAAATTTTTTAATCTATTAAAATGATTTCAAAATTACGATATTAATTTGAACTTATATATTCGTATTTTGTTTCTTGCAATATTTAAATATTTAGTTGTCTATTTGCACCTTAAACTTCTGCATATTGTTGATCCATTTCTGTGTTGCCGCCGCTGTGTCATTTTAGAAGAAACTTCTGCAATTCTCCTAATCTCTAAGGGCGGAGGCCTACCTAGAACGGTCAAAAGAACATGTTTCTTTGGGAATTTTTTCTCGAAAAACCGATATACTTTTACTATTAAATATTAGTCTATGGGAAAGAGTACATCTTACGGATATTTCAGTATTTTTTGTGGTAAAAAGTATTGAAACGTTTGTGAGTTATAAGCGATGCCTGCCACGTCCTTTTCTTAGTCGCTTTGCGGTGACAACCGTAGCTAGCTCGGTGCAGGATCATACAAAATTGAAAATTGAAAATTTTTTTAGATAATAGGTATATGAAATTATCTGTCTAAATTAGTCGGCTGTGCAAAGTTGAAGCATCGATATTTGCCTGCCAAGTCTCGAGTAGGGGAGACCGGGGATAAGTTGTTCCGACGGTTCTATCTTCAAAATGAAAAGAGCGTTGTACTTTAAATTATCTTTTCCGTGAGAGTTATTCACGCCACTCTGTCGCCCATTTTAATAGCGTCCGCGACAGCGAATCGTGTGGTTGTAAGCAAAGACCTATTAGTCGCGTACCAGATAAATAAATATTTTTCATTTTTTTTTCATATTTTCAAAATGTTCTGCTTAAAAAAAATATAAAAATCGAAAAATCGATTTCTCGAAAATTTCTAGGTAGACCTCCCCGCTTAAGTAACATTGATGTCACGAAATTCTTACATGCTCCAAAATTTCTAATGAATTTTTATTTAAAGTAGAAATTGGGTGCAAATATTTTAATAAAGAAAAAGTTATGTACATGTCGTGTTTATATTAATTTCGAAGGGTATACCACGATGTCGATCACAGATTACTGATTGTTATTAAACTTGTTGTCAAGTTATTATTACAGTACTTCCAGTGTATTTATATACATATGCAGGGCCGGCTTTAAGGGGGGTGGGGGGCAGGCAGGGAGACCGGCCGGGGTGCTAAATCTGTAGGGGCGCCGCTGTATACGTTTATTCATTTACATCCGTTCTGCTAATTAATTTTCGTGCCCTTGGAGGGGCGCCATGATAATCTTGTCCGGGGTGCCAAGTATGCTAAAGCCGCCCCTGTGCATATGATTAATAGCAAAGACTGAAACCAAATTTTTAATGACTTCAGTACAATTTTATTCCATTTTAATCAGTGGTTCTTTCTCAAGCTCATATAATAGAAAATTTCAAAAGATTGGAATGATCACGCGATGATCCCTAGCTATAAGAAGGTTGTTAAATTCATGCCTCATTATTTTATGTGCATGTCTGCCCAAGGATTGCTGCTGGCAGGTAAGACAATAAGTTTGTACATTGAAAAGGAAAAAGGTACAAATTATTATTGATTTAAGTAAATTAAAATGCAAAATTAATTGTTTGATCATGTGCGACGCGATTCTCCTCCTTTTTTGTTAGAAATACGTAAAAACTGTGATTACAAGCTTCTGTCAAATACTTTTCCTTAAAATTTTAACGATTTTTTTATTCTAAATTTTCAAACTCTTTTAAAATACACGTAATTTTAAAGTTTGTTAGATATTAGACGCCTTACGAAATATAAAGTAAAACATTGCAGACAACCATATGCGAGAAGCAGATATGTGCTGCTGATTATGAAAGTGGTGTATTCAAGCCATGTATTTTTTGTTTCGAGATATTTAGATGGTTGCGTTTGTGCGTGTTAAAAAATATTTTTCCATTATTGAACAAAATGTTTCATAAAATACATGCTTTTCTAATGTCAAATATATTTATCAGCGTAAAATTTTATGAGTAACTTGTACGGAAAATGTGTTTTTTAATCCTTTGAATGTCTCTCAGATTCTAAAAGTGCTCAAATGTAGCTTTCCATCTTCGCAACTTAATAAATTCCAACATTTTTTTTAACAAAAGCAATTTTTATTTTCAAATACTTTGCCACTGACAACTTTAGCATTTTTGGTAATGTATTCTTTACCACTATTTCTCTTAATTTTCCTTATATTCTCAGCATAACTATGTATATTTCACGTTTTCTTTCTTTTTTTCTTTTCTTGCCCCAAATCTAAGGTTAATACATAATACATAAATATGTAATTATTTTCTTTCTTCACAAATTAGTCACAGAGGACAAATGACTTAACACCACTATCAAAATGAACGTGAAACTGTTGCGGCTCATTATCATGTCATTGCTTACTTGACAGCAATTTTTTCATAATATTGAAATGTAAATCAAAATAACATAAAATAAAAGAAATCTCCATTTTTGAGGGTTTTGCACTTATACCACTTTCATAATCACCGGCACACATTTGTTTATCCCAACTTATTCAAGCTTATGGAATACAAATCTCAACGTTCCATTTTTCTGATACTATGTACCTAGAGACTATTAAACAGAAACAACAATGTTCGAGACAAATGTTTTCAAATATTTTCACAGAAAATAAAACGATCTGGATTCTAACAAGCAAAGTGAAGAAGAGACTCAAGAAAATCATTTCCGCTGCTTTTATTTTTTAACTTTATGACTCTGTGTCGTTCATTTTCAATATACATAAAATATGAAAGTCGAAAACGATTATTTTCGTTTGTAAATTCTACTTAGAAACAGCTCATGTTATTAACTTTATAGAAATGTTGATAATTTAAACAAAATTGGTGCCAAAAATAGGAGCGGGTCTTTTTTAAATTCATTGTTTAATTTTTTTACTAATGCGTATACCTTTTTTAAATTAAACAATGAATTTAAAAAAGACCCACTCCTATTTTTGGCACCAATTTTGTTTCAAATATCAACATTTCTATAGTTAATAACATGAGCTGTTTCTTCACGTTATTTCTCTTCAGACCGCGAAACATTTATTTAAAGAAAGTTTCTTCTATCCCCAATAGTTCCCAGAATATCACAAGAGTGAAAAGGAGCAGTTTTATTATTCAAATTAGTCGTTACAGCTACCGATAGAAAACTACTGGTCGCTTACATTTCATTTTTGAAAAATCTGCAAGGTTTTATTAAAATTGGCGTCAGACACTAAATAGATGTTCTCTGCGAATAATTGATATACTTAAGTAGATATTTCTCTAATTATGTCGACGAGTGCATAATACAAAATTGTTTGTAGTGTATCATAATGCTAATAGATTGTACAAAAAGAAATTATAATTATATGTTCCTGAGAATCCTTCGAAATGCTTGCTTCTACATAGAAATCAAAGTCCCGTAGTTTAAGTCGAAACCATTTTACGAGCAAAATGTTTGATTTCAAGCTAATTGTATGTACATGTTTAAGTAGATAAGGACAACACGGCCATCATAGTTGGAGTCACGGTTCCGATAGTGCTTTTGCTGGCTTTATTGGGTATCGGTTTGCTGGTTAGAAGAAGAAGAAGTCAAGGTCGTAAAACAACTGAAACACGAACAACCGACAATTTGTCCTTACCAGATAGCGTGATCGACACCAGGTAAATTATTACATAAGAAGAAACAAAAAAATACTTTATGTAGCAATAATTCTCCGATAAGGGTTCGTTAATTAATTTTGAGCAAACATTTCATTACTGGAGATTATGGATTACATATTTTGTCTATTTACAGAAACATTCCAAGTTCCCAAACCATAAATACAGTATTTCCTCGTTATGGGCTCGGTTTGTTGTACACGATACGGACTTTTCGCTATCCGCACCACTTCTGTCTCACTCTTGTCCGGCAAAGGCGAGAGCGAGATGGAACGAGAGCGAGCGAGAGGCACTGAAAGCGAGCGAGGACGGTACGAGGCAGACGACGCGTTGATGTTTTGTCTCGCTCCGTCTTTCGGACGCCTGACACTCTGTCCTTTGCGTGCGCGACGGGAGTGCGCGTTGGTCGCAAGCGCTTACCGTGGGCACGATAACCGCTTCGCAGAATCTGGACGCAGGCCCGACTCAAGTCTTTTTTGTGCCCTTTAGTATAATACATTTATTTGAGTTTATTGATGAACTTACTCTGAATTTTTATTTGTAGTTTAAAACAGTTGCGGTACAATTTGTAATATTTTATTTTAAAGTATATTTTCAACAATACCAGCAATGAAAATACCATTTTGCACCTCTTGTCGACTTTCATTGCTGGTATTGATGAAAATATACTTTAAAATAAAATATTACAAATTGTACCACAACTGTTTTAAACTACGAATAAAAATTCAGAGTAAGGTCATCAATAAACTCAATTAATTGTATTATAATAAAGGGCGCAATTTGACAAGTTCGCCTAGGGCGCAAAAAAGACTTGAGCCGGGCCTGCGTCATGATTTTGCGAAGCGTTTCGTGCTCACGGTAAGCGCTTGCGACCATCGCGCACGCTTGCCGCGCACGCAGTGTTCCATGTCGCTCCCCCCTTCGGCCAGAAAGAAGCGAGAAACGAATACTCGGAATTAGGGCTCTGTTCACGATAAGGGCTCAACGCCGGTCCCGACCAACGAGTCGCTAACAAGGAAATACTGTATTAATATATGTAGACATACATATTGATTGCAAATGTTTCTACAAATGGCAGCAACACGTTTAACAGAAATCAAATTTTGCAATGCTCTTAACAAACTGCTATGATTTCATTTCAAATATAGCTTTCCGTTTACAATATTATCATTCGTAGTTAGGCTGTTACATCAATCTTAAAGAAGTTGATATAAATAAATAAAATCGGTAAAAAAGGAAAACAATTTAATACAATATTAGTTAATGTATTTTGTGTATCAATAAAGACATAGGTAATATATTTTCTGGTCCTTATCGAAATAAAATTCAACAGACAGGTAGATACATATTTCAGGCACGATTAACGGTAGTGACTGATCTGTTATACTTTCTATTTATAGTCGACCGATTAAAATCGAGGACTTTGCCGAACATTACCGCACCATGTCTGCGGATTCAGACTTTCGTTTCTCGGAGGAATTCGAAGAATTGAAACATGTTGGAAGAGACCAGCCGTGCACAGCGGCGGACTTACCGTGTAACAGACCAAAGAATCGTTTCACAAATATTTTGCCCTACGACCACAGTAGATTTAAGCTCCAACCTGTGGATGATGAGGAGGGATCGGATTACATCAACGCCAATTACGTTCCTGTACGTTTCAATGCTTATACTTTTTTTAATCGAATACTTAACACTTTGAGTGCTGCAAAGTTTTGCCAAATATCGTTTCAAGTCGGTCCTGAGGTTTTGCCAACATTAATGAAAATTTCAATTTCTACATTTGTCACTAGATCTTCGTGATAATACTACCAATGGAGGAATTGATTTTGGATGAAAATGATTTTTAATTGTATGTACTTTAAATCACTTCTGCATTTCCATAGACTTCTGTAGACATTCTCGTTAGGAGAATCTCGCCAATCCACTGGTAACATTTTCATGAAGTTTTTGTAGAGGATGTAGAAATTAATATTTTCATTATTAGAAGTCACTCTGGCGACCAAGTGCAAACCAAAATTCGAGCTTGATTTGTTTTCAAAGCGACTCTTCGAGTTCGACGATTCTCGAAGAATACAGTTAATTCTCGTTATAGGCTCCACGCTCGGGAGCCTGGCGGCGAGCTTACAACGCATAGCGTCGGCTATTCTGAGCCGCCAATGAGAGCATTGCGCGAGTGACTCTCACTTTCGAACGAAGGATTCCAAGAAATTTTGGGGATAGCGACCGAGCTTACAACGCATAGTCGAAATGAGCTTATAACGAGAATTTACTGAACGATTTGAACAGAAAGACTTGAACAGGATGAAAATCCTTGGACGTGAAAACACGCCGAGGCCACTCAAAGTGTTAACGCGTGTTAACTCCTATGGCGGTCATCGATTACTTGCGTTTCCAGCTTACATTGTTTCCTTAAAACGTTTACAATGTAGAAATGCTTAAATTTCTAAGCTTATGAATAATATTACTGTCATTAAGTAATGTGTAAAATATTAAGTGTATTACTGAAAAATAATACCACAGACGAGGTATAGGATAGACCTATCAACCAATGCAGTTTTCTGTCACCGGTTTGAGGGGTCCTAGGACCCCCTTGCCATTTTAGTGTCGCATGCAACGTTACCGGTGAAGTCTCGAAACAGATTGTAACGCTACGCGTGGTAGGAATTAGAATTCAAGAAGTGTAAAACTAGGTCATTCTAACCCCGCGATATACAAATGATTCTTTTAGAGTAACAATTTGAAGATTGTTTTATAAACATATTCCGTGCAACGACCGAGAAAGAGAAGGATCACAACAAAACAAGAACACATACGCCTTTTAACCTTGCTGTCCTATTCGGGTTTATTTAACGCAAAACAAATTTATTTAACAAAAAAAATTATATAAGCAACAACAGTCTTTGTGAAAGACATGCTTTTATGATGTAACGTGGAATACCTTGCCAAGGAATTGTAACTTGGTATATTTCAATAAGGTGCTGAAGCAGAGAGGACTTTAAAAATTGTCAAAAACCCATCAGTTCCAGTATCTCGCTGAAATATTCCAACTTGCACTTATCCTTCTATCTTAACACTGTACTCGTGTTCTGGGATTCGGTAGGCACAATCGAACAACATTTCAAGTTACATATATTATTCTTACATTCTACCATAGTATTGCAAGTTAAAGAAATTCTTATATCCGACTAGAAAATTTGAGAATCGCAGCCATCGTCTCCGTTCTCACCGATTACCAGGTCTCACCACGAGGAGGCTGCTGCGTTTTGAGACCCGCAGAGAGATAGATGGAATCAAAGTTCCATCGGTCTTCCTGTACATGAAACCCTTAGCCTATCAAACCAAAGAGAGAGATGGAAACAAAGTTCAATCGATGTCTTCGGTTTAGAACTAGGGAACTCATGCAATCACTCGATTAAAATAAACTCAGCAAAGAAGGAAAGACAACGGGTGAGCATGAAAGGAGTATTCGATGGCGCAGTTCCTACCACCTTGCTGTCCGAGTTGAAAGGGAAAAGCGCTCGGCGCCTACCAGACGATTCCTGTTGCTCCGATGTGACTCGTTAGGAGCAAACATTTGACCTGACTCAAGCCGTCTAACGCGGAGATTGGGTATCGGACTGGGTGACTTACGCAGGCAGTGTACCAAGAGGTACATACCCTGCGCCCGTAACTTTTCCCTTTCGACAAGAACAGCAGGGAACGAAACTAATCCACCCATACCGATTCCATGCTCAGTCGCTTGCTTCCGGAAAGGGAAGCAGCGGTGACCTCCTCATGTATGAGAAGCCAACAATCTAGCAACAAAGCTAATGATATAGTGACTACTTGGCAATTTTACATGGGGCCTTAAATACTTCATACTATAATAAATTAATCTAGGCTTCCTTAGATGTCTTATTTCTCTAACACTTCGCACTATCACTATCACTATTACTTTTCACTAGTTTTTTTTTTAAAGTGTAGGTATTATCTTATTAAGTCTCTTCTCCCGCAAAGGGCTGAATCTGAAAGCTGAAACAATCAACCACGTTATGTTAGCAATGGTGTGGTCAGCTTGGAAGGAAACTAAGAAAAGACTTAATGAGTTGGTGCCGATCGAGATAATTTCGAATAATAGCAGAGCACGCACGAGCATGCAATACCATCGTAGATGGCATCGTAATGGATGAAATTGATGCGCGAATTGAGAATTCACGTGATACTATGCACTATGACGTGCACACACTTCACTGAACCTTTGAAGAAATACCATTTTTGAGCGCCATAGTGTCTTAATCCCCGAAATGGATTTTCTGAGAGAAATCCGCGTGAGTCGTTGACAAACCGAGTCAAAGCATAGCGTAGCAAAAGCCTACCCCAGTTTGACATAGGTCAAACTCCAACTCCAAACAAGTCACACGTATACAAGCACGCACACACCTTTCAGCATTTCAACACATTTCAGAGTAGTTGCTGAGTTGGACGCTCTTCATGAGCAGATGCCACTACATTCAGACCTTAAATTATGGGTCGGTAACACAGTTTGGGTGGCGACACAAACATCCATTAGGTGATAGGTCTATCCTATACCTCGTCTATGATAATACAGTTCTGATTAGTAAAATTTGAACAACTGTATTTTCTTTTACAATTTATTCTCTTTTTGTTCCCTTAATGTTAGTTATTCTAATCTTTGGTTTAGTGTATGAAAACTGAAAAAATAATATAGTCCCTTTTAATAGGGTATGATAAACATTCACCTACAGTTTAATGTCTCTAAGGTTCATATATCTTTTATGGTAGGGGCACAATTCTCCAAGGGAATTTATCGTTACTCAAGGTCCTCTGCATTCGACACGCGATGATTTCTGGAGAATGGTCTGGGAGAGTAACAGCAGGGCGATCGTAATGTTGACAAGGTGTATTGAAAAGGGCAGAGAAAAATGTGATCGTTATTGGCCAGTGGATACTCTACCAGTCTACTACGGGGATATTTGTGTCACGATATTGAATGAGGCGCACTATCCTGACTGGAGTATTACGGAGTTCATGTTGTGCAGAGTAAGTAATTTACGTTCCACCGATTATTTAAAAAAATAACATTAAATATTTTTTAAGGACCACAAAAACGAATCTGGGGTGCGGTTTTCTTTATATGTATAGTTCAGTTACTATCAGTTACTCTTTTCAGATACTAGGTATTTCGTAAGATGCTATCATCTTTGTGACGTTGATAATCCCAGTTTTCTGTTTCGTCAAGTTTTTTTTCGATATCGATTGCTCGCGAGCAGACTTGGGCATTAACTAAATAAAAAATTATTTAAATAACGGATGAAATAAAAATTACTGTAACTTTATTCGTTATTCAATGTTCGAAAATCCGAGTCAACTTTATTCGACACATGAATAATTTTTTTAACCTTCATTCGTTATTCGAAATTTGTATTTAAATAAAAATTTTGCCCATCTCTGCTCGTGATGTATAGGTTTCGCTTGATCCGACTTCGCGATAATTCGACCCCTTTTTGGGTCCCGTTTACCTCTGATTATGAAAACACCACTACATTCTGTATTAAAACAACCACTGAAATGAAACTCCTACTGCAAAAAAGTATTGCTTCTAACATTTAAAATTTAAGATTAATATTACTGCTATAAACATTATTTTGGAATCAGATTCATGGATCTTTTCTATTAACTTCGTAATACTAAAGCGTTACTTTTGTAACATTACAGTCCTTCTTTGAGCATACTAATATTTATATATTTATTCCAAATTTAATACGAATTTGTGTACCTACACATAGAACTTCTATTTATTTTATGTGCTCACATATTCCATTCTAAGGCGTAAAAGACTTCCTGAATATCTTGTATAAAACGTCCATTTGTTTATGAGCCGGGATTATGCAGTTTAATTTACAAAAGTAGAAACTGCAGCCTATTTAAGGTATTCCAAGTAGAATTTTAACAGCAATTTAATAACACAAGTCCCTGTGAGTTATTCTATCCCTAGTATACGTATTGAATTTCAACAACTGTTCTCACAATGTACTTAACATTGCTCAACAATGATTTCCAATAGGGGGACGTCAAAAGAGTTATTCAACATTTCCATTTCACGACATGGCCAGACTTCGGTGTACCCAGTCCACCTCAGACGCTTGCACGATTCGTGCGAGCTTTCAGAGAAAGGGTCCGGCCCGATCAGAGGCCGATAGTCGTCCATTGTAGTGCTGGGGTGGGTCGTAGCGGCACTTTCATCACGTTGGACAGAATACTCCAGCAAATCTTGATGTCCAAATACGTCGACATCTTTGGGATAGTTTGGGCGATGAGGAAGGAACGCGTTTGGATGGTTCAAACGGAACAACAGTACATTTGCATACACCAGTGCCTTTTGGCAGTTTTGGAGGGCCAAGATATGACTGGACCACCTCGGGAGATTCATGACAATCAGGGATTCGAGGGTAAGTCCTGTTTTCCATTCCCGGTCTCCATTTTTGTAATCCGGTTACCTTGAGAAAGAGCTCTGTAAAAGTGATACCATCTATATCGAGTACCAAACGAAAGACATTAAAGACGTCGTAACTAATATAAAGTGGAAAGCAACATTTGTAAATAATTTTGAATTGTTCTGGAAGTTTTGTACTTTGCATTTTTAACGATGAGTTCTTTATTGTTTTCTTATGTTTCCTTCTTGAAGATTTTCATTAATATTTGTGAATCTGTGTTCTTATGATTTTTCATGTGTTGGCCATTTTTTAGTTCAGAAAAATATGCGAAGGATTTTCCTGAAATATTATTATATTGCCTGCAGAGTAGTTCAAGCTGGTTTGCATTGCCACATATTTCAAATTCAACCATGAGTTTCTAGAATCGAAATAAATTGTTAAAAAATTGGTGACGTATTCGGAAGCTTCGAGCTAAATATGTACACATTAATCTCATCGCAACGCTTGAGCCGTCCGCCACTACGCTGTCACTGTACGGGACAGCCAGCCGCGAATTTACACTTTACCGCGCGGTTAATCTAAATCTGTTTGTCGTTTATTAGTCTGTCATATTATGCTATGTATTGGTTTGTCTACATGTACGAGTTATTTTAAATCGATGAAAAGAAGTGATGGTGTTAACCATAATAAAGTTTAAGCAAGTTGTTTTAAAACATTTATAATTACATATCATTCAACATATTTTATTTATAAGTCGATTGTATTATATTGTGAGACTAACAGAGAAATGGACCTCATTGCTATGCATTCACGATAAACAACTTATACTAACCGCGCCAGAGAGTGCGTTTCGTGCACGTATGAGCTGTCCATTATGCATAATGCATACGTGTACAGTAAGTATTCGTTATAGTGCGCCAGACATATTCGTTATATGATCGCCACCTCGCCTCACCAACTGGGGGATCTCCCTCGGAACCAGTTAAGTGTGAAAGGCGACACGAGTCAAAACAGAGCAACCGTGAAATGAGACACGAGCCAGCGTGCCGGCGCACAGTGGTCAAAAATCGAGAAAACCTGCCCAAAACATGAAGGTGACCTTTGATTTGTGCAAAACTAAGTATACTACGGTTTTCGAGGTCGCTGATTACGAATCCGAAGTCAAAATTGTAAAAAATAAAATGGCGCACCCAATATGGTGGATGCGCAAATCAGAAAAACATCCGATTTGGTCTAAACTTACAGTCTTTGTACTTTAACGGCCTCTAAAAAAATTTCCAATTTGTTCCACCTTGGGGCTTCTTAGAACTTGTTCACACAAGTGTAGAGAGTCTGAAAAAATTGTGTGAAAGCGTGTGAAAACTACGCTCAAAGTCAAATAGGCACTCCCACTTTTTTGTGTATAACTCCTAAAGTGCAACAGACAGAAAAACATATTTCAAACAAAAGTTGAATGGTGTAATAAGCGCTGCAAACTTGTGTTGACAAATTTTTGAAAAGATTTTGAGAAAAATTCATGAAGAAAAAAAACTTTTTTTCTTTAAAAAACCAATCCCATTTTTCTATATTCGATTTTCATCAAATATACGTATATTTAATCGAACTACTCCATTCAGTTTCATAGATGAAGCAGGATTTGGCTGTTGGTTGCTGATACCATATTTAGACCAAATCTGATGTGTTTCTGATATACACGTCCGTCATTTTGAGTCCGCCATTTTGTTTTTTTTGCAATTTTGACCTCAAATTCGTAATCAGCGACCTCGAAAACTTCAGGATACGAAGTTTAGACCAAATCTGATGTTTTTCTGATATGCGCGTCCGCCATATTGGGTGCGCAATTTTGTTTCTTGCAATTTTGACTTCAGATTCGTAATCAGCGACCTCGAAAACCTTAGTATACTTATTTTTGTACAAATCAAAGCTCACCTTCATGTTTTGGGCAGGTTTCTCGATTTTTTACCACTGTGCGGCGGATACTTTGTAAGAAGCCAACGTCTGGCATTTAAAGACAAATTAAATGTTTACAATTTTGGTTTTATTCTTATGAAAATATTTTTAACATATTAATGAGGTTTCTGATAAAAATAAGACCAAACACGATGTGATTTGGATCATATTGAGTCATTTTCATATTCGACTGTCGTTCATTATTCCTCATTCGCTCCCACTTTTTCTACTCGCTGTCCTTGTCTTCGACTGCCGACTGCTGCTATCGGCGAAACGTAAACACGAGCTCCGAGGCTCGACGGTATCGCTTGAATCAACAAATCAGCCCGAGCTGGAATTCGTGTCCCCATCCGATGTATGAGACAGTGAGAGCAACAACGGACTAACCCACATTGAAAATTTTTTTTCCCCTATTTTATGTGATAGTAGAACCTATTGGAATACATTGTTACTACTAACTCAACTTCGAAAAAAATGTGGGTTAGTCCGTTGTTCCTCTCACTGCCTCACATGTTCGTGCCCAGTCCTGAGACTCCCGAGTGGTGAACATGTAACGAATATTTACTGTATAGTGGTTGTGCGTTCGTACACAGCAGTAGCCACGACGGACGACCACTATAATGGCCATTCGTGCATACGTACACAGAGGTAGGTCTGCAGAAGGCCACTATAGCGGCTGTTGATGGCGAAAAGATTAAAAGATATTATGTATCCGAATTTCTAAGAAATGGGTTCTTATAGTTCGTTATATTATTTTCTCGGGTGGTCAATGCATTTGTTCTTTTTCATTCTTAAATAGAACAGGAAATTAAACAGTAGTGCATGGGTTATTCACGGTTGGGAAAGTGGTGATGGACCAAGGTGCTTCGAAACAGCATAAGCTTCTCGGAAACGTTTATTAAAAATATTTTTATATACCTAATTTTAGTAATTCGAAGCGTTGCGAATTATTAAAATTACGTTTAAAAGCACCATATCCAAATTTTATATGTGTACACACATGTTTTACAACTAAACTCAAAAGCATTAACACTTTAAAAAGTAAATCTTCACTTTATGATTGATAGTCTGGCAATGGTCGGGTAGTAGTGACATTGATACAAAAAAAAAGGGTATATGTATTCGGTTTTGTGTCCCTTTGTAAAGGTGTGCTTTTGGTAAATTGTATTACATCCATAAGTAGCGAATCACTTTCCTTCTGCAACCTTGTACTTCCCTTTGAATCCAGGCAAGAATCGAAGCTTGGTTGAAAATACAAAGAGCCCTGTTGAAGATGAAAAGGAAAGGTGACCTTCGAACTGCAAATCCTGCGTCGATGGTAATTTTGATCCTCGCTTTTTTTTCTCTTTCACCTGTTACGTATATCTAGTGTGTCGCATGTGGTAACTACACTTACTGAGGCATGCAGTATGAAATATGATTAACGTAATCTAACACATACACACACACAAAATACATCACATGATTTGAGAAAATCACCACAAGTGTTTTAACCTTCAGTTTTAATCTACATAAAAGGAGAGGCGAAAACGTGTTTCCTCCAATTAGTAATTTCGAAGAAGTAAAATCAAGTTCAAAATATTTTATTATAAATCATTTTCAAAAAATCTAAAGTGAAAATTTAAAAATCTAAAATTCTAAAATTAAAAAATTTAACATTAAAATCTAAGAAAGTACAAGACGTTAAAAAAATGAATTTCAATTGCACAATTTGCATAGAAAAAGGGGTACATTTTATTTCAAACATCCTTTGAAATGCCAAAACGTAAGGTATTGCATATTAAAAGTCTTACTTTATTACAGTTAATTTACATTTATGAACTATAATGTTTGATATTTTACGAAATGAAACTTGGGTTAAATGTATATAAATATGTCAATACTTGCAACTTTCACATGTTACAACTTATATTAAAAAAAAAAACACTTATTTTCGAAACTGTCTCCACTAATTAGGTGAAACCGTATGAAACCACATTTTTGTAATTTTGAAGCATCCATGTTCTCATATTGGTATGTAGTGAACATATAGTGCAAAATTACTTTTACATGTGTTCTTCAGCTTATTACGTACCATTGGTGTTTTCAAATCTTTGTATATAATGTACAGTAAAATATTTCAAATAAGTAATTACAAAGATCATTTCATTAGCAACGAATCACACGCGATACTCACTAACATCTAATCACAACTATTACGATACAGAATACATTACCTTAAATTGCTTTCACTTCCTGCATACTTGCTTGCAATTAATAATAGCCCGTTAAATTGACATGACAGGTATAAGTTTACACAGATCGCAACTACTTAAATTCAAACAAAACCATTAATATCCTGCAAGCTCCACCTGCATTTAATCAGACTGTTTTTCAATTAGCTTGTACAGTATGCTTATAGAGCATGGTTATAATTTAGTTCGCCCATTTCGATGATCTCTTTTTAGCTGCATTTATGTTTGTTATATTCTTGCAGATGACGAAGGAATCGCAGAATCGGGGATGTGATGCTCGAGTACCTAATTGCATTTAGGGGTCAGCGAATGTTAGGATCTAGTAGGGGGACTTTGAAAAGGTGCACTGCACCACGGAGTATCACCACAGTGAGATACTTGGACGATGGAAATACTGAGAGTGGAAGTAGAGATTGAAAATATAACGAAGAATAGTCATTGATCTGATTGATCAAAGTTTTCGTCCGGTAGATGGCAGTTTGAAAGAGAGGGCGCTATTTAACGAATGCTTCAGCAATTAGAGGAGCGCAGCGGCCGTTGTGTTTTTAGATAAACGACAGAACAGTATAGGTAGCTTTTTCACAAAGGATAACGTAGAAGCAAGTGATACAATTTTAGTTTCCTTTTTTTATAACGACGACTTGTGAAACTGTGAGCCGTACATCTGATTCGTGGAAAACTTGGGAAAGACAAAGGCAAGGACTGATTTCAACACGTGGAATGGACGTTCATTTATGGTTTTATGCAGACCTTCATCACGAGACCTGCTCAACATTGTCTCAACAATCTGGGGATGATCAATTTTTCGACAATACTTATTTATTGGAAGAAAGCAATGGCCATTAAGTGGCAGAGCTATTTGAGGAAATAATCTCGAATTTCTAGAAAAGTTACACTAACGCGAGAAAAGTAGGAAGAAGCTACTACCTTTTCTACAGTAGGCAGTATATTCTAACTTCTCCACTTGTATTTAATAGAAACTTTCCGAAGAGAACCACGTGCAAGGGAAGGAGAACCTGAAGTTCTTGTGGTGAAAATTGGCAGGTATTTGACGGGACATTTGAACAAATTCTCAGAACGATTAGACGATGATTGCTCTAAAAGAAGACGAGAAGATAAATATTATAATAAACTCAGAGGAGCAACTCTTTAACGTGAACAAATGAATTCAAAAAAATCTGAAAGTATTTAATTTTCAATATCCATTAACTATCAAAACGTATCGATCATTGTTTCCTAGATAGAAAAGGTGTTATTTGGAAAGGGTGGATAGTTAACGAATGGACAGTGATGAACGTCAACAGTTTCTTGTTTTCAACAATGGTGTACACGTTCAGAGTTCAGAAGCCGGCACGGGCGTGGGTCTGGGAATGATGTTTTGATGTGAGAGCGGCAGGGGTATCGTAGAGCAAACTGTAGTAGGTCGAAGTAGCCTCGCAAAAGCTTCTCAAAGGGCGTAACGTGTGTCTGGATTCTGGTCCGTAACGTACTGTAAATATGAATCGCCGTATCGACCATTTCGAAGGAATTAGACGATCTTAGGACGGTTCGCGAGAACACGTTGACGGAATTAAATATATAGCGACATTTCGATTTCCAAATATCATCGAGAGTGTGTCTGCTGCGGCAGTCATTGTCGGTGATTGTTTCCACGTCGACACGATCGATGGTCGCGTTTAGGTACCTATCGTGATGTAGTTAAGTCCAAGTTGCATATCTTAAGGAATGTAAGATGCGTATCTCGCATTGGGTTGCCACACTTCGACCGACACTTTCGATTTGCAACAACTCGATGCATGCAAGTGCAATGATATTCGCGGAACATAAAATCACTGATAACGTTAATACCATCAGCAATGTCTGTCCTCATAGGTTATCGTGTGAATGATAACCATCTCTATTTAGTAACGTATCTGTTCATTGATGTTAATTGTCATATTGGGATATGTTTCTTTGGAACGCTTGATGCTTCTTCTGCTTACCATAGATCAGGACTGCACAGGGAGCCTTTTTCAGCGCCTAGCGGCAAGCAACCAGCCGAACGCCGTTACTAAGCGTAGAATCAGTGAGGAGAACTGCAGTCGGATTAGAGTTAGGAGCGATGGGGCCGCAGTGATGGAGGGGGAAACACTGGGCCTGCGTCAGTCACGCACACATTACCACCGCTCCTGTAGGTGTTTCCCCCTCCATTCACTGCGGCCCCATCGCTCCTAATTCTGAGTAGGATAGGTGTGGGCTCGTAGGCACGTAGCGTAAGTATATATAGCTGGGTTCCTTGTGGGGCCACAGTGCAGAGCAGGTCCCGCAATATAATTCGGTGGGATCATGAAATTTCCAAAACATTTACTACTGCCGGCATTTCGTGTGACTTGACGGTTCGATTTTACTGATAATAAAACATTTATTGCTAATAATACTTATCTTTTCAGCGACACATAAAATAATTAGAAAGTACTATACAAATAAATAATTCGGACACAAAGAAAACAAATTTTTAAGTATCAGTATATCATTTATAAAAACTAGAACATGATACATGAATAAATATATACATATGTCCTGTGGCCCGATGGAAAGAAGACGGTTGAAATGTCACAGGGGCAAGATGGGTTCTTCGCTCGCATTGGCTCCCACTGCCCGTGTCCCGTTTGCTTACTTTGTATTCGTCGACGTTGTCGCGCCGGCCAATAGGGATATAGTATTCGGACCTGATATTCGGAGAGTTTCTCGATCGACTTGTTTCCATCGGGGCACAGTACAGTACGCATCTGGTGCTCATCATTGCACTTGTAAATTTTCTTTGTGTCCGAGTTATTTATTTGAATAGTATTAACTTTCTAATTATTTTATGTGTCGCTGAAAAGATAAGTATTATTAGCAATAAATGTTTTATTATCAGTAAAATCGAACCGTCAAGTCATACAAAATACCGGCAGTAGCAAATGTTTTGGAAATTTCATGACCCCACCGAATTATATTACGGGACTTGCTCTGCCCTGGGGCCCCACAAGGAACCCAGCTATATATACTTACGCTACGCGCCTACGAGCCCACACCTATCCTACTGCAGTTCTCCTCACTGACCCCTACCCTTAGTAATGGCGTACGGCTGGTTGCTCGCCGCTAGGCGCTGAAAAAGGCTCCCTCTGCAGCCCTGCCATAGATACTACTTCTGGACAGAGAGGGGCAACATTTTTATTTAAATAAAAATTTCGAATAACGAATGAAAGTTAAATAAATTATTCGTCATGTAAACCCGGGTTAACTTTATTTGACGAATACATTCTCGTCGAATAAAAGAATTAAATTTATTCGTTAAATAATCGAAAGTTAAAGTAACGTTTTTTATCCGTTATAAATAATTAAATTGCCCAACTTAAATGCCCCAATCTGTTTCTGGAGCATATATAAGTAGTAAAAAAAATAATTGCAGTTTATCTCTTTTGGAAAGTTTTAGAAAAATTCCTAAACTCGAAATTGAAGCTTATAAATCTTCAGATTTTTCTTGTTTTATGTACAACCAGACTGGATTTATTAATATTTAAAAAATTGAGTTTTATAACTCAGGAACATCAAGTTTGAATATATGTAGTAGGAATAGAAGGATATTCCTTTTTTCAAAAATTCGGATATTCAAATCAGAGAAATACATAATAAATTTGATAAGATATTTCGTATAAATCTGAATTTTTAAGACACTCTGTAATTTTTATTTGTGTAATCACAAATTGATTATCATATCCTTCTGAGAAGCAATCCTATTCGCTTTGTAACAAATGTTCATTCATACCTACATCCAAATTTTCCCATAAGCGTAACTGTCAACACATAGCTTCTTCGTTGACTTACCTCGAGGTACATGAATACAGAGTTTTCCTGAATTATGAGTACAAACTTAAAGATTACTAAATCTTATAAAAACCCTTAATGAATCTGTATCCATTACTTGATTACACGAGGTGTTCAATTTTCACAATCGTAAGTTTGTGCAATTATACGGGCTAATTTTACATCAATTTTCATTGGTAGCTATAACAAGAGGAAGAGTGGAAATTAATGGGAAAACGTGCTGAAGATTATATTGAAACAATAAAAACTATATTTACAAGGTGGCTCTTCTTTCCAAAAAAAAAAACATATTTGTATATCAGCTGTATGGTTAAATTTCGAGCATGTGTTTAATATCTTTTTATTTCTATCTATGAGTTTCATTAATTGCTTAAATTTGTCTGTATAATTATGTATCACTTAGTATGCAATTCATTAGAGTAGTCCTAGTAATTCCGCAATTATTGAACTTACTCGTCGATTTGTTGGGATTTGATATGACATCGTTGCTAATCGAATGACTGTCGTGAGTGGCAACCATCCGTCCAAGGGCTGTAGTAGAGACGAGAGTTAAATGTTAAACATTACCTAAAATGAAAAGAAGGATGGAAGAAGGTGAGAGAGGAACATTTTCTGTCGACCCTCCTTTTTCATGATAGGGCAAAAAACATGTCAGTGGGAACAAGAAACTCGCATCTTCGTAGAAGTCATATCACTTTTCATGAGAATCATTCAACGATCCGTAATATACATATTTATTACTTATCTCCATTGTATCGAAATGACGATTGCGAAATCGCGAGGACGATTAATTCGTGTAGATCGTTCGTTTCCTGTCACTGACGCCAACGTTTAAATAATAGTGTTTAAACTTTAAAGCATCGTTTATGTCGTTAAATTGGACAGCTAAATGATCAACTAGGAACAGTATATATATATATTCAAAGGAAATGTTTTTAATCGAACAAAATCTCGTGCAGTTTTTAGAAATTTAAGAGTACAGTTTATGGAACATGAAGAATTATTTAAGTCTGTATGAAAAAGTAAACATAGAGCTTCATTCTAATGATAACATAATAGCAAGTTGCATTGAGAGAGTGCTATAGAAAACAGTACTGCAAGGAAATGGTTTTGGCTTCTGCATGATATGTTCTACGAAAACAATAATTCCATGATGCGAATCTCTTAAATTATTTAAATGGCTATTAATTTCACAGATTTATAACAGGTAATAGGAAATGTATATCAGCCATTCCAAATTGAGTGAAGCATTTGGTAAAAAGTTTTTTAAGAGATAAAACTTCTTTCCACGTTTTATTTACTTCGTTGTAAAATGAAATATTTGTTTTCAGTTAAAATAATGCATGGTGCATCCATTAGCCACCATTTAAACATGAATTAAAATTGAACTTAAGGTTTATTAAATTCTCAGTTTATTTAACTTTATCCTGAATATTTAATTGGATTCCTGACTAATTAACTTCCACTCCTTTTATTGAACAATCATTGTCAATATCAGTTTCGAGTACTTTTCTTTAACACTCTGTAGAACACCAGAAAATTCTATCTAATCCAGGCTTCTCAAAGCAGCTTGAAAAAAAAGCAAATTACACAACAAGATACCTTCTTACATAATTCTTTACCGAACTATGTAAATGATCTGCGTTGCCAATGGTAAAGAATAAAGTCACATTAGAATCGAAGTTAGAAAACGTTGAGCGATGACACTGTGAGAACGAGCCAGAGGATCCGATCGTCACTTCCAGTACTTAGAGTCAGATTTTCTCGACGATATAAAGCCGGGAATCCACCGAGAAGCTAAGCTAAGCTATGCTATGCGATGCCATGTTTTAGCTTAGCTTCTGGTGGAAACGGTCCCGTAAGAATGTATTCGAGCTAATTTTTTTAAATCGTAGCATGGCGTAGCGTAGCATCCCGTAGCGTAGCTTAGCTTCCCGGTGGATTCCCGGCTTAAAGGCATGTACTTAATTTTGTATTTACGACAAAGAGAAAGACACATGCGTGCACAAATTGTAGATGTTTAGGAGCGACAGGGAAACCGATTGCTGTCAGCAGGGTCAAATGAATTCTCTCTATCGTGTTTCTCGTAGAACAGAAAATAAGCCCGAGAGGGTCTGAAATTAACTACATACTGTATTTTTGGAGAAATGTTTGTATATCGTTTAAGTACGTGTAACGGCTCGCACATTCTTAAAAATGATCGTATCGATCGCGAAAGCTTGATTGTACATGTATTAGAGACAAGATCGTCCGGCTGATTCAATGCATTTATCGATCCGTCGACGGGCATTGGTACCACGAACCTTGCGTCAGCCATGCTGCCGATCCTCACGGTAGGATTCAACGCAGCGTATGAAAATTTTCATGGGAGTAAAAGTGACGTCAAAATTCTGCCGATTTTGACGCTTCACCTGCTAGAATTCACAGAGAGATTGGTCCATTTTCCAATCCCAATTTTATGGAATGGCTGGCTTGACACGTTCGCTGTGGAATTTAATTTCACTGCTCCACAGTGTGTGCGGTTCGGTATAGGTACATACCTGTATCCTATACAGCATTCGAAAAAATCAGAAAGTATGCCCCATCGCTTCACTAACAAAGGTTGATAAATATAAAAGTTAGTTTCGCCACTGCATAAAAAAATATGATACTAAATGGATGTATATGCCCCAGGGATTGAAACTGTTCCGAAAATAACTGTTTCAAACAGTTATATCGGTTCTGACTGAAACAGTTGTGAAGAACCGATATTCTGAGTAACTGTTATAAGGAACCGAAATTTCTGACTCTATCGATTTCGGTTACGGTTCTACAGAACCGATATTATATCGGTTATAACGGTTCTGGAACCGTTATTAAATCGGTTATAACCAGGGTTGCCACCTTATCACCATATAAATCCCGGAGTGCAACACACTCCAACCCTGAGATTCTAATATAAACCCGGAGATGGAAAAAGCCAAAAAGATTTGTTCCCACATATCCGAAAAACAAATGTGCAATTCTTTTAAACTCAAACAATTCAGAATTTAGAAGTATCTGTTTTTTTTAATTAATAACTGTTATTGTATATAAAATTGGAGCCATTGTATAATATCACAATTTCTTATTATCTCTTTTTTTCTACAACCCGGAAATTTTTCTAGTAAGACCGGAGTCCGGAGATTTGCTTCAAAACCCGGAGTCTCTGGGCGAAAACCGGAGAGGTGGGAACCCAGTCAGAAATTTCGGTTCCATATAACAGTTATCCAGAGTATTAATTCTTCATAACTGTTTCAAGAACATATCACAACTGTTTTAAACCCCTGATATGCCCTTTATCACAGACAGAGTTGGGCGTTGTTCGGGATATACTTCCGAATGGCCCCAGTGGCCGATCGACACAAGGTTTCAGGGGAGGGGTGGGGAGGGGGTGTGGACCCTAAATCTGAAATTATAGCTTCGGGTATTTATTAGTTTCCGAAATATTAATAAAAAATTATTGTTAATTTTTTTACAAACTTTTTTTTAACTGCGTACACGTAGCCCTCACGGGGATCCATCCTCCCCCCTCCAATTTATTCTGCGGACAGTTGGCCGCGTTCCCCTTACCTCCGCGTGCTCCCCCACCCCCACCCCCACCCCTCCAGCGCCTAAAAGGCACGCGTATTTAGCTGAAATTCAAAGCCAAATTTCTCGAAAACGAAGCGCGATGTTAAAAAATTGTATTCTATATTTTCGGCTTATTTTGGCCTGTAAAATCACCCCCTCCCCCTAGAGTATTGACTATCAATAGAGTAATAGGTATCCACCCTGTATAATAGGATGGAGCGCATCCGCAAGTTTCTGGTTCAAATTCCCAAACTCACATCACGCGTGCCCCCCGCACTAATCTAGCCCCAAGTAATACTAATACCCGGAACAAGTTGAAAAGTGGAATGCGTTATGTCGGATTAAGTTAACAGACATACTAAAAGTTTTTTATTAATATCTCGGAAACTAATAAATTTCCGAAGCATCAGTTTTAGATTTTGGGTCAACACACCCTCCCCACCCTTACCCTCAAACTTCACGTCGATCGGCCACTGGGGCCATTCGGAAGTATAGCCGTTATTCGAGTAAGTTTTTCTTCGAATAAAATATCGAATAAATTCTGGTTCGAATGATATTCGAAGAAAGATCACGAAACAACGAAGTTATTTGCGAAGAAGGGATACTTTTTTCGTAGAATAAAATCTTGAGGAATTATTCCTTATTCGAAACAAAATTTGGCCTACTCTGCCGCAGCGAACGTGTTAAGATATTCGTGGGGTGTACGCTGCTTGACGTGTACTACCAGGGAATATGGATATCAAAGAAATTGTAGCAAGGTATAACTGATATTATTACCGACGAATATTTTTATAACGCTTTGCGATGGATGAACAAGATATTAACTAAGGGAATTGCCAATCAATTGCCAAACGCAATAGAGTATTATAGAAAGATAGGAGTCTGTATAATGGTATTTCATGTTTGTCCTGTTGTAGCGGTTTTATAATGTACTAAATACGATAGAACATCGTTAAACGTAGTCATACATTTAGGAAATTAAAACGCACGGGTACCAAGCACGATGGATCGATAAATAATTGACCAGACCACTGCAGTTTCCAATCCATCGAATTTCTTTGTTATATACTATGCTATACATGTGTGTGCATACCTATACTCGTGAACGTATTATTGGTGTTTCTCGTACAGCAGATAATTACGAAGTCGCCAGATCAATCGAATTCACTTACAAAACCGCACAGTCCGCATGCTTCCCTTTTTCTGAAAGTGATGTTCGTCCAGTAGTAAATTCTTTGGATCCGAAACCATTGTCATTAGTTTTTATTTTTTTAAGTAGGTATTCGATGAGTCGAAGCTCGATAAACATTTTATGTTGCATCTGCCGTGCTATCAGTATTGAATTATTCTCACGTAAAGCAAAGTGGAATATTTTAAAGTGCATTGGAGGAAAAGTATTGTCCAATGTAATATACTATTATATTACTGGTAAAAGGTTTTGATAAAATTTTTAATCAACACTGACCAAATGTTTCGTGATAATAATAAGTATTACTGCTTCTATCATGGCAACGAAGGAACATAATGTTCTGTGTTTTTAATCTTCGGCTGATAAAACCATCCTTTCCGCATTCGCAGAGGTTGATTTTTGAAAATCCAGAACGAATATGGTATTAAAGAGCGTAAAGGGCTAACCGTAACGTAGATACCCATTGATTTTCAAGAGTACATAATGTGACTGATTGTACAACTTTTGTTTATTACTTCAAAAGAATCTACATTTGCAGAAAATGATTTCAGAGTGGGGAGAAAGGACTATAATTCGTTTTTACGACTCTAGCCTGGTAAATTTTTGTTAAAATTAATTCTTTTAGTGCCTTTGACAATCGTACGGAGCTTCGCATTGTATTTCTAATCAAATTCTTCGAAATAGTTTCGCAGTGTCTCATAATATTAAAATTTCAACGTCATAAAAAATGCTCAAACAACTGTGATTACATTAATTTTGAGAATACACATTTTACTGGCTGTACATTTTTTCCAAACATTTATGTACCTATAGGTACCTATCGCTGTCTCAAATTGCAAGAAACCGAAATTAATAATCGCTGAGATACTTGGTACCAGTCTCACAAGCATTGGAAAAAATTAGCTACTTTCGATTATAAAAACTTCAGGTCAAATAATGGCCCAAATGAAATATCAAATTTCTATCATCCATGTGATACCATCATTTTGTGCAGATACTTTTTGTCCATTACTAGCACTAATAATTACGTGTTAATAAAAAAATACTTCGTTTGTACATGCTCGGCGATTGACTAAACCAGGGGTGTCGAATTAGCGGCTCCCGAGCCGCAGAGGCTCCTTCTCCTCTCCGCCTGCTCCGCAGAGCCGTAGGAGAACGGCCCCCTCCACATCTACTTCACTCTGATGAATTTCTCCTCCCGGTGCCGCACTCTCTCCCTGCCGGGTCTCGTGCAACGCCTGGAGAAAAATAAGTGGGGGAACCGGCTGACCCGGGGCCCGACTCGTGCGGCTCTCGGAGTGGGGAAGTTCGACACTCCTGGACTAAACCATTCAGGCAATGAAATCGCCCGTAGGAAAGATCATACGTTTAATTATTGTTATATTATGATTCCAGTATAAATGTTCATACTGCTTTCGTTGAATGAAAGTCACGACGATTCCGTGAATTATCTTTTCTTGCTCAGGTTCTCGGTACATTTACAATGTAACGCATAAGTAATTAGGACATTTATACCGTTGTCTGTGTAAGTGTGCTTCCGTAGATACCACGATCATTATCAGCGTAACGAAACATAATGTAAAATCGATCTATCTGTAAGTTTTGTTATATACTACGATAGGCACTGCAATATTTCTCTGTATACAGCTTTTTGTATAAAAATTTTTACAAGCCACAATTCAAACTACCTGATTGATTCTGTCTCGGCAAAGGAAACATTAATGCATTACGAATGTTACTATTTTTGGTGATTATGATGCATACAAGGCTTGGGATAAATTCGATAGAAAATGTTACATGGCAAGTACGATGAAATGCATTGCGCAAGGCAGTGGCGGATTTAAGAAAAAAGGCCCAGGTGGCAAACGTTCTGAGAGGCCCATTTTTGGGGGAAAATGAAAAGGTAGTTTACTAAAAATGAGCTAAGTGTAGTAGTATGAAAAAAATGTAGTATTTGGATACCTATACCTAATTATAATTTTTTTTTTGGAGATGGGACCCTGCAGGGGCCTTCTGGGCAGGGGCCTAGGTGGTAACTGCTCATCAGCTGCCCTGTTAAATCCGCCACTGCCCCTTGCGTAGTTTTCTGTGGATGTCAATTATAATTACACACTGTTTCTTAATGAAACTTGAGTATTAAATTAATGAATAGCTAGGGAGGATTATTTTCTGGCACTGAAAATAACTTCGCGAATTTTACGAATTTCAACAAATCCTTTTAAACACGTATTCCTAAAAGGTTGAACATTCGAAAAATGAAATAAAAAAAATCGACTTTTACGCCGTCGCGAAAGGGTTAAATAAACTGTATTTACAAGCTATTCGCATATTTTCGAATGCTGATTAAGGTAATTGAATGGATATTACAGCTAATTTTTTTTTATTAAGCATGCAACTACTTAGGTAGCTGATGAACCCTTAACCTTAACCGTAAGACTCCTGCAGAATTATTTTTCCTATATTTCCCTTCTTTTCATTGACCTTGTTTCATATCATGTTGTGTCATGAAGAAAACTCTCAGTGCTTTTGAACAAAACATGCAAAATCACCTTTTCAAGTATGTCATAAAGTCACTGATAACTCCAGTATATCTTAAACATAAATTTAGGCTTGACAATGTCCAATTAGGAAAGAGGAGTCTGCGAGACTCCATGTCACCGTTTATGTCACAAAGGGAGACGTCACCAGTTAATCAGCAAAATACTCACAGCTAGTTAGAAAATAATTGTATGAGAAAGGACTTATGTATTTAATAAGTGTTTAATAGTATGTACAAGAAAGTAGACTATTGTTCGTTGGGCTGTATAAGTGAATGTCTTGAAATGCCATCTTACAGTGTATTGTAGAAGCTGCAGGAAAAAAATAAACCTAAACCTACTCACAGCTACCATTTTGGCAATGGTAACTTGAACACTATATAGTACTACACATGTTCTTTCTGCTTAGCTTGTCACTTTGTAATATTTCACTTCTACAATCACCAGTCACATTGCTCATAATGTATTTTTGAAAGCATTCTTACAGAAACAGGAACGATGGCTCCTAATATAAATTTAAAAATTTAATTTGTGACGCTAAGTACTAAGAGCCATTACAATACCAAAACGTCTTGTAAAGTCCTCAGTTTCAGATATCTCTAGATAAATATATTTACGTATAAAATGATGAAAAATAGTTTATTTACAGAAAATAATACCAGGTGTATTTTGCTGACGATAGTTTTTATAAAGCCATGGAACATTTTCTCCCTTTCCATAAGAATGGAAAAACTATTTTCAAAACTATTTAAATTTCATAATTTAAGATATTTATCTTAAATTATATTAAAAATCATTCTACATAATGCAGTAACAGACGACATTAGACTAAACTGTTATACAATTACTTATTCGATACAAAATATTTGTTCACGTTTAATCATTGGTTCGAGACAGAATTTTCGTGAATCCCATTTAAAGTTAACCTCTTAATCTTTTAGTACGACGATTTTGGATATTTATACTCGACAAATTTGTATCTCGATTAAATGTATTTAATATTTATACGATTCCAATGAAAACCTGAAATTGTAAAAAGCTGTACCGATGAGGTTATTAGCCACGTGTCGTGTAATCCCAGCATAACAAACGTTTCCAGTTACACAATGCTCGACTTCAGCACTAACAAATGAAATGTTCGTCGCATTTCTCGCGGAATACAGTGGAACGAGAGCATTTGTACGTTACAAAGGCACAAAACATTTGTATAAAATTTTAGGTAAACGATGTAAAATCGAGCTTGGGAGCATGCAGCGTGAAATTTGCGTCGTTATTATTATGATAATACGTTATTCTGTGATAGATCACTATTTTCGAACGAGAATGCAAAATTCAATGGAAGCGAGTTCCAAGGATCCTTGATACGTACTCGTGGATGATTAATTAATTTGTAACGATTATCGGTTCGTGCCAATTGCTTTTAGTCGATTAATTAAACACGAATAATTGATGTCGACATAAGGCTATTGTTGTATGATAAATGAATTAATTATTAATTAATTATAAGCAAACAAACGCGCAATGATACGCGATGTTGTACATAATACTATATTTAATATGGAAAAGTATACACATTTATATTTTTTAAACGGTGCGCTCAAATCACAGATTTCGAGTCTTGCGAAGCGTGCTTGATGTTAATGCCTGCGATCAACTGAAAAATATCGAACAAAAATGTATGTACTTGCAATTAAATATGATTGTTATGCTATAGGAGGTTTAGTATAGAGCGCTGTATGTATCAAAATGAAGTGTTTTAAACAATTTTGAATTTCATTATCAAAAAACATTTTTTCCATGTGTAAAATTGTTTAGAGAGAAATGTAAAATAGTTTGGTAGATACCTGTAAAAGATTGAAATCTAAGTTCCAGTCAGAACCAAAATTACCAAAATTTTTTAATACATACATGTATCAACAGTTTCGTTCAATTTTAGTTTTTCCACCATATAATATAAGTTAGTACTTACTATATTACTCACTAAAAGATTTGATAACTCATTTCAAGTATTATTCTTTAACGAATCGTATGTTCTATTCGTAGGTACTCATTTAATAGATTTTCACTAGTTTTGTACGAGTATGTTAATACCTAAACAACTGAAGACACTATACGTTTATTAATAACAAACACATTCCCTTCATATTCACATGCGAGGTCAGTAAATGAAGAATAGAGAGTGAATAAATTAAGTCAGTACATCATTTAACATTTCTTTTCGCAGATAGACATGAAGCATTATGCTTCGACTAAAGTCCTGTTCAAAATTTCATACTTTAGGTTCGTAGGTTTCTGTTGAGCACGCTCCGTTGCATTTCTCCCCCCGCGAAGAGCAAGAATTGAGATTTGCGTGCGCAAAGAAATCATGTATGTATACCATTGTAAGCCTACTTTTTCTTTTGTAAATATACAATTTTATACCAGCTGCAAGGACAGCGGACGCAACAGGGTGGTTCTGCGAATTAGCCAATCTGAATAATCCTCGGCACGATTCGTAAAACCACCCTTGCTACTTTTGTCTTAACAATATCATGAAACATGTTAGTATGTGTCTGAAGAATTGTACAGCGTGCAAAGCACGATGGGACACGGGTTGTCTCGCAAAAAAAAAGAAAAGAAAAAAGGACAAAGTATGTGTGCATAATAAACATGGTTCTTCCAATAATATTGCGTCAGTTCTTGCCCTCCTTTTGTGCAGTGTAATAGCACTAGTTTACAGCCGATTTGTGCAGCAGATGCCACTATTTTTTCTTATGTAAAATGCCCCGCTGATTCCGAAAATCAGGTTTAAAAAGTTGTCTATAGATACGTTTTCGAGATATCGACAGGTGAACTTTTTACCTGTCTGTCAATAAGGTGGTCACACATAATCGTGAATCTCTCGCGTTGCGAATGACCGATATGGTCGAAAATTATCTTAAATTAAAGATGATTGAATCACCAACAAATTTACCTGACAAAATTTTCTGATCGGTTCAGTAGTTCGGGTGAAATCGATGGAGATATGTGAAAAAGTCATTTTTTTCGACCGAAATTGACAAAGACAATTCATTTATCATCCGGGAAAAATCGAAATCGCAAAAATGGGCTCAGTTTCTCAGTTCTTACGTTGAGTCTGCACTTTTACGAAGAAAACAAGGTGCTACTGAAGAAAATCTATGCATAAACCCCGAAGCTAGAGACAATTACGTGAAAACACTAAAATTTCATTTTTTCTCGTTTTTTGTGTTTTTTTCTTCATTTTATTGTGTTATTTCAATTTTTATTAAATCTGTACATTTAAATCTGTACATACAATTTTGAAATGCCTATATTTTTGACAATTAGACCATGAAGGGGAAGGATAGAACTCTATTCTGTTTTTTCACATTTTTAAAATTGCGCCCGTTGTTAAAAAACTGCATTTGTTTAAAATAATTGCACAAAAATGGTTAAAAAAATTTGTTTCTGAAACTGAAATAATTTTTTCTCAAAACTTCAATGTCTTTTCTACAAATCGCCGTAAACCTCATCTCCATCCGTTTACTACTTCCATAGTTATAATTTATTGAAAAAAAAGTTAGCACTTACCTTCAAACAGCTGTAAAATCGACATTTTTCAAAATTGTCAAAAATCCTTCGAGATGTGTTTATATATCCCTAAAGACTACAACATATTCAAATTTCAGCCACATCCGAAATGTTACTCCAAAAAGTGTCCGATTTCGCGCGGAATGTCCCATAACTAACAAACAAAGCCTCAACCGCAATATCATTTTTCTTAATTTTCGTCTTATTTTGGTGTCTAGAATCGTCACTTAAGGGGAGAACCTGATTCAGGACGCTGAAAAAGGTGATTTTCGCGAACAGATGAATAAACTAGATATTTCTAGAAATTTAGGGGTATTTCGGAATAATATCCGAATTGTGAAATAGCGGGAAAAATAGAGCTTTTAATTTTTGCCCAAATTAAACAAACCGAAGTTTTTCGTAATTTTCATGAACTTACATTGTCGATGAATTAAAAAAATAAGAAAAAAGTCTAAAATTTACTAAATTGTAGTACTTTAAAGGAAAAGTTACAGTTTTGAGAACAAAATTTCGACGTTTAAATGCAAATATAGTTTAATTTAATTTTTTTATCAATTGAATGGTCATTATTTTACACTAAAAAGCCCTGTGAAATTCCACAGGTCAAATAGCTTTCTTGCTATCTCTCTCGTCAACTTAAAAAATGTTGTTTTGTAAAAAAGCATTTTATTATTTACAGTTTTCGGCCGGGCGCGTGTATACCTACTGTGCGACGCATAACAGACGCAACACTTCCGAAATATTTCGAATTTCACTCTGAAACTTTAGGAATATATTCTCTAAGAGTATTACTATCGAGTAAAGCAAAAAAAGAAAATCGAAAATTTCGACCCTTTAAAATAGGTTATCCCCTTAAATTTTCTCCCACGTGTAGCCGAACACCCTGTATAGACTATGCCACTGCTGGTCTTCAGTTTGAATCAGTAAAACCAACAAAACTTTAACGAGCACAGTCTTATTGGCAAATGCACCCAATTATAATGTATAGTGAAGATGTTCGGATAGAAAGTTATATTAATTAAAGTCAATATGGACTTCTGAGATGTCTGAGATGGAGAAATTAACAATCTCTGTCACAGAAATCTTGAATTTCAGTAAACAATATTTAAGTTTATATATCCAGCTTGAACCACCACGAGTGGTATCATTCATGGCAGAAAGAAGTCATGTTAAAAATGAAACGTTAAAGAATATTACATACTGATTTCCACATTTGAAATTTTTATTATTTACTTGTTACTTAAACATAACAATACCGATAACGATGCCTCGGATCAGAATATAGTAAAAAACTTTTCGATGCCTTCTTGGATTAAGATGTTGCATGTTCTGGTTATGTCCCCCAAAATTTGGGACACCCTGTATGTGCATATATCGACCGAATAAGATTAGAAGAATTTGTAAAAATACAATTATGTTCCTACTTTGTATTATATTTGTTATAAATACATTTGTTATTTTCGTGATACAAGATGCTCATAATTTTCGTGGTACACTAGTAAATCTACGCGTGTAACAGGATAACAACACGATTTAAGCTGGTGAATGTATTTATATGTATAGTATATCGATCGATTCTCAAAGTGGCGAAATATATCATTTTTATTTATTATCTCTTAGTTAATATACTATACACATAAAGCTCGTGTTTCCGTGCATCCTATTTAGTTGCCTTGACATGCATCTTGCGCCTGAAAACGTAAACAAATTCCTTGCTACAGAAATGGAATAGTCGTTTATTAATTATTCGGGCAAAAATCTCGAATATACTATAGTCGAATTAACGAAAGAAGGCGTCCGGGCGGCCCGTACGCCGGCGCGCGTGGGTCAGGAGAGACCCAATGCCTGCTCCGTACTTCGTGCGACGTTGCCACGTTGTGTAGCGGATCGGACGTCTCTTTCTATTTTCAAGCGAAACTGTGTCTCTCTCACTGGCTCGATAAAACAGATTCCTTCATCTACAAGTCACTCCACGCCAAATCGATCACATTTTTAGAGACTTTGATCAGAATGTAATATGTATTATGTGAATCACGTGAAATTATGGAAAGATTTCAGTCATTGTTTAACGGGTTTTGAACTTGATTACAAAATATAGGACTTTGAATTGTGCAATTTCTGCCTACGTTCGTGAAAAGATGCTGTACTTACGAGTTTCTATCTCGAAAACTATCCACAGCATTGCGTTAATCTTTCAGAATAAAGTTTCGAAATTGTAAAAGTATTTTTCATTTCATTTCCAACAGGAATTCGTTCCTTTAAACATGGCTTAAAAGTATTACTCTAGGACAGGCCTGTCCTTTACGGTGCAAATACCTCCTGAAGTTCTGGGACCCGAGCAACAGCCAAACGCGGGACTGTTACGTTGCTAACCACAGCATGGACTGCGGGAGAAGTGCATGAGTGTGCGTCTATGTAGGCTCGTACCACATAGACGTAGTAGGCTCGTACCACATAGACCCGCAGCCCATGCTGTGGTTAGCAACGTAACAGTCCCGCGTTTGGCTGTTGCCCGGGTCCCAGAACTTCAGGAGGTATAGTGCCTATCTGAGATATAGTGACTTAGGTGTGAAGTCCCTCAGCGGGGTCTTAGCCGACACCCTGCTGGGTACTTGCCGCTAAACGTGCCCCCCCTACTACCTCTTGCAGGACTGTATTTAGAGAAGACCAGGACAAAACCGGCGCCTTAGAGCCTTAGAGCCTTAGAGCTCTAGGTTATGTCCTGGTCTTCTCTAAATACAGTCCTGCAAGAGGTAGTAGAGGGGCACGTTTAGCGGCCAGTACCCAGCAGGGTGTCGGGTAAGACCCCGCTGAGGGACTTCAAACCTAAGTCACTATAGCTCGTATAGGCACTATACAGAGCCTGACATCAGACCCTGACGTCAGATGGGAAGCAGATCCCCAGCAGATCCCGCCGTTCGCCTGACACGTATAACAGCGCCATCTGGCGAACGGCAAGATCTGCTGCGGATCTGCTGTCCATCTGACGTCAGGGTCCTTGATGTCAGGCTCTGTACCTCAGAATGCAGCCTAATGCGGACACAGATGACTACGGATCTGACGTCAGGCTCTGCGCTCTCACGGCAGTCCCTGCTGCCAATCTGACGTCAGATTGCAGACATCTGGTTATCAGGGTAACTAGTCGAAAGTCATTGGCCAAGGCGTAGGGAGCCGCGTAGGGGAAGCACCAATCGCGAGCCTGGAGTAGCGGCAACGTCGCAAATTCTGGCCCCGGTCCCAAGGCGCCTCCTTTCGTTAATTCGACTATAATAGTTGGAGGTTCATTACTTTTCATTATAACATTAGCTTAAATGGAGTATTCCAGATGAGTCAATTGTTGCGATGACTCCGGGGCTGGAGACGGAGGTGCCGTAGCAGACATCGATGAAGACAAAGTAGTCGGTTTCGACTTCAATGGCGCCTTTGGAGGTAACGATCTCATTTTGTCACATGTCCTCATATTTGGTTCGGTCGATATGTTTCCACTGTGAGGGCGTCCTGAGCATCACAATTATGAACATCAAGTAAATTCCCATGCTTCTCTTTGTATATTTCCAGTTAGCTTTGAATAACAAATGCCAATGACTTTTGTACAGCAACTTACGAGTCGCAAGTACGTTGTACATGACTATAATAACCGACCCTTGGTAAAAATGTACTACCTTAACCACCTTGCGGATTAAGTGGGGAGCACTATTTAGGACGCTGAGAATAATGCGATTTTTAAGATTTTTTTTCTAAGAAACTCTTCAGTGGATCTTTCCCAAACTTTCAGGGTATTTTAGTTCCCATTCGAACAATAAAAAATATTTTTTTCGTTACAAAGTGGCCGGTAGAAATGGAGTTGCATTTTTGCGATTATGTTGTAGGCCCAATTATTCTCTGAAATAAAAAAAATCCAGGATTTTCTTATTTCTAATATAATTAAATTGTCAATGTACCTAATAAACGAAAACAAAAGTTAAAAATTGGCAAGTTGGTGGGACGTCAAAGAATAAGTTACGATTCTGCCCCAAATTTTTCGTACTATTTATGCAAAAAGAATTGTCTAATTTAATTTATTTATAAAAGTTTTAGGTCCATCTATGATGTAATTATACGAGAAATAAGAAAACACTTGGTTCTTTTGTTTCAGGGAAGAATTGGGGCCTCCAACATAATCGTAAATTTGCAATTCCGGCAGCTAGGCCTTACAAACGAGTTCACATATCTCCATTTCTACCGATCACTTTGTAAAGAAAAAATGAATTTTTACTGTTTGAATGCGAACTAAAATACCCTGAAAGTTTGGAAAAGATCCGCTTAACAGTCTCTTAGAAAAAAAATCCCAAAAATCACCTTATTCTTAAGGTCCTAAATAGAGCTCCCCCTTAACTCGAGTCTGACTTCGAGTAAACGAATGTGTGGTGCCGGAAAGGTCCACCCCGAGTCAAACTGGTAGTAACATTTTCCTTCATAACTTAGGAACCAGGCATCGTATTAACATGAGCCAAAGTGTTAGTGAAGTGAAATGACTGCTTTGTCCACGGTGCTGTGCACTTTCACGTGAAATTACATAAAATGTGTATACATTTGTTTTTGCCATCTATTTAAGTCTCTGACCCGTAATTTTCGACACGAGGAACTTCTTTATACCTCGATCGGTCATATAACTCTGAGCCATCCTATCTGCATGACAAGATTTTCTCAAGCAATGAAGAAGAAATTTACGTTTTCAAGGAAACGTTATATTTTATAATTATTTGAAAGTGCAGAAGCTTGTATAGGTACCGCGTAAATTAGAAAACACTGGAATCTGTATTCTGGAAGACTGAAAGGATGGGGGAATAAAAGACTATGTTTCATACGGGAGGCATTCATGAAACTAAAACATGAGAAAAAAATTAGCTGCTAGCTTTACCAGTTTCAAAGAACACATTTTACACGCCTATTCCTGTTTCCTTCGTACAGTTCTATTATAAAAATTCAATCGCTATAAATAATTAGTTTAAATAATTATTTTCGATTTTGCTAAACAGAAAAATTATGTTTTGATCAGTAAAGCATATTGAGCACTTAGAATCACTTTCTTGTAAGACTTATATGTTTTAAGATTTTATTTAAAAAGAACATCAATTTTGCTGCTGCGCCTCTTTTTGTAATTGTCTACAGAGCGGAATACGAATGAAAATTTTCTCAAAGGAAAATTCATCTTGACCAAACATTGTGACAGGATATTTTATTGTTAGGTATAGGTAGTGTTCTCAAAAGTTTGCCTATTTCGTAAATTTCAAACAATTTATGGATGTTCATTTTGCATTATGAACAAGAGAACTATCTGAGAAGAGCAACCCCGCCAACAATGAGTTTAAAGTAGTATACCTTGGCATTTAATAACTTTTACTTTCCTTTTAACTGGTTCAGCATTCTTGAGAAAATCCCTGGTGCGTTGTCTTCTGCAGGCTTCTTGTCTTCGTTGTCGTCATTATTGGGATGCCGACGCAAAATGCGACTCAAAGACCCTGCTCGAGGATGGAACAGCTTTTTGGGAGAGCCATCTTTATCTACAAGCTTGAGCATTCTACCCAAAGAGTTACTTTTGTCTTTCCTTGGAGGTTCCTGTGTGCAGTCCTCTACTGACTTAATCGGATTCTAATAAGAAAGATTAGAAGTAAAATTGATTAACAAATAAACAACGGTCTCAGCCACCATGGCATAGGTTCTAATAAACGTTCGAAATAATTAATACGTTGTGTTTCATAATACTTTTGGGATATCAATAATTAAATGGGAAATGAAGAAGTAGTACAGTACTAAATATAGAAATATTTTTATTCAATGCCCTGGTTGCATAAGATGTTGTATTAAATAATGATATACATTAATGTATATATGTGTAGGAACTGTGTGTTTTAATTTTAATGCAACTGACTAAGTACTTACACAGGCGCGCCAAAGCGTGTTCTACCCCTGTGCAGTCAGTTGCATTAAACCACACAGTTCTTACTTCGACGGAGAAAACGCGAGTGCAACACGCGGAGTATAAAACGTCCCTGTGTCTGAGGCCTCAATCAAATAATTTCCGACTTTAGTTTGCATTTGAATAAGCATCTCTTAAAATAATCCGAAAAATAATTTCTCATGTGGTGGTCTTTGAGGCGCAATGCTCGAAGTCAGAACAATTCAGTGATGAACGCTGTTAAAGTAAATAAAATGATTGTTTTACAATTTCACTATTCTACTTTACGTTATTAGTTCACAATAATAAACCATTGAAAAAAACTCAAAATCATGTTATTTTATTTGTAACAATTAACTGAAGAAAAATATTATTTTGAAAAAAATTATTGTGGTTTTGATGCAAAATAAGGTTACCCTTTCTACTTTGAGGCCTCAATCAAATAATTTCCGACTTTAGTTTGCATTTGAATAAGCATCTCTAAAAATAATTTGAAAAATAATTTATGATGTGGTGGTCTTTGAGGCGCAATGCTTGAAATCAGAACAATTCAGTGATGAACGCTGTTAAAGTAAATAAAATGATTGTTTTACAATTTCAATATTCTACTTTACGTTATTAGTTCACAATAATAAACCATTGAAAAAAACTCAAAATCATGTTATTTTATTTGTAACAATTAACTGAAGAAAAATATTATTTTGAAAAAAATTATTGTGGATTTGATGCAAAATAAGGTTACCCTTTCTACTTTACTATACCTATTTTAAAGGTAAAGTAGAAAGGGTAACCTTATTTTGCATCAAATCCACAATAATTTTTTTCAAAATAATATTTTTCTTCAGTATAGTAAAGTAATTCAAATCTTATTTTTTGTTTTGTATTGTAAATAAGTTTTGTAAACAATTCACGAAAATTAGTAGCTTTCAGGATGGCGTTACAGTACAAGTTCGCTATTGGTAGTAGTAAATCGCTTACCACACCACCATCTATGTTCAGGAATGATTTATTCCCAACGGGCGTTTGTGAACGTAGCTTAAACATTTTTCCCATTCTGTTAAGCGTGGCCATCTTCAATTTTCTGGCATCTTGTCTGACAGTCTCAGTCCTCGACAGTCTTTGTGTTAATTCTGGAGATCCTGCTTTCTCTTTGGAACAGATCTTTCCGTCGCTTGAACCTAACACAAACAAATTGAAATCATTTTAGTGTTGAAAGTGACGTTTCATCCTCGTAATAGCTGCTCTCCTTCAATAAGATATCATGAATCATTATTTTTTGCTTCAATTGTTCTTTACAGTAAGCTCTCGCTATGGGCGCGCGCTCGGGCTGGTGGCGAACGCTTAACGCATAGCGCCGACGATTCCGAGCCGTCGACAACGCGAGAGAGGGACAAAGTATCAACGTTTCTCTTTTTCGTAGGCCAGGCATGGGATGTAAGTGAACGCAGCGGCCGATTTTCGAAGGCAACGCCTCCTTTCTCCCGCCGCGCGTCTTAGCCTCCGCGGCGGCTAGGTTCGTGGAGCGCCTCAGGCCCGTACTATATGAACCGCGCGTGGCGCATTGGGGCGACACCGTATCAATAGGTTTCCACATCACGCATGGGGGTACTATCATCAAAGAAATGTTGTGCTGAAGATCGCACAGTTCTTCTTGATGCTCGAAGGCTTGTTCCTCGATTTTTGCGGTGAGGGGATTCTCAAAGAGAATTAGATCATTTCTGAGCGAATCGAAGTCAGTGAAACTGATCGATCTGATCTGTCACCGATCGAAGAATGTGCAAATAATTATCATTTCTTTGATGATAGTACCCCCATAGGTGATGTGGAAACCTATTGATACGGTGTCACCCCAATGCACCACGCGCGGTCCATATAATACGGGCCTGAGGCGCTCCACGAACCTAGGCCGCTGCAGGGGCCAAGACGCGCGGCGGGAGAAAGGAGGCGTTGCCTTCGAAAATCGGCCGCTGCGTTCACTTAAATCTCATGCCTGTCGAAGGCGACGGTAACGTCGTGTCGAGTCTTTCGTCCCCTCTCGTTCGCTCTCGGGTTCTCTGACTCTCGATCGAAGAATTCCAAGAAGTGGTGGGAACAGCGACGCACGCTTAAGCATTGTTGAGATGAGCGCATAGCGAGAGTTTACTGTGTTGAGTACTTGGTCAATTTAATTAACGTCAAGTGACATGAAGGGCGAATTTAGAAAGAAATTACGTTACAATAAAATTGATTCTCTGTATATACTCCCTGTCATTTAAGAAGGAACCTGCCGACCGACGAGTTTAGACCGATTCTGCGCAGGTTGACGCTCATTGGTGCCGGGAGAAGCCACTATTGGCTGTATCCCCACCAACGCTTTCTCGGAGCCAATGAGCTCATTCTGCATGCGCGAAACGGGTTCCTTCTTAAATGACTTCTGGTGTAGGTATCGGATGTGCATACAGGGTGTCCCAGAATTGAGAGACAATCCGGAACATGCAATATCCTGATGCAAGACATCCAGAAGTCCTTTGCCGTTTTGGGAGCTGGGGCTTCATTCTAGAGATATTAACAACTGAATGTTAGTAGTGGAACCTCCGGGCGCGGAGTTTAAAGCCGAAAGACCTGAGCACGGAGCAGTGACACCTAGCACGCACGCGCAGGAGGCACGCGTAGATACAGATCGATACAGACCCACGCACAGTAGAATCCGATCGCACTAGTTCAAACTGCGAAAATGGGTTAGTGGCGCTATCCCATCATGCTTCTTGCATCAGGATCTTGCATGTTGCAGATTGTCCCTCGATTTTGGGACAACCTGTACCTATATTATTTCGAACAACTTCAATACTGTCTTTTATTTGAATTATACATATACATAGGGTAAGTTCGGTATAGATCG
This sequence comes from Andrena cerasifolii, assembly GCF_050908995.1. Classification (NCBI taxonomy): domain Eukaryota; kingdom Metazoa; phylum Arthropoda; class Insecta; order Hymenoptera; family Andrenidae; genus Andrena; species Andrena cerasifolii. Next base: position 3,501,492 of record NC_135119.1, on the reverse strand, counting down.
ACCACCGGGAGAGTTCAGCCAGTGTTGATAGTTTAAGACTGATGCAAGAGAGGGCGCTGTGTGTCACTGACACGAAACAAATGAATGCGCTTGTTGTTTATCTCACATTCACCATTGTCACAAACCCACATTTGAATTATAAGATACAGTTAAGACTTGATGCGAGGCTAAAAAGTATTAGACCAAGTTATAGTGCTGAAGATATTTGAAAAACAGGTAAGTTTATTTACACTCTTCCGATATTGGGGGATATAATATGCATAAAACTACAGTGTAACACCAACAATACGTATGTATTCGTTTTTAATTTTTTTTTATTAAGTGGTCGATCACTCCTTTGATTATGGGATAGTCCGACCACGTTAATGCGGGACCAGGAATCCGAACAGCGACGTAACCCTAACCCTTACCCGGTTAACTAAGGAAGGTTTCTGTAACCCATACTAACCGCGAGAGAACGGTTTTTAAATTCTAAAAAGAATCAAAGTAATCGGGTTAACCCGCTACGAGCAGGTTACTAGTAAAATAAGACAGTCTAGCCTAGACTAGACAGTCGCTTACAGCAAGTCAGTGATATGTGAATCTACAGGCAATACATATTCAGATAAAATGAAAACACAATGTTTAAAATATACGAGTATATAATCCATGCAGGATTGATTAATTTTAGAGGGTTGTTAGAAGCGGAATTTATACTTTATTTCTTAATCTTCAAGAATTACTCAGCCACAATATTTTTTTGCATTAATATCTACTACATCCGTGTACGCGTTTCGCCTTATAGCTTCCATTGTTTAATATTTTGTAGCATTCGAATATTTTCGATACCTAAGCTTTAGAAAATAGGCAGAGGTCCCGTAATCTGGTAGACAGTCGGTCTCGTACGTGCGGCAGGTACCACCGATGCACCGAACAACCGGGACGTAAACGCGCACTGTGGCGAACGGTGTGAGATTTTGGAAAAAAATCGGCCGACAGCGCAAATCGTGACCGATTTCAATAATTTTTTTTTTAAAATACTCGTAAAGGACTCAACAATAACGGAGCACTGCAATAAAAACCATATCTGTTGGTCTAATCTATAGAAAACACTATTTAGCATAAGATAACATAAAAACATAAATTATGCAGATTAAAGATATTAAAAATTAATTTTGGATAAATTTAGTATTAACTATAAAAAAATATACTTTACGTTTACAAAATTTATGTTTTAAATAAAGTATATAGCTGATTTAAATCTTATATTTTTAAATTATATTTAAATTCGATTAATTTTAATTTTATTTTTAATATATAAATTTAAAAATAATTTTTCAATAATTGTAATTCGGAGTAATTAGAATCGAATATTTTGTGGTAACTATTTTTATAATATAATTTAATAATATAAGATTTAAATCAGCTATATAGTTTATTTAAAACATACATTTTGTAAATTTAAAGTAAACTTTGTATTTTATAGTTAATATTAAATTTTCAAAAAATTAATTTTCAATATCTTTAATCTGCAAAATTTATTTATTTATGTTGTTATGTTATGTTATGCTGAGTACTTTGCGAGAATTTAAAAAAAATTATTGAAATCGGTCAAGATTTGCGCTGTCGAGCGATTTTTATCCAAAATCTGACACACTGCGTCGGCAAACGCTCGCGAATTCGGCGCGACCAAGTTAATCGTTCACCTCGCATATTTATTACTTTCACGTGCATGCATCACACTACCAAGTTGTCCGATATTGAAATAAAATTCATCTCTATTTGGAAACATGGTTACAACTATGTTTTTCACCGTATCAAGAGACACGGTAGTGTTCGCGCCAAGTATATATAGGTATATGCGCAGCGCGAGCACTACCGTGGCTATATTACGCCGAGCAGTTTTTGGAAAAACCCTGAGATTACTGAATCTCAATAACGGCTGATTCGATTAAGTTTTGAATGCTCTTAATGGATAGCTTGGGTTTGATTTACATAAGAAAAGTGTCTCCGTTTTGTTCCTACGTGCCTTATGAGCTGAGATAAATAAAACAAGACAACACACCACTGAGACAAGAAAGAAAGAAAAAGATTTTAATGCAATTTATACACATTTATTCAGTTTAGCAACACCAATTCGGAGAGCAGCGCCAAATATTTTGAATAAAATATTTATTCGTATTAATATATTTATTTGTATAAAAATATATCTGCTTAATATTATTTAATACATTTTGTTCTTTGTATAAATAGCCATTGTGATAATTGGCGCAATTTTTGTGTATCATTACTTTTGTAAAGTTAAATATAGCACATTGATAAATTTATATTAATTTACGACAATGTTTTTAAATAAGATTCTTTTTGATCGGATTATATACTTGGCGCTCTTTTTTCACTTTTTTTTTTAAAAGGTAATTTTGTGGGGTTACTGTAACCGCATTAACCCGGTAAAAGGGTTACGCGGGTTACAGATGAATTCTGTTACCCGATTAGGCGGGTTAGTCGACGATACGGCGTACCGAACCGGGTATGGGTTAGAGTTCGGTTCCCTGTGCGGGACAGTCCGACCGCATTAATGCGGGATAGTCCTCCCACGTTAATGCGGAACAATCCGACCACATTAGTTAAATATGCAGTGTAACTATCTCGAAAAATATGAATGGTACGAAAAATTGTTTCAAACGAAAGTTGTAAGATGTCGAGGGGGGCATAACATGTTCGTATTTTATATTTCTTATTCTTGTAACTGACATCGAGACGTTTTCTGAACACTACCTACATGTGTCCTGTTTGCTGTATTCGATAATATCGTTACAGATTAAGAAATGCCTACGATTTATAAAAGAAAAAGTGATAGAAGAGCTAAATGGAATGGCAACTGCTTAAAAAAGCAATAGAATGTGTTGAAAATGGTAGAACGGGTGTAAATGCAGCCGCTCGAAATTTTGGAATTCCTAAATCAACCCTAAAAAATAAGAGAAGAGAATTAGAAAGTCTCATACAAGAAACCAAAACAGACTTGGACCGTCATCATGCTAGGAGATGATGCAGAACTGGCACTGCTGTGCCACATAAAAACACTACAAAGATTTGGATTTGCACCAAATCGAAACTCCTTTAGAACATGGGCTTTTCAATTGGCGGAACAATTGAAATTGAAGCATGTGTTCAATAATGAAAACGAAAAAGCCGGGTATGATTGGCTAAATTCATTTTTACGGCGCCATCCTGACCTGTCCATCAGGAAAGCGGAGGGAATTTCTATCGCTCGGGCTACTGGTACGAATCGGGAGACTTTTAAACAATATTTTAGACTATTAGAACGAATTCTCACTCACAGTGGACTCCACGAGAAGCCTTCAAATGTTTTTAACATGGACGAGAACGGTTTGCAATTAAACAATCGGCCAACACACCTATTAGCCGCAAAAGGGTCTAAAAATGTATCGTCATTGACGTCGGGTGAGAAGGGCGAAACAATTTTGGTTATTGCTTGCTGCAATGCAGAGGGGACGTTTCTGCCACCCTACTCAATATTCAAGGGGAATAATATGAAGAAAGAATTTCTAGATGAAACGTCAGCTGGCTCGCAAATTGCCATGTCACAGAAATCGGCGTATGTCAGTTCTTCCATTTTTAAGGATTGGTTGAAATTACATTTTCTGCCTCGGAGGCCAGCGGCAACAGTGTTGCTAATTGTAGATGGCCACACTACCCACACCAATTCGGTGGAAGTGCTGGAGAAGAAATATTGTGAAGAGCATAACATAAATCTACTTTGTTTACCGAGTCACACGACTCACTATCTACTAGATAGGTGATTTTTTAAATCGTTGAAGAATAATTACTACGCGGCTTGTGTAATGTACTGACCCTTTGTTATCGTTTTTCTCTGACGTTCTCTGTAAATATGATTCACACTAACTACCCAAATGCTGCGTAAATGTAAATACTGCGTCATCCCTGCTACCCATCGTTATCTTAGCCAATGCGTCACCTATCCAAAATCCTGCAAGTCTGCCCTATCCCGTCATCCCCTCTCTTACATTCAGACACCTTTAAAACTCATCACAGTCCCTTATCGTACAGCATTCAATCCTCATATTGAAAAAACCGAAAAGAAAACAGAAATATAAACGAGAATTTGTTCTCTAAAAATTCAGACCCAATTGTGCAAAAAAAATCGTCCAAATTTAATTCCCTATATTAAACAGTACCTACTGTATAAAACTAGTTGGAATCCATGTTTTTCTACCTTGATGGATTTTAACTGTTTCGTATGGCATTTCGAAATGCAAACGCGCAGATACATATACATGTACAAGTGGTCCTGAGTGGTATTAATATGCACTTTAGGGATTATGCTTGATTTCCCAGAAAACGATGATGAATATGTTGAATATTGATTTGTGCCAATTAGCAGCATAGATCAGGAATCTCTAGATATTAATAATAATTATTCGAAAGAGTGTATCTGCAACTTTCGCTCAAGGCTGCCGTCTCATTTTTTTTATGGTCAGGATCGATCGAAGCGTCGCATGTAAACAGACGGACCCTAATGAAACTACTGCGGTCGATAAGAAGAAATTCTACAGAGGCGACATCTCCAGGTACTCTATGTAGACGAATTTGTTACGCATAGTTGCCACATTTTCTGTTCTCTCCGTCTCTGCCGCGCTGTTGCCACTGTTCCTTCTATCGAGAAGTCTTGAAGGAATACGGCACGAGAGCTGCGTCTAGCGTCAGAGCGTCAGAGCCTCGCTGAACGTAAAGGAGGATAGCAATAATGAAAGATAGAGAAGTTAGGTTGTGAAGGTGGAAACATGTCAATGAAACAATACTAATTTGCGTATCAATAGTTTTTATTTATACGTAGAAGGATGTAATATTTTATATAATCAATGTGCAATTTCAAAGCATACAATTTGAATAAGGTACATCACCGAAATGTAACACGCCGATCGTAATGAAATTTATGAATGCTGTAATTCTTCTAAAAACGTGTGACGCTTTCTTTTTTATCTAAATATACATCAAATTATCTTTTGTATCAACAAGAATTGTCTGTTGTTTAAATACAAATTTAATAACGTAATCATTTTTTTAAAACATCAATTTGGATAAAAGGTATATTTCAATTTAGTACTTTTGTACATGCTTTTCTTCGGAATGGTTATTCCACGGTTGTAAAAATTTATCAATATAAACTGGAGATCAGTAGGTACTAACAATACGTATATTTTGGAGTGTCTCATTAAACGATTTTATTCAGCTACGATCCGCTGTTTGTTTGTATGTTTGATTCAAATCTGGAAACTCAATTTTAATCCTGTCACGTCCTGGGTGGCGGAGGTTAGGTCTATGACAATGTGGGATCGTAAGGGAATATTAGGCGCGAAGGCATTCTTCGTAGCACTTGGGAAGTAAGTATTTCAGCCGCGAAGGCGAGCTTCGTAGCACTGAGGGTCAGTTGGATTTCAGGCACGAAGCCGAGCTTCGTAGCACTGAGGATGAGCAGGATTTCAGGCGCGAAGGCGAGCTTCATAGCACTGAGGATGAGCAGGATTTCAGGCGCGAAGGCGAGCTTCGTAGCACTGAGCGATCAGGGAAGGTTTAGACACTTCTCGCGCACCAGGGTGACACCCGTTAGAGCATAGGCGCGGGTACTTAACGTCTCGGTAATTGGATTTAGCGCTGCATTAATATAAGAACCAGTCCATAATATTTCTTTGAAATACGTCTAGACATATGGTCGTACAAGACCCATGCGAAAGTACGTCTGGTAAACACTGTAAGAACTCTCACGTTCGCGAACCGAAATCAGCTGTTGCAATAGCCTGTCTTGATTTGGAGTCTTCGTAACCGAAGGATAGAAACAATAATTTGAAGCGTGATTTAAAATTAAACTGTTTATTCAATTTGAAGCATGAAAATATGCCATGCACTGTTAATGCGATAGCTTTTAGGTTTTATAATAAGGCGTTGGACGATAAGCATTAGCACATAACGTTTATATAAATGGTAAGTAATAGCAATATATGTGTGATCATGAAACACATAAATATTAGTAATGTGAATATATATATATATATATATATATATATATATATATATATATATATATTGCAATAAACAAATGATAATAGTGTAAAGCAATAAGCGTTAGTAAGCAATATAATAATATAAATCAATAAATATTAGTAAAAATAATAATATGGAAAAATAAACGTTAGCAATACAAAATGATATATATATATTTAAAATAATATGTATGCACTGTAGGGTTTTAATCTTAAATAGCGTACTGTTTCGCGGTGTTGATTCCGTAGAAGAGAGATACGGCCTGTGGGGCCCTTGTATTTATATGGTTCGCCGGAATGTCAAGTATGAGGGGTATGCGCGGTATGCACTATGACTCATGTGCGAAATATGCATCAATAATTAGAACGTGTTGATGACTCATGTACGAAATATGTGTCGCAATAGGACTTCCAGGGTTTTTATTTGGGGATTTCAAAACGGGGTACTCCACCTACTGGATGGATTTTGGGTGGTTTGATTGGAAAGGAGTTTTGGTGGCTTTGATTTGGAGGGTTGTAGATAGGGGTGAGACGTGGTCTCGAGTTTAGAGGGTTTTCGGGGCGAGGGACTTGTTTAAATTTAAATATGAGGGAGGAATTCGTGTCTCCTAGGGCGAAGAGGGGGAGGGGATTTCGTTGTTGATAAATAGTTGACCATCTCGAGATGAGGACCGCTTAGGTACATCGCCTAGATGGTCAGTGGTTGGCGAAAGGGGTAAGAGTTGAAATTTAAGGATTTCGGTAGAGTTGTGAAGTGATTTATAGGAGAGATTTTAGTTAATACCGCGCGAAGAATAGTGGGACGTCACAATCCACTTCCAACCATCCAATTGGTTTGAAACTTTGCAGGGGTGCGTAGTTTGGATGACAATACAAAATTATGAAAAAAATTCCGATGGGGTGAAAAAATTACCCAGTCACCAATAAATAATAACCCACAACCACAAATCCAATCGACTTAAAATCAACCATTCTTTACTAACTATATTTTTAAACTAGTTTAAGCTGTGAAATGTAAATCCACAAACACTAAAAACTAGAAAATAAAAAAAATATACAAACAAAATTTATAATAAACGATTTTATTAAAAATGCAATAAAAACTAGAAAATAATTACTTTCTTGTACTACAATTTCAATGGTGATATAGGTACTACGAACGCCTGCAAAGTTTTAGTTTCACTATTCGTACATACGTGGCGGATCATTTCTCGATAAATTATGTATTTTCGGTAATCGCGATGCGACTGGCGTCCCGAACGCAGAAGCTTTTTGTCGTTTTCGTAAAGAACGCGAGTGGCTGACTTCAACTCGTTTGGACTTGTGGTTATGGGCTACTAGCTTTACTACTCGGCTTCGCCCCAAATTTTGATTTTGATATTATAAAAAAAAAATTAATTTTTTTTTTTTGAAAATGATCTTATTCATTTGGATTAGTCAGGCACAAGGAACTGGGGCACATTTCGTGATTCCAGAGTTTATCGTTCGAATGTTTTTAGGCGACAGACAAACACACAAACATATAGAATAAAGTGACCAGATATTTTCTGTTCCAATGCGGGACAAGCAAGCAAGCAAGCAAAAAAAAGGGTTAACAGATCCGTGAAGAGATCTTTTCCGTAGTTAATTAAAGCATTTACAATATATTTAAAAATACATACTTGTGATTATAAAGTGATACATTGAAACGAAATTAAAAATATTTCTTTTTTCACAATAAAAAAGGAGAGGAAACAGTAACTTTATGCCACTGCGAAAATGTAAAAGGTTACATGTCCAATCCGAGACACTTTGCGGGATACTTTTCAATGCGGGACGTCTGGTCACTTTAATATAGAAGCTATCTGCTTCATATATTAAGATATTTATTGATGACTGTGTAATTTTTTCATCCCTTCGGGTTAATTTTTTGAAAAATATTGTATTGTCATCGAAACTACCGCACGCCTGCACAGTTCCAAGACAATTGGATAGTCGGAAGTGGGTTAGGATCCATTTCGGTTGGAATGGACAATCCTACTAATATAATAAATGCGAAACTGTGTTTGGATGTTTGGATATTTGTATGTATGTTACTCAATCCCGTCGTAACTACGCAACGGATCTTTCAGAAATATTGTATACACGTAGTCTAGGATCGGGAATAACATATAGGATACTTTTTATCCCCACTTTTTTAACCGATCTGGACCAAATATTGCGTAATTACTCTTTAAACACTGTGGAACATATAGGCTACCATGAAATCTGGACATCCCTCCCCTCCCCCCTATTTCACCCCCTTGATGTCCTGTGGTAATCAAAGTTTTACTCGGGCAACGCCGGGTACTTTAAGCTAGTGTCGTGTATACGGTTCATTCCATGCCAAGCGGATCACTTTGAACACTCAATGTCTGAGATTTTGTTCAAATTGAAACATGTTATAGTGCATGCGAAGATAAGAGGGGTTCAAGTTGTCACATTTTGCCACATTCAAAATTGTTTTATAAATTCAGACCCTCAAAGTACAAACCTTCAATTGATTTTTTGAAAATTACCTTTCGAATTTGGATGCTATCATGCGGCACTCGTCGACCAGTTGGACGATATCATGTGGCAGTTATGTGGAACACTGGAAGATTACTGAAGCTGAAGAAATCGGCCGTAAATCCTCCTTATTTTCACATGGACTCTAACCTATTTCAATTTGAACAAAATCCCAGGAGTTTATCCAGATATTATCTTTGCCCATCTCTGTTCTCCAGCCGCTTCGCCGTGATTCATTCAAGCCTCCCTGTCGACGAAATAGTAATAGGGGAAATGCGGCAACAGCGCGATGCGACTCTCCATACGTATCGGCAGCTATGTCTTTCCTACATTTATCGGCTAGCTTGGACTTCCACCGGTTCTGATGGTACATGGCGCGAACATACCATCAGCGCCGATGACGGAGAATCCTTGAAGCCTCATTCTGTCATTTCTCGAGTCTGTCTCAGTACACGATTCATAAATTCATTATTATTTCAACGTACGCTGCTTATTAGCGTTCAAACGCACCAGACCACCTTGCACGAATGTCTACTGGAGACAACTATACCCGCAAAAACTTCCTTTTTGCCGATTCCAGGACGAAAGTTGGTTGAAACGATTTGTTTACTACATCGCGGATACGTATACGCTGCTGGTACGTGGCTCGAATATACCACTAGCGCCAGTAACGGAGAAGCCTTGAAGCCTCATTCTGTCAGTTTTCGAGTCATAAATTCATTATTATTTCAACGTACGCTGCTTATTAGCGTTCAAACGCACCAGACCACCTTGCACGAATGTCTACTGGAGACAACTATACCCGCAAAAACTTCCTTTTTGCCGATTCCAGGACGAAAGTTGGTTGAAACGATTTGTTTACTACATCGCGGATACGTATACGCTGCTGGTACGTGGCTCGAATATACCACTAGCGCCAGTAACGGAGAAGCCTTGAAGCCTCATTCTGTCAGTTTTCGAGTCATAAATTCATTATTATTTCAACGTACGGTGCTTATTAGCGTTCAAACGCACCAGACCACCCTGCACTGATGTCTACTGGAGGCAACTATATCCGCAAAAACTTCCTTCTTGCCGATTCCAGGACGAAAGTTGGTTGAAACGGTTTGTTTACTACATCGCGCACACATTCAAGGCTCGGTGAGACGGCAGCCTTAAATTGAGGTATTGCCGCCAGCTAGCACAAAAATAGTTTATTTATATGTATATTAAATAAGAAAGTCATGTCTGTATTGAAACTGAAGACATAACAGTTTATACTCCGGACGTAGTAGGTACATATGTGAAATCGATGCTTGATTTTGTGCGTAGGGGAGACCGGGGCTGGTAGGCCAGTTTTTCAGTTTTTGATTTTTAAAAAATTATGTGGACGAAATATCATTAAACCGGTTAGTGTATTTGATAGGGCATACATTTGGCTATCTGATTAAATTATTAAAGTTGACTCAATGTGAAAACAATTAAGGTACTTTAATGTTTGTCTAACATCTTCCATGCTGGTGAACCAGCTCCATGATCGAGGTTGGTTGACTTACAGTGTGGGGTAGGTTGACTATAGGTACAATCAGTTAAGAAAATGTTATTAGCAACTTATGTCAGTGGTAATAAAATAACACAATGTCACAAGAGTTGTTTCATTAGAAAATATTAATTTCTTTCTCTTATATTTTAATAATAAACTGGAAAAATTTTCAACTTAAACATAAATTATAATGTATTTATAACATAGTGAAATTTAAACAAAAAATAAAAATCGCTTTCTGAATAACAAAATAACAATTTAAACCTTATTGACGTTATTAGTCAACCAGCCCCGACCGATCATTTTGATTTCAACAATCTATATAACCTTCAATTATTTACGTATAATCAAAAATACAATGTCAATAGATCGTCTAACAGACAAACTTTAAAATAGTTCCTTACCATTTATTCTATTGTAACTATATAGAGCGTGAACAAATAAAATCTTTAAGAAAAAATATTTATTTATATAGTCAATTTTTCGACAAACGCTGCTAACTGTTAAAAAACGTGCGATCGTGGGGTCGGACATAAACGCATGCCATTGTAGAAGTGACTTCTTTCCGCAGTAGAACATATGTCGGTGCAAAGTTATTCACAATTAGTCAAACTACCCCTTCAGACAACCAGCCCCGGTCGCCCCTATCTACTAAAGTCTCCTTTGGAGTTTATGGAATATTATTCACGTTTCTCATAAATATTTAGACACGTTTTTATCTAGATTTAATATTTAACCTAATACGATTTATATAAAATACCGCTGGCATAACAAAAAATACTAAGAGTCATTTATCTCAGAACCAATTTTTCACCAGATACGCCCTTTCGAATTACCACGGCAGATATTATAATGCACATGTAATTTCTTGCACTTGCAATTAGAGTATGTAACGCGTAGCACGCGAATAAAATATTATTCCTTTTTCAATTGGCATTCGTAAATGACAAGTTGTCCTTTCCGCTCGAGAACGTGGTTTACACGGAATAACATTTGATCAGAATTACAAAGAAGGGAAAAAAACAAAAATGTTAAAAACCCAACAGCCTGTTACGCTTGTGTCAGATCGTATAAACTTTTACGATTTTTTGCGCAAACTTCTCGCGAGTTTTTACGCGAAATCGTAAAAGCTTGTATGATTTCAGGTTATTTTCTTGTGTTGATAAATGTGTTACTGCACAGTATGCGTTTGCCAATTTCAGCGTGGGACTAAAGAGTAACGATTAGGGAATCACAAGGGATTAATCACAATATTAATTTCTTTAACTATTTAAAAAAGAACTATGTTTTTGTCCATGCAAAAATAAAATTGATTATTTACATACTATACATAATGATATCACTTCTCAAAACAAAAAATATAAATAACACTGCTCTTTTAGTTATGCTAACAATGAATTATTTGGAGAGTTATCAGGAAGTAACGAAATTAATAAATACGAATTATGTACATAACATTTGGATTTTGAAGTGGAATAATATCTGCAAACAACTGCTCGTTATGCGTGTCATGTTAAATTATCCTTTTTGATTAATGTATTGTAATTATCTGATGACACTAAGTAGTTGTAAATACTAGTTATTAATGCTACTATAATTATTTATCTGCAAATAATATGGATTATAATAAATGCACATGCAATTATGTTAAAAACCATTTAATTTTTTTTTTATTTACATATACGTAGTAGGTATTTATAACCAGGTTTGATATATGTTGATTCAATTCATAATAAATCACAAGTGAATTATAATTTTTTGCAATTCTAATTATTTTTATCATTTCTACTTCGAAGGTAGTCAACTACTTAGGGTATTTTACTATTTGTTCTTGTTACATTATGAATCAATCGTCGAAAAGGCAGATTAAATTCAACTAAAACAGTATGCGCAATCGGAATTCGATTCGCGTATTATCGTACATACAGGGTGTCCCACTAAGGAGTGGACAGCGCGATATCTCTTAAAGTATTGTCGATAAAAATATAAAAAAAATAGGGAATTGCATGGTTCGAGGGGGCCCATTTATTAGCGCGAACGAATTTTGTTTTCGATTATTATTTTAAAAGATACGATGGTCAAGTTCGGTTTTTCAAATGGAACTATTTTTCTTGAAGACCTGAGTTGATAGTGCGTTCCAAGACAAATTCAATAAGCTTTAATGTATACACTTTATTTCCACTGGTTTTTAAGATATTACGCTTGCAAATTTACTGATTTTCACTGCAAGAAACCCCTCTGGAATGGCAAAAACCGGGGGCGGTCTTACTGGCCCCACGGGTGGCACTGCCTGTTGAAATGGATACTTACCTGCCAAAGGTCTACGCCAGAAATGGCAGGCCCAAAGGCTGGACAATTCTTTTCCGTCAGAAATGCTACTTAGGTAGGTACATCTGCGGTATCGAGAAGCAAGTTGGATTGGTTCTGATACAATCTGCTCCCTATGGTTGAAATTTAGTCTAGCAACTTTCACTCCTCCTAACCTAACCAATCCAACTTGCATCCCTCCCAAAAGAACCGGCCATCCGAGCGTGGAAGCAAGTGCGAAATAAAAGTAACGATGCGCTTCTCGATACCGCAGATGTACCTACCTAAGTAGCATTTCTGACGGAAAAGAATTGTCCAGCTTTTGGGCCTGCGAACCCTGTCGTAGACCTTTGGCAGGTAGGTATCAGTTTCAACAGGCAATGCCACCCGTAGCGCCAGTAAGACCGACCCCGGTCCTTCCTATTCCAGAGGGTTTTCTTCCAGTGAAAATCAGTAAATTTGCAAGCGCAATATCTTAAAAACCAGTGGAAATAAAGTGTATACATTAAAGCTTATTGAATTTGTCTTGGAACGCACTATCAACTCAGGTCTTCAAAAAAAATAGTTCCATTTGAAAAACCGAACTTGACCATCGTATCTTTTAAAATAATAATCGAAAACAAAATTCGTTCGCGCTAGTAAATGGGCCCCCTCGAACCGTGCAATTCCCTATTTTTTTTATATTTTTATCGACAATACTTTAAGAGATATCGCGCTGTCCACTTCTTAGTGGGACACCCTGTATGTACGTAACTACCTACAGCGTCAGTTACAAGTTGGAAGTATGAAACCAGGTCTTACTAAATGTGCACAACGTAACTGTACGAATATTTAGTAAAGCTAATAGTACAAAAGTGTAATCTCACACTTTTGTCACATATTTTTGTAATTTTACAATAGGTATGCTTTTACTTTAAATTAATGAAACATGTACACATGATATGTACTAACCGAAGAATTACTTCAAGTTTCATGGTTAAAGGGGAATTGTCTGTAATCTCAATGGAGGTATATTTAAGTTAAACTAAATATAGTATATGACGTTCGAATTTTTATAAGCAACTAGCATCGCCCGTCTCGGCTCGCCCGAAACATTAGCGTGACTGATTCATAATCTGTAATCTGCAATCTGTAAACTCGAGAGCCCTCGGCCACTTATTCCCGCCGCGGTGCTGTTTTGCAAGCGAGAAGCGCTCGCCCGGTCGCCGCCTGGCGGTCGCGTCCCGAACTACTATTATTTAAAAATCAGTATTTTAAAAAAATAAAAACGTTAGAACCTTCCTCTCGCAAAGACGAACAAAGCGATGTAACACACTTGTGCGTACAGTTCATATTTACTGAGAAACCGCATTTCAAAGTATGCAACTTCAATTTTATATAATAGTATAGATATTGTAAGAAATGCAACACAGAACCATATTAAATAATAGCAAATATACCAGGGAACTTCTAATGAAAGCATTAAGTTTTAATTTTTTCAAATTTGTTCATTAAAAAAATCGTTTGACACATTCTCATCCCCCTTTAAAATGACGGTAATTATTTACAAAAGGGCAGTCATCGCCGATTTCGATGATCATGAAATATGTTTTCGGGGGCATGATTCTGAACAACTTTCCCCTATACATGATGCAGTCGCTTGGCTTTTCGAGATATTCGCAAAAAACTATGATCGGTAATTGATTTGGGTTGGATGGTTTAGTACAGGGTTGACTAACTGGTGGCTCCTCCGCCTTGCTGCCAGTGATGCCAGAATTGTGGGACGTGGGACAAATGCTTACTCCCACTATGACCTACCGTCGTCTCCCACTATGGCCTACTGTCGTCCCCCACTTTCTTCCCATTGCACTGCACACAAGCATATCCCTACTCCTGCCCATGTGAGCTGTCTATTGGGTTGCCGAGCACACGGAGAGGAGTAGGGATATGCATGTGTGCAGTGCGATGGGAAGAAAGTGGGGGACGACGGTAGGCCATAGTGGGAGACGACGGTAGGTCATAGTGGGGGTAATCATTTGTCCCACGTCCCACGATTCTGGCATCACTGCTTGCTGCTACGCTGAACGGCCCCCCTCCATACTTACCAGACTCTGACGATCGCAGTCGAAAAGAGAAGGAAAGAAGGAGAAATCCACTGCGATCGTCGTCAATAGTGTATTCGTGGGAAAAATGAAGCACAATTTATTTTTAATACCAGAAAATACTCATTTTAAATGTGCGTAAAATTTGATCACCTGTCTATATTTAACTTTTGAAATCAGGATTCAAGGGTCTAGGCCTTAGAGAGTTAAACAAAATTCAACATATTTTTGAATTATGAATTTTATATGATAATAAAAAAGGAGTAAAGATAATATTATGAAACGGGCAAATTCCTACGCAAGAAATTAAAAAAATTGATATAACAATATTTTCATTAATAGTATTTTATTTATATTTATATTCATTTAGCTGACTGTGCTTTGAACATTGTGTATCGCGTAAAATGCCAACAAAAATTGTAGGTTATGCGACACACACGCGACGCGATTGAACACGATTGAAGCTCGCAAGTACTACCAACTACTGCACGAGAATATTTTCTCATTGAGCTGCGTTGCCACGATCGCAAGGAATTTCCGACTCATGAAGATTATGTATATATAAAAGTTTTATTAATATAATTACGATATATATGATCAACACTCACCAAATACAACACATTGGCACAGTTTTCACTGCTTTTCATATAAGTAAAAAGGAAAATTATAGTTTGATTATTTAATTTTTAGCAGTTGCATTTCAGGTATATTCCATCAAATAAGTTAATGATAAATCATCAAATATTCAATAAATTGGCAAAATACGATAAAAAATAAGTGCGAATTCAACTGAATTTGCGATAAAAATACACCATTGCCATTTCTGACTGGTTTTCATCGCAGGAAAAAGCCTTATTAATATTTTGGAAATGGATTAACTTTTGGCTAAGATTGTCACTGAAGTTCATCCTTAAGATGGTCACCATACGCAACGCTCCAAAACACTTTAATTATTACATTAAAGGAGGCCTCTGGAAAGAAATCAGAATTGGAAGCACTGTGGTTTCTTTTTTTTTGAGGGGGGGGGGGTGTGTTTTGAGAGGAATGGGAATGCATTGGCATTATAATTGTTAACGAAATTAGACAATTTTGTTCATAGCAGGAATAACGAATAGCAGTCAATTATCTTCTGTGATACTTTTCAATGGCAGTTGGTATATGTTTTTGTTTCTGGCATCAAGATTGAACGTCCAAATGGAGGAAACTCACTAATTAATATAAACACCCTGCGGCTCAAGGAAATTGAGTTTGAAGGAATTTTGCGGCAACAGAATTTTATTAACCGCACGTTCGGCGAGAATTAAAATTCTCAACGTATCCATATATCTATATCTTATAGTGAGAGTTTATGCTCTCTAAAACGTGATTATATTATGAAAATTTTTACAAATAATTTCTACTTTGAAGTGGAATATCAGCCTGATGCTCATTGGATGTAGATGATATTTATTTCATACTTAAGAAGGGTGTAAATAAATATATTTTAGCATATTTTATACTATTGTAAGCTCAGTTTTTTTAGTTCTTTGAAATTCGTTTTGTTGTTATTTTCTAGTATCTAGTTTTACTTAAATTCTTTTACATTCTTTGGGTTTCTTAAATATTAACCGATAGCATGTGCTTTCCAATTTCCATTACTTTCTTAATGTGGAGATCTTAGAGGTCAGAGGAACTAAAATTTAAATAAAATAGTATGTTCCAAAACTGCTCTACCAATCATTTTATTCTCTATAAAGACTGGCTTTACATTCGTGGTTTTAATTTGTTATTCGTGCTTGTAATTATTGAATGAAACAAAGCTGCAGATAAACAAGTAAGAAATGTACTTATGCCCCTCACTTGAAAAAGCTATCATAAATACAACAATTAACATGTGAGATTCGTCATGTGAATCTGTTGTTTCCTAAAATATCATATTTGAGCTAATTGGGTAAGGTAAAACTTTGTGAAATTTGCATCTTATTATGTAGCTTTCTCAAAATAGATTGAACTCAATATATCGATTCTATGCCCAACTGTTATTATAAAGTTTAATAAAAAGTTTTTTTATATTTCACTTTGTTCTTTCGTTAGCTTGTCGTGGTTGTTTTTTTTTATAACTCCTGGCCCTTATTTTAGGAATGAACAACAATGATTATTTGCTGATGAAAAACACACTTTGTGTAGGTAGAATATTAGTTGACTTACTCGGCACAGCGTGCAACGTGATCGGTTTCGAATCCTTAATTACTTCCTGCTGTCTTACAGAGTGGCTCGCCGAAATGTGAGTTTCATCAAACACTGTTGCTCCTGCCGTACCCTGTCAAATAGTAGTTGTATGTAAATTCTGTATTTTAAGAAAGGAACAGTTTCATAGGAATATACTATGTATAGTGCATGCTTTAAAACTTTTCAACTTAAATTTGAAAATTCGATTTCCCGCCTTCCACCTCAACGCTATATATGTTACACAATTCGTAACAAAATTTGCGCCCACAGACTGCTTCACTCTGTGGATTACTTGTGAACTTTTGGAAATACTTACAACAACGTATTTTAAATGAAATTACGATGAAATATTTTTTTAAAAATGAATATGAAATAAGGGTGCATTTATAAGGTTGCGTTGATAGGTATAACGAATGAAATTCGTGAGAGTATTTGAGGTGGGCTGATAAAATGTATTTCGAATGCTTACAACCGGCAGACGAATTCTCGATTACACGAACGTCAGTTAAGGGGGAGGGTCATTTGCGTCGGGGAAAAATGAGTTTTCTTTCAGATTTTTTGTAGAAAATTCTATACAAACGAATGAGTTCAGGTCTTACATGCATCTGATATTTGCGATGAACAAATTACATATTTTTATTGTTCACTCAAAATAACACACAGTTATAGTAGTACTGGCATCGGCGCGTGACGTCCTCTGTAAAAGAACCGCTGAACAGAAACAAAGAAACGGAACGGAATTTTAATTACTATTAAGGGGTCATGTTCAGTCAGGAGGCTGAAAAAAGGGTGGTCTTTGGAAATTTTTTACTCAGAAGTTATAACACATTTCTCAAAAAATCTTTTTTCCTTTTAAGGATTGCATCTAGTACCGTGCATCGTAATTTTTTTATTTAAAAATATTTAGCAATAACTAAGTTATTGTCCATCACTCGAAGGTTCTCTAAAAATAAAGGCTTCTGCGGTGACCACTGCTGCTCGAAAGTCGATCGTCTAAAATAAAAAATTCAAAAGAATTTACTTATTATATTATATTATCTAGAATTTGAACGAAGGATTTTTTATCCGATGCTTAGTTCTCTTGTAATTGACGAAAATCAGGCAGGATTTATGATAAAAATTGAAACTTTTACTTTAAACATCAGCCATTTTTTCCCAAATCAATATTTCGAAAAATCCTTCGTTCAAGTACTAGATAATATAATGTAATAAGTAAATTCTTTTGAATTTTTTATTTTAGATGATCGACTTTCGAGCAGCAGTGGTCACTGCAGAAGCCTTTATTTTTGGAGAACCTTCGAGTGATGGACAATAACTTAGTTATTGCTAAATATTTTTAAATAAAAAAATTACGATGCACGGTACTAGATGCAGTCTTTAAAGGGAAAAAAGATTTTTTGAGAAATGTGTTATAGCTTTTGAGTAAAAAAATTCCAAAGACCACCCTTTTTTCGACCTCCTGGCTGAGCATGACCCCTTAATATGACAATACTGAAAAAAGGAAAAAATCATAATTAAGAAAGATGTAGCATTTAAACACAAAGGAATGCATTTTCTTACGCTTGTTTTCGAAGTTTCTTGCAAAAAACCATACTATTTTCAAAAATGTTGTTTATTTTTTAGGACTGCCGTATGGTCATATTAATGGTATTTAGAATTCCGTTTCGTTTTTTGTTTCTAAATTTCTAAAATTCCGTTCCGTTTTACAGTGGCAGCTGGCTATTTTTAGAGAACAAAAATTTATGTAATTTCTTCATCGCATATATCAGATGTATGTAAAACCTGAACTCATTTGGTTGTATAGGTTTTTCTACAAAAAATCTGAAAGAAAACTCATTTTTCCCCGATCCAAATGACCCTCCTCCCTTAAGGGGACATTCTACAGTTTCGGCCGAAAATTCAGCCACTTTTCGGTGATGATTTTTGTAATGAAATAAATACTTAACGTTTTCGAACTTTGGGGGGTATGTTGTATCATTTTTTAAATACAAGAAAAAATCTTTATTTTTTGTTAATTTCATTTGTTTACATAAATATTTCGCAGTGAAGTTGGCGTCTTCAGAATTAGAGCCCTTACTGGCGGTTGAAATTTCGGATGACTGGATCATCAGAAATAAAAAACCAAACATATTTTTGATTTGCTGGAGTATGGCTAACCGGCTTGCCGCGAATATGTTAACTTTTTAAAATATTTTCCCACTTTTTTATATCGATTAAATAGAAAAGAAAAGCCATTTTCGATACCTTCAACTTTGATCGACCGCCATTTTAATAACTTTTGTTCAGAATTGTTCTTTCGCGGTATAGCAGATAACCATACTCTTGCGAATTAGAAATATATTTGGTTTTTTTATTTCCCATGATCCAGTCGTCCGAAATTACAACCACCAGCAAGGGGTCAAATTCTGAAGACGCCAACTTCACTGCGAAATATTTATGTATGTAAATGAACTGAACAATCAACAAAGATTTTTTCTTGTATTTCAAGAGTAGTAGAATATGTCCCTCAAAATACGAAAACGATAAGTGTTTATTTCATTATAAAAACCATCACTGAAAAGTGGCCGAATTTTCGGCCGAGACTGTAGAATGCCACCTTAAGCGAAATATTAATTATGTGGAAATTATTCATCCGAAATAGTGGTTATCAGAATATATACAGTGTTGAATTGATTACAGTGTTTAATGTTGTATAATAAATAATTTATGTATCACATGATACGTTAACACTTTGAGTGGCGTATGATTTGGTGAAATAGATACCGTTTTAATGGATCAAGCCTGTCCCAGTGATCGCTCCACCTGGGAAACTGTTGCCCAACTCCGCCATGCATTGCACAAATGTCATTACCTACTACCGAAAATTAAAACTTCTATATTTTGTATTAGATATCCACAAAGGTACATCCAATGGATAGAGTGGTTTTTCTGATGCAAACGAGTTCCAATTCGACTTTACTCAGACTATTTTTAATTATCTATATACAAGTGAAATTACTTCTGAATTCCGTAGAAGAATTGCATATTTTGTATAATTTAAAATAGCCTGAGGACAGTCGAATTGGGACTCATTTTCAGAAGGAAAACCTCGCTAATCCAATGGTAATACTTTTATGAAGTGTCACGTCCCGCGACGTAGAGTCTAATATTAATTAACCTTTCAAATCATTTATATTTACTAATCCGTACTCTAGAGGTATTATAACCACCTCTTATAAAAACATTATGCAACGTGTCGACGGTAAGGCACTATCACCGTAAACTACGATAGGAAGAGATCGAGCCGGGAATACAGGGATGGCAACAACGAGCAGGAGAGCCATCACCAAGAAGGTAGCGGCCAGCTAGGTATACACTAGCTAGCCGACCTCGCGCACACCAAGTAGGCCCAGCCAACACCAGCTGACTAGATAGAGCTGATCGAGTATAGTGCCTCTACGAGCTATAGTGACTTAGGTGTGAGGTACCCAGCGGGGTCTAAACCGATACCCTGCTGGGTACGGGCCGCTAAACGTGCCCCCACTACTACCTCTTGCAGGACTGTGTTTAGGGAAGACCAGGACAAAACCTGGGCCCTAAAGCGTAAACTAAGTTATTAATATAAAATAATTTATATTGCTACTGTTGTAATGCAATAGGTACATATACCTTACTGAAATGGATTTGTATTTAACATGTGCTGACAATGAGACAATTTTTAATAGCCAGTAGCAAAGCTTAATTGGTGTATTTTAATAATGATAAACAGTATCTTCAACTTCTATTTTATTTTATTAAAATCGAAGTTGTAACACTTAATCTATAGGGCCCCGATTTTGTCCTGATCCTCCCTAAACACAGTCCTGCAAGAGGTAGTAGCGGGCCATGTTTAGCGGCTCATACCCAGCAGGATATCGGTTAAGACCCCGCTGAGTGACCTCACACCTAAGTCACTATAGCTCGTAGCTTGTATATTCGAACCGAGTATACAAATATCCCGGCTCGCTTTTTCCGAGTACTTGAACAGCTCTACAGCTGACGTTCAGCGTGGGGCTTGTCAGAATATTGCCCTCCCGTTATTTCCCGTAAATCGAGCTCCAATCCGAGATTAATATATTTAATTCCGACCCCTAGTACGTAAGCTGTATGGAACCGATCGTACAGAGAATATTGTAAACCATTAGCGTAGAAATCTAAATATGAATTATATGTAAAATTCTAGCTATCGACGCTGCTGGGAGTCAAGTAAAACAATGCGCATTAGTCGCGAAGAAAGATACCTAAAGGGTGTGCAACAGAGAAAATTCTAGGCTAGTAAACAAAACTCTCAGATAGTGCGATGGGAAGATTCTTCCTATAAGGTCCCAGGCAGATGCCGTGGGATAGGGTCTCCCACCGTTGATTTGTCATGTGACAAATCCTAGAGAAGGAGTGACCGGCTTCCCTACAAAAAGGGACCGACCACCCGCGGAGCGCATTAATTAATTGTTCTTCAACTTTAAATACTTATACTCATGTTAATTAATCGTAACGGTAACAGTTATACCTCCAGATTATTTTATATGTCAGTGTAAAGAACATTAAAGGTAGCAATAAAAGTGTGAAGCGAACCTTATAAAAGTGAGTGAAGTTTACCCATCAAACTCTTTATCCTCTACTCTGACATCACCACTTTTTCTATAAATGATATTATTAATCGAGAAAATATGATTAAACTAATCGTGATTTGCGCCCGTCAATGGTAACGCTTAAAACCGGACAGCCGCCCACGGTGTCATCGGGTATCGGGTTTAAAACGCACTTAATTCCGCGATTAATAGTTTTATCGTCAAAATGTTTCTTGAATGTTAGCAATTTGCTCCCACCAAAAGTGATAATTACAGGCGGAAAGCCGCCCACAGTGTCATCATACAGTGGTCGTAAAAAGCGACTTGTGCGATCAATCAACCCCTGAACGGTTATTAACCGATCGAAATGTTTCATAAACGATCATGTTTTGCATCTGGCGAAAGTGATACTTATAAGCGGATAGCCACCCACGATGTCACCGGGTATTAGGCATGAATCATGATCCCGGGAAATAAAGAAGAATCAAATCAAACAATCCTCTGTTCTAAAAGGTGGTGGTGCCCAGAGGTCATCAAGCCTGGTGGAAAAACCAACTGGGTCGACTGGGTATAGAATATAACAGTGCGCCAGCTAAACCGTCCGTGCCGTTGGGACTTGGGAGCCTCTGCGTTGCCGGCGGTGTCAGTCATCAAGCAATATCATCCTTTTGGGGTGACGGTGATAGCGGGACCGTGGGCACAGCCCAAAACAAACCCCGCACCGGAACACAATGGGATATCGGACGCTCCCATCTTCTGGCGACCCATACCAATATACTCGTAAATAGGTCGTTGCATTTAACAATTTCGCTGTTTACTGGGGCCCCTGGGAACCCCGCGAGTCCCTGTCGAAAATTGTATTAAATCCCTCTCAACTATCCCCGAGCGATAAGTTCCTGGACTTGCTCAAAACCGGATCAGTAAATCAACTCCGTTAATCGAGCGTCCAACCTCGCGGGTAATCCATAATATCTGTAACCTGGAAAGTAGGGACGTAACATGAAGAATCAATAGAAAATATAGATATTTCCATTTTCACTGGTAGCCTTCGAACAAGGAGTGCGCGATGATGTACAAACTGACGTCCGTCCATGGTTCATTTATTATAACACAATACTTTCAATGTTGTCTTGAAAATATCGTCGTGATGACACTCCAAAGACTGGCACAGTGTGAAATCCATCTGCGTGAAAACACGCCAACGCCACTCAAAGTCTTAACAAGAGTTGATGGGCAGGTATTGGTTATTTATTGATGAGAGAATGAAAATGACAGTGCTCCTATCCATTTCTTACTACAAGCAGACGTGTCTTCCATTTGATCATTTATTTCTGCACTATACGGTTCTTTCCGAATATTCCACGTCGTTGAATTAATAAAACCAATTGTTGTGCGTAAATAAATACTAACACTATGGCTCAAAACAGGTGTTTAAAAAGATATTTTAAGAAGAGTGTATAACGAAATAAGTTACTTAATGTGTTTAACCCTCCGTGGTCACACCTTATAATCACAAAATGTTCACAGGGGGTCACTGCACCCCAGCGTCATTTTTGTGTTACCATTTTCGTATTTTTTAATCTTTTAACATTTGAGTGATAATTGTACATTCGTAATACTCATACAATCACGCTCTAATAGTCTTTTTCTAGAAATGTAAATTTTTATATGATCAAATTTGTAGTTCAAGAAGGGCGCTTCTCCGCGGTTGTGGAAAAAGCGATATTTAAATTTTTTTCGTGATAAATCCCCTTTGGAAGTTATAAAGGCGCGGCATTTGAACTAGAAAATTGCTCTTGGAGTGTGATACACTCACCTCGTGTGGCCACGGAGTAGAGCTGTTCGGGTACTCGAATAAAGCGAGCGAACAGTCCAAGCCGGGTACTCCGAATATTTAGGCCAACCGAAAAATCCGGGTAGCTCGAATTTCTTTCGGGCGGCCTGAAAAATCCGTATACTCCGAATTGTTTCGGGTGGCTCGAAAAATCCGAGCGCCTCGAATGTGGTTCGAGCAGTCACAAGATCGAAATTTTGTTCGTGTATGTTTTTATTGTTTGGAATCTCAATAATTTTCCCTTAAAGTAATAAAGTAAAATTCGAATAAATAACGAAGTTATATAGTAGTATAGTAAAGCGAATTCTAACCCAAATTTGAGCTTTGCGTTCAATACACGTTCAGAGTGGTACGATAGACGTTCAATACACATTCAGAGTGGTACGATAGACGTTCAATACACCTATGGCGCCAGTCAAAAGTAGTATAGTGTATTGAACGTCTATCGTACCACTTTGAACTGTATTGAACGTCTATCGTACCACGTTGAACTGTATTGAACGTCTATCGTGCCGCTCTGACCGTGTGTTGAACGTCTATTGTACCACTTTGAACTGTATTGAACGTCTATCGTGCCGCTCTGAACGTGTATTGAACGTCTATCGTACCATTCCGAACGTGTATTGAGCGTCTATCGTGCCGCTCTCAACGTGTATTGAGCGTCTATCGTGCCGCTCTGAACGTGTATTGAACGTCTATTGTACCACTCTGAACGTGTATTGAACGTCTATCGTGCCGCTCTGACCGTGTGTTGAACGTCTATTGTACCACTTTGAACTGTATTGAACGTCTATCGTGCCGCTCTGAACGTGTATTGAACGTCTATCGTACCATTCCGAACGTGTATTGAGCGTCTATCGTGCCGCTCTCAACGTGTATTGAACGTCTATCGTACCACTCTGAACGTGTATTGAACGTCTATTGTACCACTCTGAACGTGTATTGAACGTCTATCGTGCCGCTCTCAACGTGTATTGAACGTCTATCGTATCACTCTGAACGTGTATTGAACGCAAAACTAAAATTTGGGTTAGAATTCTCTTTACTGTACTACTTTATATGTAGACGGTTTGGTGTAGATAATAATGGTAGTATAATGCTCGAAATCGGCAGTTCGCAGATAATCAGAGCTCCTTCTAAAATTTTAAACGCGTTTTTCAAACTGAACGCACGGATAACTCAGTTAATTTTCCTCCGATTCACTTCAAATTTTTCATACCAGCTAAAAATAAAATTATCTTCAGTTAAGCGTATCGAATTTGTGATCAGGTAAGTACTTTCTTGGTAATGTTGAAAAAAGTGTCGATTTTTTTACTGATTTTCGACACTTATTTCAAGAGTCCGCTTTTTTGTAACAAACTATTTTTTTTTTAAAATATGTATGTACAATTGAAGATATTGCCTTAGATTGTAAGAAAATATTATAAATTTTTATTTTTGAGCTACCGTTGTAACGCTTGAGGTTCGCCCGTTTTAAACAATTTTCTGAACGTCTATCGTGCCATAAGCTACTGTGGTTACAATAATCAATATTTTTATATATGTTGGAAAAATTTTGTTCAAGATGTGTACTTTCTAATGCCAATAAATATATTTTATACAAATTTTTAATTTACCAGAAACAGAGCAGCCTCGAAATTAGCCTTTTTCCGGCCAGCACCCCGGTTTCTCCCCTTAAAACAAGTAACGACACCAAGCATTGAACGAAGCAGATGTCGTGCAATTATTTATATTGCAAATGTTTATGAAACTGCGCGAGTTAAAATTCACTTACAATAATTAATACCCCTTAATTTGTCTACCTCTCGGGGCAATGCTTTACCAATTTATGCTCTTTCAACGTTCGATATACATATGTAACTTCAATAAAATTACGAATAATTTTATTATTGAAAGGCATTGTTAATAAGTTAAAATAATATTCATAATATTCTTTGCCAATTTCCATCTGTGATGGAATAAACAGTCCACATACATGCATGTTATTAACTGACTTTATTAGTAATATTCTGCGAACGATAATTCGAAGGAATGGAAAATTATTATTATGGTTTCCATCTGTATCTCAGAACACAGAACTTCGTTTATCCGAACTCCGTTTATTGGAAGAAAATTTTAGTCAATACCAGATTTCTTGAACTCATTCTGAGCTCCTATTATCTGACTTACAAAAAAAAGTAAAATGTATAAATTAAAAATAATTAAAAATACATGTATTATATATTTAATTATAAATTAAATTTATAAGTTCTGACACATTAGTATAAGCATACGAACGAGCAAACGTATTTTCGAATTTGCTTATCCGAACGAACGCTTACCCGGTTATTTGAACGAAAAGTTATAGATAGTGGGAACATGAGTTCGCATAAATTATAAACGGAGTTTTACTGTAAAATTGTGTACGTAGTTAAACTCAACAAAACATCTAGTTACAATTAAAATTTATTTGTGTAAAAATAATTAATATTATCGTTTATGCTACACAATTGTCCTTCATAAACAAAATTATTCGCAAAATTAATTTTACTGTACTTTTAACAATGGTACTATTAATACCTACTCTTTGTAAAAGCAAATAAAATTTTTATTTTTCAGTTTTCATGAATCTTCGAACTCAATTTCTAAAAATGATGTGTGTCATTTACAGAAACTATAATCTACATATACTGTGAACTATTATTTTCTCATAGAGAAGTACATTCTTCTCGGTTGCAGAATTTGTCCACCCTATACATATATATCGTACACATGTATGGGGAAGGAGTTAACGTATAACAAAAGTTTATTAAAATAAATATTTTCGAACTCAATAAAATGCACGCTGCATCCGAAATATTTGGAGTATGTAGTTTTGGTTTAGAGTACAATATTATTTCAATAAAACAAACTTGGCTATAGTGTGCTATTACTAGTAGAGTACATTGTACAACATGATTAACACATGCAACGAAAGTACTGAGAAAGAAGAAAGTGACCGTAAAACCAGGAATTATCCTGTAAAAAAGTAACTTACCGGTTTCTGTGATTTAACCCCTTTATGATCGGTGTCGCTCATTTTTGTCAGCTCCATTTCAGCTTCGGTTTTTCAGTGCGAATTTTTATGTGCGATGGTTACCAGAGTTTGCAGAATACAGCTTTCGTTCGCGTAAACGGAATGCCACTTGACCTGGCACTCCGTTAAATCCCGGATATAATTTGAAACTATAAGGTTTTCTTGAATATAATCGTGGCTCTCAATATTTCTGTGAAATTGTTCTATTCGTGGAATTATAAAATTGTAATTCTTAAAAATACTCTTTAGTTATAATTTGTATTATTTATTATAATTAACGTTCCTGCATATACATGTATTGGCCATCTAAAAATAAAAGTTCTATGCACCCCCAATTTTCCACAACACCTGCCTACTTAAGGAAGCACAATCTAATATTTTAAAATATTAGATTTAATATGTTTAAACATATTTAAATCTTAAAAACTCTTTTACGTAACATTGCACACGAAAAAGATACATCACCCCTTATAAGATAATGAACATAACCTTCACATCTCGGAAACGTTTAAAGCTACAAAAATTATTACTGCCACAAGACGCTCCCTTCTGAATCCTTTATTTCTCAAAAAGAAGTTTCTTAACTGTTATAGTAATGGAAATGTCAGGGAAACAAAATTGTGGAGTGGGAGTACCAAAAGGAACTCAATGCCACATAAAAGTCCTCTAATTATAAAACAGAAACACTTAATTTCAGTTGCTCTTATAACAGGATTAAAAAAATATAGGGGTGGTTTTAAATGGCAACGGAATTGGTGGCACATTGCTTTATAGGGTTGAGAGTAATGGCATGTAATATTTTATGTATTAGTTACAAAAATGTCTTCTACATTCTTCATGATGGTGTCAATAACATTTACTTTATTTATCTACTCACACGTAATTTTAAACGCGTCATTGCCTACAATCATATAAGCAGAGAAATATAAATGTGTGTTTTAAATTTATACCAACATCTGATCTCTTTCTGTAGAATCTCACTGTTGAATATTCTTACCTATAGGGTGACGGATCGTAATTCTAGGTCAGTCGTGGCAAGATATCTTGTTACCTCGAAACACGATCTTCGACGATGTTGCTTCTATTCACCAATGAATGGAACGTCCAGCCATAAAAATTCTAGAAGATCGAAGGTTCGTTTGTATTCGTGTCTGCTTTTTTATCGTTGTGTTTCGGTTGACGACGAACGTCGATCGTCCCCCGGAAGAAGTTGTTTCAGTGCTTGAACATTTGCCAGCGGTACATATCACTTCTTTCACGCAATTTCATAAGACTCGCGCCGAAAATATTTTTACGTAACAGGTTTATGACATTCTAATAGAAAAAAGTCAATCGTGTCCCGTCGAAACCGATGTTCGGGCGTTTGCTTCTCCCGTTCGTAGCCAACAATGCCGGAATGGCTGTTCGTTGTTTCATGAGCTGGAGACGCAGAGGGTATTGAATATTTTAAAGGCTCCTTCGCATGAGAAATCTCCACAATTTTTAAACTGGCAAGAACTTTAGGGATATTGAAGTTCAACGTTGAAATACGAGAACATTATTTACGGCATTATCGTATCCAGGAATGTCTACTTCTGGCTTAGATATCAGCTTTATTTATTAGTGTTTTCAATGAGCTCGGGGCGTGTGCACTTGAACCGATTTACTTGAAATTGTAAAACTACGTTTTTCACATTTCAAATTTGCCCTTTGCTATTTTCTAGGAATCTGGTGAGTTGTCTAAATATTTATCAAAATAAAAATATAAACAGTAATGTGTCGCAAGTGTATCTATTCATTTCGCTAAAAGAATTTCGTTTTATTATTATAAATAGATGCATATTAAGAATATTATAGTAGATACACTTGCGACACTTTACTCTTTATATTTTTATTTTTATCTATATTTAGCGCTTCTGAAAGATTTTACATATATGTAAATACATACAGTCGGTGTAAAAAGTATTCGTACAGTGATAATTGTCTAGAAATAATTTTATTTAAATACTTGTATTTACAAGTTTGTAATACATTGACAAAGACGTTATATTCATTGAAGTTTCCTGTATAATCCTTGTGTAAATAAAAAAAATTATAAACAAAAAATTTTTCATCGTCCAAAGTCAGTATTTCTTTAAACAAAATTTGCGATAACTTGAGTAAATATTAACGGATCGTTATGAGACTTAAAAAAATACAGTTTAACAATATTTAATTTTCCAATTTTCCTTAGCGTTTGGACAATTATTTTTCCCATTTTCGGCGCTAGTCCCATTATTGCATCCGACCCTTCAATTAATCAAGGCCACTACAGCAGGGCCATGGATTAAGGTCTGGAGGCACGTTGTTAGGAAAGTTCTCGTTCATCACTGAATACAAGGTTGATATTATGAGATTGCCTCCTCTTCCCGGAGAAACGTGCTGAAATGAGGCTCTTCGTTGCGTATCGTCGTCTTGTGAACGTACAGAAACTATTTATGTATTATTACTAAACTTCTTAATAAAATATATATAGAATAAGTTATCCATAATTCCATGATTTTGAATATCTTATTATTTATTAACGTTATTGTAGTTGATATATTTTAAATTTAAGTCTTATATACCTAATATGTTTTAAAATAGCAAGTGTTATTTGTTAAGTATCGACTACTCAATTTTCTGCATTTTGAAATGAATTATAGCGATGGTAAAAAAAAACTGTTTGGGTACTTTGTATGCACTGCTTTACCGAATAAACTGTGGTGAAATGTGCACCTTAACTAGAGATACAAGGGAAGATCCCGAACCCGAAAATTCAAAAAATTCTGAAACTTTGTGGATATGTAGGAAATTTTCTCCTGATTGCAACGCATTTTTTTGCTGCTAAAAATCACATTAAGAGGGTGAAATTAACCCCTGAAGATTCGGCTAATTTTCGATTTTATTTTCTAACTCG
The DNA here is from genome assembly GCF_050908995.1 of Andrena cerasifolii. Taxonomy (NCBI): domain Eukaryota; kingdom Metazoa; phylum Arthropoda; class Insecta; order Hymenoptera; family Andrenidae; genus Andrena; species Andrena cerasifolii. The sequence continues at coordinate 3,472,394 of NC_135119.1, read as the reverse complement.
CAATCTGTAAGACATAGAAAAGAAATTGCAAGACAAAAGTTACTTCTTTTAATTAGATCTATTAAATGGTAAATGTTTTATGAATTGTTTAAACAATTAGAAAAAAGTTATAATCAAAAATATTATAAATGTTTTCTAAAATTCGTGGTTTCACGTGAAATCTGAACTGGATGTTTTAATAATTATGAAACAGCATGATCCATATTTTTTCCATACAATTTCAACTTTTATTGTGTTGCGGAAATATGCTCCTCGACAATCGAATAACTTTTGGATCCCATTGTAACGTACCTTAAGGGGGAACACTACTATGCTGGCCGGAAAAGGAAGGCATATTTAAGAATTTTTTTCACGAATAATTTACAGTTTCCATAAAAAAATTGTATTACCTATTTTTAGTACGCTGCCTTAAGAGACTATATAAAAAAATAGAAAAGCATCCATAACTTTTAATATATTAATTAATCTTCTAGACCCCCCACCACCACGCGAGCTTGTCGAATGTGTAACTATGGAACAGCAGGTCCGAAATCAAATTTCATTTTTTTTTTATTAAGTATGTGAGTGTAGTTTCCGTTGTACTTACCGATTTCTTAAACAAATTATTTTTGTAAAATCAGTGCGTTTTAGGAGAAACATTTCGAAAATCCGCGAATAAGATGGATAGTTTTCCAAGCACATTTAAAAAAAATTGTTTCCAATCAAAGAATTCGTACGTACAACGGAATATAAAAAAATATTTATAAAAAAAAATGAAATTTGATTTCAGACCTGTTGTTCCATAGTTACACATTCGACCAGCTCGCGTTGGGGGTCTAGAAGATTAATTAGTAAATTAAAATGTATGGATGTTTTTCTATTTTTTTTGTAAAGTCTCTTAAGACAGTGTACTAAAGATAGGTAATACAAATTTTCTATGAAAACTGTAAATTATTCCTGAAAAAAATTCTTAAAAATGGTTTACTTTCCGGACCGTCGCAGTGGTGTTCCCCCTGAAGCTGCACCACGAGCAACGTTCTTGTAACATTTATTAGGAAATAATGCGTGACACGTAGTAAGAAAGTAAGATAATTTATGTATATACCTATTTTTGTTTACCATCAAACTGTTATTTCATGTCTATTGTTCTATGGAGCATTGACAATGAGAATAACTTTTCTCAGTAACGTATTTCGATGTATTCGCTCACGCATGGTATAGAAATGGATATACCTATTGTTGAGAAAGCAAATAATTTTGAAAATCCAGTAGATTTCGCTTTTTCACAACAAGAGTTCACGTGTGTGAAGTTATCCTCCATTTTGTGAAAAATTACAAAATCATTGTTGTACTAGTGTGTACTAGTTTTGTACCGCGTTGTAGTACCGTTGAAAGTTTTCAAAAATTCGATATCGTTTTCGAAAAATTGGGAAAACCAATTTTAATGATAGCCCCTCCTTTCTTAAAAACATCGTTTTTCTTGATTGTACTGCATTGTACTAGTTGCAGCGAGCATTGTACTGTTCGAAGAAATGGTGTAACAACATTGGTTTACAAGAAAAATAAAAAAATGGATTCTGTCCCAAGTCACTTATTATTTCCTAATAAATGTTAGAAGGACATTGCTCGTCGTGCAGCTTCAGGTACGTTACAATGGCATCCAAAATTTATTCGATTGTCGAGGAGCATATTTCCGCGATACAACAAAAGTTGAAATTGTATGGAAAAAATATGGATTATGCTGTTTCATAATTATTTAAACAATCAGTTCAGATTTCACGTGAAACCACGAATTTTAGAAAACATTATTAATATTTTTGTTTATAACTTTTTTCTAATTGTTTAAACAATCGATAAAACTTTTACCAAATGCTAGATCTAATTAAAAGAAGTAACTTTTGTCTTGAAATTTCGTTTCTACATCTTACAGATTGCGAGTTAGAAAATAAAATCGAAAAATAGCCGAATCTTCAGGGGTTAATTTCACCCCCTTAGTGTGATTTTGGGCAGCAAAAAAAAATTGTGTTGTAATCAGGGGGGGAATTCCCTACATATCCACAAAGTTTCAGAATTTTTTTTATGAATTTTCGGGTTCGGGATCTTCCCCTGTTAGAGGTTGAAAGTTGGAGCATAACAACTGAGTGAGATAAAATGTAACCGAGACATTTTTAAAATGGGTTCTTCAAACCGTTCATTGCATTAACATCAGTATCCGGTTCCTACAGATTGTTCTGGAACTGCTCTAAAAAATTTGTTTAATATTTCATGTATTTCTATATAATAACAAAGTTTCATGTAATAACAAAAATTTGAAAAAGGGCTTCGTTGGCTAATTTGATTCACAAAACTAATCAAACAAATCTTAATAAAGATATTTAAATGCACACATCTTGGAATTCACTTTTTAGATTCTCACCTAAATTCTTTGTACGATTACAGATACTGCAACAGCTGATGTAGGTGTCTCTACAGTTCAGAGTATCCACAGTTTAAGTACGCATACATTTTTGTTTGTATCTTCAGTCTTCTGATGGGATCATATCCTTTTTAAGAAGAAAACTCATTCAGAACTAAAGCGATATACGAAGGAAGTATAATATGAGAATCAATCTTTACAATTCATCCAAACAGTTTAGATAAATGACTCCAATCTTGTGTTTCACTTTAACCGATGTTACTACTATACATATATAGGTGGGTACATATGGGAATTGTATCCTTCAACGAAACTGATGTAACGGTAATATGGATTTACAGCTACAGCTGTCTGCATATACATACTAAACCACCTGTTGCTTGGGGTTTCAATTCGTTCATAATGACATTAATATACCGTACGAAATTACTTTGATTATCTTCTTCCTCACGCTCCGTCGCTGTATATGAATCATAGTACCACGACCGAGGCTCGTGTAAAAAAGTGTAAATTAAAGTAAACCTTGCAAACATATTATACCATACCTCAATGTGTCAGAATTAACGAAATCGTATCCCAATTAGGGATTGCAATACCGGTAAACCGGTTTCCCGGTAAATCGTGAGAAATACCCTAAAATTTTTACCGATAATTCGCCAAATTTTTACCGGTAATTCGCTAAATTTTTACCGGTAATTCGCCAAATTTTTACCGGTAATTCGATAAATTACATATAGCAATATAGCGCATACATATATGGGTTCATTAATTCCATCGACATCTACTACGTTATCAGTAAAAAAAACACTTCAATTACTAATAAAGACGAAAACCGAAGTATCTCATGAAGAACCAACTCTGATCCAAAAGAAAACTAAGAATCGAAATCAGTCATGAAAACATGGATGTATTTTCAAGTAGAAAAAGTAAGGAGAAAATATTTACAAATGGCATATGATTTCTTAATGCCTACCCGGCCAACAAGTGTAGAATCTGAGAGCGCTTTATCCGTGGCTGGATTATTTTGTACAAAAATTAGGTAGCGATCAGGAGACCAAAGTTTAGACGAATTAGGTATGCTTTTGCGTGCTTATTTGATAAAAAGAATTGTTAAATAAAAAATATTTAATTATGTATGTAAGTTAAGATTATTTTCATTGTTTTCGTGGTGACGATCCATATTAATAAATATTGTCAATAGTTATACAAATATATCTATTTTGTGTTATATTATTTTATATTTTATGTTCAGAATAGTTTTACTTCCATATATTTTTTATAATGCTCGATTAGAGTTTAAAATTTTTTTTTGTAATGTTTACTCTTATATTTTCAATACCTTAAAAAATACCGGTAAATTATAGGTAAACCGGTTTTGATTAAAAATTTTACCGGTAATTGAAAAAGTCGGTAATTTTGCAATCCCTAATCCCAATGTGATAATAATTTTGATTATCAGTGTTGATGATAAGGAGAAGCAGTTCAATAAAAAAGGCGGTTTGAGTAACAAAAAATCATGGTACAAATCATAAGCCAGTAAATCATGTGGCCAATGTCTGTTTTCCAGTATTTCGATAGATTATAACGCAAAACACCAACGCTGCCAATTTAAAATTAAATTACTTCTTTTCCTCAATACAAAAGCTCAGTCTCTGTGTGTCTTGCGGGCAACGCCATTTCTAAGAATTAGCAATTGAATAAATCATAATTTCACATTCGCTTCAGAATTTAAATGCGATATCAATCGTTTGAAGAACTATGAGCGCCTTTGTTTGACTTTCACGTTTAAAGTTATCATGTTAAGCAGACAGATGGGAATATATATTCGCGAGCGTAAAGTGCAATCTAAAAGGATTTCTCAATCTCTCTCCGTATTCGCGACTATTCGAGAAACAAATCCGCGTCTCTGTGTCTCGCGAAATTACAATCTCCCCTGAAGGCGTCTCAGACATGGAAATTTCATTGTCTTGTCATGAAAGAATTCATGCGAGGAACATCGAACCACGCGTTGCGACGAATTCTGCTGAAATGTATCGAAATCAAGGCAATAAAAACTTTTATTCTTTATGTAAAGAAACTAAAACCTCATCTTTGTCTAACGAAAAGCGCACTTCTTTGAAAAATCGCCATTTCGTAGCTGCTGTTTTCATAATTTTGCTTCTTTTATAGGTGCAGTGCAGGACCTATAAAGTACTAAGTATCTACTAAAGTATCTACTTGAAGTAGATTTTGAAGTAGAATTTTCAAATAAGTCGCTGAATTTCGTTTCGTTTTGTTAATGTTACGTCCGAACCAGAGATGGTGATTGGTGATTGATTCCGGAACGTAAAGAGGGATTCTTGCCCCGTCGCCTCCGGCGTAACCGTAATCCCTCGGGCCGGTCACGCTTTTTGGAGCACTGTGCGGGGCAGGTGGATTGGCATTAAAGATCGAGGAGGAAAATAAGGATGTGCGTGTTTCGTCTTGGGACCGTCAGCCAGACTCATCCAGTAGGGATATAGCTGACAACCCCTGCCCTAGACACACGGGGACTAACAAGAAAAGATCTCGAACCAGAAAACTCAAAAAATTCTGAAACTTTGTGAATATTTAGGGGATGTCCTCCTGATTACAACGCAATTTTTGTTTGCTGCCCAAATTTACTCGAAGTGGGTGAAATTAACCCCTGAAAATTCGGTTATTTTCCGATTTTGTGTTATAACTCGCAAAATGTAAGAGATCGAAAACAAGTTTCAAAACAAAAGTTACTTCTTTTAATTAGATCTACCATTTGGTAAAGAAATTATTTTACAGTTCACGAGTTATAACACAAAATCGGAAACTATTCAGGATTTTCAGGGGTCAAATATAACCACTTAGATCGAATTTGGGCAGCAAACAAAAATTGGGTTGTAATCAGGAGGAAATTCCCAACACATTCACATAGTTTCAGAATTTTTTGAAATTCCGGGTTCGGGATCTTCCCTTGTAAGACGAAATGAACTTGAAACTTGTATATATACGAACGATAGTGGACGATAGGACTTGCGAGAAGAGTAGACCTCTAGCGGCGCCGGCGGAGACTAACCGGACTGACCCATGTGGTGGGGCCGGGACGTCACAGTTAACATCGGTGGAAAACAAAATAAACTTATACAGTCGACTGTCAAGTGGACTACTGTATATACACGGACTTCTCTAAAGCATTCGAGAGGGTGAATCATGCCTTGCTGATTGATAAGCTCGCGAGCTATGGATTCAGAGACAGCTTCTTAAGCTGGTTGTACTGCTACATCACGGGTCGCTCGCAGCGGGTCAAGGTAGGGCTTTCCCTTTCGAGACAAATCTGCGTCCCTTCTGGCGTCCCTCAGGGTTCACACCTTGGTCCTATGCTATTCCTGTTATTCATAGACGATATTAGGAACAGTATTACTAGGAGTAGGTTCTTGTTATATGCGGATGACCTCTAGAGTTATTAATCATATATGTAAGTAGGTGTTATTTCGTTTTACATTGGCTTCTATGAGCTTATCTCTATGTGACTTATTCGGCCACCATATTGCGTATTATGTATGTAATTTTCTAATCTATGCTTCACTTGTCAGTGTATACACTGCTGTATATTGATTTATCAAAGGGCTTCCGTTTAAATAAATAAATAAATAAATTGTTCAAAACCATATCTACAGCCAACGACGCGCCTGATTTATAATCGGACTTGAGGGATCTAGAGGCTTGGTGTTCGCGAAACCATATGGAGCTGAATATCGACAAATATTTTGTTACTAGCGTCCCCCATCTCGGCTTCGCCCGAGATATTAGCGCGACTAATTCATGTTTATTAGAATTAATATCTTTTAAGGAAATTAAGTATTTTGAAAATAGCTTGATTTCTTCGTAATATTTCGAAGAAGATAATATTCTTGGTATAATGATTTTCTGACATTAGGATGAATTGTTGTTGCGCATCACCTGCCGGAGCAATGATGGCAAATATTATCCATCGCTCCTATTTGAACTTCTCCTAACTTAACATACCTAATTAATTCCTGGAGCATAATTCAATGCAAACCTTCCGGTAACATTCACTCTTATAAGTCCAGGATTTACCAGTGTATCTTAATATATAAAGCAGAAAGTGTTTGTGTGTTTTTGTCTGTCGCCTAAAAACATTCGAACGGTAAAATCAGGGGTCACGAAATTTCTCCCAGCTCATTATATCTACCTAATCCAGACGAACGTGGCTATTTTCATAACAAAGATAAATAAATAAAAAAACAATTTTTTTGTAAAATCAGAATCTAAATTTCGGGTGAAGCTGATTAGCAAAACTAGTATTGCATACGTCGAGCAGGAGTGGATACGATCTTGACAAATTTGATCACATCCGGGGCATAGTAAAATCCATATGGGGTACACATAAATCTGCAACAGCAATTGATAACCAATAACCAACGATCATTCTAACATATATGTCCGCGGTAATCCACTTCTCTAGCGAGAAAGCGCGCGAGAAAGCTTTGCCATCTGGTGGTGGCATCACGGTACTGCTGCGGGCGAGGTATCGCGCGGGCCGAATATGCGCATGCGCGCGCGAAGTAGACTGTCGTACACACAGGTCACGTGGTCTGCAAAACAGCCGTACACATGAAATGTTTACACATAAATTACATGTTAATAACGCGTTTCTGAGACACGCTACATAGCCTATGTCCATCCTAGAGTATGCAGGAATAACGTTTTAAAATTTGAGGAAGATCGATTCAATAGGTCTTGAGTTTTGCGCGAACATAAAAATCGGCTCTCTCTTTATATAATAGTATAGATGAGGTTCTCGCGCAGCAAGAGTGTCTCTCTGTTTCCGTTTGCCATAGAGGACAAGGTACTGTCGGCTAGATGTGTGCCACGCGATCTGGGTGTCTTCGTCGACACCGCGCTCACGTTCTCCACGCATCATATGCATGTCATAGCTGCCGCTAACAAGGCTCTGGCTTTCTTACGTAGCTCTTGCTTTAATTTTAACAACCCGCGAACCTTGATCACGCTATACTCGGCACTTGTGCTACCACACCTGGAGTACGCCTCAGTTATCTGGCCCCCAGAACGGCCAAGGACAAATACTGCCTGGAGAAGGTGCAGCATAAGTTTCTGCGATTCCTCGCTTACAAAATGGGACAGCAGTTAGCTCGCTTCGACCACGACTAAGCGCCGATAATGAAACGACTGGGCCTGGCTACTCTCTAGGTGCGGAGAGTTGTGACGGACCTGTTATTTTTATTTAGGGTAATCAATGGTAAAGTTGATAACCCGCCCATTACTAGTCTAATCCAGTTTAACGCACTAGGCTACCCCACCAGGTGTCCACTTTTATTTAACCCACATCAATACACCTCGAGATTTCGCGCAAGCGACCCGCTCCATAGGATCTGCGTACTAGGCAATTCATACTGTAGAAACCTGGACTTTTTCTCGGGATCCACTTGCAGTTTTAGGGCCAGTGCATACCGGAAACTCCTACACCGTAACTAGTTAAGGTTACCATTATGCTGACTTTTCTGTTTTTTCTGTTTTAACTTGCTATCGTCATGTATTGTATCATTGTTATCTCTACTCTACGTCATTGTGTTAAACATGTTGTTATATGAAATGGTTTCGACCGTTAATGTCAAATAAATAAATAAATAAATAAATAAATAAATAAACTTTTTTAAAAGCCTCTTTAATGATCCATCTGTAGCGTCATCTATAATACATATTTTGGCGAAACAAACATGTTTTATTTAAACTTATGATGTTAATGAACATTGTGTCAAAGAACAAGTCTCAGCTTCAATTTATTTCTTTGTAGTTAATTGAAAAAGAAATGCTTCATTTTCGACAAAAACGATTACCTAGTATCCTTAATTGAGTTTAAAAACAAAACAAAGTGTTTAAAGACCATAAGAAAGATCCTGTATTGAAGAATTTACAGAAACTGGCAAAGTTCGATTTGCTTACAAAAATTATTTTAAATATGGCTATATAGATACTAAGAATTTGAAGTTCTATAAGCTTCAACGTTGAATTCACATTGATATTTTAAATCAACATTAAGTTTAAGTTTCTATACTATCAGTTTAACGGTTAAAGAAATATTTTGGTAAGATTTGTACATTTATCTTGTACTACCATTTGTTCTTCAGAGCACAGTACTTCCATTAATCAATTTCGCCAGCTGTCGCTACATATTCTGTAAATAATTCTTCCTTGTAAACGGGAGTACGTGAAATAGATAAAACATATAAATCTCCAGCGTTCACTACTAGATATCCGCTAAAGGTGTGAATTATGGTATGTTTCTATAGTTGAAAATCTTGTTCCTTCATTTTTATTTGTAAATATGAAAAGATTTTAAAAAGAAAAGCTACAATACTTTATTACATGGACTGACTATCTACGTCAAAATGTGCAAATAGGGAGAAAGAACCACAGGAAGTGTACAGAATAATAAAAAAGAAAAATACACACACACACACACACTTGTTACTTTGCCGGTAGCGACACTTGGCGATACAATTCTTAACATTTTTAGTGACGCAAGGTTTGGAGAAATGTTCCGTCAAGTTGGTCATGCATTTCTAAGCGATCATTTCTACCAGAAAAGTTTCATCCAGCTGACCTGGACGGTTTGAACACATTTCAACACTAATGAAAACTTAATCTTCTATATTGGAACTTATTCAGGTTATTTTTAATTACACATAGGTAATTTCTATCGATTTCGAAGTTCCCAATTATTACACATCAAGTATGATTATAAATAGCCCGAATGAAGTCGAGTTTGTACTCATTTTTATTAGGAGAATATCGCCTATCGGTGATAGCTTCATGGTAATTTAATAGAGACTAAACAATTCAGAATTTCCATCTAAATCATCGGAGGCTCGATTGCCGCGCGAGATGAGGATCGCTGTTTGTTTTCAAAGCAAACATTCGAAGACTCTCAGGCAATATTCTCGTTGCTCCCCGCAAAATACCGACGTGAAAACACGCCCAAATTGTGCACAGTGTGAAAATTCCTTTGCGAGAGAACACGTCCACGCTATTTACAATGTTAATTATAATGTAAAGATGAAGTTGTTTGCAAATAATTGTAATAATTTCTACGTTCAAGGAGACGTGCCCAAGTCATGCTAATTAGCTTTTTTGGCAGATTTCTAAGATTAACGGCTTATTAAGCGCAATGATAACAATGTTATCAAGCCCGGGAGATTTGTTTGGGATATTCCTTATAATGTTTATTATTGTACAGGGTGATTCTCTCGGTGCGCCTGATCAAAGAGATGGATAATTTTATGGATTTCGACCCTCGAAGGGGTTGGAGTACCTATTAAGAAATGTGAAACGTCCCGTTTCCGCATTTCTGATCAGATCTCTGCGAAAACGGTGCCAATCGATTCCTTATGTTTCGCCGATGAAACTGATACCAAGAACGACGTAATTCGGACGATAATGAAGGAAATTACATGAAAAATTGATTTGCATAATTTCAAGCTAACTTCGTTGAAAATAGTCCGATTTACATGACATTTGATATGGTTTTAATCGGGAAAACACAGGGAATCCATCGGTGTCACTTCTATATCGATACGATAAAGAATAAAGAATTTCTTAATACACTGAAATATATATTTCACATTTTCACCCTGGACTGCGGGGCGCCGACCTCAAATAAAATAATTCTTTCTTCTTTATCGTATCGATATGGAAGTGACACCGATGGATTCCTTTTCTTTTTCCGATGAAAATCATACCAAACTGACTATTTTCAACGAAGTTAGCTTAAATTTATGCAAATCAATTTTTCATGTAATTTCCTTCATTATCGTCAGAATTACGTCGTTCTTGGTGTCAGTTTCATCGGCGAAACATAAGGAATCGATTGGCACCGTTTTCGCAGAGATCTGATGAGAAATGCGGAAACGGGACGTTTCGCATTTCTTAATAGGTACTCCAACCCCTTCGGGGGTCGAAATCCGTAAAATTAGGAGAGGCAGCACGGAGGGTTGACCTCGCCACGGGATACCAGGCGGCATCTCTTTGATCCGACGCACCGAGAGAATCACCCTATATTGTGTAAGCCGCAACTGCATCTGCGTTTACGTTTGCTGCTGCTTCTAACGGAGAGTTTAAAGTGGTGGCGTGATCGTGTTGTTGAAACGTTTCAGCTAGTAATTCATTTTTCTCTAAATCTGTCATCTGTACATTTCCGCGCGTGTCCCAGAGAATGTTATTTCTGATAGGAAGTTCTTTTAATTTCCATTGCTATGTTTGGTTTTCGATTTCTACTATTTCAATTCTGATTTTACAAGTCAAGATGTTCCTAAGCAGTTTTTAATATGGGTTTCCTGTCCTTTGGTGTTGTCCCCTGACTCTGTTTCTTTGGCTAATTAAATTGATAAGATAAGAGCTGGCGAGTGCATTTGAGTTCTTGTCAGAAGTATAACAAAATGAACAAAATTTAATATGTATATCGTTCGCCATGACCGTCTCTAGGTACATATAGCGCGCGTTATAATATTTGAAACTTGGCTCCCGCTCTGAGAAGACATCTCACGCCTGCCCATTGACATTACAAAGCTAGTACATAGATGACAGTTCAAACGGGATTCCAGTGATCATAAAACAATTCTTTTAAAAATGGAAAATACCCCCACGTTGGGGTACATAAAATAGAATTCGGGTTGGCACGATAACTTCGGTGCACAGTTATCCACTTCCTAATTCAGGGAACAACATAGTCGTAAACTGCTCTCGAGCTGTAGTAAAAATTAACTAGTTGCGTGCATTTCCAATCCTCACCCCCCCCCCCCTCCCACCCCGCCCACAAAACCTAGCAAACAAGTCTGCAGCACGAATATCGTGCAAAAATATGTTTCCCAATCAGTTTCACTGCAAACGTCAACGAATCGATAGGGTATTAATGACGGACAACTTTTCCAAATGTCGGCAACGCTCATGCCGATCTCATATCATACAATTTTTTCTACATATTTAAATACTCACTTGATTATTAACGTGTTCGTTAATTGCTCGTGCTGACTATTAAGATTCAACATTACTACATATAGGTATCAATAAAAGATTGAAACAGAAAATTAATTTCTTAGTTTCTAACAGATGGCGGTCCCTGCGTTTACAATGCTTAACCTCGAGAAGCTTAAGGGGGTACTCTACTCTGCATTCCACTTTAGAGTGGACTCGTTCCGCGCAGTAATATAGTGTTGACTGGTAGGAAACCGGCTGGGAAAGTGCTACGACCAATCGCAAAAGTGCTACGACCAATCGCGTGTCAGATCCGTAGGAGCTGCGCAGATCGGTCGCAAATCGGGAACGTAGGTCTGCTCTTACATGGAATGGAGCGTAGCGTAACTGCCCTTTTCTCAACGCCATCTTTGGGAATTTATTTAATAAAAACTATAAGTTGTCTGAGGGTTTGCCTGCATATGAAGGTATGTTTGAAGTAATAATCAGACTTTTTTGAGCTTTTTTATCGCATATATACATTAGGGTGCCACTCATTTACTAAGTAAAACAAAATCTAATTTTGTTTCATTTGATCTAATATAGTTATGTGTAAAGGTTCAGCTTAATCGAATAACATCAAACCGTGGCGATATGGACCTTAACTTTAAAAATTACAAAGAAATCTTACAAACAACGAAAATTAAGGAATGCAATAGCCGCAAAGCATTTTTAGGAGGAAAAATGTCTGTTGCATCGCGTGGAGTGATCAGATTTTCTCCTAGACACTTAGTTTTCGAAATATATAGAAAGATATCTGCAAAAATTTTGTGCATTTCGGGTGTCCTTTCCCTTTGATCGTTGTTTAAACATATTTAAATGTTTATATTTCAATAATAACTTATATCGTTGATATGTTATTGTTCATAGAATAATTTGGCGGAACAAGTAACCGAATAACTATTACTGTTTCGGCGCAAAGGATGTTGAAAGTTGAAAATTTGTATTTTTTTTTCAAAATCGAATTTCTCGAAAACTGAGGGTGATGACGACAAACGGTTTGCGGATTCGTGTTCAGCGCGCACAAGTCTATAAGAAACGGTTATTGAATGTTACAGATCAAAGTGGCTGTTGGACAGTGATACGTGGAACGGGAACGAGACGCATGGGGACTAGGTAAAGTCACTGAACCTCCAGTCCTTAGCGATGTGTTTTCCCTGAGTTTCACAGCACAACACATCTCCCCATATTGGTTTCAAGCAATAAGAATTGCTTTTACGTTATTTTACACGCAACAGAAACGAAACCGTTAAGGTACGTATACACAACGACACTTTTGTGTCTAGCGTTTCAATTAGCACAACTGTGGTTGGAACCACGGACGAGTACCTTGTAAAAAATTGTACAGAACGAAAACAAGCTATATTTCTAGCAGAAATCGAACATTTTTTCATTTTACAACATTCTTGCTGACATTCCGAAAATCTGTATTGTTAGGGGGTCTCTGTGGTTCCAACCATAGCGATAAGCTATGACGAATAAAGCTACAAACGTGCAAAATGATACATGCGATACTTGCTACTTTTTTAATTCCCGAAAAATTAAGTTTTTTTCAGCACTAACACTAGGAACACCCCTTAAGAATTTCGATGTTCAACGCTCCGAATAACACAGTATTTGTCGTTATTTTGTATGTTGCCCCGGTAGCGAGTGATACATCGAGTTCCCTTGGTGCCAGGACACCAACCGCAATCACACAGTGAATGAGGTCCATCCTTTGTGCGTCTACTCATGGGTGATACAGGGAGCGCCTAGGAGTGACCGGCTTTTTCACTCTGTAAGTGCGGCTGGTGTCCGAGAATCAAGAGTACTCGGTATAATACAGATGGTGATTTCGGACCCGAAATCCACCGCCGACTCGTGGGACAATAGGGTCATAATTCGCAATGCTGGCAAACGCTTTCGGGCGGATTCACACGTATCAGTACCGCGATGGTTGAGTGCTGTCAGCGTCAATGGTAACGAATATCGCTTCCCTGTTGGAGCAGTACACACTTTTCCGTGTCAGTCACTGATGCTGACACAAGGAGATCACTGACGCTGGCGGCATTGAGCTGTCACGGAACTGATACGTGTGAATCCAGCTTTAGCGGATCAACAGGATTAATATTTGGGATCACCTGTTCGCATTCTCCACCTCTGTTCTGTCTGGAATGAAAGGGTTCGTCCTCTACCTACGAATTCATAGAGGGGAGGCCCCTCCCCCTTCAGGGAATTGCGACCAATTTGATTTTTGTTACATCCCAAGAATCTAACAGCACGTCCACTTTCGGAACGTCGATAACGTTGGACGTGATTCTGTTCTCGTCGCGAACAGCAAAGCATTCGAAACAACGTGCCTATTGTCATTGCGTGCGCAAAGGTCATCATTCGGACTACACATTGGCATTCTCATTGCGAACAGCAAAGCATTTGAAACATTATTCTTGTCGCGAACAGTAAAGCACTCTAAACAACGTACTCTCGTTGCGGACGTCATACGAACTCCAACGAGTCGAAATATTTGTAATTAATTATCGTTCGAACTGTCGTACGGTCTATCATTCGAGACACGTTAGTTTGAACTGTTTGTCACAGTCAATGGCCAGACCACAGTCATACCTTATGTCAGTTTTAAGCAGTTATTGCGCTCCGTTACTTAACTTATTACTTAATACGAACTTTAGCACACAAAATTCAGCACTGTTAGCAGAGGCGGATTTGGAGACTCACCGCCCCTAGGCTAATAAGCGTCTGCCACACATTCCGTGAAATATCATCAGATATTTTAATGCAAAAGAGTTGAGGCAATTTTAAAATTTATTTCAATAGGGCAACTAAAGTTCTTGTAGAAAACACTGCAAGTGCGAAAATAAAACAAAATATTCATCGGAAAATGTTTTACGCGCCAATGGTAATACTGTAGAATAGAATTTTAATGCAATTTCCCTTTGTAAATTAGTTACCAATGGTGCTAGAAAATGGTACCGCTGGTACGTCCAACGCCACATCTGTAGAAAACAATTAGCTAAGTAGTGACAAACAGGATTGGCGTGACTGAGATGTTAGTGACTTATAGTGCTTGTAAATTTAAGTGAATAACACATTCAGTTTTCTCTGCAACTAACAAGGGGAGGACACCATGTAGTAGACACTGATTTTTATGAGTCTTGGCACGATGGATCTATGTCGAAAATAAGTAAATAGGTGTCCGAGCGTTTCTGCCAATGGGCCTTAATAATAGAGATATTTACATGTAAATTATTAAAAATTTCATAGTGGCCGTGGGGTTTTAGTGGGTAAAAATCCCATAATAGCCTTGCGCCCCCGGGGAATTCCCCTCTGAAGGAGTCGGGGTGCCTTTTGAAGATTTCCCCAAGTTAAAAAATAATTTATAAAAAAATTTATAAATATTTTGTTTTTAACGTGATGACATCTTCAAAAGGCACCCCGACTCCTTCAGAGGGGAATCCCCCGGGGGCGCCAGGGTTGTGTGGAATTTGTACCCATGAAAACCTCACGGCCACTATGAAATTTTTAATAATTTCCATGTTAATATTTCTATTGTTGTGAGGTTGCCGGGGCTGAGATTCTCCCTGAGAATCTCGTCGGTTGCCGTGGGCTGGTTTCTGAAGGGTCGTCCTCCGGGCTCCGATAGTACGGGTGTAGATGCCGGGAACGGGGATTCGGTATGAACCGAAGGTAGTGGATCTTTAGCCGGTTTAAGAGTTGGAACTCACCGTAGAGTGAACAAAGATTTATTGAGCTTGAACTGACAATGGCGCGGCGATCACGGTAGTGATCGCTAATTGATTCGCAAAAGTTGAGAGAGCGAGCCCCGTTTGGGCGGTGGTTATATATGGTCATTTTGGGTCACGATGGGGCCTAATGGTCGCTGTCCGATGACCCGTGGTTGTGCAACGTTCGTTATCCGTGCATCGTTCGCGGATTCCTTAGCATTGTGACACGTCTTCGCTAGCTCGATGCTAAATGGTGGTAGTTTCACAACACTATTATTAAGGCCCATTGGCAGAAACGCTCGGACACCTATTTACTTATTTTCGACATAGATCCATCGTGCCAAGGCTCATCCAAATCGGTGTCTACCACATGGTGTCCTCCCCTTGTAAGAGGTGGCACATACAGAGTTTTCTACAAATAGAATCCTTTTTTCATGAATTTGGACTATACTGATGCACAAAAATAGAAAAGTTTGCGATGCATTTAGGTTATTGTATACTTAAGCATATTTAGCAATGGAAACAAATCAAATTTCGTGAATAATTTAAAGTCGGGAAAGTTTTTTCTCTCCCCTGAAAAACTTGATTTTTGGCACTTACAGTGTTTTCTACAAGGACTCTTCAACTAACGAATTGTTTTTAAAGTTGTCTCTGCCACAGTTATATCTGCAGCCTACTTAGCATATAAGTATACAAATCCGCCCCTGACTGCTAGTTTAGTTTCAAATGTAATTGAGGACTCATGAAGTCGTTATTCGTCTAATTGAAACTGACTTCTGTCAGTTCCAATAACTCTTGGTAGAAATGCGCAACCATACAATTTAAATACTTTTTCGTTGTTATTCCATTTCCCTCGTGTCATTGGTTTTCCTGTTTGTACAACAATAGGCCGATTTATATATCCACTCCAAACCGTTTGGCGTTTCTAAGGTTTGTCACGCCGCGCTAGAATGCGCTCTTGGAACGTGATGTAAAAAAGCGTAACACCCCACAGAGGCGCCACATCCACAGGTTTGTAGCTTCCGCTCTAGCAAGCTTTCGCGTGGAGCACGGCATGTCCGCCGGGACAGTTCAGTGAGATGCTCCTTGTTGTTTTATTAACTTTTCCTCCGGGTACCTATTCCTTGATCTTTTTTTTACACAAAGTCTTTATTTGCATTGAGATAAATTTCACGTTTGCTAAATTCCATAAGATCGTTTTTGTAAGCGTCTGATTTTATTTTCTCCAAGTAGGGGAAACTTCTATAAATTTCAATGAATTTACCTAAATTGTCTTTGGACCACATTTTAAATACAATGCACGAACCGGAGCGTGGCACATCGATCTGTCACGTCGCAACGTATTGAAATAAGGGTCGCCCGATTGTCCTTTATCGTGGCGCGGCGGACACTTTAAAGGTGGACGTTCCAATGCGCGGCCCGCCGCGGCGGCGCGCCGCAAGATTCTTCGCGCGGCCGCAGATGGTATTTCCTATACCTAAAGGGACATCCAGGCGCTGATGCATGTTGCAGTGAAACACTGATGCATGCATCATGATGCAGGTTTCATGACTCTTGCATCTTGCTCACGCGCCTAGCTGATGAGCAGAATGCCAGTTCCGCTTCCGATGCTGAAAGACGGAAACCGATCTACAATCGTAGCAACGTGCATGATGAAACCTGCATCATGATGTATGTATCAACGTTTCACTGCTACATGCATCAGCGTCTGGATGTACCTTAAGCGGCAACGCCAGGGCCCCACGACGCGCCGCACTGGCCCTTCTCGAGCACTTGAAAAGGTCTACAGGGTCATCCGTTAAAACTGCAACATATGCGCGCGCGAACAGACGAAATGGCAACACCGCCTCACGGACGCATTCCACTACAACCATGCACCGGCCCAACGTGCGGAGAGTTGCCAGCGACCTCTGGACAGCAGTGATGCCCGAGCTTCGAAAATTTTAGGATGGTCACTTTCAAGTTAACGTCGCAAAGAGCTGTGCGGAATATCCCGGCCCAGGTAAGCGAGCCGCGCGCTTCGCTTTTATGATCGGTTTACCACTCGCACCCCAGATCACTGTAATGAGGTTTGAAAACAATGTCGACTGGTTTCGTACCTGTTTTAATTTAAAAAAAATTAGCTACGACAGGGTTGACCGCGGCGCTATATCCTTGTATGGGGAGATTTTTCGCCACCTGCGTGTAAAAGCCATAATACTGGCGCATCGTTCCAAAAAATGACATTAATAGAAGCAGGTATAGGCGTGGCGTTGAGTAGCTAAAAGGTTAAAACATTCAGACACAAAAATTTTGGAAAAAAATTCAAACACCGCTACAATCAAAGACACGTCCTATTAGTTACCCGTTGCGCCCGATCTATGCATGCATTAAGGATTAAATTATAAAAAAAGAAACCCAGAACAATAGATTCTGAGGTATGCAGAACTATCACATTATAGAATAAAAATTTAATTTCTCGATTTATGAAAGTAATGATACAGAAACAACTAGCCTATTGTATATCAACACCATGAATTTTAAAAAGAGCATTAAATACAGTATCAAATAAACGGTTTGCAAAAGTTTTTAACAACAATTATGGAAAAAAAATTTGTAAAAAAAAATTAAGTAAACGTAAAATATTTTAAATTATCCATCATAAAGAAGGAATAATTTTTCCTCATTTTTCGGCGCAAACTGCATTCCGATATCTTTTAAATTTCAAAAGTTATACGAAAATGGCCCTAACTTCTTCAACCCGGACCGGGAAATTTCAAATTGCTCTTTGCGACGTTAATTTGAAAGAGACCATGCTAAAATTTTCGAAGCTCGGGCATCATTGCTGTCCAGGTCGCTAGCAGCTGTCCGAACGCCGAGCCGGGGAATGATTGTAGTGGAATGCGTTTGTGAGGCGGTGTTGCCATTTTCGTCTGTTCGCGCGCGCGTAGGTTGCGTAGGTTTTGTACATCTCAACTCCTATCTGCGATTTCGACCGCGCGCGGCTGCGGCAGTTTGCTACAGTCCATGCGCGTCTGCTCCAGGAGCAACCTAGGCTACTGGAGACGCAACACAATAGGACGAGTGTCTGTTTTCCACCATAATGGCAGAATCCCCTAGCTGCCCGGCGGCCAGCGGCTGCCAGTCGCTCGACTCCTCCAGGAGCAGTCTAGCGACTGGCCACAATGGGACAGAACCTCCAGAAATAAAGAAACAAGTTACAATTCAAAAGTTATGGAATTATGTTTTTTATATATTTTTTGTGACCTAATAATATGAGCTCTTAAAAATGGTAAAATTATAATAGCGGAGCGGGCGGTTCGCTTACCTGAAACAGAAATCACCGATTCTGTAACTGTTCATTATGACGTGAATTTTAAAGAGTCCATTCTAGAAAGGAGCTTATTTTGTAAGTAGCATTTCAAGGAATTATTTCTGTTTACGTATAAAAAAGGCAGAAGACCAACATCGTACATTAGCCAGCTGCGAAAATGCTTTGTAAATTAATAGTTTTCAATTGTTTATTCTACTGAGGATATAGAAAGAGAAATTCGAGAATAATTAATGAAAAAAGTAGACTCTTCGCACCGGGATTTGAACCTCGGATTTTCTGTTTGCGACCCAAGCTCTAGAATCTCGGTGAAATGAATTCTTGGCGGAGAGCGCCGGGCCAGGCAGTGCGTACGGCACACGGACAGAAGGTAGGGTACGCTTGTAGTGGTGCGGTACAGGCGCTAGGAGGGGGTACGCTTGGTCGTAGAATGGGGGTACGCTTGGTCATAGAATGGGGGTAGCGCCCGTGGGCGAAAACCCACGGTGCTGGCATCACCTGTGATGCCAGATCGGGGACGGGTTCCCTCGAGAACTTCCCCCACCTCGCGCACACTACGCCGGAGCTGCGTGTCCGTGAATTGGACTCTGAAGCGCCGAGCTTTCGGACACGCTGCTCCGGCGCAGTGTGCGCGAGGTGGGGGAAATTCTCGAAGGAACCCGTCCCCGATCTGGCATCACAGGGCATCACTGACTGCGGCGCTCCGCCGCTCGCCGCTAAGGCTCGCCGCGCATTGGAACAGCCGCCTTTATACGTACAGTTTTGGAGCGCACGCCTGGAGTGTACGCTGCGAAAGTCTGAGAAAATCCGTCCGTTTAAATCGGCCTTTATGTGTTGCGGTCTGCAAAGTCAATTGGCGCCCATCCATTACATCAACAAATTATCTTTACGGACCCTGGCCATAACACCAGTGTATCTACTGTTTTCAAAACAAACACTTATTATTAATTTGGCGAGTGACAGTCGCTAGCAGACGCGTAATACTATAACTATATAGGTAGGTACTTACTTGGGCCTTACGATTCCAAGGGGATTAAAAAGGCCCGCGCATGTGCTCGCCACATAATAATGCACAAACACATTTATTTTAAGGAACTACTACCCCGTTTATAAGCATTAATTTGATTTTTTATATTGTATTCTCTTTCTCATGTTTGTGACACTTTTAACGACGAGAATTATTTTGAAAATCAAATATTTTTGTTTAATTTATGAGTCTTACAAATAAAATACAAACTATTAGATAATTTGTTTAATTTTGAAGCTTGTTTTGAAAACTTCCGTGCAACAAGATTTTGCTCATAAGGGGAGGATACCATGTGGTAGACACCGAAAATAAGTAAATAGGTATCCGAGCGTTTCTGCCAATGGGCCTTAATAATAGAAATATTTAAAAAATCCCACACTACCCTGGCGCCCCCGGGGGATTCCCCTCTGAAGGAGTCGGGGTGCCTTTTGAATATTTCCTCAAGTTAAAAAAAATTCTAAAAAAAATAATTTATAAAAAAAAAGTTATAAAGTTTTTTTTAACGTGGAGACATCTTCAAAAGGCACCCCGACGCCTCCAGAAGGGAATCTCCGGGGGGCGCCAGGGTAGTGTGGGATTTTACCCACTAAAACCCAACGGCCATTATGAAATTTTTAATAATTTACATATCTCTATTATTAAGGCCTATTGGCTGAAACGCTCGAACACCTATTTACTTATTTTCGACATAGATCCATCGTGCCAAGGCTCATCAAAATCGGCGTCTACCACATGGTGTCCTCTCCTTGTCAGTTCCTTAAAGTCTGATGCAGAGCATATTGGAAAATATTGTTTAGCCTATTGTTTCATTTGTTTCTATACATCATCTAGAATATCAATTAAATATCCAAATATTTGAACTCACGGCAGCTGTAATTTGGACATCTCCAATTGCCCATTTTCAAAACGAAACATTACATATTGGTACATATTGAATATTCTGATCCGATAGAACTTAATTAACGCGCTGCGATTATACCTATTACCGCTGGTTTTATTTATTGTTGAACTTGATCCCCTGGTCTCTCTTCTATCTGTTTTAATTAATTGATTACAGTGCACGCTCCAAAGCACCATTAACAACCAAGCGTCGCATAATCACAGCATTTTGCAATGCCATGAAAAAGTAGAAGGTTAATTATATCAGTTGCTTATCGAAATAGAGTAGATCAATTATTCTATACTTACAATTAAGTAGTGAAACGTTCCGATCGATTTGTACATGTGTATTTCATTATCTAACTAATTACATATTTACAACAGCGTCTGCAAACGTTATGGAAATACGCAAACGCTTATAATACGTTTCTGCGAGCCATAGTTTCAATCAGTGTGCGTGTACTCTGCAAGTTTATAAAATCAATTTCATCGACAATAAAGCTCCAGGCGTAGCAATTTTTCCTCGCACTTTTGACTTATATTTGCAGACAAAATCGCGCTGTTATTCATGGCACTATAAATTTGCTTCCATATCGTGTAACTGTATGCTCTCAAATCGATATTTAATTGGTAAAAAGTTCCACGTCGACATTGTGTCAATAGTCAATAAACAAGGTAGAGGAACAAAATTGATATCAAATCCAGCTTAGCCCATCTGAGCAGAGAAGGCTGAATCATGAGGTTGAATAATATGCTAGTTTGAATTTCCTGAGAGAATATCAAATTCTATTACATTTACACAAACAACAGATATATACAACCTTGTTGCTTACGTGTGGGACCGTCTACAGTACTGCGAGTATTGATTGCATTACTCAAATAAACAAGTTATACAACTTTCTTCTTATTAGTACTACTAATAGTAAAATATTATTGCAAAAATATGTAGCTTACTGTCTTGGCAAAAATAAAATATTTGTTTCTGCTGTTGAAAAGTTCGGACACGTGATTTGTGACATTGTTTCCCTTCTCGAATGACATTCACTTTAGTGAATTTTGTAAAACTAGAGGAAAACAAAAATCTAACATATTCGATCCACTCAGCATAGTAAAACAATTATGTACTGTGTTCCAGCTAAATTGACATAATTAAATCGAAAAGTGTGCTCTAGCCCGAATAGTCCAGTGAAATTAGACGGAAATCTACCTAGTCTACGGAATAATTACCAGCAAGCTAAATTTTGGTATGGGTATTTATTTGGTCGTTTTGAACGATATGTCAAAAGTCCCCATCGATCCGACCGCCGCTAAAATTTTTACAGAGGGTTGAAGAAAACAACAGTTTTTCGCGAATATCTCGTTATCTAGCAGTTTTGCGATAAAATTAGTTATTATATAATTTATAGCTAAGGAAATTCTCTACAAAAAAGGTGGTATGAGTTTTTTTCGTAGGAGTAACCATTTTCATGTATGTCGGGTTACCTTCCGAAAAACAATAGTTTTTTAACTGAAACTGTTTTTTTAAGTAGTTCATAATACTATGTAAAGATAGTAAAAAAACCGGAAATCTTCATCGAGCCGTTGACTTGTAAAAAACTCCAAAAAATGTACACATTTTCCGAGGGTTCAAACGGGTATACCCCCTTAAGTGGCCTTTAAGGCTCAGGAAGTAACCAGAGACCCCTTCCAAAGCAGGAACGATATTGAGAAGAGCTCCAAAGCACGTGTCACTTCAACCAGAAGAAAAAAGACAAGATTGTCTGAACAAGAGTCCACGCCATCCACCTCCAGAGAAAACGTGGACTGCAACTCTGCAGACAATTGGTTTTGCAAATTATGCAGAACTACATTCAAGACAGATATGCGACAGTGTGTCATGTGCCTCACTTGGATACACGAGGAATGCGTTGGGCTCACACCTGAGGTCGAAGATGTCTTTGTTTGCCCGAATTGTACATATTAAATAGGTGGGCCTTATTACCTGCACTACAGGAAATAAAACCCGTTTACAAGGTTTTAAAATCCTATTAATTTCCGTATTTGTTGTGTTCATATATTGTTACAAATAATACAGTGTATAGTTTAATGTCCATAGATTTCTATAAAAAAAAAGTTTTCAAAAATATGCACAAGTTATTTTTAAAAAAATTATAGAACATTAGGTGGGCCTTATTACCCGAACTTACCTTACACTTATAGTTGTAAACACGCATTGCCCTGTATTAACCCTTCGTGGTGGCACGGGGTGTATCGCATCCCAAGCAATTTTTTTTCCTCGCCAATATTTCTGTAAACTTTTTCACCTTAATATTGAAATTTAAAAATTTTGTAAATTTTAGACAAACAAATATTTTCTTCCACAACTATTTTTTCAATCTACAAATTTGTTCATATCTAAACTTACATTTCTAGAAAATGATTATTAGGGCATGATTGTATGAGTATTAAGAATGTACAATTATCAGCCAAAAATTAAACGATTCAAAAATACGAAAATGTTAACTCAAAAATGACGCTGGGGTGAACCTCGTGTGACCAATTTGTGATTATAAGGTGTGATCCACGAAGGGTTAAGTACATTGTTCCTATTTATCATATAAAAATGGTTTCCGTTATATAAATAAGTAAATAAATTTTAATCGACTCTAAGGACGATTGAAAGGCTTCAGGGTTAAGTGTAGAAGTATTTGCAGCTTCCATACTCGTGTCCATCAATATGGAGAATTTCTCAAAGATACTGCGGCACTCTCGAGAAGTGGAGCTGATTGTTGAATAAAGCGACAGTTACAAATTGACTTTAATGTTCTTACCGTGTTAAGTCGCGACGTAAGACAATGGCACATTCCCTTCCTCTAGAATTGCAGAATAATAAGTCATAATTTCAAAGCGCTATTATTAGTGAAATCAATAATCTAGATCCATCCTTTTGCGCCTCAAGTTAGAGAACAATATCTAATCTTAGTATAAAGTCTAAACGACAATAATTTTGCAAGAAAGAATTCTTAATGTTAATTCTTAATGTTTATGGTAATCTACGTATAAAAGATTTTATATAAAATCATTCCTGGTCATGTGAAAGGTTTATTTGAACTACAGTTTTAAAGAAATTAAAACATGAAACTAAAACCTTCCGAATTACTAGTGATTACTATTTAGTTAATTTATTGCTTGCAATTTGCATTCATAGTACTAGATTTTTAAATATAATTCTAAACGAGTGGAATGCATTATATAAATAATTACTATTATTGCTAAAATAATGTTAGTCACACGATATTAAAACAAAACAGGTAGCTGATATTGAAACAAGAGTATTATTAATGTTATAGATCAATGTAATACACCTAGTTAATTAAAAAATATATTTTTGAAAATAAAGAGTTTTGTACAAGTGTTTGTAATTAGTTGCACATTATTTTTGCAAAAATAATCGATTCTGTTGGGATTTTCTGTGCAATACAGTTTTTTGTTAAAAATTCGAAATGAGATGCCATAACTGAGGGCAAAGTAATTATTCTTATATAGCAACTATTAAATTAAAGAATATATTTTTGAAAATAAAGAGTTTTGTACAAGTGTTTGTAATTAGTTGCACATTATTTTTGCAAAAATAATCGATTCTGTTGGGATTTTCTGTGCAATACAGTTTTTTGTTAAAAAATTTTTTCTGAGAAATTCCTAATCTTTGTGATCACTCCACTTGTCGAGCGTTTGAAAGCTTTCAAGTTTAGTTGTTTGCACTTTTTTATAAAGTCGAGCAAAGTAATGTGTACATTACAAAAGGACTTATTTTCAATTGTGCTTATAAGAAAAGGGCTTATTTCCAAATGCTCTTATACAAAAGAGCTTATTTCGTATACCTTCCATCAAAAGAGCTTATTTGCAAACGGTTTTGTAAATAACTAAATTTAAAACATTACCGCTATCAGATGGAAAAATAAAATATACGTATATTTATTAATAAAAAAGAAAAAGATTTTTTCTAATAAACGTAGGTACCACAGTTTTTTTGCGGTTATTGAAAATTTCTTCTATGCGAAAATACGTCTTTTTGAAAAATCACTCCTCCATTCATCACGTTTCCCATTCGCAAAGAAATTCTATGGCGTATTGCAAATCCTGTTTTTCATTGCTGTCATTTAGGTATGGATTTTTACAAGCAACTCTAGCTACCATTTAATCCGCCTTCTGCTTTCAGAATATACTTCAAACAGTATCTTTCTTTTGTCCGCAATAATTGGCATTTATCGTGCAAACCAAGCATTTTCGAATCTCCTTTTCTCACAATTATATTTCATTATAATATTTACGGTACTCTTAACTCTTCGTGGTCACACCTTCTTGTAATCACAAATTGATCACATGGGGTTCACTGCACGCCAGCGTTTTTTTTTTGAGTTACCATTTTCGCATTCTTGAATCTTTTAACTTTTCAGTGATAATTGTAGGTACATTCGTAACACTCATACAATCATGCTGTAATAGTCTTCTCTGGAAATGTAAATTTTGATATGATGAAATTTGTAGTGGAAAAGGAGCGATTTTCCACGGTTGTGGAAAACGGCGATTTTTCTTTTGGCTTTGGCGATAAGTCCTCTTTGGAAGGGGCGGCATTTGAACTCGAAAATTGCTCATGGGGTGCTATACACCCCGTGTGGGATGGAGTTGAAATATTATTATGAATCATTAGAATATAGTACTTTCGTCAATAGAAAGCATTGGGTTGAAATTTCGCGAACTAAGCTTAGGGGAGAGTCGTGCAGTACCGACCAGCTTACAGTGCCGACCAAAGCTACTTAGTTCTCGCTTCTTCGACCAGATATTAACACTTTATTTGTATTAACAAATGAAAATCACAATTCTCTATAAGCTATTTCGGGGTCGTATTGTTTACTCCATTGCTCTCGATGTTCTGTGGCATTAAACGTATACGTTGATATCACTGTCCAACAAAATGAATTTTTTTTTCTGTTCTGTAACATTCAATAGCCGTCTCTTACAGATTTTTGTGCGCTGAAAACGAATCCGCAAACCGTGTATCGCCATCACCCTCAGTTTTTGAGAAATTCGATTTTGAAAAAAAACTGCAAATTTTCAAATTTGAACATCGTTTGTGTTCAAACAATAATAGTTATTCGGTTGCTTGTTGCGTGAAATTATTCTATAAACCCTCCCGAATACAGCGATATAAGTTATTGGTGTATTATGAATAATTAAATATGTTTAAACAATGATTAAAGGGAAAAGAACACCCGAAATGCACCCACTTTTGCAGATATTTTTAAATTTATTTCCAAAACTAAGGGTCTAGGAGAAAATCTGACTGCTCCACGCGACGCGGCAGATATTTTTCCTTCGGGAACCATCAACAGAAGTGGTAAGTCAGGTTTCGTTTTCAATACAGAAGCGAAATAGTTTGGCAAAACGTGCGGCGTCGACAGTGGTAGTCACGCGCGTTAAGCGATTGTGTGGCGCTGAGCGGCAGTGTATCGCGCGCCGCCGTTGACTACCACCAATTTTTAATATTTTTCGTGAATTAAAGGTACAATTGGAATTAGCAAGGATGATTTCACAATCTTTGCGCGAGAACTTTTTCCGTGAATTAAAGGGTTATTGAATGACAGCCAAGTGACATTTATAAATTATGCTTTCGAGGCGACACCTACTGGCGTCAAGTGGAGGAGGAAAGCGTGACGTCATAACTCGTAATCCTAAAAGTATCATTTTCATAACTATTAATTCAGAATAAATCTTGTATCTTTTAGACAAATAGCTTGATACTTTAAGTAAAACGACATATGGGTTCGAAAAAAAAAATGATTCGCTTAAGGGGAGGTTCTGGTCTAAATGTCGATTTTTCTTTTATTTCATTTTTCGAATGTTCAACCTTTTAGGAAAACGGGTTTGAAAGGATTTGTTGAAATTCGTAAAATTCCCGAAGTTATAGGCATTTGAGTCGCGGCAAATACATGGGTCACAACCGGCTACTCGGCGCTCACGTAAAACTTTAAGGGGAGGTTCTGGTCTAAATGTCGATTTTTTTATACCATTTTTCGAATGTTCAATCTTTTAGGAATACGGGTTTAAAAGGATTTGTTGAAATTCGTAAAATTCCCCAAGTTGTAGGCATTTGAGTCGCGGCAAATACATGGGTCACAACCGGCTACTCGGCGCTCACGTAAAACTTCAAATGCGTTTTTCTCGAAACAGTGTTCTCAAAACGGTGGGACCTGTATCTTCAAAACTTATTATCCGATTCGACTGAAACTTGTTTTATTTTGAAGATTATTCTTTTGGCTAGGGGGGGGGGGACTAAAAAAATTACAAAAAGTTGAAAATTTATAATTTTTAAAGGCGTTGAAAGGACGAAAAATACAGGGAAAAGTGATTTCAAACGTGAAGTGTCGTTATTTTCTAAAAAAAATGTAATTTTTGTAATTTTTTTTAGTTCACCCCCTAGAAAAAAGAATAAACTTCAAAATAAAAAAGGTTTCAGTCGAATCGGATAATAACTTTTACAGATACAGGTCCCACCGATTTGGATCAATTTTTTGACGCCTTAACTTTAACGACTCCCCAGGGCTGTTTGCACTGATTAATTATAAAACAAAAAATATATTTCTATAACATAAGACATCCTTAATACAATGCAACAAGTCCCATTAAATTATATATAGTAGTTTTCCTTTAATTAATTCCTAAATATCACCTATTTTTTGGGGCTCTAGACCAGAACCTCCCCTTAATCATGTAAAAACACCGGCACTATGTCATAAAATAAGATAATAAGGCTGAAATAATTCCGACGACCTGTCAATTTCGCTATCCTTCGTGTATAGAAACATGGTCGCTCAGTGTGCCTATGGGTAGAGGGGAAGGGGGAATTAGCTTCCAGACGCCACCGCGTCTGTTGATATCAATTTTGTTATTGGTTTTCTCGATTATAATTTTCATTCAAAAGTATTTTCCAAAATTCGACCGGCGCATTGCAATTTGTCGCTTCGTCTTTAGGACCAGGCACAATTTCATCTTGTTGTTCGTGAATGTTTCTTCCTGAAGTTCGCGTTCGAAACCGTGTATTTCAAGCAAATCTATTTTTTCCTCGTAAAATGGAAACAGGTCTACCACGTGCGCGTGATTCTACGACTCGCTGTTCTTCAGTCGCCCTTTCTGTGTCCTCGTCGTTGGAATCTTCTGTTTCATAATCTTCATCTGAATGTTCAGATACATGGTTCTCTTCCGCATCCGACGTTACACCGCCATATTCCTCTTCTTCATCGTTTTGTACAATAGCTTGTACGACCGTACGAGACCGTAAATTGTAAGCCATGGTGCTGTGTATTGTAATACGTATCTCCACAAAATTACCTTTTTTTAAAAAAAAGTACAAAAAACCGCGCCAGGTATACGCGCGCGCGCGCGCGCAGAAGGACGAAAGGAAACTGTCGTAAATTTATTAATGTGCTATATTTAACTTTACTAAAGTAATGCTATACAAAAATTGCGCCAATTATCACAATGGCTATTTATACAAAGAAAAAAGTGTATTAAATAATATTAAGCAGATGTATTTTTATACAAATAAATATTTTAATACGAATAAATATTTTATTCAAAATACTTGGCGCTGCTCTCCGAAAAAAATGTTAATTGTCTTGGTTAATAAATAAAACAAGGCAAGACACCACAGAGGCAAGAAAGAAAGAAAAATATTAATGCAATTTATACATATTTATTCAGTTTAGCAACACCAATTCGGAGCGCAGCGCCAAGTATTTTGAATAAAATATTTATTGCTATTGAAATATTTATTTGTATAAAATAAAAAAAATTCGCTTAATATTATTTAATACATTTTTTGTTTGTATAAATAGCCATTGTTATAATTGGCGCAATTTTTGGATATCATTAATTTTGTAAAGCTGAATACAGCACATTAATAAATTTACGACAGTTTTTTTTTCGTTCGTCTGCGCGCGCGCGTATAATTGGCGCACTTTTTGTACCTTTTTTTTAAAAAGGTAATTTTGTGGAGATTTCACACATTTTGTAGTGTTTATTGATGACTGGATAATTTTTACACCCCCTTAGGTTTAATTTTTTTTTTTAATATATTTTATTGTCATCGAAACTACGCACGCCTGCAAAGCTTCATGACAATTGGATTGGCGGAATTGGTTTAAATTTGAGTTTTCAGATCGAAGCTGAATAAAATCGTTTAATTAATATAATACTATGTCACAATAAATTTTTTTCTCCGACGTAGATCACACTGCATCATCTTCTGCTTCGATTATCTGTAAAAATATAAAATCCACATTTTACTTACAACTTAACGTAGAACTTATATAGAAATAGAGTGGCCCTTTGCTATAGTAAGTGTAGAGACTACAAGATGTGTCCGAAGGAAGTGAGAGCGTATGGCAGAAAGTCTTGCTGCCGGAAATTTAAATGCTAATGGTAATTCAGCGAAAATGAACGAAGAGATCCAATATTATTGACGCGCAATTTATTGGTGTTAGAATAAAATTGATTTAGTATGTTTATTGGTGAGTTAAAACATTATTAATGGGAAACTAATAAAATTAATGAATAGAGTGGCAACTACTGTGGATTTGAAAGTATTACGAATGTCTTTCACAAAAGATTGAAAAAAATCAAGGGAGATGTGTTTTCAGAGTACTTTCTTCACTGGTGTGACTTACTCTACATTGCAAGCAATCCGCCATAATTTTCTTAATTCTTAATGCTATGTCTTTTCACAAATTTTGTCGATTTACCTTATTTGATAAATTTCCAGGAACTTGTGGGAAAGAAGATGCTTCTCTGTCTATCTAACCTTCTGTGGACAACCTCCAAGCCTGTGCATCCCCTTCATTTCTATCGAAGCCCTTGTGTCCCCTTCGTTTCTATAAACTCTACATAAATAGTCTATTAAAAGATTTTGGCGACTTACCTTGTTAATTGAGACAATAATTCAGTGTCCTATTTCAAAATTTTTGACAACTTACCTTATTTGACAGTTGGCAGGTTATGAGTCATTGACGTTACGTTTGCCTTGACAGGTGTGCTCTCTGTCTGGCTGTCACGTGACAACAATTTATTACGCGATTGGCCGAAACCTTCATCGAATGAACGACGTTATTTTCTTTAGGTTTAATTGCTTGCCTGATAGTGTCTCTTTTATAACTACAATGGTATTGGCGCACTGGATTGGTCAGATTAAAACAATTATTATTTTAATAAATGAAAATAATACATCAAAGCTATTTTGCAATTAATTAATTATATATATTAGTTTCCGACGTTTCGATCTTGGTTTAGATCATCTTCAAGGAAAGTTAAAAACATATATAAAATACTGCGTATGCTATTGAAAATAAGTCACCGTGCTCTGGAACAACGTGTGACTCGCGAGTCGGTTGGAATAAGACTAAGGTAAACCGTGAACAACACATCTGCTTTAGAAGGTGAAAAAGGGGTGAACACCGTTGACAGTTATAAATATATCTAAAACCCCAGAAATTCAAAAAATGTTTTTTGAAAATTTTGAATTTCGGGGGTTTTAGATATGTTTATAACTGTTGAAAATAAGTCACCGTGCTCTGGAACAACGTGTGACTCGCGAGTCGGTTGGAATAAGACTAAGGTAAACCGTGAACAACACATCTGCTTTTGGAAGGTGAAAAAGGGGTGAATACCGTTGACAGTTATAAACATATCTAAAACCCCCGAAATTCAAAATTTAAAAAAAAAACATTTTTTGACAGTTATAAACATATCTAAAACCCCCGAAATTCAAAAAAAAATTTTTGAAAATGTTGAATTTCGGGGGTTTTAGATGTTTATAACTGTCAAAAAATGTTTTTTGAAAATTTTGAATTTCGGGGGTTTTAGATATGTTTATAACTGTCAAAAAATGTTTTTTGAAATTTTTGAATTTCGGGGGTTTTAGATATGTTTATAACTGTCAACGGTATTCACCCCTTTTTCACCTTCTAAAAGCAGATGTGTTGTTCACGGTTTACCTTAGTCTTATTCCAACCGACTCGCGAGTCACACGTTGTTCCAGAACACGGTGACTAATTTTCAATAACATACGCAGTATTTTATGTATGTTTTTAACTTTCCTTGAAGATGATCTAAACCAAGATCGAAACGTCGGAAACTAATATATATAATTAATTAATTGCAAAATAGCTTTGATGTATTATTTTAATTTATTATTTTAATTTATTAAAATAATAATTGTTTTAATCTGACTGTTTCTTTTATAATTACGTGGCATCTTGCTGACACCTTTAAACAAAAATGGAACACTACGTTCGGTGTACGGTTTTACCCCATGGCGTAGGAACCCACGCTTTTGGTTACAGCTAAATATGAAAATGGCAACAATCGGCCACCATCATCAAAATGTAATAGAAGTAGATACTGTTAACAGATATCATCTTGTAACTTACCTTCTAATTACCAGAACACTATATAGTCCACTTGAAGTACAGTCGAAAATAAGATCACAGCACGTGGAAATATAATAAATTTAATAATTCGCTGGAGCTTATATATTTACATACGCTCCAGCGAATTATTAAATTTATTATATTTCCACGAGGATCTGTTGACTAACAGTTCAATATGGCGGAAAACAATTGCCAAACGCGGGTGGGCATCGTTCATTTCTTTTCAGAAATAAGTATGGTATACGGTTTTGCCCCAGTATACGGTATCATTCTAAGGTATACTTACGATAAATGCGAGCGAAAACACCCAAGAGCACGATACTTTTTTACCACCCAAAACCAACGACTCTGACACACATGGGTGGTTCACACCCATATCCTGCTACCAACCACCCCAGGACAATAATTAACACTTGCTACATTTGAATAATAGTGTTAAAGTGTAGTAAACTTTTCAATCTGGCACTAGATGGCGCCACTAATCCGAAATTCTAGGTTATGTAAAAGATGCGTAGCGTCAAAGTCAACTTATGGATGGCTCACACCCAGGGTGTCAACGAAGGGTTAACTTTTTTATTCGACGAGAATTTATTCGACGAATAAAGTTAATCTTTTTATTCGTTATTCGAAATTTTATATAAATAAAATTTTGCCCATTTCTGTTTGCAAGGAATCATTTGACAAAGATTGGGTGCAGTGTACCGAATGTGAAGGTTGAGCACAGATCAGGAGAATATTAATTATTATACTTGCGATGTTTGTACAATTAAAATTTGAAAAGAATCTTGTATTGTACCAATTAAATGCCTCTTTATTAACACTGTTACTCATTTAAACCTAAAAATCTACTAATTTAATAGCTGGTCTATACTGGACAACAATTTTTCGTTTCCTAGAAATTACAACTTTTTTGCTTTTGCGAATTATCAATTCTTATTATTAAATTTCATAGAAATAATTTCCCTCCTCTTATTAAGTTCCACCTATACTACAAACACGTTTTTGAATTTCTGATTTTTATCCACTCTACCCCAAGATATATCAAGGAAACTTAAAGCGGTCGTTACTGCACGACTCTCCGCTGCTTCGACGAAAAGTTGACGCTGGCCGTAATTTTGGTTTCCGCTGTTGTACTTTAGGCTAATTCTTGGGGAAACAATTATCGTGTCGGTGGTAAACTGGTCGTTATGTAAATATGAGAACGACATAAGGAGGGAAGATTTACGGCTCGCTGACGATTGGTCAGGCTAGAGAGGTGAGCAGTCGCCCGAACCAGTACCAACTAGTCCTGGATTCAGTTGGCGGCCAGGACCCGTCGCGTGCGCTTCCCTATCCGCTGGCCGCTTCGAGCGTCGACCGCGACTACTTGTGCCGATGTAATCGTTGAGTGTTACTACCTGAAACTTCAAAGCACGTCCCCGGAATTAGAATTTACAAGTGGAACAACAGCGCAGCATCTTCGCTAATTAAGCAGAAATTAATCTACCAATTAAAAATGAATTATTCGGCGTGCAACGGCGCGTATAATAATTGTGAAATTAATTTGAAAGACGAGGGATGAATCGCACTCCTCCATGCAGAAAGTTCACGTGCTAAAATAACGCTACTTCTTCCTCAACCCGGACATTGAACGTGTGAAATATTTCTGCACAAATCTCGGAGGAGTTACTTCACCTCGATGTTAGAAGTGTAATGTTAAAAAGTGGTTCCAAGTGATTTCTGAGACGACAAAGTGTCGCGTCGATATTTGTCGTACGTCGTACTGTTTTATAATTTCTCCGCTGAAATCTAAGCACCCCTTTCTCATAAATTCCTATAATTTATGCAAATCAGTTATTCGTTTCGAGAATAATCATTCTGAATACATCGTGCAATTCTATGCTCGACGCAAAGTTCCAACGGGATACGAAGGAATTCTGTATATTTGCGAACAGTTTTATTGGACCAGAATCATATAAAGGAAATTCGTGTCTTGAAACGTCGATTGATTGTTTTATTGGCCGACGTCGCGTCGTGGGGTGAATGTTCAGTAGTAATAGAAAAAATCGTTCTTCTCGTACAGTGTCCGTTGCCAACGATTTCAATTTTTTTCATTGGTAAATAAACGAAATTAAATGTTTATCTTCGTATAGGAATGATGCTCGATTATTGGCAGGGCAAATTGAATTTTGCGCAGCTATCTGCCAACATACGGGACGGATTTTCAGGCATTTTTTTCAAAATGCAAAATCGTGTTTACAAAAGTGATTCTGCGCTTTTCAAGCGAATCGAAATTCTGAAAGAATCGAGGGGGCGGAATAAATTTTGGCAGTGTGATATTTTATATTTAGAAAAATTGCTTCGAACATCCGTTCGGAATAAGTATCTATGAAAAGATAGCATTTAAGTTTCGTTAATTATTAATGCGGAAATTGTTAAAAGTGTCATCGATATTGCTGCATGCATTTCTGTCATAGTTCTAATTTAACAGCTAGCGACACTATTTGGAATTTGGAACGCAACAAGCAGGGTGTGCTCTGTAATGGAATATCTTTTATTACTTTTTAACCAACTGCACGCACACCCAACAGATTTTCAGTTTTTTTTTTTGGGGGTGAAGAATAAAGAAAGTTTTCTAGAAAACGGAGACTGGTTTGCAGAAACTTTACGCTACTCTTTCGACTTAAATCTTCAGGAAGAAGCTTACTTTCCGAGATTATACTGCCAACAATGAATCATAGTACAATTAATTGTAGGCAGGCAAATTAACGCGAATTCGGCATCAAGGTTTTGACGAACTTTTACAAATGCTTTCCCTTTTTACGGGAGAATGATTTGTGTATATAACGAAGTGACATGTAAAATTCGAGCAACAATACTTGCGGTTGAAACAGCACTGAGCGCACCAGTATT
Organism: Andrena cerasifolii; assembly: GCF_050908995.1. Classification (NCBI taxonomy): domain Eukaryota; kingdom Metazoa; phylum Arthropoda; class Insecta; order Hymenoptera; family Andrenidae; genus Andrena; species Andrena cerasifolii. Next base: position 3,438,667 of record NC_135119.1, on the reverse strand, counting down.
AATGATGCAATGCTTATGTACAACGTACCGTTGAAAAACTCGTAGATGCGCACCCACGCTCGATTTGTTAAATCGGTTTGGAACGGCAAGCACGCGAAGGAAAATGGAGTGATTAAGAATGCAGTAACTGCGCTCAATCGTTATGTGACCGATTTGATTTAAATATTCATTATTAATCATTCATTCATATTTATATTCATCTATCTCAACACAATCGGATTCTGTGATTTCGCAATATATATGCAAAATAGCGCAACGAGCTTTTTATATTCATTGATATTTTCAGCCGGTTGTGTAGGTATGAATAAGAACCGCGAGTGCGTGGTTTAGTTGTGCTTTGGAATTAGTAATCGGTACCCGATGAAGAATTGATTCTGCTGTTTATCAATTAGGGTAGACCGGGGGCGGTAGTAACACTTTGACATTGGAATACGATTACGCAGGAACTGTTACAACTACATTTACAATAAAAACTCTTATACGGAAATATTACTTATTTGACATCATAGAGTCACAACAGTTTCGCTTTGTGTCAAGTAATTGCTCCATAAAAAACTTGAGAAAAGTAAAATAGTTACGCCAAGTACATGTAATCAAATAAATCACAAAAAATAGAAGATAATAATAAATGTAAAATAAAAAAATATGTGAAATCAAAATGAGCTGCAGGACATAAAGGTAATGATAAATACAAATAAATATTTTAATACGAATAAACAGTTTATTCAAAATACTTGGCGCTGCGAAACAGAAAAAATGTTAATTGTCCTCGTATTAATAATTTATATTAACTCCCTTAGAATCTAAAATACATAAACATATACATATACATGTTAGAAACGCAGTCAGATTTATTTTATATTTAATTCTAATGTCATACCTAGCATATGCGCACGCACACATACACACATTCATGAACGCACGCACAAGAAAGAAAGAAAAAGATTAATGCAATTTATACATAATTTATTCAGTTTAGCGGCACCAATTCGGGACGCAGCGCCAAGTATTTTGTATAAAATGTTTATTCGTATTAAAATATTTACTTGTATTTATCATTACCTTTATGCACGTGCAGCTCATTTTGATTTCACATCTTTTTTTATTTTATAATTATTATTATCTTCTATTTTTTGTGATTTATTTGATTTCATGTACTTGGCGTAATTTTTTTACTTTTCTCAAGTTTTTTATGGAGATCTCACGTCTTCTTACAAAGATAATTTGCATAGAGAATGACTTCAGATAATTTTCAATATTATAAATTATTATTATATTATTAATTGATGACTGGATAATTTTTTCATCCTCTCGGAGTTTTTTTTTAAATATATTGTATTGTCATCCAAACTACGCACGCCTGCGAAGCTTCAAGACAATTGGATTGGTAGAATTGGTTTAAATTGGTTTTTATCATTTAAATTAAAAAGAAATTCATTTATGTGTATATTTGTAAAAACACGTTTATAACTTGGTTATAACTTGACGGTAAGCTGTCAAAATTTGGAGTAGATTGCATAGTGAAGATAGCGATTGACGAATGAAACGTGTGGTTGTTCCTTTTTGGCTGAAGGTGTGCGTGTAACGCGTATACGTATTATGTTGACGAAAAATTTCTTGGAGAAGACGAAGAAAAATCTTAAAATTTCCGACTGATCCATGAGCCGATATTATGATATCTCTGTTATGCGCGGACCGATTTTATTGAAATTGGTCTTATTCGAAAGCTTACATGCGCTTTACATCAGAAAAATGCCTTTAAATTTAGGAAATATTGCAGGCGTGATGAGATATTAATGAAATAAGTTTCAGGTTAGGTTGGAATAGCCCGGCGACGAGTAAATGATAGCGGTAGCGACAGTCGACATATACAGGGTGTCTTTCCTGTACTTGGCGTCGAGACGCTACCGCGTCTCTAAATCCAAGTTATTAATAACAAATGAGAAGCGTGTTAAGTAGGGCGGAGCGGAAAATTTAAATTTGAATTTTCAGTTGGCCTGGGTGCGGGATAGTTGTCTTTTGATTAACCAAACATAACTGTAAAAAATTTTGGAAAAATATTCATGTCTGCAGGTTCCGTTTTCTCCTAGAAATGATCATATAATCATATAATCATTTTTAGGAGAAAAAGGAACCTGCAGACATGAATATTTTACAATTTTTTTTTACTGTTGTGTTTGGTTAATCAAAAGACAACTATCCCGCACCCAGGCCAACTGAAAATTCAAATTTAAATTTTCGCCTATATAGTATGATTATATAATCACCTTTAGGAGAAAAAGGAACCTGCAGACATGAATATTTTTTCAAAATTTGTTTACAATTGTGTATGGTAAATCAAAAAACAACTATCCCGCACCCAGGCCAACTGAAAATTCGAATTTAAATTTCCGCCTATACACTATCGCTCCGCCCTAGTGTAAAGTGTTACAACCGTTCCTGACCTCGGGTCGGTTGCAACACTGAATGCAGTCGATAGTAGCACAAATTTAACTTTACAAAATTAAAATATATATTGATTTAAATTATAATAATAAATGAAAAAAGTAAAATCTATAACCAATTATGTGGTATCGCAGTTGTGGCAGAAATAAAACACGTTTTGGCAGGTGCATTCTTCATCTGCTCAATCCTTACATTCAGTATATTGCAACCACGGTGTAATAGACAGGTGTTTCGACACCTGTTCAGAATATGTGACTTTTTCGTCCTAGTTCTTCGGGCGGCCACCAGATTTCATAGCAGTTGTAAAGGCATTTACATATATATACAGGCCTGGTATGGAATTCCTACTCGTAGTGGAAGGGGAATACGCCACGCATGCGCGTGATGACCCCGTGACGTCAAACCAATCGACGCCATGGTTCACTCAAATGACAGCGTCATCACGCGCATGCGCGGCATGTTCCCCCTCCATTACGCGTAGGATTTTTCTGGCAAGCCCAGTAATACCAATAAAATCTCTACTACCACAATCTCATTAACACATATGTATATGCCGCCTAAGTCACGACGCCGCTCGCGGCGGCCAGGGGAACTAAACAGAAATCTGCACACAAAATCGCTGGGGTAAAAGGTACAGAGTCGGAACACCTGTCTATTACACCGTGATTGCACCTATTTTTCTTTTGGTTTGCTTGTGCTATGCTATAGGGTTCCATGCAAACAAGACAATACTATTGTCCTTCTTTGTCACTATTCGGTTCTATTGCGGTGCAACCAACCCCGATTGCCGATGTTACAAACGCCCCCGACCATGGTTTTAAACTTCAATTATAAATTTTGACTAACAAGACGCATAAAAGTTCTAAGTAACGATCGGTACTAATTTAAAAAAGGTCCAATTACAGACTAAAAAATCGTAAAAACACATTCTTGCAAAGGCAGTGTTTATATTACAGTTTTAAGTCATTACGAAAAAGTTACTTTAGGGTATCGAAAAGTTATTTTGTGCACTATCAATGTCCATTGCGTATCTGTACCCCTAGAACATAGATGCGTGTATTCCAAATGTCATTTTTCATCATATATCCAAACTTGGTATTAATATCTATTACATGTTTTGAGATATTTAGCGTGTTACATTCGCCCCCCTTTTACTACCGCCCCCGATCTACCCTACCTTTATTCGAAGGCACTTTCGTTTTTAATCGTCCTCGAAATGGATTAATTAAAATGTGATTTAGTCTCTGGCCGTGCATTCTGAATGATATTTTCCACGATTTCTACGTACAAAATAAATTTTAGTCATAACAAATTTGATAAAAATAATATTATCGATATGTTCAACAATAAATGCATTAAATATCCCAATTATTATAGATAGAATAATGTACGTATGGTTTAATTGTATGAAACAAATTCATCGGGCAAATAATAATTATTTATCATGTTCGCTAATTTCTGTTACTAAAAAAGGAATGAATTGAATTATAGAATGCTTATTGAAATTATGAAACGTTCTTGCAGAAAAGGAAAATGTTTCGTGTTGAAAAGTGTTGTAGGAGAATAATTCCCGTACCTAACAGTACATTTTCGCAAAGATAGTGAAAGCGAGTAGCAATGTCATGAAATAGAATACCAAAAAAAAAAAATTTAAATAACTAATCAAATCAATCAAAGCACACACTGAGCAGAACAATTAAAAAAACTGAAGGATTATTGAAACACAGTTTTATTATACATACTAGTGTTCCTTCTCGAGAATGCTTTCTCGAGAAATTTTATAATTGCTAATTTCTTATTTCTCGAGAAATACTATAATTTCTCAAGAAATTTAAGTCTAGGAAAAATATTATAAATCTCATTTATTTTCGTAAATGAATGTATTACTAGTTTATAATTCCAATAGAAAATCACAGTACAGAAGATTCGATATTATTAACTGCTGAAGGTGCTCTTAAATTCTTATTTAAAAATTTAGAAAAATTGTACACTGAATTAAGTACCTAACGAGTTTCTTGTGGCTATTAAAGAAGAAATATAGAAAAGAGGAGATAAGACTATTGTATCCCGTATAAAATTTTTGCATGATCCAGAATTTCTTCCAAAAGGGTCAAAAGATGCATTTTTTCATTTAACAGCCAAGATAGATATATATATAAAACGTCAAAATATAACAGTAACAGATTTTGCCACAAAAAAGAAATAGATTCGCTGACGCTACATTACACGCATTGTGCTATTTAAAAATAAATTTTAAAACCAAAAAGTAATGTTTCGCTTTGTACAAATTTTGTATTAAATAAATAAATTTCCCAATCATATTTAATATCTATTTTTTCATTTACACAAGTTTTGTATAAATTAGACAAGAATAATCATTTAGTTAAAGTTTTCTTATGTTTTTGATAAATATTATCAACATAATTCCAAAAATATAATTTTTTCAATATTTCTTTCAGATTTCTCGAGAAATAAAAAATATTGAGAAATCAGGAACACTAATACATACTTTTTCCTGATTGCATACTCATTTAAACTTAGTCACTTAAATCTCTGCAATTTATTGGAATTTTTTCGAAAGCAAAATTAAAAATCATTGCAACAAAAATATCACAATAATTACCGTTCATAATTACTAAGCGTTAGAGTTGATTGAAGCACACCGTTTCGAAAGGAGCCTCCTATTTCCGCTTTACTTTCTTTATCTTCCAAAAAAAGATTGTCCACGCAATGAAAGTGATTCATCACGGATCACAAAGTTTACAACGTTGGCTTTAACATTCCCCCGGGGACATACCTACTTCGTACTTCTTGAAATTACAGAACTATAAAACTCTCCCTTAATGACTACTGGCGAAATGGAATTTAAAGTAAAGTTACCTTAAAAGAGCACAGGTCCAGCCTTTTGCTTCCTTCTTGAGTCGCGATTCATCTGGGAAGCTTACCCGCGCGAATAATAATCGCCGCCGAGTGTGGGGGCCTCGTGCCTTCGATGGATCAGATTATTTCGAATTTCCGCGATCGGCAGACGCGATTAATCACGAAGGAGACGCATCGGTGGATTATGATCAATTCATGAACGGAACTTCGGCAAAGTTTTAATGGTCCTTAAATATCATCTCATCCTTGCCACTATTCCCTGAACTTAACGCATCGCTATAAACGTGACATTTAATATATACATGCTGGCGTTACAACACGTACCCGCAGAAACATATTATTGGAACGCGAATTAAACGGGTAAACACGCGTTCAATTAACAATAAATTCGACGTTGTAAAACCAAGAATATTTTCGGCCCGTTACGAGCAAGTGTGAGCTAACGTTGACAATGGTGAATTATTTTAACGTCGTCAGAGATAGGGGTGACTGTGTCATGCAGAAATTCATCCTTAAAAATAGCATTTCTATCCGACGGTCGCGTCAACTGGAAGTCGTATGACGTGATTTGTGCAAAGACCAAAATGGGGAAAACCGCATTGCTTCCAACTACGGATCACTAGTTCCATCGGTAAGCGACCATTTACCATTACTATACATAGTGCGGTATGGCGGCGGCGTAATTCCTGCGATATTTTGTCATCGAGCAAATTGGATTAAAAATTATTTCAGTCGGAATATTCTGTGTATGATGTAGTTAGATGCTCTTTGGGCAAATTTTATTTAAATTCTTTTTCGAATAGAGCAGAGACCAGAAATAACAGTTATTTTTTTTAATTATTTGGAAAAAAGTCATTGAGAAAAAGGTAGTTTTTATTTAAATGGAAGTCAGTCTTCATTAAATACTGCATAAATTTTCCGAAAAATTAAGTGATTAAAAAATATTAAGATTTATTTGTTTTGGTTACTGATAACCATTATTGTCAACGGAAATATTTTTTTGGTCACTAATGACCATTATTGTCACCGGAAATATTTTTTTGGTCACTAATGACCATTTTTGTGGACCGAAATTATTTTGTGGTCACTAATGACCATTATTGTCAACGGAAATATTTTTTTGGTCACTAATGACCATTATTGTCACCGGAAATATTTTTTTGGTCACTAATGACCATTTTTGTGGACCGAAATTATTTTGTGGTCACTAATCACCATTATTGTCAACGGAAATATTTTTTTGGTCACTAATGACCATTATTGTCACCGGAAATATTTTTTTGGTCACTAATGACCATTTTTGTGGACCGAAATTATTTTGTGGTCACTAATGACCATTATTGTCAACGGAAATATTTTTTTGGTCACTAATGACCATTTATGTGGACCGAAATTATTTTGTGGTCACTAATGACCATTATTGTCAACGGAAATATTTTTTTGGTCACTAATGACCATTATTGTCACCGGTAATATTTTTTTGGTCACTAATGACCATTTTTGTGGACCGAAATTATTTTGTGGTCACTAATGACCATTATTGTCAACGGAAATATTTTTTTGGTCACTAATGACCATTTTTGTGGACCGAAATTATTTTGTGGTCACTAATTAAATATTATTGACGACGGAAATATTTTTTGCTCACTAATAACTGTTATAGACGACGGAAATTGTTTTCGGTTACGAATAACCATTATCGATGACCAGAATTTTTTTTCGGTTACCAATACCCGTTATCGTTGATGAGAATTTTTTTTGATTACGGTATAACCAATATCTATTGCGGAAATTTTACTTTGGTTACAGCGTAACCAATATATATTGCGGGAATTTTATTTTGGTTACAGCGCAACCAATATATATTGCGCGAATATTTTTTGGTTACGGTATAAATATTGAACTATAGTATATCTGGAATGCGAACTGTGGGTAATAGGAGGCGCGGCGCGCTGTAATTTATCGGAAGAGACTTTACACAAATTATTATTTGTAAATCTCAACACCGATTTTATGCCCTAAGTAGTTAATAAAATATATAATTATTACATATGTGTTTTTATTAATTAAAACATATGAAATCTATAATGCATTGCATATCGTTCATAAATACAAATTATTCGTAATAATATTAATAAAAATTGATGATGGCCTAGAGTGACCAAAATAAAACTCCAGCAAAATATGAGCCATTTATTTTGAAAGTAACGTAAGTCCATTTTCCAAAAAAATTGAGTTAGCTATCTTAATAGTTACATTTTTACATGATCTTTTCATTCTGAAGCAAATTGTTACTAAGATATTTAAAATCATTAAAATTTTGTAAAACGAAAATGTGCTAGTTAACCCTTAACTGGTATACTGTTTTTGGCAAACGTGGCTGGTATACTGGGGTCGTGGCAGACCCCAAATAAAAAAGGACACAGAAATTTGTAAAGTCGACCCTGAATCAACCTCTATGAATATTTTGTTCTTAGGTAATGTGTAAAATAATAGAAACCTAGAAAGTTAAACTATTATTATAAAATTAATTAGAAAAACAGTTTACAAGCTTAGACAACCAAAAATTTTGCAGCGAACTTTGCGTGCCTGGGGTCAGGAGCGACCCCAAGATACCAGTTAAGGGTTAATGAAGCGATGAAAAAGTTTATTTTGAAAATGGCGTAAGTCCCATTGTGAGTTTCAAGTGGATATGGAAAATATTGTGCAATACAATTTTTTGAGATCACAGCTTTATGTTTAATTACCAAGGAAGCAGTTTAATTATCAATGTACAATAAATTTGTTATAAACAATTTAATCTCAAATTTCACTTTTGATCCGCTGACGGATTCATACGGGTCTCCGGATATGCCCTTGTAATTTTCAGCAATTTGTTAATAATTTGTTTATAACAAATGAATTGCACGTTACAAAGTAAATGTCTGCGGGACATAAAGCAGTCGCAACTAAAACTACAGCAAACAGATAAAATGCACGAAAAATGTATTGGAATATGCGACTTGGACGAAAAAAAACGAGACCAATCAGAATCTAAAATATAAGGACTTAATGGATTTATTATATTATATACCACCTGTGCACACCATAATTATTTTAAATCACTCTCGCATACAAAAACTGGAGAAGACTGTAAGGAGTTGAAAAGAGAAAATGCAACGATCAGAGGAATGCTAAAGGGAGATGCAGGAGGAGCGGAGTGGATGCGTATGGTTCTGGAAAAAGGGAGAAGAAAAGAAGACCAAGATGAAGGAAGAAGTCAAAACGAAAGCACAACATGCAGTTAACAGTCCCAGAAACTCTTACACACTTAACACATGTAACATTTTGAGGTCGAAAGGCAAAAAATAAACCTATTTACTACTAAAAAACTGGAGAAGACTGAATAATAATTAATAAAACATTATTAATTTTAATGTAAAAATTACTTAACAAAAAATAAAAGTTGAATTTTTTTTTGATTTTATAACATAAAAGTATACATTTATTTTTATTTCAAGGGGAACTTACTTTTCCTATGGACTTGTGCTTTCTTAAGAATTGAAAACGTCATTTCATTGATTTCGAAAGTGGCGTAAGTCCATTCATAGCCATCAAACACATATTATTTCTTAAATAATGTTAATTATGCTAATTGGGATGATAAATTTGACACCCTTGGAAACCCAAAAATATTATACTACTATGTTATCTGTTACCCATATTTTTAAATTTAATCCAACGCAAACCCTTCAATATCTTGATTCGAACATAAATGGACTTACACCAATTTCAAAATAAATGGCTCATATATTGGTTACGCCGTAACCAAAATAAAATCCCCGCCATATATATTGGTTACACCGTAACCAAAATAAAATTCCCGCCATATATATTGGTTACCCCGTAACCAAAATAAAATTTCCGGGATAGATATTGGTTATACCGTAACCAAAAAAAATCTCGTCAACGATAATGGTTATTCGTAACCAAAATCGATATCCGTCATCGATAATGTTTATTCATAACCAAAATCATTTAAAGAAAAATATTAATTATTATGACATAACTTTTAAAATTTAGTTTATAGCAGTTAGGGTGAAATAGAGTGTTGGAATTAAAAATGATAAATGATTTCAGCTGCGTCGGGTATAGAAAAAGATTCCATAATGTGAGAGGGAAGAAATGAAAGAAACTGTGAATAATAATTTATGTATTTTTGGTGAAAACTGCGCAAGAGATTGCAGTCGTGCATATTATGTATAATATTTTCATACATAATGAGGACCAGAATCATTTGATATTCTGGTGAAAATAATATAGTAACAGAGTTCCAGTTTTCATTAAAGAATCTGCTTCGAACATGCAAACCTATTGAACTGATCTCTACGAAACGAAATTTTAATAATCTTTTTAAAAAAAGTAAAAAAAAACGGCTTCAACGGTGCGCTGAGAAGAATAGAATAATTTTTTTTAAGTCGGTGCCAAACTACAAAGAAAATTAAATCGGCTGTCCGTGACGTCCTACTAAATTTATGCGCGCTCTAATTTCCGGGCGTTAGTGTGCTAATGGACTATAATTGAGAAAGGTTTAGAAATTGATTTAATTTTGTTTCTGTTTTAGCACCGACTTGAAAAAAGTATTTTATTCTTTTTAGCGCACCTTTGAAGTTGGTTTTTTACTTTTTTACAAATTTATTATTTTTTAATTTTTAGTTACCTTCGTTTGAAGTCGGTTAACCCTCGGTTGTCACACGTGGTCAAATTGACCCTGCAATTTTTTTAAGCAAAACACTTTTTGTCGGAACTCTTATTGCTTCAAATTATTTTTAAGCATGATGACACTTTAAATGTCAAATTTCTACGATGGGCATATATTCTACAATGTTCAAACTTTACCTCAGAATTTTTGAGTCTTAATTTAACAAATAGTTTTTAAATAACAACTGGTTGAAAATTGGCAGGGTCAAATTGACCCAGTGTGACAACCACGTTCGAAAAAGTAGGTGTGACAACCGAGGGTTAATAAACATTTATTATGGTACCAATTGGGGAATATACTCCATATAAGAACGAAATAATCATTCAAATCAGTCCACGCGTTACAAAGTTATGCGCGAACATACATTAAAACTGGAATTCTAGATAATTCTGGAATATCTAGATAATAAAAAAAAAACATTTATCATGGTACCAATTAGGGTACATACCTTATATGACAACGAAAGAATCATCCAAATCGGTCCACGTGTTACAAAGTTATGCGCGAACATAGATACATAATGAAATATACGTGACGAATAAATTGAGAAACCACCCCTCCTTTTGAAGTCGGTTAATAAACATAGAAGAAATTTTAAGGTAATATCCCCAAATTAATGCCTAGATTGAATAATGCTTATTCAAGTAAATTATGTCAAATAACATAGTGATTCTATTTCTGTTACAATGAAAAAAAAATATTAATTCTTAAGATTGTTTAAAAATTATATATCTGCAGTTGTTACTTATGGGGCAAAATACTATTAATGATTTACATACATATAATAATTATTACGAGTGGCTTAATAATTATAATACATGATATAACAAAAAGTAATGATTGTTACTGTTATATAAATTTTAATAACTTAACCTTAACCTTCTATAATAACACCAAATTTGTTGGTCAAAAATAAACTAATATCCTCCGTTTTCACGTATTGTCTATCACTCGAACGGAATTTAGGTAAACCAACCAGTAATTGACTGTATACCAGTGAATGACCATTAGGCAAAGAAATGTCAATTATAAATTTAAACATTATTATATGTTTTTAAATGGAGTGTAGTTGCACTTTTAATATCCTATATTTTTAGTTATGCGTATTAAGTAAACATTAATAAGTGCAATTCTTATTAAAAGTATGCGGTCATTTACTAGGCTTCTACACGTTTTGCATTTTATAATAATTGTTTTTTTTTTAATTACAATAAGAAGAAGTAAATGAAAATTTAAGTTGCAATAAATTTAAATATAATTTCAACAGTTGTTTTGTTGTTATACATAAATATATTCAAGTATTAATCTCAAAGGTCCATAGATTCAACAATTCAGTCATTCAGTGGTTGGTTTACCTACTTCACTCATTTTTTTTTAATATATGATTATTCGTATGGGCAGTGGAAAATGATTATACTTTTGTAACTTCTATCTGCGCGAATGGTTATTTGAATTTTTTTTTATTCTTCATAATGTATTAACGAAGTTTTGCTCTTCTTCAATATGTGAGAATATTTTCATTCATTTAAAAAGTTGCAGGAAACTCAGCTGATCTGTTACAATTTTTAATCAAGAACATGCTTTATTCATAATTTAAAATATGTGATTTCGGCGCACAGTTTCGGTCAATTAAAAGAATAAAAGCTAATTTGCAAATACAAGAAGTATCATCTTCAGACGTTTCGGTCAATATTTAGACCTTTATCAAGGAAAGTTTGAATAACTACAGTGACTCGCATTAATATTCGGACACTTTTTAAAATCGCATAACTTTTTCAGAATTGGTCCAAACAACTTGAGTTTTTTTGAGAAGCTAGAAGGATTAGTTTGCTAACGGACGCGTTTCGTCGTTTTGAAAAAAATGTATTTGGTTGGAATAGCGAAAAGAATAGTAAAGGTCGATTTTAAAATTTTTTTTGTGAGCTTGTAATGAAAATTAAAAAAAAAACCGTTTGTAGAAAATTCCCGAAATCAGCGATTCTCGACCTTATTCTGCGATCTTTAAACGTTTGTAGCTCGGAGCAATGTTAACCGATTTTGATGAAATTTTAGGCACGTATACAACTTACTGCAATCTACAAACGGTTTTTTGAATTTTCATTACAAGCTCCCAAAAAAAGTTTAAAAATTGACCTTTACTATTCTTTTCGCTATTCCAACCAAATACATTTTTTTTCAAAACGACGAAACGCGTCAGTTAGCAAACTAATCCTTCTAGCTTCTCAAAAAAACTCAAGTTGTTTGGACCAATTCTAAAAAAGTTATGCGATTTTAAAAACTGTCCGAATATTAAAGCGAGCCACTGTAAATACTGCGTATGCTTATGTGTAACATGCTTGATAGAAGCGTGCGACGTACGAGTCGGTTGAACAATCACTGAGGCAAACAGTACACAGAAAGCAAGAACGTCCAGAGGGCAAAACCAATCACGTGGCCAACATCATGTCACGGTTGGAACCGTTGAATATTACGAAGTAAATGAAAAGTGCGTAAATCCGAACACCTCACAACATATTTTAAATTTTTAAAAAAAAATTTACGGTCGTAATTCTAACTTCATTATTTATTCATAATGTTTAAACGTTCCATTGCCGCAAACAAACATTTCATAAACCATTTTTTCATCTATTTAACAAAATGTATACACGATTCTGTAAAGAATAAAGTTGTTGCTGAATCCATATCTATAGTATTAAATTTGTACATGCAGGCAGCGAATATAGGTATTGTACCAGACTACGTAAAACGATGATAAACTCGTATTAATTTATTTGAACAATTTATGTGAGCAGTATAGAGATAAAAGCAAGCATGTTGTACGAGTTAAATGTTCCATTAACTCTTAGAAATGATATATTTTGAAGTTAAATTAAAAGTTGCAGTTTCAACCTGATCTCAAAGTAGTGCAATAAATTTCGTTGAGATACTATCCTTCTCATTTGTAACATTACGGTGAACTCTCGCTATGGGCTCGTCGCAACTATGCGTTCGTCGCTATCCGCTTCTTGGAAACCTTCGGTCGAGAGTGAAAGCACCCGAGAGCGAGCGAGAGGGGACGAAAGAGTAGACACGCCAGTGATGCCAGTGTCGGGGGACGTGGGGCAAATGCTTACCTCCACCATGACCTACTGTCCCCCCACATTGCTCCCATCGCACTGCACGCAAGCACATCCCCACTTCTGCCCCGTGCGTTGCCTGTACGACTCTTTCCTCCAACAATCCACATTGCCGAAACCCAAGCGTATATGCCGTAATTAAAAGGTCGGAAGTTCAAATCCCGGTGCGACGGTGTTACTTTTTATCTTAATTATTCTCTAATTTCACTCAAGTAATATTTAATTTCGCTTTCCAGCTTCTCAGTGGAATAAAAACATTAAATTTTTTGCAAAGCATTTTTTTTTTGTTAATTATGCAATTCGCATTACCAGAAATCACTGCAGCTGACTGGCGTAGACGTCAGTCTTTCGCCGTTCTACATATACATAAACAGAAATAAACACTAGACAAAAATATAGTATAATACTATATGTATATTACGATACACTTCCGAATGGCCCCAGTGGAAGATCGACACGAGGCTTGAGGGGATGGGTGGGGAGGGGGTGTGGACCCTAAATCTAAAATTGTAGCTTCGGGAATATATTAGTTTCCGAAATATTAATAAAAAATTATTGTTAATTTTTTTTGCATATTATTTTTTTGAACTGCATATACAAAGCCCTAACGGGGTTTCATCCTGCCCTCCCCCCAATTTGTCCTAAGGACAGTTGGACGCGTTCCCCTTACCTCCGCGTGCCCCTCAGGCGCCTAAATGGCATGCATATTTAGCTGAAATTCAAAGCCAATTTTCTCGAAAACGAAGCGCGATATTAAAAACTTGTATTTTGTATTTTCGTCTTACTTTGGCCCCTAGAGAATCACCCATCTAAAGTATTGCCTATTAATAAAGTAATAGGTATCCACCCTGTATAATAGGTTGGATCGCATCTCCAAGTTTCTGGTTCAAATCTCCAAACTTACATCGCTTTACGCGCCCCCCGCACTAATCTAGCCCCGACCAATACTAATATCCAGAACAAAGGTAAAGGACCCAATTACTGACACCTAACCAATTACTGTCACCTTAAGCCATTTTACTTAAAATAACGAATAAATAAACTATAGTATATAATCTATAGTATAGATTATAGGTTGAATTACATAATTCTTTTCGTGTATGACTTTACAACGTTTATTTATTCGTTATTTTAAGTAAAATAGCTTAAGGTGACTGTAATTGGTTAGCTGTCAGTAATGGGGTCCTTTACCCAAGTTGGAAAGTGGGATGCGCAATGTTGAAATAAGCCAACAGAAATACTAAAAGTTTTTTTATTAATATCTCGTAAACTAATAAATTCCCGAAGCAACAATTTCAGATTTAGGGTCCAAACACCCTCCCCACACCTGCCCACAAATCTCGTGTCGATCGGCCACTGGGGCCATTCGGAAGTACAGCCGTATATTATAGTACGGTTGGCAACCCTAGATAGTAGCACCTCGAGCCGTGAAAGCCTAAAACATATCATATTTTAAAATATAATATCATAAAATGGCAAGGATTTCTTTTTCTTCAATGAAACTGTTAGAAATGGACAAGCGCACTTTCCCATCTACATATCAATCGTGTCTTTCATGATGAACGGTAGCGACATTTGGCCACCGCGAGCAAAGCCGTAAGCGTTAGTGCCTAGCATACCTTTGTACAACAAGGACCTTTTCGATAAGTGTATAAATAACCATAAGGCATTATATTGAAATCAGTTTGTTCACGCGTCTTTCATTTAATAAACCTACAGAAACATTCATATTCTCAAGAATTTCTGACTTACATTGTAGATTCAAGCGTTTGGGGCACAGACATTTTCATTTCGTATAAGCTGCTTCCTTAACTCTCGTCGAAGGAAGGAAGTATCTGCAGTGTAGCGTGAACAACATTGTACATATAGATAATAATAAATTTAAAATTGTTCTTAACGAAACTAAATCGTATGTGGAACACTAGCCGCAATCAAGTAACGCCCACTGGCGAGCTTAATTATGAGGAGCAGTAAAACCCACTCCTGCGGCGACCAATGATTGGGCGGCGAACTCTACCAAAAATCCGATAACAGGACTACCTACCTTCCTTCTTTAAAATGCTACTCTATCTCGGCAACTCGGACAAGGAAGGTTCCCATCCGAACCCACGTGATGCCAGCTATCCTTGTCTAGGCTGACTAGTCGTCGAGGAACATCAGCGATCAACTTCCAGGCCTTACAAACACTAGGGCCGTCCTTGATTTCACCCGATAATTGAGGTTCTACCCTGTCTGCCACTTGTGCAGGTTCGAAACCCTTGAGACACGGAGACGTTTGATTAAACCTTTTGCCTATCCAACTATGCATATCCAGAGCTAATAGATTCCAGAACACATAGTCTGGGGCTAGTATTACCAATGCTGTTTAGTCAATAGTTCAGGGTACTAATGCGTGTACATACAGACTAAAGTGAGCAAAAACTGTTAGAATAACGTAGTTCGTACATAGCATAGTTTCCAAGTTATGAAAGGTTAAAGACAATGCTCGAAGCACTCGTCTCGAGGCACACGGTACGGTATGCCTCACCACTGTATCTACTAGGCGCTAGAATGTACCATGCATAGTTGGTACTTTTTCTTATGGCTCGTTAATTCGGGTAGCTTAGTACACGAAATTTTCCGTGCCCCTAAAAATAAAAGTTCAAGGGATTTAGATTAGGAGATCGAGGCGGACATATGATCACAAGTATGGTATGCTCACTTTTTGCATTTTCAAGAAAAACAGGTTTAAAAATGAAGTGGTAGATACATCAGATTCAGGGACATATAATGAATAAAAATATTATTTTTGACGAGCTTATAATAGCAGACATGAATGTGATTTTTATACAGCACAAAGAAACAGTTAAGAACTATATTTGTTGCATATAAAAACTCAAGTTTCACAAACAGTGGACATACGATATTTGTGCACTAAGCCATCGATATGTAATACTTTGGCCAGCTTCATGGGCTTGGCGAAGGAGGGCGGGCGGGGGGCGCTTGTCCCCACCCACCTGACACAGGAAAAATATAAATTAATCGTTCCTCCAAAGTGAAATTAGTATATAACAAAGTGAAAATAAATTAAATTGTAAAGTAATTCCGCATTACACGACCCCGGTTATATCGGTTCCTACCTACGTATATAAATTGTAATAACAAAAATTGTTTCACTATTAGTTGCTCCCCCCCTCTTCCACCCCCCTGAATGAAATCCTACCTACGCCCATGGCTAGCTTTAGATTCATCCCCTCCTGTATTAGCATGCATTTATGAAACATCCTATACCTACATAGTGAAATCGTGAATATAATAAGGTGTAAAGGCGGTAGCATACTAAAATGTTTAGAGTTATGAGTCCATGGACAGATTCTGTAAAGTTTTTGAACGTAGGTACATACTTGCGCAAACTGAGGCTAATAGGCAGTTTAGGCTTGCACGGCTGTACACATAATTAGTGGCGAAAGACAGATTTGGCGGCTTGCACCCTCAAGGGAATCGCTTAACTATTAATCCTCAACACACCGCTTGGGCGAGCCTCAAATATTAGCGGGGATATAGCAACGCCGTAAAAGCAGCATGTGGCGCACTTGTGTATGGGAAGTCAGCAGCCCCGGGACGTTCTTAGCACACTTTTTCGACACTATATGTATAATTTTGGAAGGCTGTGGTCACAACAATATAAGTAAATGCTGTCAGTTGTCCCACCCATCCTCGGCAAAACGCATCCTGTGCCTTGTACCTTGAGGTGATCACGCTACACACTACTTGACTGTGCTCTAAGCACGCTTACGTATTTGTTCCATCTGCGTAGCTATATTTTTTTGCTTCATTAAATATATTGTATAGCAGTCGAAGCTTTAGCGTAAAAGTTTGAGTGGAACAGACGTTAAAGACTTCTGCAGAATATGTATTTATTTTATTAGCTGGGGAAGACGAATTGTACCGTCTTTTGAGAGTTCCTGGGCAATGGATGCGATGAGTTGATTTATCACCGTCGCGTTTACAATAAACTAGAGCTATTGCTACCCGACCCGCCGGGGACTCGGAAGGATAGGGTAAAGTGGCGTAATATAAGACACATTTCTTAAAAACATCATAACTCTCGACTAAGAACACTTTTAGTCAAATTCGATACACGTTTTAAAAGTAAGATACGTACTCTTTTGCAACCTACTAGAAAGTACAGTAACACAGATACAGTTTCTTCATAATAACAAAAAACGAAAATTATAGAAATAAACAGATAAAAAATGGGTTCGTAATATGAGACCCAGTTTGTTTGTTCCTGAAACTTATTTTTTCTGTATTTTTCACGAATTGGGTGTTTGGAATCTATTTCTTCACCGTCGCTTGTAGACTTAACCCACCTTCGTCACCATGACCTGATGGTATCGACCATCTTCGCCATGTACATACATCTGAAGAATAAAGACCTGTGTAGTGTGCAAGCAAGCACTTTGCATCAAAGGTTTCTTCATAATCACTTTCATCATTCCGGTTAATAATTTCTTCTTCACTCTCATCGGATGAACTTCGAAGAGTCGCATATTCGGAAACAATAACATGATAAGTATTAAGTCAGTAGCTTCGATTTTAAGTCTTCATTATTTAATACTATATAGCTAGTAAACCTTAAACTCCATTGTATGCACTATACAACAGTACTTATGAAAATAATTATGCACTTATCATATTGGAGGTATTTGTAATTTGATCGAACCACTTCAAAAACTTTCTGCTATGTGTTTTACAACTTGCTTAAGACAACTTGCTGAAAGCAACGAATACACGGCTAACTACGAAACAAAACAGCATTGCTACGAGATTCAAGAGTTTCATAACGGAGATCAGCTGGGGTGTCATATTAGGAGACGTCTCATATTAAGGTGGAATCAGACGGCCCGTGAATCAGCGAGCTTGCTCGGCTCGTCAAGGCTCGGCAAGTCGGCTTGGCGAGCACAACTCGGCGATCCATGACCGATCACATGGCACGTGTTATTGGAAATGAGTTGCTGAACAAACCACAAAATACTTATTCTTGTGAAACTCTCGTTTATTAAACTGAGCTTGGAAGGACGTCGTACTGCACTGAAGGCAGGACTCGAAGTGAAGAGAAAACGCAAAGGCAATATGAAAAGTCCGTTGCCACTTGAGATAAAGGAACAGGCCTGCGTTCTGTCTTTTACCCTGTCAGTCAGGTATAGACAAACACTCACAGACTCATGGGTCCGCTGACAGGTAGTTTACTGCTTTCGTCAGCGGTTGTCACACGAACCTAACAAAATTAATTTTGGTTCCTTGCTGACGCAATTGCTACCAACAATCCAACACGTGTATCGGTGACCTGGCTCGACTCGCCCAGGTTCGGCGATTCGACTTGGCGAGCACGACTCGGCGATTCACGCGCCCTCTGATTCCACCTTTAGGCAACTTTCTCTACCTGGGTATGTCCTACCTTGAGTACACTACCCGTGTTGTAGTGCCTCCCCGAGATATAGCGAGTAAGGGGAACCCACTCAAGTGGTGTGTAAATGAATACCATTGAGGCGACAAGCTGCTAAATGTGATCTCAAATAACTAATACCCAGAAAGAAGACTGAGTATGTCCCTGGGCGTTTGAGTTGCCACCCAGATATGTACTCGGAGGCGTTAAGGGGCTACATTTACCTAGGAGTCGAAAAAGTTGGATGGATTTGAAGAATTTTTTTCGGCGGAAAACGATTTTTATCAAAGAAACATTATATACGTTAGAAAGGCCATACTTTTGTCCATAAAATGTGAAATTCTCATTAAAAAATTCGGAGAAGCTTTTCGCTGTTTTTCATCCAAATAAAAAAAAAAGAAGTTATATGTATGAGTCATATGTATCAATATGTATTCAGTCATAAAGTCCATTTCTATGTTCAAATGCCCGCCCTTTTGTGACAAATTGAAAAAAAAATCGGCTACGATAAGGACTAGTTTTTTTTACCTACCTAAAGAATAATTTTTCCTTTTTTCATTCGGACGAAAAACAGCGAAGATATGTGATGGTTACCTCAGACGCAAAAGCGTTGTACGGAAACAGCTACCACGCAGCTTCTTCTTCGAAATTTGGAATGAAAATTTCACATTTTATAGACAAAATTATGATCTTTCTAATGTATATAATGTTTCTTTGAGAAAAACCTTTCTCCACCGAAAAAAAATTCTTCAAATCCGTCCTACTTTTTCGCCTCCTAGCTGTAGTAAAGCGGAGCGGAAAATTTAAATTTGAATTTTCAGCTGGCCTAAGTGCGGGATAGCTGTCTTTTGATTAACCAAACACAACTGTAAAAAAAATGGAAAATATTCACGTCTGTAGGTTCCATTTTCTCCTAAATAATCATATAATCATATAATCATTTTTAGGAGAAAAAGTAACCTGCAGACTTGAATATTTTTCCCAAATTTTTTACAGTTGTGTTTGGTTAATCAAAAGACAACTATCCCGCACCCAGGCCAACTGAAAATTCAAATTTAAATTTTCGCCTATATAGTGTAGGGATTTAATGTAAAACTAGAGCCCTACGTTACCGGCAAAAGAGCCGGTTGACGCGCGATCGCGGAGCGCTCCATATAGTCGGTCGAGACCGGGAGATCGAATGGCGTAGGTGCGTGCGGAAATAAGATTAGGAAGTGCGATCAGTTAGACGCGGTATACACGTGTTTTTGGCTACACGGGAGGCATACGGCCACCCGCATTTTCTTGCGGGCTGCAGGACCACGCGTAACTGCACACGGTCCGAAGTAAGAGAGAAACGAAAAAGTACAACGAGGTACCACGTGTCCACGATTCAGCCTTCAATAAACCTTTTCTTAATCATTGTTTGAAGTGATTGGAGATTTATTTATGCCCTGTCCCCACGCCTACAATAGTATCGCTCCGCGCTAGTTTGTAGCCTCTTAAGGACCCAAGCCCCTGCTGCCAGGTCGCTATATCTCGAGGAAGCACTATATCCGAGTATTTACAATGTTTCGGGTAATTCATATTTTTGTCTAACCAATTAATTATTTTGAATTAGATATTATTATTTTTGTATACAAATACCAACAAATCAACACTCTCGGGTAGTAGGTTGTTATGCTTTGTGCTATCAATAAACAGCGGGATGATTTGAACTCATTGGTATCACTGCCATATCGAATCGATGAAGAATAAACAAGTTTGTAATATGCTGTAGTGAAAACAGTTCACGTTCGACCGCGCAGTGCCGTTTCATCTTCGTCCGATCTCGCCGAGCCGCTCAGGAGGCGATTCACAGCTCTGCGAAAAATGAAATTCTTTATTCTTCATCAAATCGATATGTCAGTAGTACCAATGAATTCCTTATGTTTTTCCGATGAAAATCATACCAAATGTCATGTAAATCCGTCTATTTTTAGCGAAGTTAACTTTAAATTATGCAAATTAATTTTTCATGTGATCTTCTTAATTATGGTCTGAATTATGTTGTTTTATTATCGAAATAAATTTATATTCTATAAACGACTCTACGAACTCGAATTTGTAAACTGTTGGGATAAATTCATTGTGTATGGAGTGTAATAATTACAAATTACCGCTTTGACTTCAAATTTTAATAAGCAGAGTGACAAACTGGCTCAGGGTTTTTACGCGCGAATAATATATATATATATACAAAATTACAATAATACGCGCACAAATTTTCTTATAATGCTTCGTAATCATGCTTGTACCTTATTACAATCGACTAATTTGCATGATTGCGTTGTGTAATATATGCATAGGTATTACAAACAAATTTTGATAAACACTGTGGAATTTAAGGGGGTATTACCGTCTAGACACTCGTTTTTGAAGGTGATATTTGGAAGTTAATTCTGAAAAACTTATCGCACCTAGAGGACAGGGGTTTTGCACACATATTTAGTAGTGTTTGAACTATAAACACAAATTTTTGCAGTGCATTATATTGAAGATTGTACAAGTTGCACGCCTAAGCTTAGGTCATGTCATCAAACACCGGCCCTCATCGGGCGCACGAATTGGGCCGTCCTAGTCATCTGAAACGAAATAGTCAAAGATTTTTTTTAATCTATATGAGTGTAGATATGAGCATGTTTGATGACATGACCTGCGTTTCGACGTGTAACTTGCACAATTTTCAATAGATAGTTCAAACACTACTAAATATGTGTGCAAATCCCTGACTTGTAGGTGCGATAGGTTCTTCAGAATTAATTTTCAAATATTACCTTCAAAAACGAGTGTCTAGACGGTAATACCCCCTTAAAGTTGAGAACTGGCTGCCATCCTATTGAGTTTTAGGATAGTGGGAGTCAACCTTAAATAATTATTCTAGATTTTCGAATTATACTAGATTGAACACAAACAAATACTCTTAACCCGTACCTACTTATGAGCTATTCCACGTCAAATCGAATAGGTGAAAAATTTAGCATCACCGATTTTCTTCAAAATTACAGCATTTGTCGATATCTTTGCAGAAACAAAGTATACTGAATTTCAACGGCCTATGTCAAATGGTTTTCGAAATATTTAATGTTAATGTTTTGAAAATTCAAACAAAATCGGCTGACGCGTCATCACTTAAACTGTAATATCTCGGTCATTTTTAAAGATAATGCCACCGTCTTGGGTTCGTTTTAAAGCTGAAGCAATGCTTTCTCAAACTGTATACAGAATATTATGTTTATTGTTAATAAACTTAACAGTAATCGATGTCAAAGATTCAAATCGCGATTTGACGTCGTTCCCTCCCACGGTCCAGCTTGAAAAAAATACCATTCAATTCGTTAAGTCTTCAACTAATAAATGCCTTTTTCAAAAAGTGAAGAGTTTGTGGGAAGAGTTAACAAAAAAATAAAACTTAGGATAGTGCACACCGCTTGGAACTCCACGGATCTCATGGTCAGTCCATACGCACGCGTTTTTCAAAACAATAGCCTCGCGTAGGAAAGTATTTATGTACAATGGGTTAAAAGAAATTTTTCTTTCAGTGTTTTCGGCATTCTCGAGAAAAATAGTAGGAATATCTGCTCACCATGTAAAAGATTAGCAATAGTAGGTAGCGATTGAAACTTTGACATCGATTACTGTTAAGTTTATTAACAATAAACAAAATATTCTATACACGGTTTGAGAAAGCATTCCTTCAGCTTTAAAACGAACCCAAGACGGTGGCATTATCTTTAAAAATGACCGAGATATTACAGTTTAAGTGATGACGCGTTAGCCGATTTTGTTTCAATTTTCGAAAATTTAACATTAAATATTTCTAAAACTATTTAACATAGGCCGTTGAAATTCAGTATACTTTGCTCTTGCAAACTTATCGACGAATGCTGTAATTTTGGAGAGAATCGGTGAAACTAAATTTTTCACCTATTCGTTTTGACGTGGAATATTTCTTATGTAGGATATATGCTGAATTTCGACATTTTTTCTCTTACAGAGCTGCGAGATATAAATTTTGTGTAAATTTAATGAAAGCCCTTGAAAACCCTTTACCCTGAAAACCCTTACATGAAGCACCTAGTGCAGGGGTGCACATCAAGTCTGCCCTAGGGCAGTCGATGGGCCCTCGAGCTCGATCGTAGTATGCTCACTCCCCGCTCGTCGGTATAAGGCAGGAGTGTCGAACTTCCCCACTCCGAGAGCCGCACGAATCGGGCCCCGGGCAGTGATGCCAGAACGGTGGGTTTTGTCCCACGGCCGCTACCACCACTCCACGACCAAGCGTACCCCCTCCTAGCGTCCGTACCGCACCACACAAGCATACCCGTCCCTCCATCCGTGTGCCGTACGCGCTGCCTGGCCCACCGCTCTCCGGCGAGAATTCGTTTTCCCGACATCGAAGCGCTTGGCGCGCAAGCGAAAAATCAAGACTTCAAATCCCGGTGCGGATATTACTTTTTTTTTAATTATTCACTAATTTCTCTTTCTATATTCTCAGCAGACTAAAGGCTTAAAAACTATTAATTTACTAAGCATTTTCGAAGCTTGATTTCCTGCTAAAGTGCGATCCTCTTTTGGCTTGTATCGCACCACTCTCTGCCGAGAATTCATTTCATCGAGGTTTGAACCTCAATGCGAAAATTCTACTTTTTTCATTAATTATTTTCTAACTTCTCTTTCTATATTCTCAGTAGAATAAAAACTTGAAAACTGTTAATTTACAAAGAATTTTCGCAGCAGGCTAATGTACGATGTTGGTCTTCTGCCTTTTGTATACACGAACAGAAATAATTCCTTGAAATGCTACTTACAAAATAAGCGCCGTTCTAGGATGGACTCCTTAAAATTCACGTCACAATGAGCAGTTACAGAATCGGTGATTTCCGTTTCAGGTAAGCGAGCCGCCGGCTCCGCTATTACGGTCGGCTTACCACTCGCACCCCAGATTACTGTAATGAGGTTTGAAAACAATATCGACTGGTCTCGTACCCGTCGCAATAATGTCATTTATAATTTTTAAAACCCCTTCTGGTACAGAATTTTAATTATATCAAGTTAATAGATTTGTCTTTTAAACAAAATCAACTTCCCCTGGCTCAAGTTGATCTAGGCCCTCAGTGTGAGGAATTCCTAGAAGATGCGACAAGCAAGGGAATGACAGAAGTTGAAGTTTCCTCCTTCCGCGAAAATTGCTTACGATTTTATATTACCGTAAGCAATGAAATTAAGGCTCGTCTTCCCCACGACGATATTTTACTTAAACAGTTGACGATTTTCAAATCGGACACTGCCCTATTCCATTGCGACAGACAGGAAACGTTTCAAGATGTTTTAGCTGTCGCTCGTACGGCACACTGACAGAAGGTAGGGTACTTACGCTTGGAGTGGTGCGATACAAGCCAAAAGAGGATCGCACTTTAGCAGCAAATCAAGCTTCGAAAATGCTTAGTAAATTAATAGTTTTTAAGCCTTTAGTCTGCTGAGAATATAGAAAGAGAAATTAGTGAATAATTAAAAAAAAAAAAGTAATATCCGCACCGGGATTTGAAGTCTTGATTTTTCGCTTGCGCGCCAAGCGCTTCGATGTCGGGAAAACGAATTCTCGCCGGAGAGCGGTGGGCCAGGCAGCGCGTACGGCACACGGATGGAGGGACGGGTATGCTTGTGTGGTGCGGTACGGACGCTAGGAGGGGGTACGCTTGGTCGTGGAGTGGTGGTAGCGGCCGTGGGACAAAACCCACCGTTCTGGCATCACTGGCCCCGGGTCAGCCGGTTCCTCCACTTATTTTTCCCCAGGCGTTGCACGAGACCCGGCAGGGAGAGAGTGCGGCAGCCGGAGGAGAAATTCATCAGAGTGAAGTAGGTATGGAGGGGGACGTTCTCCTACGGCTCTACGGAGCAGGCGAAGAGGAGAAGGAGCTACTCGCGAGCCGCTAGTTCGACACCCCTGGTATAAGGTCTCGTGGTGGAGAACTGTGTGAATGCAGAGTCCGTATGCCCATTTTGTTTTCTCCAAGGAAAATATGGTATTGTCTCGAGCTTCCTATTGTTGTTCTAACGCAGTCACCGGAAAGATACTTTTTATATTTTTATGACACCCCCAACAGCTAAATGATGGCTTGGCCGCAACTGACATACGCAGATCCGCCACTGTGTGCGTTAGCGATCTTAAGGGAACCTTCCGGTCCAAAAGTCGATTTTTTTTAAATTTTTATTTTGCGAATGTTCAACATTTTAGGAATACGTGTTTAAAAGGATTTGTTGAAATTCGTGAAAATCCCGAAGTTATAGGCATTTGCGTAGCGGCAAATGCATGGGTAACAACTGGCCACTCGGCGCCCACGTAAAACTTTAAACGCGTTTTTCTCCAAACAGTGTCCTCAAAACGGTGGGACCTGTATTTCCAAAAGTTATTATCCGATTCGACTGAAATTTTTTTATTTTGAAGAATATACTTCTGGCTAGGGGGGATACCAGAAAAAATACAAAAAATTGAAAATTTATAATTTTCTAAAGCGTTGAAAGGATGAAAACTATAGGGAAAACGTGATTTCAAACTTCAAGTGTCGTTGTTTTCTAAAAAATGTCACTTTTGTAATTTTTCTGGTTTCCCCTCTAGCCAGAAGTATATTCTTCAAAATAAAAAAAGTTTCAGTCGAACCGGATAATAACTCTTGCAGATACAGGTCCCACCGATTTGGATCAATTTTTTTACGCCTTGACTTTAACGACTCCCCAGTGCCGTCTGCAATGATTAATTATAAAACAAAAAATATATTTCTCTACCCTAAAACATCCTTAATACAATGCAAAACGTCCCATTAAATTATATATAGTAGTTTTCCTTTAATTAATTCCTAAAGTTCACCTATTTTTTTGGGCTCTAGACCGGAAGGTCCCCTTAAGCGGTGGGTCAAAATTGACCCAGGTACAGGCAAAGGGTTAATCGAGATTTGAAAAATATGTTTAAATTTCTATATGCAATAATACTAATTTTGTTCAAAGTAAGAGGGGTTTAAAAAAAAGTTTGATCCTGGCGAACATGATTCTGACTGTCGTAGTCATCGGAAACAAAACACGTACAATTTTTCTTAATCTATATGAGTGTGGCTATCGTACGAACTAGAATGAAGTAATTATTTGCAAATATCCAATTTTGCAACACAGAAAACTAACAACTGCTTTTCCCAAAAATTAATGTTTTCATTTGAAATACAGCCATTTTTGTGCTTTCCAACATTTTTCAATCGTTTTACTTCATACGATAACCACACTCATATAGATTAAGAAAAAATTTGCGTTTTTTGTTTCAAATGATTACGACAGCCAAAATCATGTTCGCCAGCAACAAACTTTTATTTCAAACCCCTCTTACTGCTACCATTATAACTTTGAACCAAATTACTATTATTGCATACAAAAATTTGAACACATTTTTCAAATTTCAATTAATAAAACTACGAAGTTTGGAATTATAATACTGAATACTTTTCTTTCAAAACTTCCTCAAAATGTGCCTTATTCTCGGAGCGTCAAACTCTGAAGACCCCTGCGGCATCCTGTTATTAACTCGAGCTCGAATGTGCCCGGGACTGGGGGTCCTGTGCATGCCTGACCTAGTGTGCAGGGTAGACCGGGGGCGGTAGTAACACTTTGACTTTGGAATACGCTTATGCAAAAACTGTTGCAGTCGCAACAACAGTTTTTTTACGAAAATGTTACTTACTTATCTGACATTTTTTGAGCCACAGCAGTTTCGCTGTATGTCAAGTAATATTCCGGTTATTAATAAAAAAATAAAAAGCGGAGAAAGTAGCACAAATTTAACTTTACAAAATTAAAATATTTATTGATTTTAATTATAATAATAAATGAAAAAGTAACATTTATTACTAATTATGTGGTATCGCCATTGTGACAGAAATATAAATCATTTTGGCTGGTGCATTCTTCATGTGATCAATCCTTACATTCAGTACATCGCACCCATTTTTTGTTTGGTTTGCTTGTGCTGTGCTATAGGATTCCATGCAAACAAGACAATTTGGATACTGGGGCACGAACGTGAAATGAAGCACAAATATATATGTAACAACAACAACATATATTTAACGATTAACAAAGTGAATACAAATGTTAAAATGAAATGTCTGAGGAGCACGAAGCGTTCGGTACGAAGTCCCGCAAGGTTCTGCCCTTTTTCGTCGGCGTTTGAAGAACGCCCGAAAATCAACGAACGGGGAAAACAAATTTCCCACGCGCCCCAAGGTTGCGGAAGAGGACACGCTGTCCTTAGGATTTCACTGGGGCTCTGGCAATCGTCACTTTTATTGCCCTAGCCCCCAAGCTCGACCACCCGCAGTAGGCACTCGAGCAATCGTTCGTTTTAGGCCTAGGAAATAAATAAAACTTTCTCTCGGCCTACAGTCCCCTACAACAATATTATTAATCTTCTTTGTCACTGTACGGTTCTGTCCCGGTACAACCGACCCCGACTGCCGATGTTACAATCGCCCACGACCAGGTTTTTCAACTTAAATTATAAATTTTTATTAACGAGACACTTAAAAGTGATAAGTGACGATCAGTATTACTTTAAAAATAGCCAGATTAAATATTAAAAAATAGAGAGGACAGGTACTTGCAAAGGGAGTATTTATATTACAATTTTAAATCAGTAAGGAAAAGTTACTTTAGGGTATCGAAAAGTTATTTTCTTCACTATGCAAGTCTATTGTGTATCTATACTGCTAGGATATGGATCCAAAATTTCTGTTAATATCTATCATATGTTTTGAGATATTTAACGTGTTTACAATCGTCCCTCTGTTACTACAGCCCCCGATCTACCCTACTGTAACCATTCATGTATGTAAAAAATATTTTATACAACTTTTCCAATATCCAGTAAAAGCACATATTCGCCCCTTCATCTAAAGCTAAGGGATTGATATTTAAACACGTACATCCACTATCAAAGGCTTCTACTCTGATTCTACGTAAATTAATAAACGCTCGTGTATTCGACGGACAAATGTTTACATTGCATTCTATAAAAACTTCGAAATTGTATTTTATAGAGCAGAGATCGCTGGAAGGCGTTCTCGTAAAACAGATACGGTATTACACAATAAGTACGTTTCACAAAACACGTTCCGAACGACAGATGGTGTGGTATATTAGATTCCATCGTGCATCCACGACGAATGACAAATATTAAGGGAAAAAATATGCACACATTTTGAGTCAACAATTAAATGAACAACAAGATGTTTTAAATTGTAGATAAAAATTTTGGGAGACATAATGAGGGATGAAAATAATAAAAATGGGGTTTATGCATTTTAGGAGCTGAAAGGTGTTCCAACAAAAAATGTCGTCAATAAGTAATTAAGGTTAATAGTAAAAGCAGGAATATAGTCGTCATTGAACATTAATTTTAATTTTAATGTCTACATAAATATTAATATTTTTACAGTAATTTAATTCTGTGGTCACAATTTTTGAAGTTATTAGTACAAAGACATCGCTTTTAGTGCATTTCGTGTATATTGTATTACAATATCAGCCTATTCATCTTTATTAGAAACATTATTGGAATTAATAGTTCATTTAAGCATACCTAAGCAAACCTTTCCTCTGACAAACAAGCTCTTGAAATTCGCTACATTTAACAGTCAATTTACACGGTTGATTGATTCTGCAAATTTACTGTGTATATGAGAATCGTATAAATCAATATTAAACATTGCATTTACATGAGAGGATAAATTTCGTAACACTAAAACATAATAGGAACTTCACACTCTCTAAAACAAATTCCAGTCCTACATCTGCGTGAAGCTCAGTTTTCCCCACACTAATAAAATTAAATTAAACCCAGACCCAGATGTGCAACGAATTAAAATCGCTTCTGAGCATTTAATTACAACGGTGTTATTGCCGGCGAGTTTCATTATTTTTCCGTAACATTCATTTTCATTATTCATTTTCAGAATTTTGTACCGCGCTTTTAACCAGTGTACTGGCATGAATTGCACAGTACATGCTGCAAAAACCAGTAGCGGTTCCCCATTTGCAAACCTCCCGCCGCACAGTGGGGTATTTGGTCATATAAGCTGGCCAAAATCCGATTTAAAAAATTTTGCGTAAATCGTAAAATGATTGGCACTCGAGGCAGTTGAATATGTACGGAACAATGTACCAATATTGCTTTCTTTTGACCGAAGTTAAGAGCTTTTAGAGCACGCGTTTCTTTCTTAAGGGGTCATGCTCAGTCAGGAGGCCGAAAAAAAGGGTGGTCTTTGGAAATTTTTTACTCAAAAGCTATAACACATTTCTTAAAAAATCTTTTTTCCTTTTAAGGATTGCATCTAGTACCGTGCATCGTAATTTTTTTATTTAAAAATATTTATCAATAACTGAGTTATTGTCTATCACTGGAAGGTTCTTTAAAAACAAAGGCTTCTGCGGTGACCACTGCTGCTCGAAGGTCGATTATATGAAATAAAAAATTTAAAAGAATTTACTTATTATATTATATTACCTAGTATTTGAACGAAGGATTTTTCGAAATATTGATTTGGGAAAAAATGGCTGATGTTTAAAGTAAAAGTTTAAATTTTTATCATAAATCGTGCCTGATTTTCGTTAATTAAAAGAAAACTAAGCATCGAATAAAAAAATCCTTCGTTCAAATACTAGATAATATAATATAATAAGTAAATTCTTTTGAATTTTTTATTTTAGATGATCGACTTTCGAGCAGCAGTGGTCACCGCAGAAGCCTTTTTTTAGAGAACCTTCGAGTGATGGACAATAACTTAGTTATTCATAAATATTTTTTAATGAAAAAAATACAATGCACGGTACTAGATGCAGTCCTTAAAAAGAAAAAAGATTTTTTGAGAAATGTGTTATAACTTCTGAGTAAAAAATTTCGAAAAACCACTCTTTTTTTCGACCTCCTGACTGAGTATGACCCCTTAAACATCCTCTGAAACGTCGTTGGCTTAGTGATTTTTAGATGTTGTAAGGAAATTGAGTGAGTGAACTCTTGCATTATGGAGGCTTTTCAGATAGGTATACAGGGTGTCCGCGGGAAGACTGAACAGCTGAATATCTCTTAATGTATTGGAGATAAAAAAATTAAAAAAATATGGCGTTGCATGGTTCGAGGGGGCCAATTTCTTGGTCCTTCCTATTTCAGCGGGTTTTCTTCCAGTGAAAATCAGTAAATTTGCAAGCGCAATATCTCAAAAAACCAGTGGAAATCAAGTGTATACATTAATGCTTATGGAATTTGTCTTGGAACGCACTATCAACTCAGGTCTTCAAAAAAAATAGTTCCATTTGAAAAACCGAACTTCACCATCACATCTTTTAAAATAATAATCGAAAAAAAATTCGTCTGCGCTAATAAATTGGCCACCTCGAACCGTGCAACGCCATATTTTTTTTATTTTTTTAGCTCCAATATATTAGGAGATATCCAGCTGTTCAGTCTTCCCACGGACACCCTGTATACTGCACTTTCGAACAGATTTTACTTTTTCATCATGTAATAGACATATATATTACAATTCTTATATATTATAATTCTTTTATATTATAATTCTTGATTCTTTTCAGATGTTAATAACTATACAAATATATACTTATATTTATATTTGTATAGTTTGTATCGTGTATATATATATATATATATATATAGTTATTAACATCTGAAAAGAATCAAGAATTCAGTCAATTTTCTTTACGATTATAAGCTTTCATTAAAGATTTTCCCATACTTCCGGGCGAGTCCCGAAGCTTTTGCTGGTGTCATTAAATTTGATAAAGGTTTGTGATCACAGTGCAAAAAAAAATTGGTTCCGGATTCGTCCGGATAGAAGTTTTATAGCTAATTTAGGTAGAATTGACAATTGAAAGTTAAGGTCGTCGCTCACTTGTCAGTGAACGTGTCAGTACCGTGTCGACGTGCCGGTGGTAAGAAGAAGGGAATCACTATCCCCTCTTTTTCTTACCATTAGACGTTGGCACGGAACTGACACATTCGCTGACAAGTGAGCAACGACCTTGAGCTACGCCTGCAGTATAGGCTCTGTGCGGTCGCATTCACCGGGCCTCCGTGCGGTGCTGAGTAACTCCTCAAAGGAATTGTTTAGAATGTTTAGATTATAGTCATGTGAAATGCTTATGCTATGGTGTAGATAAACCTTCGACTAATAATAAGTCTTCTACTTTCTGTCTGCATTCAGTCGAAATAGTGCCATCAGAGTCTACACAGCGAAATATTCAAAGCATTTTGTACCTACTTATATGTCATTTTTTAATTTTCTTTCGATCTATTCAGTTTAATTTTGGTTTTGTATAGCCTATATTGTTATATAATATATATATTATTATTTTGGTTTTGTATAGTCTGTATTGTTATGTTGTTATTAATTTTGGTTTTGTATATTCTATACTGTTATATAATATATATATATATATATAAATATACATACAGACTATACAAAACCAAAATAATAATATATATATTATATAACAGTATAGAATATACAAAACCAAAATAATAATATATATATTATATAACAATATAGAATATACAAAACCAAAATAAAAATATATATATATTATATAACAATATAGACTATACAAAACCAAAATTAAACTGAATAAAATGAAAGAAAATTAAAAAATAACATAAGTACGTACAAAATGCTTTGAATATTTCGCTGTGTAGACTCTGATGGCACTATTTATATATATGCGTCGAAAAAATATAGTATGGTTGTGAATGTATACAATACTTGAAGGTAAAGAAGGTAGGGTGATTGAAGATCGAGAGTCGAGAGCCAGAGACACATTACGTATAGTTCTTCGACCAGGGCATCCTTAACCAGCGGGCTGGATGGGCTATAGCCCACGGGCGCCGGTGATCTAAGGGCGCTTAAGAATGAAGTATGTTGAAATGCTTTTTCTTCTCAATTTTTTATGAGACACGACAACCGTTAAATCTATACCATGTAGAAACTGTAACCTGTACGGTGTATAGAGTTTGGTACGTGAAAGCTTAGGGCGCTAAATCTATTTAGCTCAGGACTCTTAAATTTGTTAAGACGGCCCTGTCTTCGAGACTCTGCAATTTAGGGCGCTGCGATACTGTATAGGAGAAAATTTAAAGTTGAATTTTATAATCATTTTTAGGTGAAAAAGGAACCTGCAGACATGAATATTTTTCCAATTTTTTTTTACAGTTGTGTCTGGTTGATCAAAAGGCAACTATCCCGCACCCAGGCCAACTGAAAATTCAAATTTAAATTTTCCGCTCCGCCCTACTCTGCATTAAGATCTTGGACGTACTAAACCAGGTTTGGCAGGTCTTTGCGGTCCTATAACGAGGAGCGAGAAACACATTTAACGGTTTGTTCCCAGAGGGGCATTACTTGGTGCACCACCTGAGGGTGCTTTAAGAAATTCAGTGAATTACTTTTGCTGCACTGGTATGTACAATGTAAACCCTTTACCTGACGGCATTGAAGCAGCTTCCAGACTCCTTTAATGGGTGCTGCAAATTTTCTGAAGCAATTGGTATCATGCAATCGTGGCATCATGCAATAAACAATGATTGGTAGGTAAGACCGGGGTAGCTTCTAACACGGGGTAAATTGTAACATAAGTAAACTCTTTTCAACGACAAATCTGGCAACCCACAGCATGTGAGAGCTGCTTGACGATATTAGCACCGTCGGTTTTAGTGACACAATCGACCGCTATGTATTCATTTAGAGGTTATAGCCCAGAATATTAGTATATAGAGCAAGTAAGTAAATTTTGTCTTAGCACATTTATTTCAAGTAACTGTCATTAGGAACCGTTTGAATTTTTGCTTCTTTACCGCAAACGAATCAGTACACATTGGTTTATTATAACGTGTACGCATTTTAATAATTTAATGTTTAGTTTCTCGTTTGCTGAGATAAAACGCAAAAATTCAAGCTCGGGGTAAATTGTAACATGTTTCTACTTACTCCGCTCTAAATGGTGATAAAGCAAACATGCTATTTGCTTGACATGCCGGAAAAAAGATGCTCTAGACGAGCAACAGAACAATCGAGAATCCAAAAAGTAGAAGAAAGTATGAAGGCAAAGTAAAGAAAGCGAAGAAGATTTTGATAGAATCAGATGAATAAACAATGATTGTTTAACTCATGTATGTCAAATGTTCAATAATGATCTGTGTTTTGATTTATATTTTTTAGAATTGTTTATTTGTGTTCATATTTGTATTTAAATAAGTAAAGCAGATGCGTTACAATTTACCACATATGGTGTTACTTTTTACCCCGGACTGGGGCACATTGTAGCAAGATTTCTTTAAGATGAAGCGAGATGTCTAAGTGTCCATGATTTTGTCACGGACTTACACTCAATAGTTCACCACATATATAAGTAGTAAGTCACGCAAATTATTTCCTGATTGAGGGAAACACTTTGGAGAAAAAACTGTAAAAACTTTTTTGATGCAATCTGCCCCGGTCACCCCTATATGTTTAAGGTTCTCTTCACTATTCTTAAAATTTTTTCTAAAATATTTTTTGTGATGTCACTAATACTTTGGTATAATATCACTGTCCAACAAAATTGAACTTTTTTTCTGTTCTGAAACATTCAATAGCCGTTTCTTACAGATTTTTGTGCGCTGAAAACGAATCCGCAAACCGTTTATCGTCATCACCCTTAGTATTCGAGAAATTCGTTTTTAAAAAAAAATGCAAATTTTCAACTTTAAACATCTTTTGTGTTCAAACAGTAATAGTTATTCTATAAACCCTACCGAATATAAAGATATAAGTTATTGGTGCATTATAAACATTTAAATATGTTTAAACAACGATCAAAGGAAAAAGAACACCCAAAATGCACCAATTTTTGCAGATATCTTTCTATATATTTTAAAAAATAAGAGTCTAGGAGAAAATCTGACTACTCCACGCAACGCGGCAGAAATTTTTCTTTCGGAAACCACCAACAGAAGTGGTAAGTCAGGTTTCGTTTTCAATACAGAAGCGAAATAGTTTGGCAAAACGTGCGGCGTCGACAGTGGTAGTCACGCGCGTTAAGTGATTGTGTGACGCTGAGCGGTAGTGTATCGCGCGCCACCGTTGACTACCACTGTCGACGGCGCACGTTTTGCCAAACTATTTCGCTTCTGTATTGAAAACAAAACGTGACTTACCACTTCTGTTGATGCTTTCCAACGGAAAAATGTCTGCCGCATCGCGTGGAGTAGTCAGATTTTCTCCTAGACCCTTAGTTTTGGAAATATATTTAAAGATATCTGCAAAGTTGGTGCTTTTCGGGTGTTCTTTCCCCTTTAATCGTTGTTTAATCATATTTAAATGTTCATAATGAACCAATAACTTATATAGTTATACTCGGGAGGCTTTATAGAATAATTTGACGGAACAAGCAACCGAATAACTATTACCATTTCGACACAAAAGATGTTCAAAGTTGAATATGTGCAGGTTTTTTCAAAATCGAATTTCTCGAAAACTGAGGGTGATGACAACAAACAGTTTGCGGATTCGTTTTCAGCTCACAAAAATCTATAAGAAACGGCTATTCAATGTTACAAACCAAAATGGCTGTTGGATAGTGTATTCGTACAGACCAGTGAAAGTGGGACACCCTGTAGTGCCAGCAGTGTCAGTATCGATTAGTTCTTTCCTCTTCAATCGGTTCCCAAAACTTCAACAAGCCCAATAAATGATTGAACTTTGCCATTGACACTTGCCAGACCTTGCTCTCACTACACGAGATAGCTGGCGTACGAATGGGTTTCTTTATCCTTTCAATAAAGCGGAGCAACCACCAGATAGAAGGGTTAGTCTGATTGTGAATAATGCAACGAAATGTCTCGTTTGCTTACGTGGCATGAATCTCCTCTGGAGATAAATCGACACTCACTTTCGTCGCAGGCCTCCTATCTGAAGAGCCACCAATTCAATTCCCTCTTTTCCTATCTATCTGAAGCTCTAACTCTGTATCATCAGAAGTTTTGTGTAATGAACCGTGTGATGGGTGAGAATACGTGGAACGGTATCGTGATCGGTGAACGGTGAACGTTGATGCAACTCCTAGAACAGCATGATGGATGGGCCTGTTTCCCCTGCTAATTATCGATGAATTTCGTCTCTCCGGCCTTCCACTATACTATTTTGACAGGTAGGTTATAGCGATAGAGTCGTTTAATCGAACAAATAGAGCGAAATTGGTAGGAAGGATATATTCGAATAGTTTGGGCTATTTTTTAGTACCTTCGGTATGCAAAATCTTTAGTACCCAAGCGTTACTTTTACTGTAGATACTTTGGAATGTCTTTCCTCCTATGAATGTTATTTCCATTGCAAATGGTAGAAACTTTATTGAAAATTCTTCAGCATTCCTCAGAGTCGATATAACCATAAACAATAGAAACCTTTCCTACGAACTGTGCTTCAACTATTAGAGTGCATTTATTGTAGAACACATCGTACATGTGTAACCAAGATGTAAATCAATCTTGTGATTACGAGAACCTGTGCGCGTCGCTGTAAATTTCAGCATTTATGTCAAGGTGTGGCATAGGCACGTGTAATTTTCGTAATGAATAATGCCAAGAAGTCTCCTATGCGTTATGTACGTGATCTCAGTCTCTGCCATACCGTGAAATGAAGAAGCTACAGGAATATACTCTACTTTTAATATAAATCGTTCACTTTGTGTAGTGAATACGACTTTGGCGGGGGTTGTGAAATGGTTGCTAAGTAGGGCGGAAAGAGAGAAAAAGAAGATTGCATTTTGTCCTGGGCCTGCTACCGGACTGATCGGTAAGGTTTCTTCAACAGGCCCTGCCTTAAATAATGCGAGAATGTTAGAAGCAGGAATGCCAGGAATTTCCCTACCGGAGTGGAGGAGAAACATACGCGTGACTGCCGTTCCAATGCGCGGCCTTAAGGCAGGACTGATGATGATCAGGAGTTAGCTCGTTGCTACCTTTAAAGGGGTCTGCGGCTTCTCACTCATGAACACTCCCCACCACGGCACTGTTGCTCATTTACAGGACACGTACACTATGGGCAGTATTCTCAGTCGCTACTTATTCTTAAGCAAATGCTTAAGCATGCGGCATCCTCTACTAACCTAGTAGCTAGTAAAGGATGCCGAATGCTTAAGCATTTGCTTAAAAATAAGTAGCGACTGAGAATACCACCCTATCGCAGCTAGTGGCCATAGGATGGGGGAACTGTTCAAAGCGTTGCTCTTGGCTGTGCTCGCGAGCAATTGAGAGCGCTCTTGCCCGCCACAGCCTAGTTGTAGCAGGCCCCACCTTAGACGCGGGGATATTTGGAGCTAAGTCGAAACTGGTATGTGTATATAGAAATCGGTAGTTACGGGAAAAGTTGCGAGAGAGCGAGATCGGTCGAGATACCCTGTTGTGGCGGAGTTGGAGTTATCGCTACACGGCGATATTACTTCTCAAAACATTTCAGTAGAATATTGTGTTAGAAAACAAGGACATAGACCTGCGGAAGAGATCGTTGGATGCCATAGGGGAGACCTGTCCAGGCATTTCCGTGCACGAGCAACCGCGAGTTGTTTTTCGCTCTTGAAGGCACCGAGCCAGGTCCCTCGCTCCCCTCAAAAGCGAAAAGTCCTCATGGTGGGACACAACCGTCGCTGTTGCCTTCGCTCGCAACCAGACGCGGTTGCTTTTCGAAGTTGGACGGGCCTGCCATAGGTTATTATATTAATTCAATATACATATACGGGTTTTTTTTACAAAAGACTTCAGCACTTAGAAGATAGGCAACTCACTAAGCTGACTAGCAAATGCGTAATGAACATTATGTAGGTCGAAAAATCAACCCAGTGAGAGTTAGAATCGATGTTTGTTGTTGGTAATACGAGTGGTTTGGTTGCTTCCGTTCATCATATGCGGACTGAAAACAAAAATTAGCTTATCACATTCTGTGATATTTACAAAACATTTGCGTATGCAAAACAGCAAACTCTTTCGAACACTCCTGGTTTGACCAGAACAGCCATGTTCTACGAGGGTGAATTGAAAACTTCGCGGCCTAACACAGATGGAGTGCAAGTAAATACGCATTAAGAATTTCTTTTACATTATTTATCAACATGGGCCTCTTTCAAATCTCTGCACTTGATCCATCAATGTTGCAATGCCATGATCCCGGTAGGATAAAATTTCTCGCCTTGATCTGTAAAATACTTCGTTACGGCTGCTGCAACCTCTTCAGTCGACAAGAATCGTTGTCGTCTGGGGTCAGTAATTATGAGCTGTGATATGAATGAAACACCATTGTTAATTCAGTAAAATAAGGGG
Organism: Andrena cerasifolii; assembly: GCF_050908995.1. Taxonomy (NCBI): domain Eukaryota; kingdom Metazoa; phylum Arthropoda; class Insecta; order Hymenoptera; family Andrenidae; genus Andrena; species Andrena cerasifolii. The sequence goes on along the minus strand of NC_135119.1, from coordinate 3,401,639 downwards.
TTCCCCTGTTTCCATTCTGCGTACAACAATTGTTAACAGAACAAGATCAATGCATTACCCGAACCGAAAGTCACTTGTAAAGGTCGATTTAAGGTCGATTTACACTATACAGCACGGACCGACACGTACCGGCAACGGCATAGTCCCTCACCGGCACGGCAATGTTATGCATGCTTCTACACTACACCGGCAGTTCATATTTTGCAGTCGAAATGAGCGGATCACCCAGAGACGAGGAATTGGATCTTCTAGTCTTACTTTTAAACGAAGAGGATGCCACAAGACCGAAAAAGCGAGATAGAATTTGGGTACATCCAATATTAAAAAAGAGAAAAGTCGAAGGGGAGTATTGGACTTTATTCAAAGATTTACTAAAATACGACGATAAATTTTATCAATACTTTAGAATGCCGCAATGCAATTTTATTGAATTGTTAAAATGGATTGAACCCACTATCGCTGTATTTAGAATGGTCCGTTGCATACAACGGCACGCATAACTTAACATGTTCTATCAAATTTTCGGAATACATCCTCTGCTGCACGCGGTCTCTGCCGTTTACTGATTTGCACTGGCAGACCAGCCACGGCACGTCTCGACACGGACCGTCACGAACCGGCAAAGCATTAGGGCCCTTTACACGGACGTTCCGGCGCGCGATCCGGCGGAAATCCTAGAGCGCGTGCCGATCCCTTGGTTTCAAGTGCCGTTTTCCTTTACCAACTACCTTATCTGTCTCTTATGTAAACTCTTCTGAAGTCGAGGTTGGCGCGCGGGCAGGACCGTGGTGTTTTCTGGCACGCTGGCAGGACTGTGGTGCTTTCTGGCGCGCCACAACCTTTTCGAACGCGCCACGCAAGGGCGTGGATGAAAAATTTTACCTGCCTTACGAGCAATCAGAAGACTACCCCCTTTCTTCAAAATATCTTGCACATTACATCTCTTCATCATTTATCTTATGTGTATTTATTGTCTATCAGTATTAGTTTTTATATTAAAACAAGCAATGACATGGTGATTATTGCCGTCAATAGTAATAGTTATGATCGTCACAACAGTGAATGTGTTAACTACAATTTCATTTGCCAACGCATTGCCGGGGAAACATTTTGACATTTTTTAATGTGCCCTTGTAAAAGTTTACACTCGTTATAACTGAGTCATAAACCATTTCCATAATTTGTAGCACCTTCAGGTCAACCAAATATTCCGGATCGCACGCCGGAACGTCCGTGTAAAGGGCCCTATTCTTCGCGACCATGTCGACCGGCGTCGGTTCGTGCCGTAAACGGAACGTTGCAGGTCGGTGCCGGATAGTGTAAGCAGTCCCATGTAAAGGCTCCCCCAAACCAACGCGAATTACGCCGCACCAGATACACCATTGGTGCAGCTTGGCTTTGCGCCTGCGTCGATTCGGTAATGTGTGCGTGGTCATGTGTGTGTGTGTGTGTGTGTGTTCTCATCGTGGCGTTGATTGATTTGACGTCACGGTGTCATTACGCGCATGCTCAGACGCCATCTTGAGGAATACGATCAGGGCGCCACCTCGACCGAGTTTCATTTGCAATACATTCTCATTACGTACTCTTTCTACGTACCTATACTCTTCCACATAAGTTTATAACAATAATCTATAAAATGTGTAGTAGGCAACCGGCATTTAGGCAACGGCCTATGGTGTGCGCTGAGGCCCATAGGTGGCGTACATTCATGAGGAGTTTGGAGGACAGGGATCGTGGGGGGAGTCGGCGTAGCCCCGTGGAGGCAAACGCGACTGATCAGCACGCGGAGGACGGTTTGGGTTCGATTCCCGGCGCCGTGGCTCTCTTTTTCCGACTCCTACAGTTTCAGAAGTGGGATCCTGACCCCTTAGGCGTGCCTCTTGGATTATGGCCGAGGGCGGCGCATATGTCAGGTATGGCCGAACTGTAGTAGGCAACTGGCATTTAGGCAACGGCCTATGGTGTGCGATGAGGCCCATAGGTGGCGTCCATTTATGAGGAGTTCGGAGGACAGGGATCGTGGAGAGTCGGCGTAGCCGTGGAGGCAATCGCGACTGATCAGCACGCGGAGGACGGCTTGGGTTCGATTCCCGACGCCGTGGCTCTCTTTTTCCGACTCCTACAAATGTACTTTATTAATTTTCTTCTTCTTTCTTATAGGTTCAACGTCGCGTCGACTGCACAGGTCATTAGCAACTATACATCAATTTATTTATTAATTTTATTGTACGATATATGTACCAAAATAACAGTGTGAAACTTAAATATAATTTTGCTGGATGTAATGTTTATTTATCACTCCTGCTATTATTTATGTAAAATCAACGAGTCACCCTTTCATGTAAAAACCAGAAGTACACAACGCACAAACACAAAAATGGGACAGAACTGAAGGCACGGCAATGAGAACAAAGGAATACTTGATTCCCTAAGTAAAAAGTTAACGTTCTCAATAATGACTTCCCGCGCAAGAAACGTCTGGCGAAGAATAGTAAAACATCCACCGCTGGGTCTGAGAAGAACGGAGTGGCCGGAAAGAAACTAGGAGAACGACTGGTTTTTGTGTGGCGCGAAGTATGCTTGAATCATTTCTGCTTTATCAGGATTAAATTTAATGGCCGAACGAATTACCGCGACTTCTTGCGGAAGTCGCGAGTACTGATTTCCATGCAGAAATTTCGGATGTTGTGAGAAGAATGTATTTTAACATTCTGCATGCGAGCGGAATATAAGGGGGTCATGAATGGTAAAAATATGCAGCGGTAGACTGAGAAGTTTACGTACCTGCAGCCCTGGGAGCAATTACAATTTGCAACTCGCGAGGATATAAAATATTCTGTATGATATATTGCAGAGAAAACACTTCTCGTAACAGAGTTATACGTTTCTTTTGTGAATACTAATTCGAGTTAGAGGAAGCTTCGTTATGAATAATAATTAGGATAATGTGAAATCTGATTCTAATGATAAGAATGATGGGTAAATAAAATTATTGAATGGAAACAAAACGTACATCCCCGACAGCTACTACTAAAAAACAACTTCTTTGAAAACACCTCCGTCCGCAACCTTACAAGACCAAACCAAGCAGCAGTATCACGCATCAGAATTGGCCACACCAAAATATCCCATTCACACATAATGAGTAAAGCAGACACCCCAATTGGTGATACATGCAACATCAAATTAACCATCATCTTATACTCTCCTGCCGCCAATTCTCAACTGAAAGGAAAAACTGCGAGATTCACACCTGCTTACAGAAAAATCTTACCGACCGCAAGAAGATAAAACAGCTGCTGAGATTCCCTCAGAATACCATCGTTCTTAAAGAGTTTTGAATATCGGTTCTATGATCTGTGTCGCTAATAACCCAACTTAGAGGTTGATGCGACTTAAAATAACTAATTAAAAAAAAAATTATATATACAAAATTATATAAGTTATTTGCGTATATTTATTTTTTACACTGTCGAAAAGATTGTACTATATTAATTTAGTTTAATTAGTCTACTGGTAAATATTGTATTCCTTAAAAGGTGCATGTGACCTCACACACGCAATAAAAAAATAATTATATGGATATAATTCGCATCTATTCAACTTACGTTAAGTTCGGGAACTCGAAAATTAAAAAATCTGAAACTTTGCAGAAATACAGCTCAACTGCAGGTAATAACGTAACTAGGGATTTGTTGATCCCGCAATAAAAACGTCCTAGAGTGAAAACACCCCCTCAACGAATTTGGGAGTTTTCATATTATCGTGAAAATCTGCGAAACCGTAAAAAAATCGAAAAAAAGTTAAATTCAAACTTTTGTGACTTTCGATATCCTAAATGTACAATATGGTGATAAAGAATTGTCGAAAAAGGGTGATGGGGATAAATTTGGAAAAACCATGTTTTTCTTTATCCTCGCTTTATACGGCATAACAAACCATAGAACTTTGAATTTTACTTCTTTTTGATATATTTTACAGTTTCGTAGATGTTCAAGATAATTTGAAAACTCACGATTTTTTCGAGGGGGTGTTTTCACCCTTAGGGCCGTTTTATTGTGGAATCAAAAAATAGTTACGTTATTAGCTTCACTTGGACTATAGGTATTTCTGTAATTTCAGATTTTTTTTAATTTTCGATTTGCGAACTTCCCTTGTTAGCAATGAAATTGCGGTCGTGGCTAGAAATTTGTTATGATCAAAACGTCGATTTCCATATTCATTTTTCATTAGGTATTTCATCGACGAGTAGATAGATTAGATTATCTTGTGTCATTACTGATAAATCGTGATGCACGTTATTATGAAGTGTATATATCAGCTTCCCTCGAAATACACAATCACGAAACGTTGAATTTAAAGAGTGAGAGCGTCACTAAAGCTTTCCATCCACCGTCACTAATTTATCGATTCGGGAATCGCCTTTGAAGTGTACTTGATATGCTGGCTGTACATTTTTTGCCGATACTTTCGGGTACCAATTACAGCGACTGTATTTGTGTTCATCACGATTCAGTTGTTGCGTAATCGGTCCATATTATGTTATTATTTCAGTTCTTTTAAAATAATTCCAGTTGCGTCTGTTGATTGTCCAATATTATATTGTTATTCTAGTTGTTTCAGAAAATAATTAAGGTATGAAAAAAAATTACGTATGATCTTATGCCTTGTTATTCTTGGCTATTACATCAAGTATTTAGTAGGATTCGAATTGATATGCTGCCGCCATTCTCAACCTCAACAGGTATCAAATTATTAAACCAGTTAGCAAGCAGAATTTTCTAATAAAAGTCGCAGCATTCCGAATAAAAACGTGGTTGAATCTGTGGAACTCTTTACTTTTAACGTTACACAACGTGGGTCTTTATTTAGCGTTTTATCTTTGCAATTTTCTGAACAAAATATTTGGTATATTGTTTTAAAATTGTTATTCTAGACTTTTTCCTTTATATCGTTTAGACATTGCGTAATGGTTACATATATGCTTCCATGAAACGAACAGTTTACGAGTTATTTGTGGTTGCCAAATTAAGGGGTTATACCTAGTCAGACGGCCGAAAAGAGGCGAATGTTTGTGAATTTTTTTTGAAAAAGCAGAAGCATATATTTTTACAGAAATTTTTACATTTAAATTAGCAATATTTAAAGAACATTTGGCAATTTTTTCGGAGAAAATTATTTAGATTTATAGTAAAGTAACAGGCGACATCCAAGAAGCCTTTTTAAAAATTTGTTTTTGTGGTAAGCATTGCCATTCGGAACCAGATTATCCAAAATCGAAAAACAAAAAAGATTTCGTTAGTATATTAACGTATCCTCTGATTAAAGGGGGGAATCTCCAAAATATTAATTTAAAACTAAATGGCGGCTAGTTGAAGTTGAAGTCCTGATTTTTTTCGCGTGATTTTTGCACGAAAAAATCAGGATTTCAATTTTAAATAGCCGCCATTTTGTTTTAAATTAATATTTCAGAAATTTCCCCCGTTAATCAGAGAATACATTAATATACTAACGAAATCTTTCTTCATTTTAATTTTCAAGTATTTTGAATAAAATATTTATTGCTACTGAAATATTTATTTGTATAAAATAATAATATTTCTGCTTAATATTATTTAATACATTTTTTGTTGTATAAATAGCCATTGTTATAATTGTTGCAATTTTTGTATATCATTAATTTTGTAAAGCTAAATATAGCACATTAATAAATTTACGACAGTTCCTTTTCGTTCGTCTGCGCGTATAATTGGCGCACTTTTTGTACTTTTTTTTAAAAAAGGTAATTTTGTGGAGTAGACAATACGTCACGCCGTACAGGTGGGACGCGCGTAGTGCAGATCTCTCTATATTCAAACGCTATTGTCTAAGAAATGGTTGGAGGCACGAACAAATTATATATTCAGTAATTGTAGAAAATTGAAGGCTCTTTTAATATTATTTGAACAAAATTTCGATAGGGCCCGCCATTTTTAAGAAATTCTTCAAATTCAAACCATTGACGAATTTTAAACTTTAAGGCCTGATCGACACCCTTTCTTTTTGTCCGATTGCAATAATCTTTTTCAGGGATTATTTTTTTTATGAAATGGAACGATATAAACATTATTAAGATACCTTTCCAATAAATGCAAATCATTTTAACTGCTTTAATTAAACTATAAATAAACATCACTATTACTATAGTTATGAGAATTTTAAAATGGAAATTATGTAATGTAGGATATGAGTTTTCAGTATATTTATGCATACACCTAAATATCTGCATACGATTTCAGATATGAATTACGTAATTTAAAAAGTATATTGCTGTCTCCGCTTTCACGTAATTTTAACATTATTTGTTTAGAAAACTATAATAAAATGCAAGTAGTACTGAAAAATTATATAATAAAACGTAATATCTTTCTTCAATAATATTTTACACTAACAGCGAAAATATTGGAATCGCTAACAAATCTAGAAATACTTCAAGGTTTATACACATTTTTTATTTTTCATGAAAATGAGGATTGCCAATATGTATAATCGTAAATTCTCGTAAGTTTCCGCTTGATATTTCTGTAAAGATGTGTAACTGCTAAAAACTGTTGAATCCCTTGAGGAAGTCTAGAGAACTTAATCCAGCTTCTTAATAACTTTAAGATTAATAAGTTCCGTAGAAGTTGAATGAAGCAACAGCTCAATACAGTAAAAACGTGACATTTATTTTTACATCTTTTCCTTCCCTGCTTTAATCTTAAAGAAAAAATTCCCCACCCGAAATTTATATAAATCTACCTTGCATATCAAAGCTACAAAAAAGGTTCTATGAAATGAGTTCACCTGAACACTTTAGTGAAAAATCGCAACGCAGAAATGTTTAATTTTGATCTACAATAAACTTGCTTAACCAATTTCCCGCCTGAATCGTCGAACAATTTCGTTTAAAATTCCTCTCATTAATCTTTGAGGAGAAGAATTGACGCAGGGGGAAAAAATACTCTTAAGCAATTTTCTACTAAGGGCAGTAATAAATTTCTTACCTGCTCGTTTCGTAAAGGGCGTACACGCTTGATTAAATTTGAAAGGATTACCTGAAGTGTTCATGAGGGGAGTTTACAATGGTCTTAAAAAAACTACGACTTGGAATTTGGAACAACCTCCACTTCGTCAGCTATAGGTGCTTGCAAACATTCTGCTAACACATTTAGTGTAGATGCACACTATATACACTTTACGCTATGTATACAGTCACTCACAGTGAAAATCGTACACGTCGTATCGTAAGAAATATTGACTCGGTACAATCACAAGATAAGGAATTTCGTCGAAAGGAAATTACCAATCTGTAGCTTAATTCTTTGTCATTACTCACACTGAACAGAAAAAATTAAGCACTATTCTTTACTAATGAAAAAAAAAAAAACAATAACGTCCTAACTTGCCATATTGCCCTGACTCTCAAAATCGTGCAGCAGGATAGGATCGCGCTTTTGTAAGCAAACACCACGCGATGTTTTGCTTTTCACTTGTTTCTCTATTGTTTGGCATTCAGTCGGATTCCACTGTGCCAGTGGGAGGCGGTCCTCTGAATAAATGAGTTAAATATGCGACAACGTGAACTCGATATTCAGTACTTTAATAATAATTACAGTAAACACTCGTATTGAACCCAGAGTTGGGAGCAATGGGGCCGCAGTGAATGGAGGGGGAAACACCTACAGGAGTGGTGGTTATGTGTGCATGAACTGCACCTGCGTCAGTCACGCACATATTACCACCGCTCCTGTAGGTAGTTCCCCCTCCATCACTGCGGCCCCATCGCTCCTAACTCTGATTAAACCCGACGAACGGGGCTGGCGGCGGGCGCATAACGCGTTGCGGACACTATTCTGTGCGGCCAATGCGAGTGAGAAACCCCAAGAGCGAGCGAGACGGAACGAAACAGTTGACACGAAGTTGCCGTCGACTCTTTCGTTCCCTCTCGCTGGTTCTCGGGTTCTCTCACTCTCGACCGAAGCATTGCAAGAAATGGTGAAGATCATAGACATATATAGACGGAGCAGAAGCTGGGACTGTCGGCGAGGGGGACGGTAGGCTTGGAGGGGAAAAGGCAGAAGTCAGATACAGGCACGTCGGGTTAGCTTCGGAAGCATTCGGTATACATAACCACTGCGTTACCCGAATTGCCTGTATCGCTCCCCTTACTGCGAATCTTACACCCCCCTCAGCTTACGCTCTGTCTATATATGTCTATGGTGAAGATAGTCCCCGGGCGTACTACGCAGAGTTCGGAGGGAGTCGGCTCGAATGATGGAGGGGGAAACACCTACAGGAGTGGTGGTTATGTTGCGTAACTGACGCAGGCGCAGTTCATGCGCGCATAACCACTGCTCCTGTAGGTGTTTCCCCCTCTATCATTGAGCCGACTCCCTCCGAACTCTAGTACTACGCATGGTAAAAACGGGGCTATAACGAGAATTTACTGTAATCGTATAGAGACATTGCTAAAATGTTAAACAGAAGTGCTTCTAGGTGCTATGAAGCAGAAAACCAAGAACTTAAAAGATTTAAGGAATAAAATAAAAATCAACCCAAAGAATAAATTGACCGAAGCTGATGAGAGGTGGCTACTTCGAGACGTAAAAAAAGATTAAAAATTAAGTGCTCCGGCCTTTGCAATTGGCAGTGAACAATATCGAGAAAAATCCACAAGTGCGGAAAATGTTAGGAGATGTTTAAGAAGAAGTAAATATAATTGAGTGATGAAGTACCCCTTGATGATGTACCGAAGGAAGTCCTCGGACAAGATCCGTTAGCCTCTAATGCCTTGCATGCGAAATTACATTCATCGATCAATACTAGATATTAGATGGAAATATTCGTTTTCAAATGGTATTCAGAAAGGAGAAAGAGTTTTTATTAGGAAAATATTCAGGTTTACCCCAATAGAGGCTTCAAAGCTAAACCCAGAAATTTCTTTAAAGGTACCCAAGCCTTCGAAAGCAAGAGACTTTTACATGAGCAAAAGGCAACAATTAGCAGTTTCTGCCTTTGCATTTATTGGCTGGACCATTACTACACTAATAGTACCAGACAAATTTCGTTTTTTTTTGTTGCAGATAATCCAATATTGTGTTAGAAGTTCCACTGTTTACGCTCCGTAATAAACCCCACATTTCGGAGCCACCTCGGGGCATACATCTACTTATATTTTCTTAACCTTTATAATTGTTTTTAATGTTTTACAATATTGTTATAATTTCGGCTCGGCACAACAGGAGTTTAATGAGATAGTACAGCAAAAGCAACAGAACATTAAGCAAGAACAGAGTAACAGATATAACCGAATACAATCTCTAATGCGCGAGAAATATATAAGTGTCGATGCGTCTGCACGTAATGGTGTCTGGCTATCGAATGACAGCTTGACAGGCGATCGATCCGATCGCCTTCTTCTCGCTGTCCTCTTGTTCCTGTCACGAGCACCAGCAGGCCCCGGATTCCATCCAAAGGGTGCTCGCAACAATGTACTAAAATTAGGTGCCAAACCGCAATTTAATCAGAGAATTTGCATCAGAAGATTACTACTCTATCGGGCCGTCACAGTAGTCTAACCCAGCGCTGTCCAACTTGCCTCTTGAGAGGCAAAAGCCGCCCCACCATCGTCCGCCGTTGTCATGGCGCAAAGAGGCCGCCGAGTCAAAGTAACAGTGACCGTCCATGTCGTGCATGGCGTCTGAGCTTCCTTGTCTCCGCAACTGTCACGATCTCGTTCTTAGCGTCGCGAGGTTTCCTTGACAACAAGTCACGCTGCTCGAAAGAAAGGTTGGAAGGGGAAGCAGGCGCGTAAGGGGCCCCCACGCTGAACAGCGCAGGTCTAACTCCTTAAGGCATTTCGCAGTTCTTAATAGGTACTCCAACCTCTTCGAGGGTCGAAATCCATGAAAATAGGAGAGGCACCACGGGGGGTTGACCTCGCCATGGGGTACCAGGCGGATCTCTTTGATCAGGTGCACCGAGAGAATCACCCTGTAGAGAAGGGAAGCAGTGTCATTTCGGGAAACGACCTAGCGTGTGACAGGCAAATAGGCCGCGCCGCGCCCCGTTAGTAGGATAAGTCCGGGATAGTTGACCCACCTAACATAAACTGGCTATCAAGAGACACGGTAGTGTCTCGCGCCAAGTTCATGCGCAGCGCGAGACGGCTGTGGCTATATTACGCCGAGCAGGATTTGGAAGAACCCTTCGATTATCGAATCTCAATAATGGTTGAGCCGATTAAGTTTTGAATGGTCTTAATGGATAGCTTGGGTTTGATTTACATGAGAAAAGTGTCTTCGTTTTGTTCCTACGTGCCTTATGAGCTGAGATATTCCGATGCAAAGTTGCAATTTGGCGAATTTTATGTTAAGAGATTTTCTCCATCGTCAAGTGTAGGCAAGAGGGGAGCATGAAAGGGTGAGGAAATGTCTTTCAGGCACGTCGTTCATTCGATGAAGGTTTTGGCCAATCGCGTAACAAATTGTTGTGACGTGACAACCAGACAGAGAGCACACCTGTCAAGGCAAACGTAACGTCAATGACACATAACCTGCCAAGTGTCAAATAAGGTAAGTTGTCAAAATTTTTTAAATGGGACACTGAATTATTGTCTATTTATGTAGAGTTTATAGAAACGAAGGGGACATACGGGCTTAGATAGAAATGAAGGGGATGCACAGGCTTGGAGGTTGTCCGGAGAAGGTTACTTAGATAGATAGAGAAGCATCTTCTTTCGCACAAGTTCCTGGAAAATTGTCAAATAAGGTAAGTTGTCAAAATTTGTGAAAAGACATAGCATTAAGAATTCAGAAAATGATGGCGGATTGCTTGCAATGTAGAGTAAGTCACGCTAGTGAAGAAAGTACGTATAATAAATATTTCAATAGCAATAAATATTTTATTCAAAATACTTGGCGCTGCGCTCCGAATTGGTGTTGCTAAACTGAATAAATATGTATAAATTGCATAAATATTTTTCTTTCTTTCTTGTCTCAGTGGTGTCTTGTCTTATTTTATTATTTATATCAAGACAATTAACATTTTTCGGTTTCGCAGCGCCAAGTATTTTGAATAAAATATTTATTGCTATTGAAACATTTATTTGTATAAAATAAAAATATATCTGCTTAATATTATTTAATACATTTTTGTTTGTATAAATAGCCATTGTTATAATTGGCGCAATTTTTGTATATCATTAATTTTGTAAAGCTAAATATAGCACACTAATAAATTTACGACAGTTTTTTTTCGTTCGTCTGCGCGCACACATATAATTGGCGCACTTTTTTTACCTTTTTTTAATTAAATTTAACATTGATGTTATTTATTCTATCAAAATAAACCAAATATGTTAATATATTATGCTGATTCAAGAAAAGTGACCAATATTTCCTTGAAGACAATGTTTCCTGAAAATCAGGTTGCAATCTGAATCCATGACATGTGGCCATCTCTCCCGAAGTGTCGGGAGATTAGCCCACATAATTATTCAAGAAAAATAACAAAGAAGAAATCGAAATTATTGATTAGTTAATAGGTAGATACTACTGTACTGCATTCCACTTTAGAGTAGATTCGTTCCGCGCAGGGATGTAAGTACAACTGTTGATTGGTAGGAAACCGGCAAGGAAAGTGCTAAGACCAATCGCGTGTGTCAGATCCGAGGGAGTTTCGCAGATCGGTAGGTCTACTCTTATATGAAATGGAGGATAAACTGTTTGGCTTGTACTGACAATGAGTGGATTGTTCTACACTATAACACGCTCTTACGTATAGAATCTGAAATACAGCGACTGTGATACACTCTCCTAGCGGTTCATCCTGGGTCATCCTGACTCTTTTTCTCCTACAATTGCAATAATGTTACTTGTAACTACGTTCTTCTACAAAATGTGTCTATTAAGCTCGCGACGTTAAGCAAACATTGCTGTTTACGAAAGAATAAAAAAATTAGCTTTCTCAAAGTGGCTGTGGTTTTATCACGTTTTGCACAATAGTCGGTAGTAGAGCTTCATTTAAGGGGTTATACCTAGTCAGACGGCCGAAAAGAAGCGAATGTTTGTGAATTTTTTTTTAAAAACTGGTGGCATATATTTTTACAGATCTTTTCGCACGTAAAAGAGCAACATTTAGAGAACACTTGTTAATTTTTTCGAAGAAAAATATTTACATTTATAATAAAATAACAACCGACATCCAAGAAGCCTTTTTATAAATTTAGTTTTGCGGTAGGCACTGCCATTCGGAACCAGATTATCTAAAATTAAAATGAAAAAAGTATATTCTCTGAAAGTGTATTCTCTGATTAACGGGGGATATTTCCGAAATATTAATTTGAAACAAAATGGCGGCTGTTTAAAGTTGAAATCCTGATTTTTTCGTGGAAAAATCACGTGAAAAAAATTCAGGACTTCGGCTTCAACTAGCCGCCATTTTGTTTTAAATTAATATTTTGGAGATTCCCCCCGTTAGTCAGAGGATACATTAATATTCTAACGAAATCTTTTTTGTTTTTCGATTTTGGATAATCTGGTTCCGAATGGCAGTGCTCACCGCAAAACCAAATTTTTAAAAAGGCTTCTTGGATGTCGCCTGTTACTTTACTATAAACTTAAATATTTTTCTTCGAAAAAAATTATCAAGTGTTCTACAAATGTTGCTCTTTTAAGTGCAAAAAGTTCTGTAGAAATATATGCTTCTGCTTTTTCAAAAAAAATTCACAAACATTCGCCTCTCTTCGACCACCTGACTAGGTATAACCCCTTAAGTAATTGTCATTTACTTCTCAGGATCGATAACACCGCATCTACGAGGGGAGACACAGAAAACCGGAATTTATTCAGTTACCTTCAAATTACTCTCCGTGCGATGCAATACACTTATCGCGACGTTTTTTCCATTGCTCAAAACAGTTTCAGAATTTTTCGAATTTGATGCCTTTTAGTGCTCGTGTCGTTTTTTCTTCCGTCTCCTGTTGAGGACTTTTTTCTTCCGGGGAAACGACAAAAAAGCGCACTGAGCGAGATCGGGTGAACAGGAAGGGTGGGGCTCGGGGGTCAAGCCGTATTTGGTCAAAAACTGCTGAATACTCAGCGCGGTGCGGGTTCATGCTTGAGCGAGCGAGGCACGAATTTTGCTGCAACTCGTTTCATGCCCAAATCTTCCGATAAAATTCGCTGACAGGAATTCCACGACACCCCAGTTAACTCCACAAGTTTATCAATGGTCCGATCGCGGTCTTCCACGAGGGCTGGACAAAATGTTACCATAGTTTCGTCAGCGATGCTGGTCGAAGGACGCGCCTGGATCGACTTCGATCGCCAATCGACGTTTCGCCTCGTTTAAAACGGGAAAACCATTCGTACACCTGTGTTTTACTCAGAGCACCTTCTTTGCAAGCTGTCTGTAGCAGAACAATCATTTTCGCCGCATTTCTCCTGAACAGGAAACAAAATTTCACTGTCGTACGCTCAGCCATCACGAAATAGGCAACTTCGTTGAAAGCGTCTTACAGAAATATTGACTGGAGCCAAACGCAAGCTTTCACAACAACGCCCGTTGGTACGCTCATGCAGAAAGGTTCCCAGAACATTCACTTACCGGGTAAACCTGTGTTACAAAGGGCCCGTCCTCCAGAATACAATTCCCGCTTCTTGTAGGCTCCCCTCGTATATCATATGTAACTGAGATGGGCGGGCGTTAAATTCGTATCATATAATAAGCTGGAAAGAAAGATCTGGCAATGGGCAGAGGATAGAAAGATTTTTTTGTTTGCTTTAAATATAGCGTCAGTGGGTAATAAACAGGCAGATAGCCTATCTAGAATAAAGAATGAGGACATAGAATAGGAACTATGTAATAAAGCCTTTGATATGGTCGTAAGACAGTTTAGTAGGCTATCATTGATCTCTTTGTTTGCAAAATGAATACTAAATGTACAAAATTTGTCTCTTGGATGTCTGATTCAGGAGCGTTACTTATTGATGCATTTAATATCAAATGGACAAACTGAAGTTTTTCGGTGTTTCATCCTTTTGGACTAATTTTAAGAACATTAGTAAAAATCAAAGAAGATCAGGGCATCATGCATCATTGCTATCCTTAACCCCACAAAATTACCTTTTTTATAAAAAAAGTACAAAAAAGAGCGCCAAGTATATAATTCGCTCAAAAAGAATCTTATTTAAAAACATTGTCGTAAATTAATATAAATTTATTAATGTGCTATGTTTAACTTTATAAAAGTAATAATATACAAAAATTGCGCCAATTATCACAATGGCTATTTATACAAAGAAAAAATGTATTAAATAATATTAAGCAGATATATTTTTATACAAATAAATATTTTATTCAAAATACTTGGCGCTGCTCTCTGAATTGGTGTTACTAAACTGAATAACTGTGTATAATTTGCATTAAAATCTTTTTCTTTCTTTCTTGTCTCACAGTGGTGTCTTGTCTTGTTTTATTTATTAACCAAGACAATTAACATTTTTTGGGGGGGGGGAGCAGCGCCAAGTATTTTGAATACAATATTTATTCGTATTAAAATATTTATTTATATAAAAATATATCTGCTTAATATTATTTAATACATTTTTTCTTTGTATAAATAGCCATTGTGATAATTGGCGCAATTTTTGTATATCGTTACTTTTGTAAAGTTAAATATAGCACATTAATAAATTTATATTAATTTACGACAATGTTTTTAAATAAGATTCTTTTTGATCGGATTATATACTTGGCGCTCTTTTTTGTACCTTTTTTTTAAAAAAGGTAATTTTGTGGAGATTTCAGATATTTTGTAGTGTTGATTGATGACTGGATAATTTTTTCACCGCCTCGGGGTTATTTTTTTAACAATATATTATATTGCCATCCAAACTACGCACGCCTGCAAAGCTACAAGACAATTGGATTGGTGGAATTGGTTTAAATTTGAGTTTTCAGATATGAAGCAAACATACAAGAAGCAAACAGAGGATCAAAGCTGAATAAAATCGTTTAATTAATATAATACTATGCCACAATAAATTTTATTCTCTGACGTAGATCACACTGCACCATCTGCTGCTTCGATTATCTGTAAATATATAAAAGCCACATTTTTTAGTTACAACCTAATGTAGAACTTATAGAAAAAGAGTGGACTTTTGCTATAGTAAGTGTAGAGACTACATAATGTGTCCGAAGGGGGTGAGAGCGTATAGCAGAAAGTCTAGTTGGAGGAAATTTAAATGCTAATGGTAATTGAGCGAAAATGAACAAAGAGATGCAATATTTTTAACGCACAATTTATTGATGTTGGAATAAAATTAATTTAGTATGTTTATTGGTGAATTGAAATATTTTTAATGGGAAACTAATAAAATTAATCAATAGCGTGGGAACTACTGTGGATTTTAATTAATAATGTATTACGAATATCTTTCACAAAAGATTGGAAAGTATCGAGAGAGATGCGTTTTCAGCGTACTTTCTTCACGAATGTGACTTACTCTACATTGCAAGCAGTACGCCATAATTTTTTTAATTCATAATGCTACGCTAATTTGAAAAATTTTATCGATTTACCTTATTTTACAAATTTCCAGAAACTTGTGCGAAACAAGATGCTTCTCTGTTTATCTAACCTTCTTCGGACAACCTCCAAGCCTGTGAGTCCCCTTCCTTTCTATCGGAGCCTGTGCGTCCCCTTTATTTCTCTCCAAGCCCGTGCGTCCCCTTCGCTTCTATAAGCTTTATATAGAAACTCTAAATTAAAAATGGCTTACTGGTATAAAAATATCTGGCAATTTAAATTCAATTTGTTACAATATATTATTATTTTGTACATGCCTGGTATAAATTTCTAGAAACCTGTGCGAAAGAAGATATTTCTCTGTCGAACCTTCTCCGGGCAACTTCCAAGTCTGTGCGTCCCCTTCGTTTCTAGAAGCTCTACATAAAAAATGTATTAAAAAATTTTGGCGACTTATCTTATTAATTGAGACAATAATTCACTGTCCTATATGGTGTAAAAACTCGCGACATTGGAAAAATGTTGACTACTTACCTTATTTGACACTTGGCAGGTTATGATAGTTTGACACTAGCTAGATTACGTTTACCTTGACAGATGTGCTGGTCTGGCTGTCACGTGACAACAATTTGTTACGCGATGGGCCGAAACCTTCATCCAATGAACGACGTGCCTGAGAGACATTTCCTCTCCCTTTCATGTCCCCCTCTTGCCCACAGTTGACGATGGAGAAAATCTCTTAACATAAAATTCGCCAAATTGCAACTTTGCATCGGAATATCTCAGCTCATAAGGCACGTAGGAACAAAACGAAGACACTTTTCTGATGTAAATCAAACCCAAGCTATCCATTAAGACCATTCAAAACTTAATGGAATCAGCCGTTATTGAGATTCGGTAATCTCAGGGTTTTTCCAAAAACTGCTCGGCGTAATATAGCCACGGTAGTGTCTCGCGCTGCGCATATACCTATATATACTTGGCGCGAGACACTACCGTGTCTCTTGATTGACCAAGCCAATCATGGTACTCTTTGTTTTTAAACTTGCTTATAAGAGATCCTACCAGTTTCTAACGAGATGTTAATTTATTATTGTCTCCATGCAGAAGAAAACCTTATCCACAAACAAAACACCTATATTTAATGGCAGGCAGAGTATCGGCGAAGCCTTTTTTAGAGGCAGTAGATACTTTTATAGCACCTTTCACCCCAGCTACAGCAAAACAGTATGAATCAGATTTACATCGATGCCCGGGGCAATTTTGTAACAAAAATAATTTTGAGATCTATGGAACTTAAAGTCATCATAGTGATTCTACTTATTCAGTATATGTAGCAGTAGCATAATATTGCGGGCCATTAAACATCGGAAGCGTTGCATTATTGATGCGTGGCTGAATCATTGGAACCAGTTTTTTGAATGTATTCATTATCGAATATATTAAATATCTGTGCATTGCCAAACAAAGACCCAGTGTTTGGCGCCGGAATTACGCTTCGATTCACAAAGCTAATTATTTGGCATGACGTTGTTCATATATTTATCGCTATGTACATTATTCAGCAGACTAACAGGCCATTTAATATTTAATATTCGATATATATTGAATGAAATGATTATACTGGAATACTTTTCATTTCTTTAACAACAGAGATGCTGATTAGGTGTTATTTCCTTGGCAGGACACTCTGTATAGATTAAAAGTAGAATTAAAAATAGGAAAATGATTCGTCAAAAAATACCCAATTATACTGTTTCGGTATTAAAATATACCATTGTTAGATCATCTATGTCAGGGTTGACTAACTGGTGGCTCGCGAGCCACCGGCGGTTCCCCGCTTTGCTGCTACGCTGAACGGCCCCCCTTCATACTTACCAGACTCTGACGATCGCAGTGGATTTCTCCTTCTTCCCTTCTCTTTTCGACTGCGATCGTCAGAGTCTGGTAAGTATGGAGGGGGGCACCTCCGCTTTGCTGCTACGCTGAACGGCCCCCCTCCATACTTAGCAGACTCTGACGATCGCAGTGGATTTCTCCTTCTTCCCTTCTCTTTTCGACTGCGATCGTCAGAGTCTGGTAGGTATGGAGGGGGACCGTTCAGCGTGGTAGCAAGACAGAGGTGCCTCCGATCACAGTTATGCTAATTGAATTACACTGTATTTTAATTACGTAATTTAATTACATTGTATTTCAATTACATAGTAATTCAATTACGTTGTGACTCAATTACATAATTCAAACTTTTCAATTAATTCAATTACTAATTACTGTAATTGTGCGTATAATTGAATTACAATGTAATTAAATTACAACTCAAAAATCTGAAGAAGTGAGAAAAGTAAATGGAAAAAGTGTAACAAAGGAGTTTATTTCTATTTATATATTATAAACTTAATAATACCATATTCAACATTCATAATAATTGTTTTCTGTTCGAAACCTTTACCTACATACTTCTTTCCCACCTCTTATTACCTCTCAATTTGGTTACCTCTTAATTCGTAATTATAATTCAGTTACATTGTTAGTACAATGTAATGCATAGTTGCAATTACAATTGCAAATACATTGCATTACGAATTGCAATGTATTTTAATTGAATGCGAGATCTGAATTACGAATTACAATGTAATTGAATACGATGTAATTCAATTATTTTGTAATTATAATTCATGGAGTAATTCAATTGTAATTTTGCACAACTCTGCCCCCGGTGGCCCGCGTGCTACCGGTTAGTCAATCCTGGTTTAAGGTAAATGTCCCAATTTCTGCTCATGTCCCCATTTCTGCTCATTTCGTATTTTTCTTATTATTATAAGCGTTACGTTTGTACTACAGTTGCAACAAAATAATTCTAAATTATTGGAACATTTACGCGAGTGTTGCACGAGATTGGGGCTAATCAAAGTGCAGCATAAGCAACGAAAAACTTTTAAAACGAGAGACTCATGATTCTTCGATCGTGTACTAGCTGGTTGTGCTAAGGAACAGCGTCGCTATTGGTATGCGATAATTGGGCAGAAAATAGTTTTCGCAGTAAAACTTCTTATTTAATAACAAAAACAGATACTGTATTGTGCTCTGGATTTAGATTTTTTTTACTATTTTTCGTGAGGAGAAATACGGACATTTAGAGCATTGTATTTAATTACAAATTACTAATAGTTAAACATCGTGAAATATCTTTCTCAAAATAGTTTTTGAATTGGTTGAATTATTATTAAAGAATTAATCAATTACTCTGCAAATTTTGGTGACAAACAAATTTTCTACACCTTCTTTATGATGAATAACCTCTTAAATGAGCAGAAATTGGGACATTCACCTTATGTAATCCTCGCTTGACTTTAAATAATTCAATATCTTGAGCATAACTTTCTATTGTTTTTTCTTTTGCAGCTAACAAGGAAACACTTAGAGAGTAAATTTTCTTTTTTAATTTAAATTAGTATAGAATTATAGATTGTTTTAGCATTAAAAAGTATTGGGTACGCATTTCTTTGATATTGTTTATAAGCGCTTTAAAGGAACGGAACTCGAAATAAAAAAAAAATAATAAAAATGAATAAATTAAAGTCTTTTGCCGATAGTTGACCCGCAAAGATTTCTTGAATCGAAAAATGATTTACTAAAAAGTTATTCAGTTTTAAATGTAGTTTATTGGAACAGAAAAATATCATTTTCTATAATCTTCCATAACTTTCTTAATCATTCTATGGATTTCTGAAACTGGAAGAAATTCTATTAACAAAGAATTGACTAAATGTTATATTTATTTTTTCATTAATATTAATATTGATGTACTCTGTTATATTGAGGAAAAATAGTTAATACTTACATGCTTCATCTGCAACTAAAAATATTACAATATTCGGCTAATACATTTTTTCTTATTTAAAAAAAAGCGAGGATCCGCGTGGGAATTTTGTCCGAAATTTCTAAAAACGGTCATTTTCTTATTTAAATCTGATCCTATATTTAAATTATTTCACATGATTAAGTTTACAGAGGGATTACAACTCTATAATCAGTCTATCAGTATAAACAAAAAGCTTATATGTTTAATATTTTTTAGTACGCTATAAATTCATATTCGTTTCAATCTCAGCAAAAATTTCCATCTCAGAATGCTCTTTTGTGAATTATATGACAATCGATAATATTTATAAATAAGGAGAAGAGTAGCAGGATTAATTAAGGAAAAGGAGGAGATTTAATGTGAAATTAAACAGTGAATTAAAATTAAATGAATTTTATTAGAAAAGTTATGCAAGAAGCCTGTTATCCTAATTACTATATGCATTATACCATAAAGAGTATAAAGAACTTGTCAAACAACTTGGCTTCATTTCCTTGTGGAATGGAGGACATTTAATAGCGCGGTGTTCATTCAACGAGATGAAGACAGAAATGTCCAAAGTTTTATAAAACATATAAAATTCCACTGCTTTGCCAAACGATAAAGTAATGAAAGAATAAACTATAAGATATACCAGTCCACTTAACGACTCAATTCGTTTACTAATTTTCTTTAACGAAAATGGCATAGTTCAATAAAATCATAATTATTTGCATCTCTAAAAGAGGTAATCCTATTACAGTCTTCCAAAGCTGCCGTTTGCCCTGGAATCATGGCAAACAGTTCCGAAGATCAATTTCGTTAAGAGAATTCTGCAAATAGGAACAACATCGGGATAACTAATTGGACAGTTACGACTACGCTTATTCCTGCGCAGAACTGCTTACAATCATTTCAAGAACTCGGTAGCTTGAAAACAATACACAATGAGCAACTCGGTTCTTCTGATACAATGGAAAACAAGCCCCATCGCGAACTGTTCTGAGGAAAATTGCGCACTCGTCGCCTACGCAGAAGCAGACTCAGTGATTTCATAGCGTTTCGTTAAATTCCAATTCATTAGTTTGTTATCGACATTCCAATTGAATTGATTGCGCGAAAATTCTACGGAGCGACTTCAACCGATAACTTTAATGTTCGGTTCAGGAAGCTTACTCTCAATTTATCGAGGTTGTTGCTAGGCTGCTTTCAAAGTAGTGCCTCGTTAGTTCTTCCGCATAGAAGACACCATTCTCTCATCGCTTTTATATAGGAGCGTCGTTAAGTTTTGGTGGACAGTGTAATAAGTTGTTACGTACGCAGCCCTATCTTTGAACTCTTAAACCCTTTCGGGTGTCCGGAATGCGCGTGACCCACGCGGGGGTCACAGTTTCCTGCAGTGGTGGGATGCAACCGAGTTTTCCCGGAAAACCTAATATTCAATGAAGGTATTCATATCCCCGCTACTTTTTAGCCGAATTTCACGATATAAAAAGGGCCACGAATCAATGCTCGGGGGCTCATTTCCAGTCTAGTACGCGTAGACGAAAGAGGCTTGCGAGATCGAGTAAGATTCTCCTTCGAGTATTATTTCAACTTAAACCATACAGTACGTAGAGTTGCTGATAGGTGTTGTAACTATTAAGCTCTTTGAGACCCCCGCATTTCTCAGTGCGTTAAAAACCGAGAGGTGGACCTAGGTACCGCGACAAAAAACACGTAAACATCTGTAAAAGACTGCTATTATACAGGGTGTCCCACTAAGGAGTGGACAGCGCGATATCTCTTAAAGTATTGTCGATAAAAATATAAAAAAAATAGGGAATTGCATGGTTCGAGGGGGCCCATTTATTAGCGCGAACGAATTTTGTTTTCGATTATTATTTTAAAAGATACGATGGTCAAGTTCGGTTTTTCAAATGGAACTATTTTTTTTGAAGACCTGAGTTGATAGTGCGTTCCAAGACAAATTCAATAAGCTTTAATGTATACACTTTATTTCCACTGGTTTTTAAGATATTGCGCTTGCAAATTTACTGATTTTCACTGCAAGAAACCCCTCTGGAATGGCAAAAACCGGGGGCGGTCTTACTGGCGCCACGGGTGGCACTGCCTGTTGAAATGGATACTTACCTACCAAAGGTCTACGCCAGAAATGGCAGGCCCAAAGGCTGGACAATTCTTTTCCGTCAGAAATGCTACTTAGGTAGGTACATCTGCGGTATCGAGAAGCGCATCGTTACTTTTATTTCGCACTTGCTTCTACGCTCGGATGGCCGGTTCTTTTGGGAGGGATGCAAGTTGGATTGGTTAGGTTAGGAGGAGTGAAAGTTGCTAGACTAAATTTCAACCATAGGGAGCAGATTGTATCAGAACCAATCGGATTTGCATCCCTCACAAAAGAACCGGCCACCCGAGCGTAGAAGCAAGTGCGAAATAAAAGTAACGATGCGCTTCTCGATACCGCAGATGTACCTACCTAAGTAGCATTTCTGACGGAAAAGAATTGTCCAGCCTTTGGGCCTGCCATGTCTGGCGTAGACCTTTGGCAGGTAAGTATCCATTTCAACAGGCAGTGCCACCCGTGACGCCAGTAAGACCGCCCCCGGTTTTTGCCATTCCAGAGGGGTTTCTTGCAGTGAAAATCAGTAAATTTGCAAGCGCAATATCTTAAAAACCAGTGGAAATAAAGTGTATACATTAAAGCTTATTGAATTTGTCTTGGAACGCACTATCAACTCAGGTCTTCAAAAAAAATAGTTCCATTTGAAAAACCGAACTTGACCATCGTATCTTTTAAAATAATAATCGAAAACAAAATTCGTTCGCGCTAATAAATGGGCCCCCTCGAACCATGCAATTCCCTATTTTTTTTATATTTTTATCGACAATACTTTAAGAAATATCGCGCTGTCCACTCCTTAGTGGGACACCCTGTATATAACGTAGTAGGGGGTAGTAGAGGTGGAACAGCTATTCGAAGTTG
Source organism: Andrena cerasifolii (assembly GCF_050908995.1). Lineage (NCBI taxonomy): Eukaryota > Metazoa > Arthropoda > Insecta > Hymenoptera > Andrenidae > Andrena > Andrena cerasifolii. Next base: position 3,379,253 of record NC_135119.1, on the reverse strand, counting down.
GAATTCAGTTGTTCCGATTCCGCAGAGACCCCTCAGCTCGGGGGTGTAGATCAATGTATTCACAATCTACGTAAACAATACAGATTAATTACAAAAGAAGGGGATACAATACGTCGGCTCATTATGACGTTCAGAATAAGATTGACAGCCCGTCGATAACCAGCTGCTGTGGGTAGAGACAACCCATACCCGGTGCTCGCAACACTACTCTCCTTTACAAGACGGACGTCCCGACCGCATCAACTTCTCTTTATAATCTTCGTAACCCTGTCTGAGAAAGGGTTGTGTAAGACCGATGGCTTCTACAAATATTCGCCTCGACATTTGCCTTCACGCTCAGGGCAATACGACTTGTGCATACCATGCGAGAATTCCCCTTTTACTACTCCCTACTACGTCATTGAGTTCCAACTTCCAATAGCTATTCCCTGCTACGTCATATGAGGCCCTATTTCTGGTAATGCTACACGTACACACTTGCCGTTCTCCGTTGCTATAGTCTGATTTTCGAGAGTTGAGACCTGAGGTGGGTTAAGGAGGAACCAATGGTATAGTGCCTCTACGAGCTATAGTGACTTAGGTGTGAGGTCACTCAGTGGGGTCCCCTGTTGGGTACGGGCCGCCAAAAGTGCCCCCTACTATCTCTCGCAGGACTGTGTTTACGGAAGACCAGGACAAAACTGGGGTCCTAAAGGGTAAAGTCTCCAACATTACCTCAAGACATGCAGTGATTTTAATTTAAAATAAATTGTTAATATAAAATAATTTATATTACAACTGTTCTATAGTCTGATTTTCGAGATTTGAGACCTGAGGCGGGCCCCTCGGACGGGGCGTGGTTAAGGAGGAACATAGCAATCCATAGCGTACCATTGGTTCCTCCTTAACCACGCTCCGTCCGAGGGACTCGCCCCAAGTCTCAACTCTGGAAAATCAGACTATAATGCAGTACATATACCTTACTACAATGAATTTGTATTTAAAATGTGCTGACAATGAGACAATTTTTAATAGCCAGTAGCAAAGCTTACATGGTGTCTTTTAATAATGATAATCAATTTCTTCAATTTCTTTTTTATTTTATTAAAATCGAAATTGTAATACTTAATCTTTAGGGCCCCGGTTTTGTCCTGGTCTTCCCTAAACACAGTCCTGCAAGAGGTAGTAGGAGGCCACATTTAGCGCCCCATACCCAGCAGGATATCGGTTAAGACCCCGCTGAGTGACCTCACACCTAAGTCACTATAGCTCGTAGAGGCATCCATAGCGTACCATTGGTTCCTCCATAACCACGCTCCGTCCGAGGGACCCGCCTCAGGTCTCAACTCTCGAAAATCAGACTATAACCACAGCAAAGGGTGGGGGCAACTGCAAGCCTGTAACAACGTACAGCAGGCCTGCCCTTTAGGGTGTAAACAACTCCTAAAGTTCTGGGACCCGGACAACAGCCGAGCGCGGAACTGTTACCTTGCTAACCGTTGCATGGGTTTTGGGAGAACTGCAAGAGCGTGTGTGTGCGCCCATACGCGTGAGGCCCAGCTATATACAGGGTGTCCCACTAAGGAGTGGACAGCGCGATATCTCTTAAAGTATTGTCGATAAAAATATAAAAAAAATAGAGAATTGCATGGTTCGAGGGGGCCCATTTATTAGCGCGAACGAATTTTGTTTTCGATTATTATTTTAAAAGATACGATGGTCAAGTTCGGTTTTTCAAATGGAACTATTTTTTTTGAAGACCTGAGTTGATAGTGCGTTCCAAGACAAATTCAATAAGCTTTAATGTATACACTTTATTTCCACTGGTTTTTAAGATATTGCGCTTGCAAATTTACTGATTTTCACTGCAAGAAACCCCTCTGGAATGGCAAAAACCGGGGGCGGTCTTACTGGCGCCACGGGTGGCACTGCCTGTTGAAATGGATACTTACCTGTCAAAGGTCTACGCCAGAAATGGCAGGCCCAAAGGCTGGACAATTCTTTTCCGTCGGAAATGCTACTTAGGTAGGTACATCTGCGGTATCGAGAAGCGCATCGTTACTTTTATTTCGCACTTGCTTCTACGCTCGGATGGCCGGTTCTTTTGGGAGGGATGCAAGTTGGATTGGTTAGGTTAGGAGGAGTGAAAGTTGCTAGACTAAATTTCAACCATAGGGAGCAGATTGTATCAGAACCAATCCAACTTGCATCCCTCCCAAAAGAACCGGCCATCCGAGCGTAGAAGCAAGTGCGAAATAAAAGTAACGATGCGCTTCTCGACACCGCAGATGTACCTACCTAAGTAGCATTTCTGACGGAAAAGAATTGTCCAGCCTTTGGGCCTGCCATTTCTGGCGTAGACCTTTGGCAGGTAAGTATCCATTTCAACAGGCAGTGTCACCCGTGGCGCCAGTAAGACCGCCCCCGGTTTTTGCCATTCCAGAGGGTTTTCTTCCAGTGAAAATCAGTAATTTTGCAAGCGCAATATCTTAAAAACCAGTGGAAATAAAGTGTATACATTAAAGCTTATTGAATTTGTCTTGGAACGCACTATCAACTCAGGTCTTCAAAAAAAATAGTTCCATTTGAAAAACCGAACTTGACCATCGTATCTTTTAAAATAATAATCGAAAACAAAATTCGTTCGCGCTAATAAATGGGCCCCCTCGAACCATGCAATTCCCTATTTTTTTTATATTTTTATCGACAATACTTTAAGAGATATCGCGCTGTCCATTCCTTAGTGGGACACCCTGTAGACTCCTGGTACGAGCCAGTATGGAGGCACGCACAGTCTTGCAATTCTCCCGCAGCCCATGCTATGGTTAGCAATGTATAGTGCCTATCCGAGCTACAGTGACTTATGTGTGAAGTCCCTCAGCGGGGTCTTACCCGACACCCTGCTGGTTACTGGCCGCTAAGCATGCCCTCCTACTACCTCTTGCAGGACTGTATTTAGAGAAGACCAGGACAAAACCGGGGCCCTAACAGAAAATAAAACAGAAATTGAAGATACGCTTTATCATTATTAAAAGACACCAATTAAGCTTTGCTACTGGCTATTAAAATTTTTAATAATGTTAAACCGTTTTCAGTTTCTGTTTTATTTTCTGTTAGGGCCCCAGTTTTGTCAGGTCTTCTGTAAATACAGTCCTGCAAGAGGTTGTAGGGGAGTACGTTTAGCAGCCAGTACCCAGTAGGGTGTCGGGTAGGACCCCGGCTGAGGGATTTCGCACCTAAGTCACTATATCTCGGATAGGCACTATAACTGCTCCACGCTCGGCTCTGACCCGGGTCCAGAATCGCAAATCGGTCCAAGTGGTTCTTTATGCACCTCTGATGCACACTGTTGAAATTCCCCCACCGCATGCTCTGGTTATCAACGTAATCGTTCCACGCTCGGTGCGGACCCGGGTTGCAGAGCATAAAGAGGTCTTGTGGTCCCGACTCAGCATGCCTGTTCTAGTGTTATGCAATGATGCCGATTTCATGCGTAGCTGCGTTTCCAATTCGTGATACAGAACACATTTCTAATATTTACAATTAGATACGATAGCTGTTTGAAAGGAATGAAGCGTGAGAAGCAAATCTTTTTAAGTGTTACAGTAAATCACGTAGGAGCCTATTTTTAAAACTTGGAAACTTTACACATTATAAATATTTCATGTCCCTAGTGGTTTACTCTGCAAATTGGACATATGGAAATGAGGCTTAAGACCTAATGCTATAATCGGAGAAGCTGGCATAGTTGCGATACAGCCAATTGAAAATGGATATACAACAAGAGTAAGGAACACCTGTAAGCTTCTTACAATTCGATATTCATTCTAGTGCCACAGATATAAATGCAGGTTTCCAAAGGCTGCGAAAAAGTGGAAGAAGAACATCTCGTTTTTGCCACATGCTCGACTGAAACATACTTTTCACAACCACGCGTAGAAATACTATTATGTTGTTGTGTGGCACACGTTTCCATTATGCATACATAGTTGTGGTTTAAACGGCATCCACAGTATGGTACAAACGCCGCGTTTACAAAGCTTACCGTCATCAGGATTAAATCTGGCTTTACGCCACAAAATGCAGGATCGCAACCGGTAAAGGAGTCAGCAGTTAAAACCCCTTCAGAGAAGCATTAAATTGTACCATATTTCTTACATGATAAAATCGCGGAATAAGAAACAGAATTTAATCTCCTCTGGTGAGAGATGTCTCCGAGATCGTATTATCGAGCCGTGAAATTCGTTAAAAACGTTGAAGCGCCAGCGAAATGGCTCTTCGCTTCTAATATCTTTTCTTGTGATACATCTTAAGTCCATTCATCATACGACAAAGTTTTTCACTAATTAGTTTCTTTTATGCCTTTTACTAATTTATTCATTATATTCTGCGAATGCAATGTGAAGTAGAGGAGTAGACATATGGTTATATATTTCATTTATGTTATAACAGTTAATTTATTTATTATTTTGTATGACCAAACTTAGCTCTTTCATTGATCTTAATATTACCAGTATTATTAATCATCGCGAAGATTTTACACCTTGAAGAATTGGATCTTCTTTTAATGATGAAATGTAAAATATATACCTAACGGTAATTAGGTATAACGAGTGCAATTATTTTCGATCTACTTGTACAAAGAATTAACCTTTCTCCTTGCAGTGTAAGATCTGTATAATAATAATAATGATAGGTCTTTATTGTACCAGTGCTGCATACCATGAGTCCTATCTAATATATTATGACAGATGAAGTAGAAATGAAGAGAAGCACAAAGAGAAAAGAAACCGATAGGAACATAAACTTATCTATCTATAAATAGGTACTAGCCAATACCTGAAATTTCACCCTTATAAATAAAATTCTATAAACAAAATTTTAACATTTCAGCTGTATGCATGAAAAATCTGCAATTCAAATATATCACAATTTTTCTCACCTATATTGCTGAATTATAATTTCTACGATTATTATATTTTTTTAACTCGAAAGCACATTGTGCAGTAGACGTATATAAAATGCCGTACATGGAGGTAATCTGTACGTGTGAACGAAGCACAGATGTGAAATTTCGAAAGTGTTATTTCGTATTTTTGTATATTTTGTGACACGAAACAAAGTTAGTAATTTAACGGGTTTTTTTACTTCTACCAAATCTTCGTATTGCATATATAATACCCAGTTGAATGCTGACTGCACCTATTGCAGATCTTTGTATTAAAAATAATATAAAGTGCACTGCATATTATTGTGATTAAGTCATGCTCAGTCAGGAGGTCGAAAAAAGGGTGGTCTTTGGAAATTTTTTACTCGAAAGCTATAACACATTTCTCAAAAAATCTTGTTTCCTACTAAGGATTGCATCTAGTACCGTGCATCGTAATTTTTTTTATTTAAAAATATTTATTAATAACTAAGTTATTGTTCATCACTCGAAGGTTCTCTGAAAAAAGGCTTCTGCGGTGACCACTGCTGCTCGAAAGTCGATTATCTAAAATAAAAAATTCAAAAGAATATACTTATTATATTATATTATCTAGTATTTGAACGAAGGATTTTTCGAAACATTGATTTGGGAAAAAATGGCTGATGTTTAAAGTAAAAGTTTCAATTTTTATCATAAATCGTGCCTGATTTTCGTGAATTAAAAGAAAATTAAGCATCGGATAAAAAAATCCTTCGTTCAAATACTAAATAATATAATACAATGAGTAAATTCTTTTGAATTTTTTATTTTAGATGATCGACTTTCGAGCAGCAGTGGTCACCGCAAAAGCCTTTTTTTTAGAGAACCTTCACGTGATAGACAATAACTTAGTTATCGATAAATATTTTTAAATGAAAAAATTACGATGCACGGTACTAGATGCAATCCTTAAAAGGAAAAAAGTTTTTTTGAGAAATGTGTTATAGCTTTTGAGTAAAAAATTTCCAAAGACCGTCCTTTTTTCGGCCTCCTGACTGAGCATGACCCCTTAACAAAAGTAACGGAGCTATTGTAAAAATCAGAAATATAATTTCCTACTGCAAAAATAGCATATCACGCATATAAATTCGAAAAACGACAGAAAGTACTTTTAACAGTGTAATAAAGATCATGAAAATCACAGACGATAGAAACTATCTACTGAAAACGAATGTAGCCCTGGTAAGAAAAAGTTATTTAATGCATCGGAAAACGACATTTTATGCTATTAAAAATAAAGGAAAATCTTAAAATTAGTGCTTGTAATCTGAATGCAATGCGTGAATGCCTCTCTGAAAAAGCTGTTTCCAGGAAAGTAATACGAAGAGTGCTTCGAAGGCACCTTTACAGTCAGCTCGCCAGATGGTCATACATGAGTACTGTTATTGAAAGGAGCGATGAGAATTTGTCAAAAAATACGTAGGGGAAAGGTGGGATAGTTGATCTCAGTTTCGTTTTTTTTATTAAAATAATGACAATCGTTTGCTTTGGAAACGTAGCTGTGTATATACACTATCGGTCAAAAGTTTGAAGTTACTCTGTGAATTAAGAGACGTAGCAGTTTCTTCGTTAAACTCACAAAATGTAATTTTTTCGCGGAAATATAATATAAGATATTAAAATTTGCTTGAATTGGGAACATTACAGTAATGGTTGAAAGTGTTAATTTTGAATTTAGAAAATATTTATTATGTGTACGATGTGATTGTTTATGAACGTTGATAAATGATTCTAACCTTGGGTGGATTCTGTACAGATTTTTGTTTTTTTTTGGGGATATTATGTAGATTATTTTGTTCACTTTGATGTGAATTGTGCTATTCTGGAATTTGTCAAAAAGCCTTTCTAGGCAAAGATTAGCATTGTGATCTGAAATATGCTTAGAGAAAAGGTGGGATAGTCGATCTCAGTTTTGTTTGTTTATTAAAATAATTATAATCCTTTGCTATGTTTGTATTTAATTATGTAAGTCGTGCTTCTTAGAATATTTTCAATATACTTGTACAAATTTGAGAGCTGAAAACTAATTTTAATGACTGAATTTCAACATTTTCTGGCAGTGATGTCATGCAAAAGTATCCCCCACTGAAGGGGAGACTTGATCAGTGAACTTTAAGAGTAAATAACACATTAAATTTCTGAAGAATATTTATTCTCTCCGTCAATAACATCTAAATAAAGGGAATACCGTAAAAAGAAAGTAAACTATAACAAACTTGAAAGAATTACTGAAAAAATAAAACCGAGGAATTAAACTCTATGACAGAAAACAACATAAATGCATTCTTAAAAGACATTTTCACTTAAATATCATCTGATTAAGAAGATGATGATGATGAAGAAAAGATTTAACTTTTTACTTTCTTTGTCATATTTTTCAGTTTCATTAGCTGTTCTATGTTTTTTTGGGGGCTTTTTCAGCTGTTCAAGTATCCCGCCTCGCACTCACACACTGGTCAAGTGCACTCGATAAAAAAAAAAAAATGCACTCGATTTGAATAAGCTGAAAAATTAAACTTACTTTAAATATTTAGTTCAATTAATAAATAGCATTAACAAACCAGAATTTGCTGTTTTTACTTAATATATTTCAAATCTTTGAAAATGACACATTTACTCGAAAAGCAGGAAGAACAAGCAGACCGAAGTATTTACTTTTTGGCTGCAAATCAGATCGAAGCTTCTAACAACATTATTCTATGCTCCCAACAGAAAACTGCAACGTGAAGTGTTGCTATAATGCAAACGTTACCACGATAACGTGACAGCAATCAGACAGCAGGCACAAATTGCCAATGTATTAATTAAAAAGCTGATGTGATCATGTATCACCGCTGAAAAACTATCCCACCTTTTCCGTATTAAGGGGACTAGGCAGTCGAAAAATCGATTTTTTTATTACATTTTCCGAAAGTACTATCTTTTCTCAATAAAATGCCGCTTGGTTTATAGTAAAATTTGCAAAATTGTAGATTTGGCAGCTCAAAACGTCAAGCGGCAACCCATAGCGTCGCCTTTGCCCAGAAACTTTAAATGCGTTTTTCTCGAATATTTTTTTCTCTTCATTTTTTCCCGATAGCGAGCGAATTGAGGTTCAAATCGAATTGGAAAAAATTACAGGATACGTAGAACATGTGTCATTTCGGCGCAAACCTCTGATATGGTCCGTAAAAATTCGAGAGTTTCATAAAAAAATCCGGTGACCCCTTAATTTTTTTATGAAAATCTCGACTTTTTACGGACTACCTAGGCAGTCAGATCGCTCGAAAATCAAGTATTTTTTGCGAATTAATTACGAGGAGATGAATACAAATTGTGACTAGTACGTTTGGGTAAAGTTTGTTAATACTATAAACAGTAAAAAAAATAATTATTTGAATAATATACACATGTATGACAGCGCTACAGTTGCCTGATATATACGTGTTTTTTTCTGGAGTCGCTGCAATTTTGCAGTGATTCTGGCCGTAAGAAATTGAATTGTGAAATATTCTCTGAAATTGAAACTTTGCCCCCATTCTGCCCTGAACCTATTGAAAAATAAAAAAAAATAAAATTAGAAAAATGGCGGCTGTAAAATGGCAAATTTTAAAGAAACTTGATTTTTTCGCCAGGGAAAAGAGACATTTTATTTTTTTTTTTTTTGTCAAAACAGAAGTTTTTGCAGACTTACGCGTAGGTTCAGGTTGTAATTAGACATGTTTCACATACGCTGAATTTTTTCAAATTGACTTGTACCTCCGTTTTTTTTCGCAATCACTGTAAAACGAAGAGGAGATATGATTCCGAGAAAAACGCGTTTAAAGTTTCGAAAGAGTAATTAGTCTACCTGCGTGCGCGCTGAAACGGTTTATGACGCGCTCGACCTTTTCGACCGTAGAATCCTTAATTTTGCGTATTTTAACATAAACCAAACGGCATTTTACTCGGTAAGGGTTGTATTTTACGAAAAATATATAAAAAAAAATCAAGTTTCTGACTGCCTAGTCCCCTTAAGACCTGCTGACTTTTGGTATAGTGAGATGAAAGCAAATTTAATATTTGAACTTTAGATGTTTAACAAGGGAAGATCCCGAAATGGAAAATTGAAAAAAATCTGAAACTTTGTGAATATGCAGGGGATCTCCTCCTGATTACAACGGAATTTTTGTTTGCTGCCCAAATTCACTCTAAGCGGGTGAAATTAACTCCTGAAAATTCGGCTATTTTCCAATTTTGTGTTATAACTCGCGAACTGTAAGAGATAGAAAAAAGGTTTCAAGACAAAAGTTACCTCTTTTAATTAGGCCTATCATTTGGTAACTTACAGTTCTTACAGTTCGCGAGTTATAACACGAAATCGGAAAATAACCGAATTTTCAGGGGTCAATTTCACCCCCTTGAGAGTGAATTTGGGCAGCAAACAAAAATCGCATTGTAATCAGGAGGAAATCCCTTACATATCCACAAAGGCTCAGAATTTTTTGAATTTCTGGTTTCCGGATCTTTCCTTGCAAGTTAAAAATACGTAGGAAGTTAAATTAAAATTTCAACGCATCAATAATTTGCGACTGAGTATACATATAAACCCCTTCCAATATGGTTTGAACAGGACATATTTTCTTCAGTATAAATGGAGCGCTGGCTCGCGACCTAATATTCTCATTATGAAAAGATCAGCAAGCAGACGCTCCTTTTTTTTATTCAGTTGCTACTGAAGGCCAGAAATGGGTGCCTGTTATATCATCGTTATGCAATGATCAGAAGTGTATAATGTAATTGGTGATGGAAGATGAATTCATTCTTTGTGCAAAACATTCGTGCAAGAAATATTTTAATGAGTGTTTGGTGGTATACATTTGCAAATTATAACTTATTTTGGATTTTTAATGGAAAACCATACTGCCAATCTAACATCTTACAAACAAGCTTGTTTAAAAACGAGCATCATGAAAGATTCTAAAACAATCTTCCATCGCGACGAAGGAAACAACAGGGAAGAATATTAAACAGTAGAATGAGGAACAGGTTCTCCACCTATCATGATTTTTCACCCTAGCTGAATCCTATTACCCTATCGCATTTATTTTATTGGATACAGTTAAAACCACGAGACAAAGAACAATATCAATTCAGAGAAAACTGGGATAAAAATTTAGACACTTTCCAATTTATAAGAAAATCCAATTAATGCATGTACGAATTGCGTTCCTGGACATTGGTCCTACATTCCTTCTACCGTCCGGAAGGTCAGCAACAACGGTGGGGACTGTCTAGTAGGGCTGTCACGAATATAATCTAAGTATTCTAATAATTAGGAGTAGGTATACGAATAATCGAATATTCGATCATTATTCGAATAATCTAAGTATTCGAATAATTAGGAGTAGGTATTTCAGTATTTGAAAATTCGATCATTATTTGAAAAATTAGGAGTATTCGAATATTCGATCATTATTCGAATAATTAGGAGTATTCGAATATTCGATCATTATTCGATCATTATTCGATCATTATTCGATCATTATTCGAATAATTAGGAGTATTCAATCATTATTCGAATAATTAGGAGTATTCAATCATTATTCGAATAATTAGGAGTATTCGAATATTCGATCATTATTCGAATAATTAGGAGTACTCGAATATTCGATCATTATTCGAATAATTAGGAGTATTCGAATATTCGATCATTATTCGAATAATTAGAAGTATTCGAATATTCGATCATTATTCGAATAATTAGGAGTATTCGAATTTTCGATCATTATTCGAATAATTAGGAGTACTCGAATATTCCATCATTATTCGAATAATTAGGAGTATTCGAATATTCGATCATTATTCGAATAATTAGGAGTACTCGAATATTCCATCATTATTCGAATAATTAGGAGTATTCAATCACTATACGAATAATTAAGAGTATTCGAATATTTGATCATTATTCGAATAATTAGAAGTATTTGAATATTTGGAGTAATCGGATTTCGGATTGTACCGAATAGAAATTTGATCATGAAATATTGTTTCACGCTGTATCAGGCCAGACATGATTTTACCCATAACTACGAAAAGAATTCCAAAATGAAGAGTTTCCATCTGTAACAAGCCCGGTCACCACACATATTTCGGGAGATACTACTACCACTGTGCATATCTACTTCCACTGTGCATATCTACTTCATACCATTGGAAATTTACATTTATCTACTCGCGATATCGTCCAGCGTAATACACATAAATATAACCTGTAAATGCAAGGTGCATTCTATAATTTAAAACGTTAGATACCATGTGCTCTCATATTTAAACATTTTCTGTCTCATTATTAAAAGTGATTTAGGATTTATAGTTTAAGAATTCAATAAGGAACCTCGCCCTTTAGACCCTACTATTGCACGCAAAATCTTTTTTCAATATTTTTTATTTTGTTTTCTATACATGTGTTTAATTTTAGTATTATTGTAATACTTAATGTACTGTATAGACCTCAAAAAATGAAAGTGGTATGATTTTTTTATTCTCAGTATTTATTCTATCTATATACCAATTATACAGGGTGTCCCACTAAGGAGTGGACAGCGCGATATCTCTTAAAGTATTGTCGATAAAAATATAAAAAAAATAGGGAATTGCATGGTTCGAGGGGGCCCATTTATTAGCGCGAACGAATTTTGTTTTCGATTATTATTTTAAAAGATACGATGGTCAAGTTCGGTTTTTCAAATGGAACTATTTTTTTTGAAGACCTGAGTTGATAGTGCGTTCCAAGACAAATGCAATAAGCTTTAATGTATACACTTTATTTCCACTGGTTTTTAAGATATTGCGCTTGCAAATTTACTGATTTTCACTGCAAGAAACCCCTCTGGAATGGCAAAAACCGGGGGTGGTCTTACTGGCGCCACGGGTGGCACTGCCTGTTGAAATGGATACTTACCTGCCAAAGGTCTACGCCAGAAATGGCAGGCCCAAAGGCTGGACAATTCTTTTCCGTGAGAAATGCTACTTAGGTAGGTACATCTGCGGTATCGAGAAGCGCATCGTTACTTTTATTTCGCACTTGCTTCTACGCTCGGATGGCCGGTTCTTTTGGGAGGGATGCAAGTTGGATTGGTTAGGTTAGGAGGAGTGAAAGTTGCTAGACTAAATTTCAACCATAGGGAGCAGATTGTATCAGAACCAATCCAACTTGCATCCCTCCCAAAAGAACCGGCCATCCGAGCGTAGAAGCAAGTGCGAAATAAAAGTAACGATGCGTTTCTCGATACCGCAGATGTACCTACCTAAGTAGCATTTCTGACGGAAAAGAATTGTCCAGCTTTTGGGCCTGCGAACCCTGTCGTAGACCTTTGGCAGGTAGGTATCAGTTTCAACAGGCAATGCCACCCGTAGCACCAGTAAGACCGACCCCGGTCCTTCCTATTCCAGAGGGTTTTCTTCCAGTGAAAATCAGTAATTTTGCAAGCGCAATATCTTAAAAACCAGTGGAAATAAAGTGTATACATTAAAGCTTATTGCATTTGTCTTGGAACGCACTATCAACTCAGGTCTTCAAAAAAAATAGTTCCATTTGAAAAACCGAACTTGACCATCGTATCTTTTAAAATAATAATCGAAAACAAAATTCGTTCGCGCTAATAAATGGGCCCCCTCGAACCATGCAATTCCCTATTTTTTTTATATTTTTATCGACAATACTTTAAGAGATATCGCGCTGTCCACTCCTTAGTGGGACACCCTGTATATATACCAATTCGGAGAGCAGCGCCAAGTATTTTGAATAAAATATTTATTCGTATTAAAATATTTATTTGTATAAAAATATATCTGCTTAATATTATTTACTACATTTTCTTCTTTGTATAAATGCCATTGTGATAATTGGCGCAATTTTTGTATATCATTACTTTTGTAAAGTTAAATATAGCACATTAATAAATTTATATTAATTTACGACAATGTTTTTAAATAAGATTCTTTTTGAGCGGATTATATACTTGGCGCTCTTTTTTGTACCTTTTTTTTTAAAAAAGGTAATTTTGTGGGGATTTCACACATTTTGTAGTGTTTATTGATGACGATAATTTGTTCACCGCCTCGGGGTTATTTTTTTTAACAATATATTATATTGTCATCCAAACTATGCACGCCTGCAAAGCTACAAGACAATTGGATTGGTGGAATTGGTTTAAATTTGAGTTTTCAGATATGAAGCAAACATACAAGAAGCAAACGGAGGATCAAACCTGAATAAAATCGTTTAATTAATATAATATTATGCCACAATAAATTTTATTCTCTGACGTAGATCACACTGCACCATCTGCTGCTTCGATTATCTGTAAATATATAAAAGCCACATTTTTTAGTTACAACCTAATGTAGAACTTATAGAAAAAGAGTGGACTTTTGCTATAGTAAGTGTAGAGACTACATAATGTGTCCGAAGGAGGTGAGAGCGTATGGCAGAAAGTCTTGTTGGAGGAAATTTAAATGCTAATGGTAATTGAGCGAAAATGAACAAAGAGATGCAATATTTTTAACGCACAATTTATTGATGTTGGCATAAACTTAATTTAGTATGTTTATTGGTGAATTGAAATATTTTTAATGGGAAACTAATAAAATTAATCAATAGCGTGGGAACTACTGTGGATTTTAATTAATAATGTATTACGAATATCTTTCACAAAAGATTGGAAAGTATCGAGGGAGATGCGTTTTCAGCGTACTTTCTTCACTAATGCGACTTACTCCACATTGCAAGCAGTACGCTATAATTTTTTTAATTCTTAATGCTACGCTAATTTGAAAAATTTTATCGATTTACCTTATTTGACAAATTTCCATAAACTTGTGCGAAACAAGATGCTTCTCTGTCTATCTAACCTTCTACGGACAACCTCCAAGCCTGTGAGTCCCCTTCATTTCTATCGGAGCCTGTGCGTCCCCTTTATTTCTCTCCAAGCCCGTGCGTCGCCTTCACTTCTATAAGCTTTACGTAGAAACTCTAAATTAAAAATGTCTTACTGGTATAAAAATATCTGGCAATTTAAATGCAATTTGTTACAATATATTATTATTTTGTACATGCCTGGTATAAATTTCTAGAAACTTGTGCGAAAGAAGATATTTCTCTGTCGAACCTTCTCCGGGCAACTTCCAAGTCTGTGCGTCCCCTTCGTTTCTAGAAGCTCTACATAAAAAATGTATTAAACAATTTTGGCGACTTATCTTATTAATTGAGACAACAATTCAGTGTCCTATATGGTGTAAAAACTCGTGACATTGGAAAAATGTTGACTACTTACCTTATTTGACACTTGGCACGTTATGAGGTTTGAAAATAATGTCGACTGATCTCGTACCTGTCTCAATTTAAAAAATTTTAGCTACGACAGGGTTGACCGCGGCGCTACACCCTTGTACGGAGAGATTTTTCGCCACCTGCGTGTAAAAGCCACAATAATGGCGCATCATTCCAAAAAATGAAACTAACGGAAGCCGGTATAGGCGTGGCGTTGAGTAGCTGAAACATTCAGACACAAAAATTCTAGAAAAAAAATTCAAACACCGTTACAATCAAAGACACGTCCCATTAGTTACCCCTTACGTCTGATCTAGGTATGCACTGCATTAAGGATAAAATCATAAAAAAGAAAATCAGAACAATAGATTCTGAGATCTGCAGAACTAATACATAATTGAATAAAAATTTAATTTCTCAATTTCTGAAAGTAATGATATAGAAACAACTAGCCTATTGTTTACCAACACCACGAATTTTAAAAACAGCATTAAATACAGTATCAAATAAACAGTCTGCGAAAGCTTTTTACAACACTTATGGTTAAAAAATTGATAGAAAAAAATTATGTAAATGTAAAATATTTTAAATTATTTATAGTTCAAAAGTTATACGAAAAAAGCACCAAATTTTTCAACCCGGGCCGGAAAAAATAAAGCTCCTGAATTTTGTCGGACCTAACGCATACCTATTCTGATGTATGTATTTCTACGTTAAGAACTCGGTTTGGCCTACACGTCAGGAGCTTGGCGCTATCCCCACCACTTCTGACTCGCTCTTGTTCTGCGAAAGCGAGAGCGAGATGGAACGAGAGCAATGAAGAAACGAGAAAGTGGTGGGGATGCTAATTGGAAAATGCTTTAGCAGCTATCAAACCTGGTCGAGCATTAAAACTGTTGCAAATTATTTTGTTTGTACTAATTATTTTATAAACATCCTTTTCCGATGCAGTCATTAATTGGGACATTGGATTGCATGTCCCGATCAATGATACGGTATTCCACGCATTATGTACGAGTCAATGATCCGGTCCGACATAGGTCACTATTTGGGACGAAGAGAGAATAGAAGGTCAAAAATAGGTATATGTGCACCATATAATATATTTATTGTTAATAATTGTATTCGAACAATTTCATCATAAAAAGAAGCCTTTTTCGTACTGGAAAAGAACCAGGCATATGACAGGCTATTAATGAGTAAGGTAAATGTACCAATAACTATCCGTTTAAGGAAACGGTGACAAAGTATAATGAATATTGTGTACAAAATTAACAATTTAAATGGAACTATTTTTCATTCATAAAGATTTTGTTATTTTTCATCAGTACTTACATAACAACATTTTATTTTTTTTTATATTTAACGTAGCATAAACGAGAATATTTGTACGTATAAATGTACCAATACATAGCCAACCTCACGCAATTGACCTAGCGTCCCGATTTTCATGTCCCAGTATCTACCCATAAGTTTTATAATCGTGTAAAAATTATTTTAAAAACTGATTCTTTGTCTTAAATGGAAAAATCCGTTAAGGAAAATTAAGAAGTACAGAAATATAAAATTATTTTGTAAATAACCATAATAAACAGATTAGGAAATAAAAGTATAAACATTTTATTTATCTTACAAGTCATATAGTTTTGTTTTATATATATTATTACAATTACATCTTTATAAATTATTAAATATACTTAATTGTTTTTCTATTTTTATTATCTTCTTTCTTTCGACTATTAATTTTTTAATTTCATTGTTAATTTTTTTCTTTTCCTCGGTAATAGCTTTGTTGGCTTCTTTTTCTTCAACTTTTTTTTCTTTGCTTCATCTCTAAGTTTTTTCTTTCTTGTATTTCCATTTATTTTCTTAGTTTCTCCTCCTGAATTTGAATGTGATGCATCTGCCATTCTTCAGACGTTAATATCGTAGGGATCCTATTTGATTTTTTAGCTTTTTTATTTGGAATCAGGCCAAATCAAAGCTTTCTTAAAGGGCAGTGGAGCCCTTTGAACTTCTACATTTTGATTGCACTTAACATGAGAAGCTGTGAAGATATTATTATCAAAACCTATATAATTCAAATAAGTATTAAATCAGTATTTTTTTACCTCCTGCTGTATCAGTTTCAACCATACTAGATTTGTCGAAACTAAAATTTTTTCAGATGTACAGACTTTGTTTTAATTTCATCTAACACAGTTTTATTTAAATACTTACCAGCTTTATTCCAAATATTGAGTCAGAAATTCACATTTTTTTGGTAATTTTTCTCCTGCGACGCCGATTAACACTTGCAACTCACTTCATCCGAGTTATTGAACACGTGGTTAGTTACTGGACTAACAAGATTTGTTTGCACCGATAAATAGCCATGTAAATATTCAAATAAAAAATATATTTCTTATCCAAATTTTTTCTTTCTATTTGTTACAAATATTTTCAAGATTCTAAAACCCTTTTGTCTATCTAAAAAACTATTATCCTATAATAATTATGCTCTTAACAAGAAGCACGCTCTTCTTGGCCATATCATAACGAATGTCTGAAAACGCGTCATATATCTGGCCTCGAGACTTTAAATGGTATTTCTAAATATCTAGACAAAAAAACAAGACGAAATAACTTCAGATATCAAACCGAACAGTTAAATAATGCAAATTACACCAAACATGTATTTTATCTTACGTGCATAGTTTAATAATTATTAATATTTCAACAGATGACTAGGTACTGGTACATGGCTCGTTTCTGGTACATTTACCTTAACTGCGATAAATACTTTTAATATGTAAATATGTTAGAACGTACGCGTAGATCTTACAGGGTCGCTAATTGGGACATTTACCTTAGTGTGTCCAATTAAATGTCGCTCGAAGGAAAATAATGTTGCATTTTCAACAAAGCACGTCGAAAAACGACTAGCATGAGCACACGAAAACGTGGGACATTGTTGTGCTTAGCGACGAAGTATCTTTTTGGGCTTGGAGTCCTATCAAACGAACCTGGTTTACCCGTGGAAATCCAGTTATCCAAAGGAGTATTAACCTTTCAGCGTGGAGGCTTTCTGCCCAGAACAGTACCTAGCTGTGGGATGAATTGCATTGGTCGAAACCTTAACCCCTGCTGTTAAGGCGTACTGCATAGCAGACCTAAAGAAGTATTGTCACACCTCCTAATCTAACCAATCGGACTTGCATCCCTCCCAAACGCCCACTCTCTTGAAGAGGCCCTCTTCACAGTAATATCTCCTTCTAAAGTAGAGCTGTTCAAGTACCCGGAAAAAGCAAGCCGAGCCTGGCTCGGCCTGAAAAACCGAGCCGAGCCGGGTACCCGAAAGAACCCAGCAGCTCGGATGGAACCAAGTACTTGAATTGTTTCAAGCAGCCCGAAAGAACCGGGCGGATTGGATGGAACCGAGCGGCTCGGATAGAACCAAGTACTTGATTTTTTTCAAGCGGCCCGATCTTTCTTAACCGGGCGGATTGGATAGAACCAAGCGGATTGAATTTTTCCAAGCGGCCCGAAAGAAACCGGGCGGATTGGATAGAACCAAGCGGGTTGAATTTTTCCAAGCGGCCCGAAAGAAACCGGGTGGCTTGGAAAGAAACGAACTGTCCGAATGACTGTCGAACAGGGCCGCTGGTTTCTTTCCAGGCCACCCGGTTTCTTACGGCCCGCTCGCTTACTTTCCAAGCCGCCCGGTTTCTTTCGGGCCGCTTGGAAAAATTCAACCCGCTTGGTTCTATCCAATCCGCCTGGTTTCTTTCGGGCCGCTTGGAAAAATTCAATCCGCTTGGTTCTATTCAATCCGCCCGGTTTCTTTTGGGCCGCTTGAAAAATTTCAATCCGCTTGGTTCTATCCAATCCGCCCGGTTAAGAAAGATCGGGCCGCTTGAAAAAAATCAAGTACTTGGTTCTATCCGAGCCGCTCGGTTCCATCCAATCCGCCCGGTTCTTTCGGGCCGCTTGAGAAAATTCAAGTACTTGGTTCTATCCGAGCCGCTCGGTTCTTTCGGGTACCTGGCTCGGCTTGGAAACCGAGTCCCGGATTGGTTCGGATTTCAAGCTACCCGGAATATTCAAGTAATCGTACAGCTCTATTCTCAAGGCCTGCAGAATGTATATGAGAAGAGCACAGCACGCCTCTAATTCGGGTGTCCAATAGACCTTGGTCCCAAGCCCTACTCCGCTTCACGTCCTTTGACGAGCGGTGCTCGTCATACCGCCGTTGTGGACGGTTTTCCTATGACGAGTCGGCTGCTCGTCATACCACGCTGAGGGGTTAAATATTCAACGAAAGTTCATGTTTGGTGATTTTTCAACGTTCGGGGTTTCGGGACATTATGCGTCTTTACGGATAATTTAACCCCTTCGCGACCGTGGACGAGATATCTCGCTATCTGTCGTACGATGCCACGGACCAGTTATCCCGCGACAGAATATGGTTCGCACGACGCCACGGACGAGATATCCCGCGTGTTTATTTACCAAGATAGTTCTAATTTGAAGAAAAATTAATTTACGAAACATCTTAGCGATTAATAAATGAAGCATTTTAAAGTCACTGAAAGTAGATACTAAGTAAATTGATTATAGTAAAAAAATTGATAAGCAAACATTGTACCACAAACAAGATAAAATGTTTTATATTAATTATTTATATAACATATTTTATTTAACATATCAACATATTTTATTTAACATATTAACATATTTTATTTAACATATTAACATATTTTATTTAACATATTAACATATTTTATTTAACATATTATTTATATAACATATGTTAGATAACATATTTTAAATTAATTATTTACACACATCCTATATGTAACCACAGCCAGCGACCTACTCTTTCAGGTTCTGATTTTCGTCACCAGGTAGCGTATCGCAGTGTAGCGAATCCCAATATTGTGTCGCGGGATAACTCGTCCGTGGCATCGTACGAACGACATAATGTTGCGGGATAACTCGTCCGTGGCATCGTACGAACGACATAATGTTGCGGGATAACTCGTCCGTGGCATCGTACGACACAGACCGTGTAGCGAGATATCTCGTCCACGGTCGCGAAGGGGTTAAATGCCCAAAAAATGATCAGATTATATATAAAAGGGGTCTCCTAACATCAGCGAAACGTTGGTTTGATGAAACTAGAGGGCAGTGGGCACTTCAAGAGGATAATTTTTGCACGGAATGGAAAACGCGTAACGGTATCAACGCGTTGGATTGGCCATCTCAACGCCCTGATGCTAATTCAATAGAAAATGTTTAGTTTATTATAAAGTACAAACTATTTCAAAATTAAAAGCCCTAGTGGAGGTCTCTCCCTGTCTCATACGCCGAAAAGTTGGTCGAAACTATGCCCAGACGCTGTCAAGCAATTGTTACGAGCCGAGGCTGAGGGCAATGTGAGTAGTAGCGGACGAACCGGGGTCTGGTATCCCCGGGAGCCGCTATAAGGAGGTTGGATGTCGTGGACGAACCGGGGTCTGGTATTCGCGGGAGCCACTAGGAAGGTAAAGTTTCACGGACTAACCGGGGTCTGGTATCCCCGGGAGCCGCTAGGAAGGTGGATATCGTGGACGAACCGGGGTTGGTATCCCCGGGAGCCACTAAGAAGGTGGTTATCGTGGACGAACCGGGGTCTGGTATCCCCGGGAGCCACTAGGAATGCTAGTTTAGGCTCGTAACTTTATAATGTGATACCCCTTGAGCGGTAAAGGGGTATCTCTGTGGGTTGGTCTCAAAGACGAAATTCGGATGATGATTGAAAAGTTCAGTCTTTACAAATGTTTCTGTATTCGTTTTATCGCGGTACCTAGGTCCACCTCTCGGTTTTGACGCACTGAGAATTGCGGGGGTCTCAAAAATAAGAGTTAACAGTCACAACACCTATCAGCAACTCTACATACTGTATGGTAAAAGTTGGTACAATGCTCGAAGGAGAAATACTACTTGATCTAGCGAGCCCTCTTTCGTCTACGCGTGTTAGACTTGAAATAAGCCCCTGAGTATTGATTCGTGGCCCTTTTTATATCATGGAATTCGGCTAAAAAGTTCTTATTTGAAGAAAACTATTTGGCTCACAGGAAAACAAGTTTTCTCGGAAGTATGCAAGTACCCGGTTTTACCCTATAGGTGTGGGTAATATCAGGTACCTATTAAAAACGCATAAAATATATAATTATAAAAGCATTATTACTATTATTTTAGACGCCACAAAGAAAGATATTTTAACAAATATTAATTTGTACATAATTTTATTTTAATTTATCTAGTGCATAAAAATAACAAATAAAAGTCTCGTCGCCCTCCTCAATATTTGTGCAAATCTCATGAGCCCATCCGCTATACATATCTACACATATAATCAAGATAATTATTGGATTTTTTAAAGATTAGAAATCAGCTTCTATAAGACATTTACGCCATAGGGTCATTCCGGGAGAGACGCACCTAGCGGAGAGATGCACCACTTCCTGTTCCGACCACACTACATAAGTGGCAGCACTGTTTCAACGCTTAAGACGCGTGTTCTTATCTACAAACATAACCTTATTAAACGAATCACATCGATCGTGCGGTTTAAGTTCATTAAAATTGAAAAAGCTTTTCGTTGCGTGGGATGTGAGGCGAAAAAATTGTGTGAGCGGTGAGTAAATTGGATTCGTTGCCCGGAGTGCTCAAAGGGGCTCCACGAAACATGAACCATGTATCCTCCCCTCTGTAATATGCGTAGAAGAGAAAAAAATGAATGAAAGTAGGGAGAAGAGGGTAACAATAAGTAGGTGCATCGCCCCCGAATCTGAAGTGCATCTCTCCCTCAGGTCTGGGGTTAGATGCACTTTTTCGAAGTTTTTTTAGAAAGCGTATTTTAATATTAAAATAAGGTTTTCAAATATTTAATATGTTATTTTGTCAAAGAGATTGAAATAAACAATCAAACTACATTTACCCAAATTTTCAGTTATATTTATTTAAGACTTTATAAGCAATCGAAAAAAGTGGTGCGTCTCCCCCGAAATGACCCTACATAGAAAGTACGGGTGCCCGATTTTGCCGCATACTCAAATACCCGGTTTTGCCCCAAATGAGGTGATTTACTAAACATTAAATATTTACACTTCAACATGCGGTAAAGAGCCGGGTAAAATGTAAAAATACTGTGTAAAGACTACAGAATACAATGCAGTACTTACCGTAATAGATTCTTTAAATCCAAGCGGTATAAAAAAAAAACAATTCACCAACGCAACACTGGAACTTTTCAACTCGAAATTTTTAAACTTCTCTGGATGAAAAACTACGACGGCCTTTGCGCTGCGATTGATCTCATACCGTCGTGAGGTCCACCCGAATGTAAGACCATACGTTGGGTACCCGATTTTGCCCCACTTTCCCCTACACGAGCGTCGAAACGAATTAGAAATTTTCATAAAAGTTCAAAACTTATCGTGAGAATAGGAATGTAGGTTAATTTCCCTCCATTTTGGGAAATAAAGCTGTAAAACGTGGATAAAATTTTATGATGCATTGCTTGAATATGTTGGAAGGAACTAAACTTAAGGTGTATTATTTCTACGGTAAGACTACTGTCTTACTGTACTGACCGTCTACTGTTTTTCTTTTAAATCCGTGTACAAAATCATAGAATAACATTAATTTTCGTTACGTAGGAAATGCATGGGAGCAGTGGCAGTTCTAAATAGTAGCACTGAACAAAAAGTACAACTCATCAATAGCACAGAAGCCCTTCCACTTTTGCGATTCAAAATTTGCAATTCAAACGACCATATAATGCAGTTTAATCTGGACAAAGCATAGTTGGTTCTCGTGTTTTATGGTTCTGTCTCAATTGTACCTTTTCTTAAATAAAGCTGAATCCCGTCAGCCCGTGTACAGAAATACTCCTGGAGGACTAAGTAGGTCTTAAAACCATTTAAAAC
Source organism: Andrena cerasifolii (assembly GCF_050908995.1). Classification (NCBI taxonomy): domain Eukaryota; kingdom Metazoa; phylum Arthropoda; class Insecta; order Hymenoptera; family Andrenidae; genus Andrena; species Andrena cerasifolii. The sequence goes on along the minus strand of NC_135119.1, from coordinate 3,357,058 downwards.
CACAGATACTTGTAGCTGAAGTATAGCGTACTTGCAAGCAGAGGTCGCCAGCAGTGGGATCGCGAATTTCAAGCAACTTCTTCTTGCTTCTGAAATGTAGAACATAAGTAAAACACTCGCGACCCAGCAGTTGTGCCCATGTGCAATATTTAACAAGGATATTCAGCCTGACACATTAATTCTATGTCATAAGAAAATAAACTATATATAATTATCACTATTCAAAAAGTTAGGCAATAAGATTATTTGAAAAATCGTTATTATTTTGAAATACTACTTATTATTTCGCTATATGTGCATTATTAACCTAAACTTAATAGTGGACTATTAAACATAAGATACAGCAAAAACAGTTTTTGTGTTATCAAAAAATTTGTGCAAAATTCCTAATAATCCTTCCTATTCGATAGATATTTTATAATTAGTATAATCCTGACTACACAATAGCATTAATTGAAATATTCAATTGTATATCCGTCTACAATAATTTGTCTCCCCTTTTTGCAGTTGTGGCGAGCAGCTCTTGCAACCTCAATGAAGAATAAGTACTGCAAAAAGTCCTGAGGCGAACACTACCGAAAAAAGCTATAAACTCATTCGTTCGATGTGTATTCCATATTGTAAACACGTGCCAAACAGCTTTAACCAGACTCACTGGTTACCTCACTTCAACCGACCACTCGTAAGGAAGCAAATTATGCAACAACTAACATCCAATGATTCGTCACCGAAGAGGGTACACAGTTTGAAACGCAAAGAATAACACAGAACGAACAAAATCAGGATGACGTATTTAGATTACAATATGTCCGATAATGCAATATTCACAGACTACTTTAGCATCCATAATACCGACCAATCGTTCGTCAGCAATATACCGCAACTATCAACCATGACTTCCATCGTCGTTAACGTCACTTTATCCGCTGTCGCGCAGTCTGGTCAAGCCAATCTCCTGGAGAGCCTGATTATACCATTATATGGGACAATATTTTTACTTTCTGTGGTGGGAAATTCCTTGGTGTTAATCACGTTGGCGCGTAACAAGAGGATGAGGACTGTCACCAACGTCTACCTGTTGAACCTGGTAAGTAAATGTTGTTACGGCAATTGGCCGTTTTTGAATGCTTGATTTTATTTTATTGCATAAGTTCCGTAGCTTTGCCGCATGCTTCTTGCAGATACACTTAAGCCTCGTGGCCACTAGCAATAAGCTTGCGACATTTATTGCGAGAGTTGGTGTCAGCACAGTGTAAACACGCCTGACAGTAACTCTAGCAAGTTCTGATTACTTGCTACAGTTGGTCTCAGCAAGTGAATTCTGTCGTAGTGCAGACACCCGATAATCTTCTCTCTCTCTGAGAAAGATTTTACTTCCAAGCGAATTGGAAATTTTTGGCGAGAGTAGAAAGCAAGTAGCTGGACCATAGTATTTGGTTTCGAATCTACGTGCACGCCAGCATTTTTGTATCACTTTTAGTAATGTTTGGTCCAACTAATTCTAAATTCTAGTTTGTTGGACCGACATTATAGTAGATACTTTATGTATGAATATTTGCTGCCAACTCTCAGGCGTAACACTGCAGTGTAGAGTGGTGTAATAGACAGGTGTTCCGACTCCTGTTGAGAACGTGTGACATTTTCGTCCTAGCTCTTCTGGCGGCCGGCAGATTTCGGGGCTGTTGTAAAGGCATTTACATATATATACAGGCCTGGTATGGAATTCCTACTCGTAATGGAAGGGGAACACGCCCGTATGCGCGTGATGACCTACGTGCAACGTCAGCATTTTTGTATCACATTTAGTAATGTTTGGTCCAACTAATTCTAAATTCTAGTTTGTTGGACCGACATTATAGTAGATACTTTATGTATAAACATTTGCTGTCAACTCTCAGGCGTAACACTGCAGTGTAGCGTGGTGTAATAGACAGGTGTTCCGACTCCTGTTCAGAATGTGTGACATTTTCGTCCTAGTTCTTCTGGCGGCCAGCAGATTTCGTGGCTGTTGTAAAGGTATTTACATATATATACAGGCCTGGTATGGAATTCCTACTCGTAGTGGAAGGGGAATACGCCACGCATGCGCGTGATGACCCCGTGACGTCGAACCAATCGACGCCAAGGTACATTCAAATGTGGCATGTTCCCCCTCCATTACGCGTAAGATTTTTCTGGCAAGCCCAGTAATACCATTACAATCTCTACTACCACAATCTCATTAACACATATGTATATGCCTTCTAAGTCACGACGCCTCTCGCGGCGGCCAGGGGAACTAAACAGAAATCGGCACACAAAATCGATTGGGTAAAAGGTACAGAGTCGGAACACATGTCTATTACACCGTGGTGTAGACACGCGGGACTTATCTTCTGCAAGATTTTTCTGGCAACTACTTGCAGGCAAGAACTTCCGTAAAAAATTGCTGTAGTGTAAACACTCTTGCAAGTTTCTTGCGCAATAAATATCGCAAGTTTATTGCTAATGGCCACGAGGCTTTACAAGCAGTATTGATTTACCGAGTAGAGTTTTGTGCACTTTTGCCGTTGACACAAAATTTCCCGTCATATTTTGAAAATTAGTACTCTGAAACGTAACATAGATGATGGAGGACAAATACTTTGGGGATGTGAAATATCACCAGCTACATGAGATAAGATTCTGTAGGATTATTAATGTAAAAATGTGAAATAGTTTTTTTTATATAGATGTACTATTCATTTTTAAACTTTTCGCCATTTAATCATATTATATATCTGGGATGTAGGAAATGTTCGTGACGGAAGTAGGCAAATGGGATTTGTAAATTATTCTTTTTCTCTTAAGGAGTCATTCTACTTTCATCGCCCGAAAATTGAAGCTATATTTAATGATTTTTTTCTTAACAAATACATCATATAATGAAATAAATCTTTTTGGAATTTATTAAGCTACTCTTATATTATATAAAAAAATTAAAAAATTGTTTTTAATTTTTTTCATACGTTTTTTTTATAGCGTCAATGTGACACCTTCATAAAAGAGGCACCTATGTCCGTCGCGTAGGTGATTTCCCGGCTCCGGCTTATCTGCAATAAAAAATCCGGAAAGATTCTTAATCTGTACGAGTGTGGCTATCGCCCGTAGCTCAATTAACAATTTTTGTTGAGGAATAACAAAATGGCGCGGGTTTGAAAGAAAAAGTTCCCCAAAAGAGTGTTTTCTCGAATGTTCCTCGAGAAAAATCTCAGTTATTTTTCGACAGAAATTATTAATTAAGCTACGGGCGATAGCGACACTCATACAGATTAAGAATCTTTTCGAATTTTTTATTCCAGATAAGCCTGAGCCGAGAAATCACCTACGTCACGAACATACCTCTTTTTTGTATGTGTCACATTGATGCTATTAAAAAAGCATATGAAACAAATTAAAAACAATTTTTAAATTTTTTTTTATGTAACATAAGAGTAGCTTAATAAATTCCAAAAAGATTTATTTCATTATGTATTGTATTTATTCAGAAAAAAATCTTTAAAAATAGCTTCATTTTTCGGCCGATCAAAGTAGAATGACCCCTCGTGTTAGAAGTGGCAATGATTCTTCTTACGCTCATACTTAACAACTTATAATACCAAATTTATCTTCATTAAATAAGGCGTACATAAAATATTAACATCCACAGAAATGGAAGATTATTTTAAAATGTATGGTATGAAAGGAGTACAAATCTTAGCGGGACAGTGCTCGCCACGAAGTTATCTTATCCTCTTCCTCGGCAAAATGATGGTAGAATTTTAGTATTCTTTTCAAGCATCTTGGTACTCCCATTCGAAATTTATATAAGTACTTAAAGCAACAATGTGCCGTAAGATATTACGCTTCGTTGAACTTCTTCTATATATCCTGCGGTTCTTTTTGATATTGCCCACTTGTCATTTTTACGTTGTCATTTTTCTGGTTCAAGTAAGGAAAGTGTCTTACGATAATCATACAAAAAGTGCGTTACGCAGTTGGGGCGGGTCGTACCTTCTTTTTCGTTGAAAATACAAAAGTGATAGGGGAAGAAGTTAAATAGCATAAGAAATTTTATTTTTCCGGTATCTTCAATTGTTTCGTGTTACATTCTGTTAAAATTGTTTGCGGTATGCTTTATCTTCCTTCACCTGAAACTCCTGTCTTCCTCCTGTAATTCAACTGTCCTACTGAATTAATTATACAACATTGGTCTACATTTAGTAGGTACTCAAGCGTGTAGTTTCGAGATTGTGCGCAAAGGGGATATATGATTTCGTAATATTTTTCTAAAAATTACATTGTATGTTTCGGATCAGTAGTTGTACCTGTACGAACGTCAAGAGTGTCAAGACTCATGATTAGGGCGGAGCAGAAAAATTAAATTTGAATTTTCAGTTGGCCTGGGTGCGGGATAGTTGTCTTTTGATTAACCAAACACAACTGAAAAAAAAATTTGGAAAAATATTCATGTCTGCAAGTTCCTTTTTCTTCTAAATAATCATATAATCATATAATCATTTTTAGGAAAAAAATCGGGTGCGTTTGTGCCGGGGGTACGGGCGGGTAACGTGAATAGGGGAGACCGGGGCTAAAAGTTCCGATTTCGATAAAACTTAAAAAAAAGACTGAAAAATAATGTAGTTATTCTCTCTTCACTATTAATTAATTTCTTGTTAAATTTATTATATTTTCTGATTTTAAGCTTGTATTTGATATATTGTAATAGGTTTTTCATAGAAAGTAATTTATTTGTGGTTGATCGAAGCGGAACTTCTTACCCCTTTATGGGGCAAATTGTTATCGCATTGGGGTAAGTTGTTACTAAGATATACAAGTTGCCTTTTAATGAAATATTTCGTTTTCTAATGAAACAAAAGCGAATTTTATTAGTAATGTTTATTTATGAAGGTGCGGACCAACAAAAATGTATTATCTTTAAAAGAAAAGCAAAACGATATAATAAGCATAAACATTATCTTTGGTATAAAAACTATAATCTACTAATCAGTCTTACATTCAACTGTACGTAGGTACCTACTTATTGAGATTTGTACTTGTAGCCTACAGTGGCCTCTTGTCCACATTGTAGTATTTTAATAAATCTCGATAGAATCATGTGGCTGATATTGAATTCTCTACCGACAGTTTTTATCTTTACGCATAACTTCGATCGAAGTCGTGTCCCTTTCCGCCTTTCATTCATATGTTAGCATCTTAAAGCACAGCAGAAACAATTTAAGGGGAGGTTCCGGTCTAGAGACCCCAAAGTCTGTGGTTCAAAGATTTTTTAGGTTAAAAATAAATATTAAAGCGGGAAGCCCTCTAAAGTGATCCGAAACTTAGTTTCTTAACGGCATACATGTGTATAATACCTTGAAAACAGTCAACGATGGTTGAAATGTCCATGAGATTCTTTCTCCAAGTTGTGAATTCTGAATAAATCCTGCGAGTTCCAAGAATGTTTCGAGTAATGAAATATTTCGCGTACATACTCGGACAAATTTAGTCCCGCTTGCATGTGTGTACTTACCATCCCTAGCAAGTTGCAATTTTCTGATACCTAAATCTCACAAGTAAACATTCACTTACAGGAAATAGAGTTTCCCGATTTAGAATATATATTTTTAAAGTACTCATAGTAGCTAAGAAATCCTGAAAATAATATCTGCAATTTACCTATTTTACTCATGTTATCAATAACATTCAATATAGCCTGGCATCTGTATGTTTTTTTGTGGTGCTGAATCCGAATATGACGTTATTGTTTCTGTAAAAAAAAACCCTACGGTAGTTCTCTTAATAAAAAAATCGTTTTTTGGAGATAACTAAAAAAAGGAAAGGCCAGAGAATTTTTTTAATATTTTTTTCGTATTACTCGTACCAATTACTTTTATAAATTTTATAAATAATTATTATTATTATTAAGCATCTTTATTGCACAACACAAGTATATAAGCAAGAAAAGAGAGAGAGAGAAAAAACAGAGAAACGCAAAGGCGAGGTTCAGTCATAGACTATTTTTCAACCTAACCTAAACTGGTTATGAATTGGTATCTTGTCGTATGGGCCCAGATGTTGCCCCTGGGAGTTAAAAACAGGTTAAAATGGATTTTGAAGTAAATTGGTGTATTCTCCCTGTCATTTAAGAAGGAACCTGCCGACCGACGAGTTTAGACCGGTTCTGCGCAGGTTGACGCTCATTGGTGCCGGGAGAAGCCACTATTGGCTGTACCCCCACCAACGCTTTTTCTGAGCCAATGAGCTCATTCTACATGCGCGAAACGGGTTCCTTCTTAAATGATAGGGAGAATAGACGGTCTTTATTTCCTCCCGTAAATATTCAATTTACAATCGCTGCGATCAACCTAATTCAGACGCTCAGATACAACTTCTACCAACTGTTCTGCGTTGTTGTGCTTCGGATCCTTCGACGGCGCCGCACAGATGCATACTTCTTCCCACATTGGTAGGAGTAATCTGAAAATAATATTTAAAAAATTCTCCAGCCTTTCCTATTTAAATTATCTCCAAAAAAGTGATTGTTTTATTAAGAGGACTACCTTAGGAATTTTGTTTACACAAACAATAACGTCATATTCGTATTCAGCACCACAAAAAACATACAGATGCCAGGTTTCAGCCAATTATTCTTGAATAAAAGGATTTTGCAGTTTTTCGCAAACGCCTTGAGGCTATATTGAATGTTATTGATAACACGAGTAAAATGGGTCCATTGCAAATATAATTTTCAGGATTTCTTAGTTACTATGAGTACTTTAAAAAATATATATTCCAAAACGGGAAACTCTGTTCTCTATAATATATAGTATACCAATTAGTAAACTTTCTCGCGAAATGTTCTACCAGAACGTTTGGGTATTACTTGAACAGCTAAACTCTTCTATAGTTGTTCCGTCCTAAGAAAAACCTCGTTCGCGCAGGGATGATTCTGAGGAGGCGCTGATTGGTCCGACTCCCCACTTAACCGCCTACGTTTTCCTCCGTCTTACCGCCTGTTACCTCTCTGCCAACCGTTCCGCAACCTGCAGTGTTGACATCGGTCACTTCCCGCCCTTGGAGAAGTAGGGAACCCGGCAGGTAAAGTGCTACAAACAATCGGCTGCGTCGGGCCCGTAAGCAGTAGTGGGGGGCTGCGCAGATCGCTCACAAAACGGTATGGACGTTAGGGTTTTTCTTAGGATGGATTCAGTATAGCTACTTTTTTTAGTGACATCTCTCACAGACGCGATCAGAATTTCAGATATACTTATTTAGTTGGTTTGAGCACTGGGAAATGTGGGAGGTACTACCCCCCCCCCAGCGCATGCGCAGTATCATGCACCCCCCTTACTTACACGAGTTTAGGCCCCGCAGCTTTATGCTCCGTCCATTTAATTCTTAGGTCCATGATGTGTATTCGATCATGTGTATTTTTTTGCGAATCGCTCAGCAGGCTATCCAAACACACCTTTCATGCAGGTGTTGAAAACAGTATTGCGCGTGACAAGGGAGAGACGCGAATTTGCCTCGCGTGAGATACTACAGCAAACTTCACGCTCGTCGAAATCGCTTCCTTCTCTCCCTTGTCACGCAATGTACTATTGTTAGACGAGAATATCCCACTGGTGGCAATCTACTATTTAAAAACTCTGGCGTACATGACTTTTATTAATTCCAAAAATGCATATTTTATATTGGTGGCGATAGTAACACTTTGACTTTGGAATACGATTACGCAGGAACTGTTACATTTACAACAAAAACTCTTATACGGAAATGTTACTTACTTATCTGAAATCATTGAGTCACAACAGTTTCGCTGTGTGTCAAGTAATATCCAAGTTAACCCTCTAGTGCATAAATTTTTAATTCAGTTGGAAAAGTTAGACTAGTCTAATTCGGGGATGAAAATACCGAATCCGATGTCTGATTTCAATTTGGAGGACGTCTGGGCTCCCCAGGGCAGCCTTCTGGGTCACCGCCTTAAGGCGGGATCATGTAGGAAGTACAAAAAATGTAGTGCTTTTTTTATAAAATAAATACTTTATTTTTAATGAAAAACTATGAAAAAATGTTCAGAAAAATATAAATTCATGATATTGTTGCGCCAGGGCGTTTTCACCGCAGGCCACCCCGACGCAAAGGAGTAGAAGAATAATTAGACGGACGCACACACGACTGAACTATATTGTTACACAGGGCAATATCGGTTACAAAGGTGCGACCCGTACGTCCGAACGCAATGGCGTTCGATACAAGACCGTCTTCTGGTTGGCCTCCGGATCGTCCTCTTCAAGGGAGCCGACCTTCTTCTATCTTTAGCTGCGAGCACCAGCAGGCTATGCAGGGGCCTATAAGTACCCGGTGCTCGCAACAATATATTAGAGAATTATTTTATTGTGCATTGTGGAATTTAAAAGAACACAGAAGTTTTACGCAATACGTCTACACAAATTAAAGCTGGGTTGGACGCTGTTTACGGGGACTCTGCCCCATCGTTTGCCACCGTGAAAAGATGGGCAGCAGAATTTAAACGTGGTCGTACCAGCTTGGATGATGATGAGCGTTCGGGACGACCATCAACTGCGACCACCACCGATAACATCGAAAAAGTTCACCAAATGGTACTGGACGACCGTTGAATTAAGGTTAGAGAGATGGCAGGGGCTCTGAGCATATTGAGAGAACGCGTTTGTCATATATTGGGTGAAGAATTGGTCATGCGTAAGCTATCCGCGCGGTGGGTGCCGCGCTTGCTCACTTTGGACCAAAAACGCATTCCAATGAACATTTCCCAGGCCCTGTTGGAGCAGTTTAAGCGAAACGAGTGCAATTTTTTTAGTCGTTTCATAACCGTTGATGAAACTTGGATTCATCACTATACTCCTGAGACGAAGGAACAGTCGAAACAGTGGACTAAGAAGGGTAAACCTGCTCCGAAGAAAGCGAAGACGGGTTTCATCGGCCGGGAAGGTGGTTGCGACTGTTTTTTGGGATAGTCATGGAATTGTGTTCATTGGCTATCTTGAGAAAGGTGAAACAATAACGGGAGTGTACTACGCATCATTACTTGACAAGCTGAAGGCAGAAATTGCGAAAAAACGGCCGCGTTTACGGAAGAAAAAAGTGCTGTTCCATCAAGACAATGCACCTGCTCACACTTCGGCGGTCCTCATGACCAAAATTCAGGAATTGCGGTTCGAATTGGTTGACCACCCGGCGTATTAGCCAGTTCTAGCCCCCGAGTGACTTTTTCCTCTTTCCTAAGCTCAAAATTTGGCTCGGAGGACAGAGATTTTCATCGAATGAGGAGATTATCGTATCCGTAGACGCCTATTTGCAGAGCAAGACGCCAACTACTATTTGGAAGGTTTAAAAATGTTGGAGCATCGCTGGGAAAAGTGTATTGACTTAAATGGAGACTATGTAGAAAAATAAAACTGCATTTGCCCGAAGAAATATTTGTTACTATGTTAGGCTCAAAACTTTGCAGACAACCCTCGTATGTGTCCAAAATTGGTGTTAATATAATAATATGTTTTGAGACATTCGGCGCGTTACTTGTTACGTTGTCATAGGGTAGACCGTAGACCGGGGGCGGTCTACCCTATGACAAAATTAATGAGTTTCCAAGAGCCGTTTACTTTTTTTAAAGGTTTTTATGTCCTGGTCATCTTATATTTATGGCTTCACAAATTACAACCGGGCGTAGGTACGACATTCATAATTTGAAAAAAAAAAACTTTGACCAGTTTACAAGCTTTTCTGAAGGTCATTTGTTCGCCCTTAAAAATGAGTTCAATTATAACCAGTAGCGAATTGTCCGTTTGTAACGGTGTTGGATGCATATTTTATGGCTCCCGTATTCTCTTTGAAGGAAATTCAGTTGCTTACGTAACGTGGAAGTGTTCAGTAACTGACTGTAATAAAAGTTGCTTTCTCATACAATTAACACATTCTTTTTACAAACGACGCGATCGGTACAACCTTTTTTCCAATTTGCACACCATTTTTGCTTACGTTCGTTATTTGTACTTTTCTTTTGCTGGCTTTTGTTTGACAAATAATGTAAATACCTTGAATTGCAAAAATTCAAGATAATAATTTTGTAAATTGTTTCATACTTTAACAGGTGAAGTATGAATACCTAAATACTTCAGATCCTGATATATTTATCATAATTGTTTGAATCATTTTGGAATCCTGAATATGAAGGTCATAGACCGATAATTAATACATTAACAATATATTTCGGCAACGTTTTCTACAAACAGCATCGGTTAGAACTTAATTTGATTTGATTAAACGTGAAAGATAACTAAGAAGGAAACGTTCCAAACCCGAAACTTTTGATTTTAATGAAGCTTTGTCTGAATGTAGAGCATGTTGGAGTATGCAAGGAGTACTTGTTTCTGCGGAAATTCACTCTGAAGAGGTGAAATCGGCCCCTAAAGTTATCCCGTTTTTTTGCTCTTTTAATATAACTAGGTAACGATGAGAGATGGAAAAAGAATATAAATAGATGTGTAGCATGCAGAAAAGGAAGATTCAGAAAAGCTGACCATCGAGAAGTTTCGCGAACACGCTTGTTGTCCGCCCGTGAGCAGAGACGTGCGGGCGCGGAACCGCGGCTCGCGAGGCCCGCGCTTGACGATGCGTCTGTTGATTTCTGCGGCCGCGGATAGCAACGATTGGGTATAAATTAGAGACCCGCAAAGGCATTTCCTTCTTTGCTGTTCCGAGAGAGAGGACGAGGTAAGACTAACGGTCGCTCTCGGACAGCTTAGGCCTGTCCTTAACGGTGCAAATACCTTCTGAAGTTCTGGGACCCGGGCAACAGCCGAGCGCGGAACTGTTACCTTGCTAACCGTTGCGTTGGTTTTGGGAGAACTGCAAGAGCGTGTGTGTGCGCCCATACGCGTGAGGCCCAGCTATATAGACTCCTGGTACGAGCCAGTATGGAGGCACGCACAGTGTGTTGCCCGGGTCCCAGAACTTCAGGAGGTATAGTGCCTATCCGAGATACAGGGTCAGCGTTTTATCCTGCAACCCGCGCTCGCGCGAACAGGTAAAATGGCAACAGCGCCTCACGGACGCATTCCACTACAACCATTCACCGGCCCGGCGTTCGGAGGGCTGCCAGTGATGCCCGAGTTTTGAAAATTTTAGGATCGCCTCTTTCAAATTAACGTCGTGAAGAGCTATTTGAAATTTCACGGTCTGGGTTGAAGAATTCGGGGCCTTTTTCGTATAACTTTTGAATTATAAAAGATATTGGAATGCAATTTGCGCCGAAAAATGAGAAAAAATTATTCCCTCAATGATGGATAATTTAACATATTTTACATTTACTTAATTTCATTTCTATCAATTTTTTAACCATAATTGTTGTAGAAAGCTATTGCAAACTGTTTATTTGATACTGTATTTAATGTTCTTTTTAAAATTCATTGTGTTGATAAACAATAGGCTAGTTGTTTCTGTATCATTACTTTCAGAAATTGAGAAATTGAATTTTTATTCAATTATGCGTTAGTTCTGCGGAACTCAGAATCTATTGTTCTGGTTTTCTTTTTTATGATTTATCCTTAATGCAGTGCATACCTAGATCAGACGTAAGGGGTAGCTAATGGGACGTGTCTTTGATTGTAGCGGTGTTTGAATTTTTTTTCTAGAATTTTTGTGTCTGAATGTTTTAGCTTCTCAAAGCCACGCCTATACCGGCTTCCGTTAATGTCATTTTTTGGAACGATGCGCCATTATTGGGACTTTTACACGCAGGTGGCGAAAAATCTCTCCGTACAAGGGTATAGCGCCGCGGTCAACCCTTTCGTAGCTAAAATTTTTGAAATTGATACGGTTACGAGATCAGTCGACATTATTTTCAAACCTCATTACAGTAATGTGGAGTGCGAGTGGTAAACCGATCATAAAAGCAGAGCGCGCGGCTCGATTACCTGGGCCGGGAAATTCCGAATAGCTTTTTGCGACGTTAATTTGAAAGAAACCATCCCAAATATTTCGGAGCTCGGTCATCACTGTTGCCCAGCGGTCGCTGGCAGCTCTCCGCTGGGCCGGTGCATGGTTGTAGTGGAATGCGCCCGTGAGGCGCTGTTGCCATTTTACAAGTTCGCGCGAGCGCGGGTTGCAGGATAAAACGCTGACCCTGTATAGTGACTTAGGTGTGAAGTCCCTCAGCGGGGTCTTACCCGACACCCTGCCGGGTACTGGCCGCTAAACGTGCCCCTCTAGTACCCATTGCAGGACTGAATTTAGAGAAGACCAGGACAAAACCGGGGCCCTCACAGCCCAGAAAATAAAACAGTGATGAAGTTACGGTTTATCATTATTAAAAGACATCAATTAAGCTTTGCTACAGGCTATTAAAAATTGTCTCATATTAAATACAAATACATTTTAGTAAGGTATGTGTACTGCATTAGAACAGTAGTGGAGAATTTGTGAATCGTCCAAAATCATTATTTCTTTAAACATAAATTCCGATAACTTGAGTAAATATTAAGGGATCGTTATGAGACTTAAAACATAACTTCAGAAAACTCTAGCGAAGCCGTAAAATGTATGCACAAAACCCTTATGTTAACAAATATAATAATATTTAATTAAAAATTAATACTGGACATAAGCCATGTTTTTCAACGTTCGCCGTTAAAAAGTATCGAGGCAATTTTGAGGTACATATAACTTGCAGCGACAAAGTTTTTCCTTAATATACAAGGAAGATTTTCACTAATTTTCGCACTGATTAATAAATAATTGTAGAAGATATGACGATATATATAAATCTCGCGCGCCGAAAAGATTTTACAATGATTATAAAATCTCAGTAATATTTACACATCAAAATTAAAAATTTTAACAACATCGAGATTACAAATATCTGTGAAAATTTCACTATTGCACTAAATGGAGAATGCCAGATAATGATTATTCCATATGTGTTCGTTTGTGAAGAAACTTCGCGACAGAACTTTCGTGTGCACGTAATAATCGTTTCCATGGCAAAATTGTCTCTGGGAATCCTTAAATAATCGATTGTCGTAAAATATACTACGAGTCTGCAGCGGGAAGTAATTCCTCGGGGGAAACTGAATGAACAGTTATACCAAAGTGAAGATAATTTATCAGCATATAGACTTCTGTCTTTGCGCCCCTTTGTTCGTACATTCTTGCCCATTCCATTAACCTTCCTGAACTCGTGTGTTGGTCTCGCAGACCGGCGAATACAAAATTCGCTCATTTTTCAGAAATCATTAATAGCCCTGGTCCCCCGCGCCTTGTACTTCCCTAAATAGTTCTTAGGACGATAACAGTAGCTTTCCGCACACTTTTGTGCGTTACACCCTTTAAAATTAAACCCGAGTCATTATGCAGTGAAAAATCACGCGAGTTCAGGAAGGTTAACATTTTCACTCATTATGAAACAGTTTTAGCACAAAACATTCGAGTACTCAACCACACTCCAACTTAGGCTAAATAAATAACAGAATGTACATCAATTTGTAAAAAAAAAATATAAACTTAAACACTATTAAACACAATAAATACTTTTATGCAAAAATGTATTTCGCTCTAAAGCCTCGTGGCCACTAGCAATAAACTTGCGACATTTATTGCGCAAGAAACTTGCATGAGTGTTTACACTACAGCAATTTTTTTACGCAAGTTCTTGCCTGCAAGTAGTTGCCAGAAAAATCTTGCAGAAGATATGTCTCGTGTGTCTACACCACGGTGTAATAGACAGGTGTTCCGACTCTGTACCTTTTACCCCATCGATTTTGTGTGCCGATTTCTGTTTAGTTCCCCTGGCCGCCGCGAGAGGTGTCGTGACTTAGAAGGCATATACATATGTGTTCATGAGATTGTGGTAGTAGAGATTGTAATGGTATTACTGGACTTGCCAGAAAAATCTTACGCGTAATGGAGGGGGAACATGCCACATTTGACTGTACCTTGGCCTCGGTTGGTTCGACGTCACGGGGTCATCACGCGCATGCGTGGCGTTTCCCCTTCCACTACGAGTAGGAATTCCATACCAGGCCTGTATATATATATACAGTGGCTTAACAAAAGATGAACAAAGTTTCCTAATAAAATACACGGGTTTGAATGCCTGCAGCCATAAAGTTTATTTTGTTTTATCATTCAGAATAACAGATTTAAAAATAACGAGAAGAGAATTACATTTCATGTATACAAAGCTTCAATAAAATTCACTGGATGAGATTAAAAATCGATAGAATATTGCATACGTCTACATAGAGTTTCAGTGGGTTTTGTAATGTTTAATATAGTTATTTATTTCAGACATTCAATACTATGCGTCCCATTTAACTATGACCACCCACATTCAATTAGTCGCTTAAGGCAACTTCGCCAACTGTGAAGCAAACGCCTGCAAACGTAAAAGCGCCGCGACCTGCATTACTTTACGCTATGTTAGTTTGCCTCTCTGTCTGGCAATAAGGGATGAGGATCGTGTGCCTGCACGTTAAATTTGTAACGACTATAAAAGCTTCAAGGGTTTTATTAAGCATGCATATTTCTTTTTTACTTGGGCACGGCGAATGTCTCCCTTAGAACATACCTCTCTACTTTTGACTTTTTCCTAGAGTAATGAAATGGTATAATATAATTCTTATATTCGTGGTGGTATAAAATACAGCCATCAAGTTAACAATTCCCACGATATTTCCCAAAAATTTCACCGGGATATACCAGAATTTCAACTCTTGCATGCAGACTTTGTTGCAATTTGTTTCACTGTAGGCACATTTTCGTGGCTACAATACCTATTCAATTTATAATTGTATCTTTCGACTAATTTGTTTTTCGAACACCTGACTCTAGTAGGTAGGGTAAGCAGGCCAGTAGATGGACGGTTTAGCGGATTCCGATGTTTACATCAAGCTGTTTCTTAGAAATATCTGTTGTATTAGAAAAAAAATCAAAAGCTTTGCACGTAAAAATGTGTAAATTTAAAGAAAAAAATTACTGTAAGTAAAGAAATTAATGTATTTAAGCATAAAATGATGAAAATTCTACTCATAGGCCGTATCACCAGTAGATGGACTATAGGGCTAGTAGATGGACAGTTTAGAACCAATAGATGGACGGGTGTCTGGCTAGACGTATAAAAGGCTTATTAGCTATAGTAGTGACCTAGATCAGGGTTGACTAACTGGTTGCTCGCGAGCCACCGGGGGTTCCTCCACTTGGCTGCTACGCTGAACGGCCCCCCTCCATACGTACCAGACTCTGACGATCGCAGTGGATTTCTCCTTCTTTCCTTATCTTTTCGACTGCGATCGTCAGAGTCTGGTAGGTATGGAGGGGGACCGTTCAGCGTGACAACAAGGCGGAGGTGCCCCCGGTGGCCCGCGAGCAACCAGTTAGTCAACCCTGACCTAGATTAAGGCATTTTTTGTTAAAATCTAGTTTATTTCAATAAAAAATGCCTTAATCTAGGTCTGATCACTTTAGGATAGATATAACCTCACTTTATTTGCACTCTGGGATCATAACCTGGTAATAATAACAGTTTTCGGACAATGAAGATTGCATACGGCTTTAATTTTGATGAAATAGTTTATTTCATGAAATAAGTTTATTTCAACATAATTAATGCCGTATGCAGTGTTCATTGTCGGAAAACTGTTATTATTAACAGGTTATGACCCCAGAGTGCAAATAAAGTGAGGTTATATCTATCCTAAAGTGATCAGACGACCTGGATAGTGTAGGACTGTCCCGATTTGGCACGTAACAAAAAGATGTTTGAAAAAAAGTGTTTTTAATTTTGTTTTAATTTATCAGAAGTATGTCTTTATTATATAATTAAATAAACTAAGAAAATGATGTCCTTACGAATGTGGAAAGCTTCTTTTTACATGTCCCAGGTTCAATTATATTCTGTCCATCTACTGGGTTTCGATTAGAAAATCCATACCAGTACATGGACAGTCATTTTTATAAGTTCTATCGTTTTATTTTTCTTTGTTTACGTGTTTATTTATAAATTGCTAATATTTCAATACAATCATCTATTACATACCACTTTACAATACGTCCAAACCCGTTTTTTATTAACTTGAAGGTACGAATACACTGAGCAATGGGTACTAAGAATCAAGCGACTAGCGCGTACTGACGTAAGACCTTACATATAAATACTGTTTCGCATAAAAAAATCAATAAATATATTAATGTATTATAAAACAACAAACGTTTTTTCTACAAAATAAAAAAACAATAATATAGATTTAAACTCCAGTTCTTTCAATATTAACGATTAACCAACGATTCGTCCATCTACTGGCCCCGTCCATCTACTGGCCTGCTTACCCTACATCTATGCACAGTATACCTACTTGAAATTATCGATCAACTCCAAAGGAGGAAGACAATTTTGTTTTTAAAACGCAGTACAAATTCATTTTATAGATACTACATTATTCTTGCTAAAAGTTAAAGTTATAAAAAGTGAGAGCTTCTATGCTATTCAATTCCTTTTTTAATAATTTTTCTTTGTTGAACCCATCAGAAAGTATGTCTCGTTTATATCTATAGATAATTACCAACGTTACTTATTCATGGCCACAGAATATACTGACATTTTTTCCTTGGGCAGTACAAATGACCTCAGCTTTAACGAAGAAACACGGCAAATCCCTAAAAGGGAGGCAGCTTAGGGTAGCTCTTGGTGTACAGTAACTTCTTCTGTTCGTTTTCACCAACCGATCGTGGTCGCCGAAACACGAGTGCGCACTTTGACTTTACGTACCAGTGTCCATATTCCCTATTTTGCGCCCCCCACCGTCGGCCTTATCGAGCCAACGATTCGCAACCAGCAATCGTCTATTTATATCAATGTCGTGTGAAAACTACAATCGTTAGGTGTGTCATTATTTTCACGTGAGAGGTGGCATTTTTCTACCCTTTAGAATTGTATACTATATGTTTCATATAACAAAGAAACACTTCGTTTCCCTTTCCCTAACTGCTCATTCCACCACCATTGTGCACTACCTCCATTAACATATATGGAGCAATCCGTCTGTCACGAATAAATACTTTTCAGCTTTACAACGTCTTTCACAATTCATTCCATATTTAATAAATAAATCACAGTTTACAACTAGGTAAATCAATATGTGAAATGGCAAAATTGATATCCGGTGTCATTTCCATAATTATTACTATTTGAGTTTCAATGATTACTAAATGCATAGATAGTCTGTTTTCCGTAGGTACACACCTTGTATAAGTTCGTCCAGTTTGATATGTGCAGGGGCTATTTACTTTCCATTGAATCTAGAAGAGAATACCTATGCTGAATGGAGGCTGCGTTATTATGTCTGTAACAAGTGTTGTTCTAGTTCTGTCATTTTACCCTCATGTTTATATTCACACAAGAGCTGCCAAAGCGACTTCTACTGCAATGTTTAAATGATAAGCATGCTGGATTCAATTTTCCCCTTTCACCTTTTCTGAATGATACGTGGGTTTTTCTTAACCCCTTGGCCTACATTGGCCTACAACATCAAGTGAGACTCGTGGTCTCTCGATCGGGCCAAAATGGAAAGCACGAGCGAGACTCGTAGTACGTCGATCGGTCGAAACTTAAACACCAAGGGTCAGGCTTGAGGTTAGTAGCCACTACGACTCAACTTTTCGCCGATGTCCTTTCATCTCAGTTATACTTTGTTGCAACTGCGTAACGGGGCTAAGACGCGTGCGATTGACAACTTCGGACGCTGAGCCGAACCGTGAAATGGCTCGACGCGTGGCTCACCGCTGGTGCTGATTTTTCGTCCGAATAAGTATCATAAAAGCGGTAATTATTTAGAAGTTTTCCGTCCTCACCGATTTCAATGATTTTTGGATATGTTATAAAGATCAAGATTCTGAACAACTTTTTATTTCCGACGCAACGCATTCCACTTTCCAACTTGTCCCGGGTATTAGTATTGGTTGGGGCTAGATTAGTGCGGGGGCGCGTAAAGCATGATAGCGAACTGATGTGAGTTTAGAGATTTCAACCAGAAACTTACGGATGCCCGTCAACACTCCGACTCATATCGGCTCGCTATCATGCTATACGCCCCCCCCCCCCCGCCGCACTAATCTAGCCCTAACCAATACTAATACCCGGGACAAGTTGGAAAGTGGAATGCGTTGCGTCGGAATAAGTCAAAAGAAGTTTTCGCAAATATCTCGGAAAGGAAAGTCAGCTTCATCATTTGTTCTGTCCCATGATGGCGCACACGCTGCCACGCACGCGTAATGTAGGTACAGTGACTCGCATTAATATTCGGACACTTTTTAAAATCGCATAACTTTTTTAGAGTTGGTCCAAACAACTTGAGTTTTTTTTGAGAAGCTAGAAGGATTAGTTTGCTAACTGACGCGTTTCGTCGTTTTGAAAAAAAATGTATTTGGTTGGAATACCGAAAAGAATAGTAAAGGTCGATTTTTAAACTTTTTTTTGTGAGCTTGTAATGAAAATTCAAAAAAATCCGTTTGTAGATTGCAGTAAGTTGTATAATATGTTGCTTTTTCAGGTTAAAATAAGTTACATCTTTTATGGAGATGTTTCATAACACAACAGTAAAGCATAAAATAATGATAAACAAATAATAAAATGCCTTCGAATAGAAATAGAGGTTACAGCATATATTGAATTGTGAGGTTATGTTGCTAAAATTTTGGTGAGTAGCAATTCGAACACGACGGTGTTTCACTTGACCCTAAACCTAATCACCTGTTTTCTACTTGAAATAATCAAAAATAGTAAAAAATCTACATCCAGAGCACAATACGTTATCTGTTTTTGTTAATAAATAAGAACTTTTACTGCAAAAACTATTTTCAAAAATCAATGAGTCTCTCATTTTAAAAGTTTTTCGTTGCTTATGCTGTACTTTGATTAGCCCCAAGCACGTGCGACGCTCGCGTAAATGTTCAAATAATTTAGAATTATTTTGTTGCAACTACAGAACAAACGTGACGCTTATTATAATAAGAAAAATACGAAATGAACAGAAATGGGGACATGAGCAGAAATTGGGACATTCACCTTAGGAAAAAATTGTTCAGAATTGTGTCCCCGACAACATATCCAAAAATCATTGAAATTGGTGAGGATGGAAAACTTCTAAATAATTACCATAAAAGCGCTTAAAGAGTCTTCCTAGTTTGACGGCTGAAAAAAATAGAGTTTTCGAGAATTAAAAATAGGGACGAGTATTGCACGTTTGTAGCTTTATTTTATCACGTTTTAAGACTGTAAAAAAATTGAGCGAGTAAAAATATCGATTTATAGCGGAATAGGATCATCGGGAAGAGAACAATATCCTGCCGGATGCCAGACCTGATTGCCAAAAAACCAATAATCCCGATCCACTTCAAATATATCAGGTATAGGTGCTCAGTAAACATTACTTTTTCGTTCGAACTAGAATTTTGCAAATATTTAAAAACTGAATTACTACGGTCAACAAAAACATAATATTTTTTGCTATAATTGCTAAAAAATTTTAGACGTTGCCATATCACTGTTTCCCAATATTTTTTCATTGTGTTAGTTCAGGCGATAGCCACACGCCTACAGATTGCCAATCTTTTTGAATATTGGGTTTGAGATAACTACAGTTGCCGATATCAGGCCTGGCATCCGGAAGGATATTGTTCTTTTCACAATGCTCCTATTCCGCTATAAGTGGATACTTTCACTTTCAAATTTTTTTTCATACTCTGAAAAGGAGATAGAATAAAGCTAAAAAAGTGCAAAATGATACGTGCAACACTTGTTTCTTTTTTTAATTCCCGAAAATTTAAGTGTTTTTCTTACGTCACACCTGGAAGACCCCTTGAAGCGTTTCGCCAGGATTGCGGAATATGACTCTATTGTTCCGCGAGTCAGCGGTGGATTTCTGGTCTGAAATCACCATGTGTACAGTATTGTCTCGTTACGGGCTCGGTTTGGTGTACACCAGGGGTGCACATTATAGTCCGGGAGCCAGTCAACATTTTTAGTGTCCAATCGCGACGAGGTTTTTCTATCATTTTTCTAATTAACCTTATGCTGAAAGTCAAGGAACGGGCGGTCTGGCAGTCGAGACCGGGGACAAGGTTGAATTTCCACCCATTAATAAACAACTTAATACAAAATAAGAAAATCGCCGTCTGGCAGCGCTCCGCGGGGACCTTAGTCGTCTGGCAGGCCCCCAAACATGTTAAAAAAAAAATCGACTCATAGCGACAAAGCTGAAATTTTGTGGAATAATTGTTTATGTTGTAAAACCAATGGAAAAAATAGTCTGGCAGTCTATAAGCGGTGATAAGACCTTGCCAGACGTTTACAAATGAATCGAGCGTGTAGTCAAATCTCTCGTCACTACATTGAATTTAATATTAACATTTATAAAAGAGCGACGTTTAAATATGTTACTTAAATTATGTTACAATACTTCACAATCTGAATTCTCGCAATCGGAATTGTCTAATTCTGTTTCACCGTCTTCAGTGGCAGAATCGCTTTCTGAATTCTGGTGCATTTCACTCATCAAGCCATTAGTATCTGCAAGGTCTTGCTGGTCAGTTTCAATCAAAACTTCGCTCACGAAAGTTGGCAGTTGGTCACCTTCAAACCCAGTAAACTGATACTTGCTGTCAACTTCTTCCCAGTCGTGATCGATTGGAGATAAATCAGTAGGAACTTTTGAATGGGCGTTTTTCCAAAAAATTAGGGAATACATTATGCAGCTCTTTACCTGGTTTTCATGCACTGACTGGCTGCGATTATAATGCAGCATTTTTTAAAAAAAGGAAAAAAAACATTCAATCTATTACAGAGCTGGGAAAAATATCAAAAAGCGTTCGCCGGTCTTGGAAATAATAATAATTGTGATTCTGCAGAGGTTTTTTTCTATCATAGAGGAGTTTGTCTGTCGTTTGTATTTGAGAAAAATAAACTCCGTAAATGAAGCATGGTTTGTCACGTTTTCGTACGGCTCTCAAGATACCAGCGAAATATTTAAAATAAAGACTGCAAACTTCGATGCGTCGACTATACCGCCATGTAAACCTGAATTGCAACAGCAGATGTTAAGGGCTTTGTATATTACGAGTATTTGGAAAAACGCCCATTCAAAAGTTCCTACTGATTTATCTCCAATCGATCACGGCTGGGAAGAAGTTGACAGCAAGTATCAGGTTACTTGGTTTGAAGGTGACCAACTGCCAACTTTCGTGAGCGAAGTTTTGATTGAAACTGACCAGGAAGACCTTGCAGATACTAATGGCTTGATGAGTGAAATGCACCAAACGAGTGAAACAGAATTAGACAATTCCGATTGCGAGAGTTCAGATTGCGAAGTATTGTAACATAGTTTATTAATAATTTTTTTTATCGTTATACTATAATAAAATTGTATAGTACCTACTCATATCCACTTCATACTTCATATTAAACGTCGATCTTTTATAAAAGTTAATATTAAATTCAATGTCGCGGTGAGAGATTTGACTACACGCTCGATTCATTTGTAAACGTCTGGCAAGGTCTTATCACCGCTTATAGGCTGCCAGACTAATTTTTCCATTGGTTTTACAACATAAACAATTATTCCACAAAATTTCAGCTTTGTCGCTATGAGTCAATTCTTCTTTTTTTTAACATGTTTGGAGGTCTGCCAGACGACTAAGGTCCCCGCAGAGCGCTGCCAGACTGCGATTTTCTTATTTTGTATTAAGTTGTTTATTAATGGGTGGAAATTCAACCTTGTTGCGATGAGTCGGGGATGCTCTCAAACTTGACATGTTCGAGAGCGTGCCCTCCGGCCCTGTTCCCGGTCTCGACTGGCAGACCGCCCGTTCCGTGACTTTCAGCATAAGGTTAATTAGAAACATGATAGGAAACCCTCGTCGCGATGGGACACTAAAAATGTTCACTGGCTCCTGGACTATTAAGTCTGCCCTAGTGCAGTCGATGCGCCTTCGAGCTCGACCGTAGTAGGGATGTGCGGGTAATCGAATGTGTCGGTTACCCGAGCGGTCGGGTCGGGTCGGGTAGAGTCGGGCGGGCTCGGACGAGGGCCCGAAACAGACGGGCCCACGGGTAGTCCGACTGTGTCGGGTAGCTCGATTATTTCGGCTAATGCATGCTACTCGACAAGCATGTACAAAATCTTTACCTATATGAAACTTCAGAATACGATAATTTTCACGTGAAAAAATAATGCTTCTAACGGATTTATTCAAAATTTTGGGGGCTATTACGTGAGAATCCTCCTTAAGTAAAAATTTAACTTATGCACCTTATACAAAATTAATATACTGGTTGTATCAAATGAAGTTCATTTTGAATAAACCCGTTAGAAGCATTATTTTTTCACGGGAAAATTATCTTATTCTGAAGTTTCATATAGATAAAGATTTTGTACATGCTTGTCAAGTACTCGGTTGTTTAAAAAAGCTGAATACGTATATCAACTTATCAAACACCGCATTACCCGAAATAATCGAGCTACCCGACACGACCGCGCTACCCGAAGTAATCGGGCTAGACGACACAGTCGGACTACCCGTGGGCCCGCCTGTCCCGGGCCCCCGTCCGAGCCCGCCCGGCTTTACCCGACCCGAGCCGAGCCCGAAACGTCGGGTACCCGCCCACCTCTAGACCGTAGTATGCTCACTCCCCACTCTTCGGTATAAGGTCTCCTGGTGGAGAACTGTATGACTGCAGAGGCCGTATGGCATACGGCGTATGCCCATTTTGTTTTCTCTAAAGAAAATATCGTATTGTCTCGGCTTCCCACTGTTGCTCCAACGCAGTCACTGGAAAGGTCCTTTTTATGTTTTATGACACCCCCAACAGCTAAATGATTGCTTGGCCGCAGCTGACATACACAGATTCGTCACTGTGTGCGTTAGCGATCTCAAGCGGTGGGTGAAAATTGATTCAGGCACAGGATACGGAAAGTTAATTGAGATTTGAAAAATATATTTAAATTTTTGTATGCAATAATAATAATTTTGTTATAATGGTAGCAGTAAGAGGGGTTTAAAAAAAGTTTGATGCTCGCGAACATGATTCTGGCTATCGGAAACAAAACACGTACAATTTTTCTTAATCTATATGAGTGTGGTTATCTAATGAATTAGAATGAAGTAATTATTTGCAAATATACAATTTTGCAACACAGAAAACTAACAAATGCTTTTCCCAAAAATTAATGTTTTCATTTGAAATGCAACCATTTTTGTGCTTTTTAACATTTGTCATTCATTTTAGTTCTTACGATAACTACACTCATATACAGGATCAGCATTGTATCTTGCAACCCGCGTTTGCGCGAACAGGTAAGATGGCAACAGCGCCTCACGTACGTATTCCACTACAACCATTCATTAACCGGCCCCGCGACCGCTGGACAGCAGTGATGCCTGAGCTTCGGAAATTTTAGAACGGTATTTTTCAAATTAACTTCACAAAGAGCTATTGGGAATTTCCCGGCCCGGGTTGAAGAATTCGGGGCCTTTTTCGTATAACTTTTGAATTATAAAAGATATCGAAAAACAATTTGCGCCGAAAAATTGGGAAAAATTACTCCCTCTTAATGATGGATAATTTAACATATTTTACGTTTATTAAATTTTTCTTTTATCAATTTTTTAACCATAATTGTGAAAAGCGTTTCCAAACTGTTTATTTGATACTGTATTTAATGCTCTTTTTAAAATTCATGGTGTTGATAAAAAATAGGCTAGTTGTTTCTGTATCATTACTTTCATAAATTGAGAAATTAAATTTTTATTGAATTACGTGTTAGTTTTGCGGACCTCGGAGTCTATTGTTCTGGTTTTCTTCTTTTATAAATTTATCCTTAGTGTAGTGCATGCATAGATCGGACGTAACGGGTTACTAATATGACGTGTCTTTAATTGTACCGGTGTTTGAATTTTTTTTACAATTTTTGTGTCTGAATGTTTTAACCTTTTAGCTACTCAACCCCACGCCTATACCGGTTTCCGTTAATGTCATTTTTTTGGAACGATGCGCCGGTATTGTGGCTTTTACACGCAGGTGGCAAAAAACCCCCCGTACAGTTGTACAGCGCTGCGGTCATCCCTGTCGTAGCTAAAATTTTTTAAATTAAAACGCATACGAAACCAGTCGACATTGTATTCAAACCTCATTACAGTAATCTGGGGTACGAGTGGTAAACCGATCATAAAAGCGGAGTGTGCGGTTCGATTACCTGGGCCGGGAAATTCCCAGTAGCTCTTTGCGACGTTAATTTGGAAGAGACCATCCTAAAATTCTCGAAACTCGGGCATCACCGCTGTCCAGCGGTCGCTAGCAGCTCTCCGAACACTGGGCCGGTGCATGGTTATAGTGGAATGCGTCTGTGTGGCGGTGTTGCCATTTTCGTCTGATCATGCGCACGTAGATTGCAGTTTTAACGGATGACCCTGTAGTCAAGGCGCAGGGAGTAGGGTGCATACCAAGCAGGAGAAACGCCCTAATCCTAAAATTCTCCAAGCTCGGGCATCACCGCTGTCCAGCGGTCGCTAGCAGCTCTCCGAACGCCGGGCCGGTGCATGGTTATAGTGGAATGCGTCCGTGAAGCGGTGTTGCCATTTTACCTGTTCGCGCGAGCCCGGGTTGCAAGATAAAATGTTGACCCTGTAGATTAAGGAAATTTTTGCGTTTTTTCTGTCTGATGATTACGACAGCCAAAATCATGTTCGCCAGCAACAAACTTTTTTTCAAACCCCTCTTACTACTACCATTATAACTTTAAACCAAATTACTATTATTGCATACAAAAATTTGAACACATTGTTCAAATTTCAATTAATAAAAGTACAAAGTTTGGAATTATAATACTCAATACTTTTCTTTCAAAAATTCCCTAAAATGTGCCTTATTTTCGGAGCATCAAACTCTGGAGACCCCTGCCGCAACCTGTGTTAATACCTAAACGCTCCGCTCCTACTACTCCAGCCGCTCTCCACTCCGTTGGCGGACTCGTTTGTCCTAGAATGAGCTCGGAACTCGACTTCGAGCTCAACTCGAGCTGGAATGTGCGCTCGCGCCCGGAATTGGGAGTCCTGTGTATGCCTGGTGTACATGATACGGACTTTTCGCTATCTCCACCACTTCTGTCTCACTCTTGTCCGGCGAAGGCAAGAGCGAGATGGAACGAGAACGAGCGAGAGGCACTGAAAGTGAGCGAGTACGGTAAGAGACACACGACGTGTTGATGTGTTTTTTCGCTCCGTCTTTCGGACGCCTGACACTCTGTCCTTTGCGTGTCGCAAGCGCTTACCGTGAGCCGGGCCTGCGTCAAGATTTTGCGAAGCGGTTTTCGTGCTCACGGTAAGCGCTTGCGACCATCGCGCACGCTCGCCGCGCACGCAGTGTTCCATCTCGCTTCCCCCTTCGGCCAGAAAGAAGCGAGGAACGAACACTCGGAATTAGCCCTGTTGCGCACGTGGGACAAGTTGCCGGCTGCTTGGTCCACAACAGACCAGAAACCTTTTTTGTTTGGCGCGACCAAGCGCGTACGAACTCATACATATATCCCGGTGTACCTCGTGGTCGCCGGCAACTTGTCGCAAGTGCGTAACGGGGCTTAGGACTCCGTTCACGATACGGGACTCAACGCCGGTCCCGACCAGCGAGCCGCTAACGAGACCACACTGTATTACACCGAGTTCCCTTAATTCTCGGACACCAGCCGCACTTAGAGAGTGAAAGAGCCGGCCCTTCCTAGGTGCTCCCTGTACAGTGTACCTATCACCCTTGAGCAGATGCGTCAGAGAGTGGGCCGGTTCTTTCGCTGTGTGATAGCGGTTGGTGTCCTAGAAACAGGGGAAGTCGATGTACCACTTGCTACAAGAGTAATATACGAATTAACGAAAAATAATGTGTTATTCGGAGCGAGGAACATCTAAATTCTTGAGGAATGCACGTTTTGGTTGCCTTTAGAAATACGAAAAGCAGATGTCTTCGCAGCGTGCTTCGAAAAGATGAAATTACCGGTCGTAAAGTAACGGAATGAATTTTCGCTCCGTTCTGAACCCAATTTTATCCCGTAACGCGGAAGAAACTGTGGTTTTGAAACCTTATCTAATCGAATTGCGTTCAACATGTTGTAGGTAGAAATTGGAATCCTAAGCTTCTCGAGGTTAAGGGTAGGTACTAGGCAGTCGTTTTTGTGGAAAATGAAGCATTTCATCTTCATTTAATTACAGAAAAGTAAATTGAAGCTGAGACTTGTTCTTTGGCACAACGTTTATTAACACCATAAGCTTTAAAAAACATGTTTGTTTAGTCAAAAATATGCATTATATATAATGCTGCAGGTGGATCATTAAAGAGGCCTTTTCAGAAAGTTCCTTTTGTTTTGCAGTGATAACTCACAACCGGAGATACCAATCGTTTCAAATCAAATTCGAGCATGTTCACAATGTGGTTCCGGCCTGAACCTAAATTGAAGTTAATGGAAACTCTTATTGTCTATGAAAAGAAGAAAGAAGTAGACAAAGCCTCATCTTTGACTATCGAAAAACGCACTTCTTTAAAAAATCACTATTTCGTAGCTGTCATTTAATAATTTTGCTTCTTTTGCAGAACCAGAGGTATTATTATGAAGTGGAATTTACAAGCATGTCGCTGAATTTCGTTTCTTTAAAATCGCTGCAAAACAAAAGAAGCTTTTTTAAAAAGCTTCTTTTAGGCCGGCGCCACATTTGCGTTTTGTTCTGATCATTTATCACTTATAATGATCCATTTGTAATTTCATCTATAATGCATATTTTTAACGAAACAAACATGTTTTTTTTGTAAGTTTATCAGCTTCAAATTATTTCTTCTGAATTAATTGAAAAAGAAATGCTTCATTTTCGACAAAGACGACTGCCTAAGTAGTACCCTCAATACCTACTCTAAATGGTTCTTCTTGTTGCACGTGTTGTATTCGTACACGAGTATAATCGTGCAGGTATACCGAGCAATAATGACGTCTCTAAAGCGTATACCCAAAAAGACGCTGACAAAGTGAACGAAGCCGTCGCAGAGTGAAAAATGTGACACAACAAACTTGACAAATAACTCAGAAACTGATTGCAGAATTTCTGTTTAAAAATGATTGCCCTTGTTAAAAAAAGGGATGCTTCTATATTGAAGCAACAATTATTTGTCACATTTCTTCATACACATACAAAGTGTTCTGTAACGGGCAGTAGAAAATGAATTTGGTGATTCTACCTGACCAAATTGGGCGAAAAGTGAGAGTAACGAAATTGCGATGAAGGCTTTATTTTTTAGTTTTTAATATTTAAAATTTTGCATCACAGCCACTGAACCACAGCCATTCGACGATCAACGATTCGAGTTGCATAGCTGGAACAACAAAGACACATATCATGTCACTACTTTTACGATGTGAGCTGTACATGCGTTATTTTTGACTGCGACTGTACACGGTCCTAATACATACAAACACACAAGTTGCTCAGGCATTCAAGTCGGATTTTTTAAATAATTTATGACTAAAAAACGAAGTCTTTAACGCAATTTCGATATTCTTGATTTTCGCCTTATTTTGTCGTAATTTTCTATTATTTGTTACCGAGTACCTTGCATATTGAAAACTTATTTGCTTGAGATTTCGATCAATACTGCGTTTGTCTGCAGTCTTCGTTCGTGCAAAAACAGTGGAGCTTTATTCAACAGATTTGCTTGGAGAAACCGAATGTAACTAATGTAATTAGAGTAGTCTGGGATTGACGCTGGTTGAGGTTAGCTTCGGATGGATCTAGCGTCTAGAGTTCTACAAGGTGTTTGTTTCAACTGTCCACATTTAGTAGGTAAATATAAGGTCTAGTAAAAGTGATTTTGAAAATTGTATAATAGTAAATTAAAAGAAGCTCCGGCATACTTTAGGATTTAAGGGATTTCAGGTCAACCATGTTTTGGAGTTTTGGAGTTTGGAAATTGCAGTTATGGAGTCTTTCTGTCCATAATGCATAGGTCAGCTCTTTAGCTTTATTATAATTTTAAAAATAGCGACGAAATAGGAAACTAATGTTTCTTACTGATATTTTTTGTTAATCTTGATCACTTAATGAGTGGATACCCTACATATTAATTTTCTTTAATTTTCGACGTAGGAGTATAACGTGTACAATTTTATATACAGCGTATCCGACTGGTACAGCCGAGGAGGAGGTGATTCTACACGAAAAAATAAGTCGAAAATATAAAATAGTTTTTTTTCAACATCTGCATGAAAATGGGTGTTTCTTTTACGCCTACTGAGCGGAAGCAAAATGACCAATTTCAGACGTACTCGCGTTTTCTACTTTTCCCAAGGGAAAAAGACTTTACGCGCATGCGTCTTCGCAATTTTTTCTTTGCCCCCAAGGAAACTTGAGTTTTGCGAGCTGAGTGAACATGGCGTTATCCTGTGGTAAGAAGAAGCAATTGGTCGACTAATCGATAACGATCATGTGTGTTTATGTTGACATTACAACTGTCACAGCACCTCTTATCATTAAAAGATAAAATGAGTGATAATAAGAGTGATAGTGATACGGGATACTACCACACGCTCCCCGATATAGCAGAAGCTGCAAAAGCGATTGAGGAAAATTTGCTGCCGCCGAAATCGAAAGAAAAGTAGACAATGTACAACAAATTTATGGGGTGGCTAATATAAAATTTTAGCTTTAGGTATTTGTTAGTTTCTGAGATATTAATAAAAAAGCAGGGGTTTAAAACAGTTATGATATCGGTTCGGTTTCTTGAAACAGTTATGAAGAACCGATATTCTGGATAACTGCTACAAGGAACCGAAATTTCTGACTATATCGATTTCGGTTACGGTTCTAGAACCGATATTATATAGGTTCGTTATTTTTTACGTTCTAGAACCGATATTATATAGGTTCGTTATTTTTTACGTTCAAGAACCAATATTATATAGGTTCCGGTTCTAGAACCGATATTATATAGGTTCCGGTTCTAGAACCGATATTATATAGGTTTCGGTTCTAGAACCGATATTACATAGGTTCGTTATTTTTTCGATTCTATATCGGTTCTAAAACGGTTCTAGAACCGATATTATATAGGTTCCGGTTCTAGAACCGATATTATATAGGTTCCGGTTCTAGAACCGATATTATATAGGTTGCGGTTCTAGAACCGATATTATATAGGTTCCGGTTCTAGAACCGATATTATATAAGTTCCGGTTCTAGAACCGATATTATATAGGTTCCGGTTCTAGAACCGATATTATATAGGTTCCGGTTCTAGAACCGATATTATATTGGTTCGTTATTTTTTAATAAAGCGGTTCCGGAGTCGGTTCATTTCGGTTCGTAAATTGATTCTTATATTGTTCCTACGAAATTGTTATTTGTTTTAACTCACCGTCTATTCTTGCTTTAGCCATTATCACAGTAGCGTATCTACGTCAATGCTCTGATATGTAGCTGTTTATTACTTCGTGGCGGAATCCGCTTGACTGTGAAAGTGTGAAAGCTTGCGTTTGTTTCAAAGTCATCATGTGGTGCGGATGCGGACGACTGCTCCTATACAATGTATAGGTAATTTGCTCCGCAAGCGTAGCGCGGACGCTCCGCTGAACTCTGAAATCATCGCGAGTTTATATGTTTAGAGAAGCTCTTGGACAAAAGAAACCCATGCACGGCCATTGAAACAGTGCGATAAAATAGAAACATCATCTCTGATTAAATTGTAGACTATTGAATTTCTTAGAAATATTTCTTCAAAATAAATTGTTAATATACAGTAATCTGCAAGCGTAATATCTGCTTATTTCAATTCCTGTAAAATTGCTGCGAGAATCAATTCCAGAACCGTTTTAGAACCGACATAGAACCGAAAAAAAAACGGTTCTAGAACCGTTATAACCGATATAATATCGGTTCTGTAGAACCGTAACCGAAATCGATAGAGTCAGAAATTTCGGTTCCTTATAACAGTTATTCAGAATATCGGTCCTTCATAACTGTTTCAGTCAGAACCGATATATAACTGTTTGAAACAGTTATTTTCGGAACCGTTTCAATCCCTGTAAAAAAAACTTTCGGCATAATATACCTAGGGTAAGCAGACCAGTAGATGGACAGTTTAGCGGATTCCGATGTTTACATCAAGCTGTTTCTTAGAAATATCTGTTGTATTAGAAAAAAATCAAAAGCTTTGCACGTAAAAATGTATAAATTTAAAGAAAAAAATTACTGTAAGTAAAGAAATTAATGTATTTAAGCATAAAATGATGAAAATTCTATTCATAGCCCGTATCACCAGTAGATGGACTATAGGGCTAGTAGATGGACAGTTTAGAACCAATAGATGGACGGGTGTCTGGCTAGACGTATAAAAGGCTTATTAGCTACAGTAGTGACCTAGATCAGGGTTGACTAACTGGTTGCTCGCGGAGCCACCGGAGGCTCCTCCGCTTTGCTGCTACGCTGAACGGCCCCCCTCCATACCTAACAGACTCTGACGATCGCAGTGGATTTCTGCTTCTTTCCTTATCTTTTCGACTGCGATCGTCAGAACCTGGTAGGTATGGAGGGGGACCGTTCAGCGTGACAACAAGGAGGGGGTGCTTCCGGTGCCTCGCGGGCAACCAGTTAGTCAACCCTGCCTAGATTAAGGCATTTTTTGTTAAAATATAGTTTATTTCATCAAAAAATGCCTTAATCTAAGTCTGATCACTTTAGGATAGATATAACCTCACTTTATTTGCACTCTGGGGCCATAACCTGTTAATAATAACAGTTTTCGGACAATGAAGACTGCATACGGCTTTAATTTTGATGAAATAAACTTATTCCATGAAATAACCTTATTTCCAAATGGTTATAATATCCTATTTAAAACAATTAATCAATTGGTACGGTAATAATACATCACCTACCGGTACCCCTATTACAAAAAATTATATCAGGCTGTTACGAAATAATGACAACATGTTTTAATTTAAATGAAGCAAAATAAGGACGGTACAAAATAAATGATAAAACTTCAGTTTTCTCGGTTGTTTCAAAATGTTAGATAGGACATTTAAACTAAAGAAGGCAGTACTTCGTTTGGTTAAATTATGAGTGAAGTACAAGTAGGATGAATTATAAAGTTATATATTTAAAAGTGGTATTTGTTATTGACATTTGTAACTTATGATTTTATATCAACGTTGGTTCTATACTAAGGTATTGACGAATTTGAAAAATAACTTTAAAATATAACCGAGACATTTAATAGTGTTTGTATGCTGCAAATAACATTACTGAAGCTATTCCTGTAACATAATCGAACAGTAATACATTTTACTTACTTTGGCACTTGGAAGAACGTGTACGCGAATCCTATTGACAAAGCTGAAATGTCCTTCCTTCTTTAAACCAATAGCAATGAAGTGTGCCGTAATCAATTTTCCCACTGAGCTTTCGAAGTAATCACGTGCAAGAGAGATACGAATCAAGGGAAACAGTTATACTGTTTGTCTATCCAAGTGTTTGTGGTTTTATGTAGCAACTCTTGTACCGTGGAAAACAGGAAATTTTCGTCTTGTATGATTGTAAACGTTATTTTAAAAATTCCTTTACTTTTTTAATTTCTATCTTGTAATTATACGTAGCGTAAAGTTTTAATCTCTTAGGTAAATTGAATAAACTAAAAACGCTGCTTTTTATGCCATACTTTAATGCGTGGCTCCAAAATGGAATACATTTTAAATTTTTTCTCTGCATATTTAATTTTCATACACATATATGTATACATATATACCTACTAGCTTTACTACTCGGCTTCGCCCGAAATTTAGATTCTGATTTTATAAAAAAAAAATTTTTTTAGTTTTCTTTTGTGAGTCAGATTCATCTGGACTAGTAAGACATAATGAGCTGAGGCACATTTCGTGACGCCCAGGTTTATCGTTCGACAGTTTTTAGGCGACAGACAAACACACAAACATATAGAAGCTTTTTGTTTTATATGTTAAGATGTATATATTTTATCGACACTTAATTATTAATTAACGACTTTTTCAATTAAAATCAGACTCAGAAGGCAAGCTTGCTGAAGTTGAGCGAACCGTGACACTTTTGTGTTATTTAGGGATGATTTGGTACCGACAGGAAGCGTTATTTATTTCTTTTTTCTGAACGAGCATAGGGTAGACCGGGGCGAATCGGATCACTTTGTGTTTGACGGTAAAAAAAATACTAGTCGAACTTTAAAAAGTAATTTCTTATTATATATTCGTGACCAGTACACCTCTCGCTTTAAGATTAATAATAGAAAATAAATTCAAACTTAAAAATGTTTATTCTGCAAACAAAAAACCAAAAAGTGAGAAATATCCGATTCGCCCCGAAACTTGGGGCGAATCGGATTACCCATAAATTTCTGAAAAGAAAACTGAAATTTTCATAACAAAATCTTTAGGATCAACTTAAACAAATCTAATTTAATGACTTAATCGTATTAAAATGGAAATGTATGTTTTAAAACATCTACGTTTATAGCATTTTGTTAACCAGTAAAATAATACTAATATTCATTCCGTAAAATTATCAGTTTAAGAATTACGATTAAGGCTGAATCATTAAGCCCATGGAGTTGGCAGCCAGTACAGTATTAGTTCAATTTATTTTGCACTATCTCATCTACTTAAATAATTTCTTCCTTCGGTGTTACTCCTCCATCGGAAGAAGAGACCATGAAAATAGAAGGATTATCTTAATTTTCACAGTTGACGTATTCCTATGTATTCGAGTATAGAAAAGAAATTACCTAAATTTCATGTATTTTATGTCACGATTAGAAAGCATAAAAATATTCTATTAAATTATAATTAATATATAAGAGCGTTTAGTGGTACGAGGGTAATTTCTAAGGGAAAAACAATGTGCCATGTTAAAAATACAAATAACCAAGGCAAACAGAATTTGTGCCAGTTTATTTTCCCAGATTCTCAGATCGAGATATCACTGAAATTGCTAACCACATCAACCGTATTTTCTTCCTTGTTTCCCGAATCCGTTCGCAATGTAAATCCACCGTATACAGCATGAACAATCGAGCATGTTGCTTGAGAATAAACGGAGCGGAGTAAGAACTTCCCCGCCGATTCTCTTTGTACATATTGGGAGACAGGATACCACAGTTTCAACATCTGATAGTGGCACACTCCTTCCCCCTCGACTATTCAATAAAGATAAATCAGCAGAAATTTAATACAATATTCCGTTGCGGATAAATGTGGTAGGTAGACAAATACGTGATCATTTCAAGTGTATTTGAAATAAACATAATATACATTTACATTTTAACTGTTTTATAAATATATTTACATATGAACTGTAGCGACAAATATTACGAAATATAATGTGATTCATATTGTGCCTACACGTATAGAAATAAATCCACAATAAATAGTTGGAATTTTCCATGAAATTTATGTTTCAACATAAATTAATTTTTTTTTTTGAAATAATATAAATGTTTTCTGAAATTCTTTATATTTTGCATCGGAATATTACTGCATCGCATGTGCACAGATTCGATGGGAATGCACTGTTGTTACCACAAAATAATAAAATTTAGTTAGGGGGACCAGGGTAGGTTGTAACACGGGGTAAATTGTAACGTAAGTAGAATATTTTGAACGACAAATTTGGTAACCCACAGCATACGAGAGCTGCTTGACGATATTAGCACCGTCGGTTTTAGTGACACAAACGAACGTTATGTACTCATTTTGTGTTCATAGCCCAAAATTTTAGTATGTAGAGCACGTAATTAAATTTTGTCTTAGACAGTCTTTAACAGTTTGAATTTTTGCTTCTTTGTTGCAAACGAATCAATACACAGTGGTTTAGTATAACGTGTACGCATTTTAGTAATTTAATGTTTAGTTTCTCGTTTGCTGAGATGAAATGCAAAATTTCAAGCTCGGGGTAAATTGTAACATGTTTCTACTTACTACGCTCTAAATCAGGGGTGTCGAACTAGCGGCTCCCGAGCCGCAGTGGCTCCTTCTCCTCTTCGCCTGCTCCGTAGAGCCGTAGAAGAACTGCCCCCTCCACACCTACTTCGCTCTGACGAATTTCTCCTCCGGGAGCCGCGCTCTCTCCCTGCCGGGTCTCGTGCAACGCCTGGAGAAAAATAAGTGGGGGAATCGGCTGACCCGGGGCCCGACTCGTGCGGCTCTCGGAGTGGGGAAGTTCCACACTCCTGCTCTAAATAGTGATAAAGCAAACATGCTATTTGCTTGACTCATCGGAAAAATCTGCTCTAGACGAGCGACAGAACAATCGGGAATCCAAAAAGTAGAAAAAAGTATGAAGGCAAAGTAAAGAAAGCGATGAAGATTTTGATAGAATCAGATGAATAAACAATGGTTGTTTAACTCGTGTATGTCAAATGTTCAATAATGACCTGTGTGTTCATTTATATTTTTCAGAATTATTTATTTGTGTTCATATTTGTATTAGAGCTGTTACTACCCGACCCGCCGCACAGTGTGCGATTTTGGACGAAAATCACTAGACAGCGCAAATCGTGACCGATTTCAATAATTTTTTTTTTTAAATACTCGTAAAGGGCTCAGCAATAACGGAGGTGTGCAGTAAATCCTGTATTTTTTAATCTAATCCATAAAAAAATATTATTTAGCATAACATGACATAAAAACGTAAACTTTGGAAATTGAGGATATTAAAAATGAATAATGAATTTTTTGTAAATTTAATATTAGCTATAAAATAAAAAATTTAATTCAAATTTACAAAATTTATGTTTTAAATAAACTGTAAGTGTAGCTGATTTAAATCTAATACTTTTAAATTATATTTTATTTTTATTAGTTTTGATTTTATTTCTAATATATATATATATTTTATAATTTTTTTTTTAGGAATTGTAATTAAAATAGAATTTGATGTGGCAACTAATTTTATAATAATTTGTTAATATGAATTATATGTGACATGTTAGATGCATTGAAATGTTACATGCATTGTGGCTTATTTTATAATAACATTTCTTCAGCATCAACCGTTAAGGGCTTAACTTTTTTATCTTCTTTCAGTCTGTGAGAGCTAATTAAGGGATCTGATGAGATCAAGAGATAATGTAAAATATCTTTGTTACTCATTTGCCTGTTGCACATTCTGCTATGTTTAGCTCGTGCTTTACGAAAAATTTTATTATTTCCTTCTTGTGGCTCTTCTGATAGCCAGCCAAACGGTAAAGACAGAAATTACCCGGCTACCCGGGTATGCATGACATACCCGAGTAAATGAGATAGTTGAGAATTCCGATTTGACAGCCGATCCTCTTTCGGCTATCGATCATTTTCAGCTAGCATCAGTAATGAACTTCAAGCAATTAAATGTGATATTGTCTGCGGGTTACGATTATGAAGGGCGCCTTTTAAGTAAGTAAAACAGATGTGTTACAATTTACCCCACATAGTGTTACTTTTTACCCTGGACTGGGGCACATTGTAGCAAGATTTCTGTAAGATGAAGCAAGATGTCTAAGTGTCCAAGATTTTGTCATGTACTTACACTCAATGAGTTCACCACATATGTAAGTAGTAAGTCACGCAAATTATTTCGTGATTGAGGAAAACACTTTCGAGAAGAAACTGTGTAAACTTTTTCGTTACAGTCTGCCCCGATCTCCCCTACATGTTTAAGGTCCTCTTCACTATTCTTCAAAATTTTTTATAAAATATTTTGTGATGTCACTAACACTTTGGTATAATATTCGTACAGACCAGTGAAAGTGGGACACCCTGTAGTGCCAGCAGTGTCAGTATCGATTAGTTCTTTCCTCTTCAATCGGTTCCCAAAACTTCAACAAGCCCAATAAATGATTGAACTTGGCCATTGACTCTTGCCAGACCTTGCTCTCACTACACGAGATAGCTGGCGTACGAATGGGTTTCTTTATCCTTTCAATAAAGCGGAGCAACCACCAGATAGAAGGGTTAGTCTGATTGTGAATAATGCAACGAAATGTCTCGTTTGCTTACGTGGCATGAATCTCCTCTGGAGATAAATCGACACTCACTTTCGTCGCAGGCCTCCTATCTGAAGAGCCACCAATTCAATTCCCTCTTTTCCTATCTATCTGAAGCTATGACTCTGTATCATCAGGAGTTTTGTGTAATGCGCCGTGTGATCGGTGAGAATGCGTGGAACGGTATCGTGATGGGTAACCGTTGATGCAATTCCTGAAACAGGAATGATGGATGGGCCTGTTTCCCCTGCTAATTATCGATGAATTTCCTCTCTCTGGCCTTCCACTGTACTATTCTGACAGGTAGGTTATAGCGATAGAGTCGTTTAATCGAACAAATAGAATGAAATTGATAGGAAGGATATATTAGAATAGTTTGGGCTATTTTGTAGTACCTTCGGTATGCAAAATCTTTAGTACCCAAGCGTTACTTTTACTGTAGATACTTTGGAATGTATTTCCTCCTACGAATGTTATTTCCATTGCAAATGGTAGAAACTTTATTGAAAATTCTTCAGCATTCCTCAGAGTCGTTATAACCATAAACAATAGAAATTTTTCCTACGAACTGTGCTTCAACTATTAGAGTGCATTTATTGTAGAACACATCGTACATGTGTAATCAAGGTGTAAATAAATCTTGTGATTTCGAGAACCTGTGCGCGTCGCTGTAAATTTCAGCATTTATGTCAAGGCGTGGCATAGGCACGTGTAATTTTCGTAATGAATAATGCCAAGAAGTCTCGTATGCGTTAGGTACGTGATCTTAGTCTCTGCCATGACGGGAAATAAAGAAGCTACAGGAATATACTCTACTTTTAATATAAATCTTTCACTCTGTGTAGTGAATACGACTTTTGGCAGGGGTTGTGAAATGGTTGCTAAGTAGGGTCGAAAGAGAGAAAAAGAAGATTGCATTTTGTCCTGGGCCTGCTAGTGGACTGATCGGCAAAGGCTTACTTAGTAGGCCCTTCCTTAAGGGAACTAGGCAGTCGAAAAATCGATTTTTTTTATTGCATTTTCCGAAAGTACTTTTCTCAATAAAATGCCGCTTGGTTTATAGTAAAATTTGCAAAATTGTAGATTTGGCAGCTATAAACGTCAAGCGGCAACCTATAGCGTCGCCTTTGCCCAGAAACTTTAAATGCGTTTTTCTCGAATATTTTTTTCTCTTCATTTTTTTCCTGATTGCGAGCGAAGTGAGGTTCAAATCGACTTGAAAAAAATTACAGGATATGTAGAAAATGTGTCATTTCGGCGCAAACCTCTGATATGGTCCGGAAAAATTCGAGACTTTCGGAAAAAAAATTAAGAAGTCACCGGATTTTGGTAGCACACAAACAATGATGGTGCGAAAGTCAATCATCTGAAATAAAAAATTCAAAAGATTTTACTTATTATATTATATTATCCAGGATTTGAACGAAGGCTTTTTTTATCCGATGCTTAGTTTTCTTTTAATTCACGAAAATCAGGCACGATTTATGATAAAAATTGAAACATTTACTTTAAACATCAGACATTTTTTCTGAAATCAAAATTTAGAAAAATCCTTCGTTCAAATACCTACTAGATAATATAATATAATAAGTAAATTATTTTGAATTTTTTATTTTAGACGATCGACTTTCGAGCAGCAGTGGTCACCGCAGAAGCCTTTTTTTTAGAGAACCTTAGAACGATGGACAATAACTTAGTTATTGATAAATATTTTTAAATAAAAAAATTACGATGCACGGTACTGGATGCAATCCTTAAAAGGAAAAAAGATTTTTTGAGAAATATGTTATAGCATTTGAGTAAAAAATTTCCAAAGCTCACCCTTTTTTGAGCCTCCTGACTGAGCATGACCCCTTAAATAATGCGAGAATATTAGAAAAACTGTGAAAACTTTTTTGTCACAATCTGCCCCGGTCTCCCCTACTAAGTGTCAAGTTATTTCAATCGTAAACAGAATCATAATTTTAAAATAAGCAAACTTTTCACTTATGTATGCTGTTAAGGAATGCCAGAAGTGGCTCGATGCTGATAAGTTCTTCTCTAATATGAGTTTACATTATAATTAGTGAATTAAAACTGTTTTGCTATTTCGTGCATTAGTTTTCGAATAAACATTGGTGTCAGTAGTTATTAGAAATGCAACTGTCTAGCACAGCTTGCATCGCCACATTGTTCAGTGAATGTTAAACGACAATAATTAGAACACGCTTATCCGACTATAAACAATTAGCAATCGTTAACTACTATATGCTCTGACAAATAATTTACAATCCAATTCAAGCCACATGTTCACATAAATGACAGGTAGCTTGAGTTACGTACCTAGTGTAATATCCTGTTGATTCGCAGTTCATTGGGTTGGCATAATAAAGACTACACAACTTCTGCTTCTATTGCGACCTACTACTGACTTTGTTTTATCAAATAATAAGCAATTCAGCTGCCAAAAGCGTTCATGTTTATGTGTGCATACTATGAATAAGCGATACAACATGAGGGGAGTTATATTTTGTGCTATTAGTATACGTATTACCAAATTAAATATTATTAATGCAAAAGACTAGAGCTACCATTAATTACTTTGCAAATGTTTAAAGGCCAGGTTGTACTATTAGTATGTTCTAATACGGAGGAAGGTGTTTAGTCAAAGAAATCAAACTTGACTCTTATAACTCGACTCTTATAAAGTAAATAGTATGGACCTCGATTTTTTTTATGTTTGTAATCCAATCTTCAAATCTAAGGTCTCTCAAAATATACATTTGAAAAACAATTTTGAACTTCCTTAGATATTCTTGAAACTAATTGTAAGAACAGTCCAAGGAGGAGCTTAGAAATATTTTTATCAAAAGACTGCATTTGTGATATAAAAAATTATAATTATAAAGAATACAGCGATTGTACAAAGACTGATCGGGATTTTTTGTAAACACTACAATTTATATATTTTGACTGTATCTTAATTCATTTGGCCGATATTTGAGTAATGTTATTCAGATCCGACCATAAGGAAGCTGAAGATTCATTTTTCAATGGTCAAGCTAAAACAAAATTTAGTTTCCACAATATGTTTCAGTATGTTTGTTAAACTTTTAAAAAGAGCACACAAAGACGAAGTAGTCATTAGGGAACACTCTGAGGCAACACACTAATTGAAGAGTCCTTGCAGAGACCACTGTAATAGCCAAAATTAAAATAAAAAAATTTAATGGAAATGTTTTACATGACAATGGTAATACTATAGAATAGAATTTAATTTTTGGCACTTACATTGTTTGCTACAGGGGCTCTTCAATTATATTCCAGAATTTTATTATCAATGAATCGCTAAAATGAAATGACTGCGATAGAATCTTACAAACACATAATATCGAACAAGGATCTGGAACCAAATGTTTCTTTGTTTCGTTTCGGTTCAGCTCCGATAATAATAATTTCGTTTCGGTTAATATCGGTCCTGCTGAAAAATATTTCGTTTCCATTGAAATGAAAAACAAATTTTGTTCCGAACCGATTATTTCATATTTATATAAAAACTCATATAAACTTATTTTTAAGAATATTAAACATTATAATTATATATTATATAATATTATTATGAAAAAATAAAGAGTTTTGAGGCTAACACGCGAAAGCCTTGAACAATATAAACTGTATAAAAGAAATAGATTTTACCAAATGAAAATCCGCAATCACAGAATGTATCAACTGTTCATATTCGTTATTAACCGGAATTTTTATTTCGGTTATATCGTTTTCACTTCTAAGTACAATAGGATTAAAAGTTTCGTTTCATTTCTGTTTCTGTTCCGCAAAAATATTTCGTTCTTTTTGTTCCGTCTTACTGTAACAAAGGGGGGCTTAGAGCGAGGCGGAAATCCAACGATCCTTTATTATCAGGCAATTGCTTACTTTCATCGTTTTGGGGAATATTTGCCTGCCAGATAGGCGGCAATCGACATCGTGCTATTTTTTTGGACACCTGGACCTTCCTCGTTCTGGGAAAATCCGTTGATTGCTCTGTCGGCGGGTGGTATACGGTAACTTCGAACCGGTACATAGCGTCGACCACCGCTAACTCGCGGGACAATACGGTCATAAACCGCGACCCTGGCGAGACGCTCCGACCGAGCAACCTGGCGAGGTTTGGTAGCCAGATGCCCGGTTTTTCCTCTGCTACGTCACGAAGAAAGAGAGGGTTCCTCCTCCACCACCGAAATCGCAGAGGGAAGGTTCCTCCTCTTCAAGGAAGGCTGGGCCAATCAGGCATTTTGGCGCCTCCCAAATTCAGATGTCTTGTCCACCTTTGACATCGAAAGGTGGACAAGGGGAGAATTCGAACAGCTCACTCACCATAGAGCTAGTTCTCAAAAGACTGATCATCATGCGGATCAGAATCGTTCATATTAATACACTTGATTTTTTAAACAGTCACCTAAGATTAGTTTGGCGGGTGATACAATCGTACTGATACACCTGTCCCGCAAAGTGAATTGGGCCTTACAACCCCGAAGGAAACATTGAGTTTCCACGCGCGTGTCGGTGCGAACATATTACACTGGTGTGTTAATGTGCTGCTTTGCAAATTCCAACCTTCTCTTCCGGTTAGCTTCACTCACGAAGTATTTCTTCCGGGCTACTCTACCGTGATACTCCTCTTCAAGGAAGGCTGGGCCAATCAGGCATTTTGGCGCCTCCCAAATTCAGATGTCTTGTCCACCTTTGACATCGAAAGGTGGACAAGGGCAGAATTCGAACAGCTCACCACAGAGCTAGTTCTCAAAAGACTGATCATCGTGCGGATCAGAATCGTTCATATTAATACACTTGATTTTTTAAACAGTCACCTAAGATTAGTTTGGCGGGTGATACTATCGTACTGATACACCTGTCCCGCAAGGTGAATTGGGCCTTACAACCCCGAAGGAAACATTGTGTTTTCCACGCGCGTGTCGGTACATACACTTTTCGTTTATCCTTTTCGTTTCTGTTCTGTTCCGGGTCGCTGGTATCGAACGAATAGTCACAATGTTCAAAAACGATTCTGAAGAATATGTAAAATATATCATAAACGTACAGTCTGTTCCACAAGAGCGTGTTCCTCGTGTCTCCAAAAGGAATCATTAGATTTAAAAAAAGTCTTCATTGCCGGAAAGTACGTTTTATGAACTAATACGCAATTACCTGCTATATGGTCCCGTCTCCGTTGTTCTTGGTAATCGCTTGACACCATTTAGGCATGCTTTCAACTAACTTTTTTGCATACCCCGAAGGTAAAGACCATATTTCTCGAATTTCTCGAGGTAACTGCTTGACTGTGAATATACGCTTTCCTTGAAGCTTGTGCTTTATGAAACGCCAAACGTTTTCGATTGGATTCCCATCAGACGAGTGTGCGGGCCAGTGGAAACGTTACCATGCTCTTCTCTTCTTTCCACGTCGTGCAAAAGCGGCAAAAAATACGGAGCTCTCATTTTAAAATCGCTTGTTCTCTACGGAATCACAAACTAAAAATTCCACACGTGTTAGTCAGCGTAGTAGAAGACACTTTTCTCCTCCGAATTCTCAAGGACCCACTCCTTCTTAAAGTACAGGGCCGTGGCTACAGCCGCGTCCAGATCTGAACCGAACGGCGAACCGAACGCCACTTGAGACTCTCTGTGCCGCGTTCCTACGTGTGGAAC
Source organism: Andrena cerasifolii (assembly GCF_050908995.1). Taxonomy (NCBI): domain Eukaryota; kingdom Metazoa; phylum Arthropoda; class Insecta; order Hymenoptera; family Andrenidae; genus Andrena; species Andrena cerasifolii. The sequence continues at coordinate 3,315,268 of NC_135119.1, read as the reverse complement.
GTATATTTCTAGCGATTTTCGCCAGTTTAGACAGAGTCTCGTGGCTCGCGACAGCTAAAGATTGAAGGATAGAAAGTGTTTAGAGTAGTGCAGACCAAAGGTTTGTTGCTGTCTGTTTTTTTTTTTATAAATATAATACATGCAGATATACGCAGCGGCTGCTTGATCCGCGGACATGGTACTCGTGCGAACGGTGAAACTATTCTGAGAGTCCCGTAGACATTTCGAACCGTAGGCGTAGGTACGCTTGTGAAGTTTTGTGGACGCTCTTCGTTTATCACCAACTTGTCTTGCGTCTTCAAACTACTTGACACCCCCAGTGGCAAGGACGACAACAAGTCATGGTGGTGTGAGGGATAGGGATGCACCACTACAGTTGTTTACCCTATGTGGGTGAGCCATTCCTTTGATGGTTCGGGACTTTACCGACATCACCTGGGAAGAGCCCGAACATCTCGGCGAGTCTGACTTTCCTTTGGTCGAGGATCCCGAGGTCCCTTCCTCGGTGTCATATGGCAGGCAAACCTTTGGTCTGCACTACTCTAAACACTCTCTGTCCTTCAATCTTTAGCTGTGGCGAGCCACGAGACTCTGTCTTAACTGGCGAAAATCGCTAGAACTATACGTTCCACACATACTATTGCGAGATGAGAAGAAACATGACTACCCACAAGCTGAAATGTCACAGGGGCAAGAGGAATCGTCCGCTCGCTCCACCTTATCCCCTCCAAGAATTCCTACTTTTCGGCTCTCAGCGGCTGTCCATATCCGCGGATTGTTGCGATTGGTTTCGTTCGCGTTCTTCGTCACGGGACGAACTGTGTTGGAGGGGATACGTTGACGCGAGCGGGTGATTCCCCTTGCCCCTGTGACATCTAGTATAGCCGTCTTGGCCCAAAAGGGGCGCGCTCTTCCTCAGGCTTTCGCCTATACGAGCATTTGGCTTGCAAGGTGGTATTAGCAGTACATAACTAGCGACCCCGCCAGGGCCGGGTCGGAAAAAGCAGAGAAGGACCACGCTTGACTCCACGGCGTCCACTATAGGAATTTTACTCTCTGAGCAGGATGCCAGGTCACGAGGAATATAATACATTCGCAACCAGACTAAGTCCCTGGCTATCTTCTGCTCTCTTTGGGGTGCATGCACTCACCCAGGACCACCAGGGACGCTCTGGTGGCCGGGGACGGCCTTGCATAAAATCGCATGCCAGTCCCCATGCGAATCGGGTACACCGGGAACGCAACCGCCCGTACAGGGGTTAGAAGAACCACCTGCCCCTGGTGTTGCCCCTGTGACATTTCAGCTTGGTGGTAGTCTTGTTTCTTCTCATCTCGCAATAGTAGGAACGTGGCATTAAGGAGTCTCAAGTGGCGTTCGGTTCGCCGTTCGGTTCAGACCTGGACGCGGGCTACGAGGAACACGCTGTTGTGGGACAGACTGTACATCTCCTACGTAGATCGGAATATGGAAACGCTTCATATTTACCAACTGATGCGACCAACTGAAACGTTTCACTTGCAATAGGTAGACCCAGTTCGACGATTTTGCTGTGTTTCAATTCAATATCGGCGTCCTACCTGTTGGAGCTCTCCGATGCGAAAACATGACTTCAGAAGCGTCGCGTCGGTGGATATCGATCAAGAAAACGGCCTGTCAAAAAATATCACTTAAATGCATTTTATCGGGCATGCGACAAATGTATCATTCAGTACGTTTTCTGGATTTCTGCTTGCTGTCAGTTAGCAATGAATAAGAGCATATGTATTTGAACTTTTATACGTTCTGCTTAACTGCTTGAGTGATGGAAGATTTAGCGAAATAACGTTTCATATCGATCATACTTTTTCGAGCGAACATTTCTGTGAGAAAAGTAGGTACCTCTTGCTTACCTTCAGAGGGTGCTTTAAATGCATGCTGTTATTAATGAAAAATTGAAGTTGTGTATTGTGTATTAAATCTTCATGAGGGTAGGGTAAACCGGGGGCGGTAGTAACAGGGGGGAGCGCATGTAACACGCTAAATATCACAAAACATATAATAGATTTTAACACCAATTTTGGAAATATGATGAACAATGACATTTTGAATATACACATCCATGCCCTAGGAGTACAGATACGCAATAGACATGGATAGTGAAGAAAATAACTTTTTGATACCTACTCTAAAGTAACTTTTTCTTACTGACTTAAAATTTTAATATAAACACTCCCTTTGCAAGTATGTGCTTGTTCGATATTTTCATCTGTAATTCGACCTTTTTTCAACCAAGGTAAGTTCGGGTAATAAGGCCCAGCAGGTAATAAGGCCCACCTGTAATTTATCCTTCGTAGGTTAATCCACAATCTTGTTAATGCCATCTATTGCTTTTACTACATACGAAATGTCACTCGAAGAACCTCCACGCGGTTAATATAACATTTGCCGGCTGTAAATTCAACAAATGTTTCCTCCGCAACTGGCGTTGCTGCAGTTATAAGAATTAAGTTGGTTTCTTGGCTTTGTATTAGGAGTACGCATCATCCAATTACTGTGCAACCATAGGTATGTATAAGTATATATGTTGGCAATATATTTCCAAAAAATTGATGATTTTGTAAAGTGCACGTTTAACATATAACCTCGGCAATGAGGAAGTGACAAAGCAGATAATAAGGCTCACCAAAATATTAAGTGGGCAGAGATTTCTTCCAAAGCAGGTCCGTTATTGAGAAGAGCTCCAAAGCACGTACCACTTCAACCGGAAGAAAAAAGACAAGAGTGTGTGAACAAGAGCCCATGCCATCCACCCCCAGAGAAAACGTGGACGGCAACTCTGCGGACAATTGGTTTTGCAAATTGTGCAGAATTGCATTCAAGACAGATATGCGACAGTGTGTCATGTGTCTCACCTGGATACACGAGGAATGCGTTGGGCTCACACCTGAGGTCGAATATGTCTTTGTTTGCCCGAATTGTACATATTGAATAGGTGGGCCTTATTACCTGCACTACAGAAAATAGGGCCCGTTTACAAGGTTTTTAAAATCCTATTAATTTCCGCATTTGTTGGGTGCGTATATTGTTACACATAGTACAGTGTATAGTTTAATGTCCATAGATTTCTATAAAAAAAAAGTTTTCAAAAATATGTACAAGTTTTTTTTTAAAAATTATAGAACCATAGGTGGGCCTTATTATCTGAACATACCTTAGTATTGATCGTTACTTAGCACTTTTATGCCTCTCGTTAGTCAAAATTTATCATTTAAGTTCAAAAGCCTAGTTAGTTTAGGAAAATAAACCAAATAATAAGCTCATTATGATACAAATTTATTCTAACAAATTACTAAATAATTATAAAGTATTTTGAAATTTATACGCAAAATTTGAAAGCTCATAGTAAAAGGTTAAACTGGGTCTTTGACGGTACTAGAGTTTTCCCTATCTGTTACATACCCGCCGCTTCGTTGGCTTCGGGCACCCCCTTCCGCGCGGCTCGTAGAAAACGGTATGCATGCTCGCTCCCTCGGACCGCACATCGGGGCATCGCTGTGCTATGCTATAGGATTTCATGCAAACAAGACAATATTATTCGCCTTCTTTGTCACTATTCGGTTCTGTTGCGGTAAAACCGACCCTGACTGCCGATGTTACAATCGCCCCCGACCAGGCTTTTGAACTATAATTATAAATTTTTATTAACGAGATACTTAAAAGTGATGAGAAACGATCAGTATTACTTTAAAAATGGTCAGATTAAATATTAAAAAATAGAAAAAACACGTACTTGCAAAGGGAGTATTTAGGTATATTACAATTTTAAATCAGTAAGGAAAAATCACTTTAGGGTATCGAAAAGTTATTTTCTTCACTATAAATGTCTACTGTGTATCTATACTGCTGGGATATGGATGTGTGTATTCCAAATGTCATTTTTCATCATATATCCAAAATTTGTGTTAATATCTATCATATGTTTTGAGATATTTAAAGTGTTACAATCGCCCCCGGTCTACCCTATATACAGTGTACAGCACTGAAGATTTTTCGTAAATTAGTGTATGGGTACGACTTCAAAGCTTCCTTTGAGCCAGGCCTGCACAGCTAGGCTGTGGCGGGCAAGAGCGCTCTCGATTGCTCGTGAGCAAAGTAGAGGTGTGCGGGTACCCGACTTTTCGGGCTCGGGTCGGGTCGGGTAAAGTCGGGTGAGCTCGGACGGGGGCCTGGGACAGACGGGCCAACGGGTAGGCCGACTGTGTCGTGTAGCCTGATTACTTCGGGTAGCGCGATTGTGTCGAGTAGCCTGATTATGTCGGGTCGCCCGATTATTTCGGGTAATGCGGTGCTTGATAAGTTGATATACGTATTCAGTTTTTTTAATCAACCGAGTACTCGAAAAGCATGTACAAAATCTTTACCTATATGAAATTTTAGAGTAAGATAATTTTCATATTCATATGCTTGTATATTTTTATTACATACTATGAAACATCCAGAAAATATTGTTAATAATGCATTAAACTTCTTTTTTTTTAATATCGCAATATTAAATACATGTTTAAAAACGCATATTTTTCGGATGTATCATAGTATTTAATAAAAATATACAAGCATATGCATATGAAAATCACCTTATTCTAAAGTTTCATATAGGTAAAGATTTTGTACATGCTTTTCGAGTACTCGGTTGTTTAAAAAAGCTGAATACGTATATTAACTTATCAAGCACCGCATCACTCGAAGTAATCGGGCTACACGACACAGTCGAACTACCCGTAGGTCCGTCTGTCCCGGGCCCCCGCCCGACTTTACCCGACCCGACCCGACCGCTCGGGTACCCGACACATTCGATTACCCGCACATCCCTAGAGCAAAGCAAAGAGTAACGCTGTGAGCAGTTCCCCCACCCTGTGGCCACTAGCTGCCGTACTATGCGTATAAACTAGGAGTGTCGAACTTCCCCACTCCAAGAGCCGCACAAGTCGAGCCCCGGGTCAGCCGGTTCCCCCACTTATTTTTCTCCAGGCGTTGCACGAGACCCGGCAGGGAGAGAGCGCGGCTCCCGGAGGAGAAATTCGTCAGAGCGAAGTAGGTGTGGAGGGGGCAGTTCTCCTACGGCTCTACGGAGCAGGCGAAGAGGAGAAGGAGCCACTGCGGCTCGGGAGCCGCTAGTTCGACACCCCTGGTGTAAACTGTAAGGTCGGTTGCTGACGTTCAGCGGCACTCTCGGCCAGCAGAACGTATTGAATCGAAATGGGGTGAAATGCGAGTCATTGAGACGTCGACAGCTAAATTTCTTTTTGAAAAGTATTGTAATTTTTAGATATCTTACCGTTACATGGAAACAACAGCATTTTGCCGCATTTATGTACATGTAACATGGATTAGAGCTTACAACACGGACATGACGGACATGTACAACTCAAAGGAAAAACATTTAACTTATTGCTGAAGTTCCCAGTATGATATATGTTTATTATATATAATTATTACCCCTATGTACTCCTTTATTTAAAAAAAATATTGTCAAATAATAATTCTATACATGGTGTATGTCAATATTTTTTAAACCTGTATCAGTGGCTCTGCAAACATGTTGAGGAAGTTAAAAAACAATCAGGAAATAGCAAAACAAATTTCTGTACACATCCAGTTTCTCGCTACACATACATCTGAGCAAAGCTGGTTGCTACCTTTAATGAGCCTCAGACTCCTGACTCACGAACACTCCCCACCATGGCACTGTTGCTCATGAAGGCGTGGTTTAGCGCTTACGACGCTCTTTCCCCACCGCTCTCGAAAAATTTTCCCCGGCAGGCATTCTGCCGTTCAGGACTGCAGTTTCAGCATACTAAAAGTATAAGGGTGAAACTGTAGAGACAGTTGTATCTCATATACTTAATAAAGAACCAGGTTCTTTATTATTAATTATGCTTTTGCATGCTGCAGAAAGTTTTGAAGCTTCCAAGTCTTGAATATTTCCACCATACCATAAACTACAAGTCCACGGTTATTCGCATTCATTTTATCGACATCTTAGTCAATAGCAGTGATTAAATGATGTCCTCCATCTAGTGGGAAATTTGCCAGGTCTTAGATTTCCAGCAATCAATAAAACCTTCACCACTGTAAATTTACAGTATTGATAGAGTAACGGTGACACGCAATGATCTCTTACCAGGGAAGTTAGGCATTCCGGAAATTCAGAAAATTATACAACTTTGTATGCAAGTAGGGTAGCTGATGCGTAAGACAAACCTATTTTTTTCTTGGTGCCATAGTGCGGTTTTGGAGGGTGAAATTACCCCTTGAATAAAATGTAGAATTTTCTTTTTCGTGGAATATCTCGAGAACGGTGCGAGATATCGAAAAAACGTATCAACAAAAGTTGCATCTTTTATCTATATCTATGAAACTGCGTAAAAATAATTATCGAAACATCCATACTTTTTAACTTACCCCCACCAATCCCTAATTCGATAATTACTTTTACGCAGTTTTGTAGATATAAAAAAGATGCAACATTTGTTTAAACTTCTTTCCAATGAAGTTGAGTATGAGTCTTTTGTACAGTCATCTTTTACAAGTGGTAACTGGAAATCCCATAAAAATATACAGGGTGTCTAAAAATTATATGCCACAACCACCATAGCGGGATTCCACACCTCTGAATGAGTGGAGATCTGTTAAAAAAGTGGACCTATTTCCTACTAATATAATAAATGCGGAAGTGTGTTTGGATGTTTGTCTCAACCACATCGTAATTACGCAATAGATATCTTTCAAATTTTGTATACGCGTAGTCTAGGATCAGGAATAACATGTAGGATACTTTCTATCTCAATTTCTTTTAACCGTTCTGGACCAAATTTTGCAAAATTAGTCTTTATAACCCTGCGGAAAATATAGGCTACCATGAAATCTGGATATCCCACCCCTGCCCCCTTATTTCACCCCCTTGCCACTCTGTGACAATCAATATTTTACCCGGGCGACGCCAGGTACTTTAAGCTATAATTCTAATGTCACGCGAGTATATTGTACCTTCGTTAATTAACAGTTTGAGAGTTTCCTTAATTTCCCCTGGCTTTTCATTTCAGGCGGTTTCGGATTTGCTGCTTGGTGTCTTCTGCATGCCTTTCACACTTCTCGGACAGATGCTGAAGAACTTCGTCTTCGGTATTACGTTATGCAAACTTATACCGTACTTCCAAGGTATGTACCTATTGTAATTAAACTTCACCAACTACTATAATCTTATCAGTTCTTCGACAACTCTGAAGCAGAACGGGAATATTAATTTGAATAACTGAAACCTTCCATACATACAAATATTGCACATCTTCAAACAAGATTGTAAAAATTGAATTGCATTATAGTCGTGATAAAGTATATGATACATTCACGTTTATTTCATAAGGTCAATATGAATTGAAACTCTTCGTCTTAATGCTGTAATACATAATGTATTTTTTAAAAAAATTATCTCTAAAGCGTATCCACAATTTGAAGGCTTTTGATAAAATTTTATTTCAACAAAAACAGACTTTCGAGAATGGAATGTGAAAGAGTTATGAAGTTTGATATTGTATTTAAGATTTCGACGACCATTAATACGTAATACTAAAGCATTTGATATAGAGAAGTTGATATTTTTAATGGAGGAATAAACATTATTTACCTAGTGTGCAATAGACTACGTAAAAACAATTTGTAGAGGAAGTGCAGTATATTTGGAATACCAGTTTGTTTAAGATGAATACGAAATTACGGCAAAAGATGGGAACAAATAAAACTGCATGAAACTAATAAACTTTTATATTTCAAACTCTCAATAATAATGAAAAACAAAAAGTAGCTGAAACTTTGGTCTAAATGCAAAATGACAGGAAGTATCAATTTCGTTAACGTGCAGGTAATTTGGAATACCGGTATTCCAATTTACCATCACTTTATAAACTTAAAAAAAAACATGTAGATAATAAAATTATTTCCTTTGTGATCTATTCAGACTGAAAAATCTAGGAAATATAGGAACAATCTTAGGTAAATAGGGGAGGCCGGGGCAAAGTGGGGCGGAAAAAGTTTGAAGTCGAATAAAATTTTTCCCTTTCAATAAAAATGTTTGGAAATATATTTATAATATAATTAAAACATTACTATTGATAAATGAAGAATAGCAATACTTAAAATAAACTTAGAGTAGGTGTATCAAAATTCAACTTGATAGACATGATGCAAGAGGTATCACTTTACCCCATGTATGAGGTAAAGTGAATTCTTATCCGGGGTAAAGTGAGATGCAACAAAATATGAACATTAAGGATATAGGTAAGTATTAACCCCTTGCGCCGCGTTGGAATGACGTGTGTAGCACGGCAGCTTCTGGCTTTTTTGCACCGTGGTTGTCAAAAACTGTGGCAGATTTTTCATTTTTTTTAGGTTAGTTTCTGTTCCACCATGCCGCGTGGTTTTCTAGCCAGCTGACAGGTTAGGATGTTGCGCACATCACTTGCGCATTGGTTCTTAGCAGCCATTTGCAGCTCAGTTTACCTCGGTCACTTTACACCGAATATGTACTCAGTGGGAAATTAATTATTTAATAATGTTAGGATTAATGTTTTCTCAAACGCGTGTACATGTATTAGTATAAGCTTTTTATAAATACGCAGAAAAAAATTTGGAGTTAAAATAACACATTTAAGACTCATTTATCCAAATCGCTAAATTGAAAAGAAAACCAATTGGAAGTCTCTCAAACTTCATTCTTAATTTTTTAAATGAATTTCCATTTTTCGATATCTGAATGTGCATAATTATCATTGTGGTATTACACACATTTATTACGTCACCAAAATTTGTAAATATATTCTATTGTTAAAGAATAAATTAAAAAAGCTCATTTTACCTGGAGGTTCACTTTGCCCCGGTCTCCCCTATAAATGGACAGAGCTGGCCCAAACCTACGCGGCGGTAGCCGTTACGTGTGAAACAAAAGCATCGCTAAGCTTTGGAATATGCCAAATTACCTTCACCTTCGATATTCCGAATTAGCAACATAGCATTGAAGCCTAAAATTTCATGTCACACTTTGTATTCTTGAAATTATCGCATAACTGACACGGAATCGTAGAAGGACCGCGCAAATGAGTAGATTAAGTGTTTAACTCTGATGTTTTTACATATTTTAACCACGATTGGAACGATTAAATACTTGCTGAAAATGTTTTGCAGATTGACGTTTTCTTACTCTGCAGAGTAAGTCGAAAATGTCAAAATGGCAGTTCATCCACAAATGTCATTCGTTAATAGGTCCGCAATGGAATAACGCGAAACATGTCATCAGCATAGAAATTATACAAAAATATCAGCTGCGTCACAACTTTACTGCTCGAGTTGTATCAAACATAAATTAAGAGTTACGAGGCACCACTAAGATTTCCCGCGACTCCCTGATATCGCATCAGGTTCGTTCGCACCTCTCACCAGAACAAGGAATCTCCACCAACCAGTGGCTCCCCGATTTCGCATCGGGTTCGTGCATGAAACCTCACCCACCTACGGCTCCCTGATTTCGCATGAGGTTCGTCCATATTCTACAGCTCCCCGATTTCGCATCAGGTTCGTCTGTAAATTTACCACCTTCCGAACAGCTCCCTGGTTTCGCACCAGGTTCGTCTGTGCATAATCCAACCTCCTAGCTGCTCCTCGACTACGCGTAGAGTTCGTCTGTAAATTTCTTCTAGTGACAACCCGATTTCGCACCGGGTTCGTTCACGACTAATCACCCTGCTGCGGCTACCTCATTACTAAAGTTAGGTTCGTCCGCGCTTGACTCCATTCCTAAAGGCTCCCTGATTTCGTATCAGGTTCGTCCTGGCCGTCAATAATCCTAGCGGCTCCCTGATTTCGCATCAGGTTCGTCCGTATTCTACAGCTCTCCGATTTCGCATCAGGTTCGTTTGTAAATTTACCACCTTCCGAACAGCTCCCTGGTTTCGCACCAGGTTCGTCTGTGCATAATCCAACCTCCTAGCTGCTCCTCGACTACGCGTAGAGTTCGTCTGTGAATTTCTTCCTAGTGACAACCCGATTTCGCATCGGGTTCGTTCACGACTAATCACCCTGCTGCGGCTACCTCATTATTAAAGTCAGGTTCGTCCGCGCTTGACTCCATTCCTAGAGGCTGCCTGATTTCGTAACAGGTTCGTCCTCGCCGTCAATAATCCTAGCGGCTCCCTGATTTCCCATCAGGTTCGTCCGCACACCTAACTAACAAACTCGTAAACCGTATTCCTTGGGAAATACCCCTCTCGCCAGTGTTACGTCCTGGAACCCACCCCGCGGCGAATACCGGGTAAAATATGGGTTTTTCCGAGGGACATTGAAATTCAGACAATTTGACCCACGGGACGCTTTCGTTCGCCGTCTGGTCGGGCTCTGCGGATTCACGCGGGGAAAAATCTGACGGGTTGCGGATAGCTCGGTGGTGATCTCAAATAGTCTCCACGCCGCGGGTAACGCGATGGGGATCAATTTCCATTCCATCAGCATGATGGTGAGGAGGGCATCGCATAAATCTCGAGCGGTTCCGGTGCCGCTTTGATCAAGACGTTGCTTATAACTTCCCGAAGGGAAGGGACCCCGAGCGGATATTTCCCGGACACGGCGGGCTCATGGAGTTCCCGGAGTAAGCGGCGCAATTGATATTTACGCCCCGCGCGTCGGGTTCTGGGCATGGAGTAAGGATTAAAGAAGTCCGGGATGTGCGTGAAGAAGCGGTCTGCTCGACTACGTGTTTCGATTGCCCCTTTAACAGGCGAGCGATGGTGCGCTCCGCCCGTTCAGTGTTAGAGTTCGTTAGCGGACGTTGAGCACTTGTGTGCTCCAACGTTGCAGCGGAACAGGGAACACGAGGTCGAATAAAAATTAATTGAATAAATGGATTAGGATAATAATAATAATAAGTAATTAATAAAAATAATAACATATATATTAAATAAGATAAAAAAAATACAAAACTCTAAAAATATAAAACTATAAAACGCTAAAAATACTAAATCTAAAATACATGAAATAAAATGAAAATAGAAAAACGCTTAGAATTCACAGAAGTATGGAATAGGCCCAAAACAGTGTGCCTCTGCGAAATTCCGGATTACTTATATTATAATTTTGCGGACCACGGAGAGGATCCTAGCTCGCTCAGGCCTGTCCGCGGCCGCTGATTGGTGCGCGTGGCAGTAGTTTCGGAGTAAAACCGGTTTTGACGCTAGCCTCCAATTGGAGCGGTTTGCAGGCCCAGCTTCGGCCAGACGGCTCGTTTCGGAGCTAGCCACAACAATATGTACAACGGCGCTCGGTATTTTAATGCCGCTTTCCCGATTTCTTTACTCTTATGCTCGATACGTTGGTTATCCCGACGTAACACCGGCCTCTCACGATGTCGCAGCCCCGGCTCGCAACACAATCGAAAAAATTGACGGCCGGACGATTGAGAATACATTTAAGAACATCTGCGCAAAATTGTATAAAAATCCATAGAGTTTTACTCAAATTATAGCGTACACTATTTCGGAAAACATGGCTTCGAGGAAAATGTATTTAAATTTTTCGGAATGTTTTGATATTTGAAAAAAAATTGTATATATTATTCAAAGATGTCTCTACCTTCATTGAAAAATTTTTATCGATAAAAGTGTTTTTGTCACTTAGAAATAAATTCCCAAAGATGCGATACTTCTAGACCTAGGTGGTCTAACCTCTTAATAGTTTGCTTGGCACATCTCTGGAACTGTTTATGACAGTTGTTTCGATATTTTGAACAAATACTACGAACTGGTGAAGAACTGCCAGTTGCAAGGCAGGGACGGCTTCGCATGAAGTAGTAGGTATCATTTTTAGATATTTTATCTTTGACAGCATTTAAAAGAACGATCAGTGAAGTTTTCTTGCGATATTCTTATAAAAGTTCTGATATTGCTGTTTTCTTTTTTAACCAACATGCCATTGAATAACAAGGTGTTGTTCACGTTACTGAATTGTGTCCTGTTTAAATACAACTATGATGACCACCAACACCTTCTCTTTTACACTTTTTATTCTTCTGCAACAAACTGTACATAACCATAAAATTTGGACAAGCCTCAGCTCGCCTTGCGCGGGACGCACAGGACGGAAAATCTCAATTTTACCAACCCGAGGTATTCGCTTCGGCGTCAGCCTCATTCGCGTTCGTGCTCAAGTCTGTACGCAGCGTTAGATTTACTTATAGAGAAGCTCGCTTCGCTTTAAACAGGTTTACCTTCTCTTAATGTCTCAAAGAAAGAATTACTTCCACGCGCAATAAATGCTAATATCCCCTCCCCCCGCTTCTCTCTAAACTAACAAAGTTTAATGGAACGAAATTAAAATGACTAGATGGAAAAGGAGGATACTCTCTCTTCCAATATCGATTTTATCCCCGCACATTAAAAGACGTCTCGTTTCTTCAAATTTGTTATACCTAAACATTGTTAAGTGTTATTTCACTAGTGTTACGAAATTCGAAGTAAAAAGGGTGATTTCTCTCTTACAGTACAAAAAAGTAGCACCAATCAAATATGACAAAGTTCTTAGGTCAGTCCAATAAACAATTATGCGAAGTTTCATCAAAATCGGCGTGTGTCACTTACCGATAGTCCCTTGTTAGTTTACACGCAAGCTTCGCGATTTAAACCCGTAAGCATTAGTTTTTCTCGGAGCATGTACACGAAAAGGAATAATAAAACACTGACAGTTTATGGCCGATATAAAGACTTTATTTACGCGTTACTATTAAGACGACAATATTTTTTTAAACAAAAGTAGTAGCACTAAATGCTATTTGTATTTTATGAGGTAGGAATGTAGGTCTTATATCTCGCGAAGCATGAGAAACAGAATTAGGACGAATCATATCGAAAGTGGAAGACCGAAACTGGAACTGTTTTGAAAACATCGAGTCTAGTCGAAACAAACAGTAACAAACTCGTTAGTTTTAAATTTTCTCATAGATTATCATTCTTCGAGATTTAGGGGATTGAATGTTTTCGAAGAATTACGTATATTGAGAAATTATTAATATTATGCTTTTGTAAGATTTAAGTTCCTTATTCGAGTAAGAATATGTAAGTATTTTCACTTATTTATAATCATTTATAGCATTGGTAACGATTGTATAAATTTTTGCGGTATACATGCTATTTAGGGGACCCACCCCAATGACCTTGACCTTGACATGTGTTGTCAAGGTCACCCTCCTGTGTGATCTTCAGAAGGTTTTAGCCGTCGCTCGTTGTTTGTTAAAAAGTCATTAACAAAAAACTGATCGGTAGTTTGTTGGGCCAGAGTCTTCTAGCGGCTTCTGTGGGGGCACCTTTTGAGAGATTTAAGATAAGAAATGGTGTTTCAGAAAGGGATGATCATGGGGATTTGAATCAGTATCTTGTGGATGGTGCACATCTGTCTACCTACATATTTACCGCTGTCGAAAGAATATGTTGCTTGTCAGGATGTCAGTTTGCAGGGGGTGTATATTTCTGAAACACATTTTTTTTATCTTAAATCTGTCAAAACTAGGACCGGGTCTCAACGTATATGTGTTTTTGGATACTTGACACAAATCTGAGGCACATGTATGCATCGCAATCTGTATCAATACATATATCTCCGCTAGACCCAAGCTGCGAGCCCATAGCGAAACGATATTGCATAATCATAATGTATAGTATTGGTTCATGTTTCCGATCGTTTATGAAGAATGGAATAAAAATGGAAAGCAACTCTATGTTTGAGGATGAATTTTGTTCGTTTAGACTGAATTTGGGTAAGAAGGAAAAGTAGCGTATTATTCATCAGCACGTTCCCAATGTATACAGGGTGTTCCTAAATTAATCGGCCAAATTTTATTACCTTAATTCCATTAATCGTACTTATTGATAGAGAAATATGCAGAATTCTTAATAAACACTGAGCTCTGTTTGTAAGCAAACCTTGACAAAACCCTTCAAGAGTCTCTTCTAAATTAGTACTCCATCTACAAACCGAGATCTAATTTATCTTAATTACATTTCAAACATTGCAGCCCAGAAGTAAACCCATGCTACATTACCATCTTTCATCGTATCATTAATTTTAATACTGCAACAATGAAGCAATTACTTTCGTGGTGCTGCATACAAAGCGTTTGAGCATTACACTTCTCGAAGAACACCTCCAAACAATAAAAGAAGGAAGAATTAAACTGCTTCGAGAGGAAAATGATCTGAGGAAAGTGAAGGAAATAATAGGTTTTTGGCAAAGCACTGTAAAATATTACATGCGAAAGAAGGATAAAGAAATTAACAATTTTTTTTACAGAGGAAGACATTTGGATGTCTTACCCTTAAAGGATGATAAGTTAAATTACTGGATTTTCGAAAAACATGTGACGAGTTGTATTTGATTAATTATTTAAATAAAGTATGGGCACGCACAAACGACATCTATACTACAATCATAAAGTTCATAATAGGAGGCTTTGAACACAAATAACAGAAATTGCTTTGAACGAAAGTTTCACTTAACCCTTTCGCTACTACGGGCGAGTATAGTCGCTCTCCACGAAACGCCATGTACATACAACGGGCGACTATAGTCGCTCTCCACAAAACGCCATGTACATACGACGGGTGACTATAGTCGCTGGCCACAAGATGCCTATGTACATACGACGGGCGACTATAGTCACTCTCCACAGAATTATTTTATTTTGCCAATCTGTTCAACATTCAATAACGTTCCGCATCCCATAATAATACAATAGTAATAATAATACAAAATATAATGGTTATAATACTTTCAATTCGAGCTGTAGAACTATTGTTGAATGATTGTGTCTTCACTTACCGACTACCGATAATTGTTAACTGAACGTGTAACGTGGATTGTACGGGCAGGGTGGCAATAGAAAGGAATACGCACCAATGACAAAACTATTTACATTTATTAAGATCTAACACTATGTACATGGAGACACGTGAACAACTTTGACACGAAGGCGATGATCCGCTTAGGAATCGTCCACACCAGGGAGCGATTGTTAAAACCTTGCGAACTAGCCTGTCAGAAGTCTACCGATTCTGGTCCACTCGGGGAGCGCTATCTGTTAGTCACCTGTCAGGGTAGTCGTCCGCACAAGGGAGCGACTTTGTCAGAGCTGGGACTTAGACTGGTTAACTTTTGGGTCTTGGCTCCTTTTATCCCTGCGAGGGTGGTCTCGGAGCATGCGCATTGGCATGGGGTGCGGAGCGGGGGTGCAGCCAGGGCCCGTAGTGCAGCAGCGCTACTCTGGTGGTCGCTTGACGCACCACCCTTCCGTGCTACCCGCTACAAACGTCATTAAACAAGTGCGGTTATTCATGTGAATACAACGAAATTATAAATATCTTGTTTTAAAGAAAAGTCCCTTTTCTTCCAAAAACATGTCACGGCGGTGTTTCTCAGGCGTAAGACGTAAACCTGAAAGTCGAAGACTGTCCACACGCAATGGGTGCGTTCAGCGCAACCAACTGTTAGCCAACCGCTCACTGATCTTTCGCCGAACGCTACCGCTCAGTTGCTCACTTGCCAACACGTTCAGTCAGCGGTCGCCATTTTTTCCAGCGGAGATAAATTCCGCTCACTTTACCCAACATGTTGGGAACTGCTAAAATACCCCCACCCTTCCAAGTGTCGTTCAGCAGAACTGAGCGGAACGATGGCTGCTCACCGATCAGTTCCCAACGGTTGCAAACGGTTGGGGCCAACAGTTGGTTGCGCTGAACGCACCCAATGTGTACACTTTGGGCGCGGGATCCCGTTCAGTGGTGGTCACCCGGCGGAGCGGACCGCCGTAGCGAAATGTGTACACTCGTGGCGCGAGGTCTCGTTCAGTGATGGTGCTCCCGCGGACCGGACTGCTGTAGCGAAAGGGTTAAAGGACTACAACATTCATTACGTATATGTATAGGCCTAAAAATGGTATATAAACATATAAATGATATTAGAGCACATAGTTGGAAACGTTTTAAAGTAAGTTATAATATAGGTATGCGGGAAAAAATATATGTAGGTATGTTATATTGGGCATGTAATATTGCTAAGCTATCTATGAATGACTTGATATGTCTCTAGCAATTTCAAGAAATAACCTACGTTCCTTTATTAATATAAGAACTTTTGTATCGAACACTTCAGATTCTTGAGTTTTATCCATTACGCGAAACACGACGCTTAAGAAATGCTTAAACTTAAATATCTGAAAAAGAATACAGTCTTCCTCGGATTATTGAAATGCTTTTTTCCCCGGATTATCGGATTACCGAATCCTCGCTGCGAGCGAGGGCCTGCGGTCCCGGATAAGCCGCCCGTTGACTGCCGAGGGTAATAAAACCAATAGGACAGGTAAAATACCCAGTACAGAAATATAAAATATTTTTGATAAATGTTCTTGGAAGTATTGCCAAGGGATTTGTTAAAGTTTCTCGATGAAAATGAGTTCAAACGCGAAGCAATTCGGTCCATTTTTAGTGAACAACACTACGTTCACTAAATGTTGCAATTTACACACTGGAAAGTGACTTCTTCCCGTCACACACTACGCAATACTGCAGAAGAGAATTTAAATGGAGAATATCAACGACTTCACCAAATTGTAAAGTGTCTGCTGAACATTGCTTAAATCCAGCCTTCAGGAGAAATCGCCTGGATTTTTAGTACCTATTTGGTATTACGAGGATGGCAAATTACTTCGATAATTGCAGTAGAAATGTTGTGAGTTAACCACCAGAAGCGTGTTTTTCCCTCAAACCGGGGACCTGGAATTCTAATCGTGTTTTCATAATAAAAAATAGACCGAATTGCTTCGTGTTTGGACCCATTTTCGACAACATAACCTCACAAATCCATCGGCAATACTCTCACCAAGGTGCAATCAGTAATATGAAAAGTTTCATATTCCATACTGAATGACTCAATTCGCCGTCGACCGAGGGTCTTCCGCTGGTGCGCTATTTCAGTCACTCTCGGTTTGCGTCGATCAGTCTCCTTGTCAGACAGTTCGGGCGAGGGCCCTGACCAGTGTCAGTTGATTAGGTGCTAACTACTCCCCCTGCCCCGGTTTACCGAGAATTCCCCGGTCCCAAATCTTTCTCGATAATCCGGGGAAGACTGTACATCGTCTACGACTATAACCATACCTATACATTCTGCATCGGTAGGATGAGGTATACATACGCGTCTACAGAGTCTCATTAAAATCTATGAGTAGGGAAGACCGGGTATGGTTGCCACACGGGTAGGTTGTCACAACCGCTATATCAAAAAAACTATAAACAATAGGAATGTACTAACAATCTATGGCAATGCGTAAACATATCGCCGCCTCCTCCCCCATCATACAAGTCGTTGTGGAGTCGCATGGAGACACAATGTGTCATTGTTTGTTTTCGTGCGCTCGAACTAAATTACGCCGCATTTCCTATCAAGTAGGTATAGGTTGTTTCTTAGTATTGACTAAGTAATTATGCAGAACAGGTGTTTCCTCACCAATTTCAATGATTTTTGGATTTGTTGTAACACCCAACATTCTGAACAACTTTTTCTTATACATGTTACCGCCGCACGACCTTCGTTCTCGAGATATTTGTGAAAAACTTGTGCTGATTTATTCCGACGCAACGAATTCCACTTTCCAACTTGTCCCGGGTATTAGTATTGGTAGGGGCTAGATTAGTAAGGCGCAAAGCATGGTAGCGAACCGATGTGAGTTTGGAGATTTGAACCAGAAATTTGCGGATGCCCGTCAACACCCTGATTCTGTTTGGCGGTGCCGGAGCTGCCGGATATTAGGATGAGTCTGGTTCTAAAACATAATTTTTTTGCTAGGAAGAGGTTGCCTTCGAGAACACCTGTTGGCTGTGTGGGCCAGCGGCAGTGGCCGCGATCGAAACACCGGTTCTCGTTCGATCACCGAAGTTAAGCATCGTGGGGCGCGTATCGGGGAAAGGATGGGTGACCGTTTTTCTCCTGGTGCGTTGCTTGCTGCTGGCAACCTTACGGGTAGGTTTCCCCCGGTTGCGAACGTTTATAATTCGTGATCGTTATGGACAACCCAATAGCAAAATTCCTTACGGTGATCCCATCGAGTCAAGACGTGGTCTTTCGGAACCCACTATGCTTTCCGCCCACCCTGTGGCCTGCACGGTGGTTTCCTAGGGAGGAATGATGCTCACTCCATCTTGCTTGGTTTAAATGCTGCTATAGAGGAGACTCTGAGGCACAGCGCGTCAGTTGGACCTTTCAAAAACCGACACTATCTGTTGGGTGTGTGGAGATTCCCGTCAATACCCCGACTCACATCGGTTCGCTACCATGCTTTACGCGCCGTGCGCGCGCCCGCGCACTAATCTACCCCCAACCAATACTAATACCCGGGACAAGTTAGAAAGTGGAATGCGTTGCGTCGGAATAAGTCAAAAGTAGTTTTTCGCAAATATCTCGGAAACGAAGGTGAGCTTCATCCTTTGTTTTATCCCATGTTAACCCATACGCTGCCACGGACGTGTACTGTAGGTAGATATACGGCAGAATACATTGTAAATAGTAGTAGCAGCAGTTTTTCGCGAATATCTCGGAAACAAAAGTCGAGGGGCGGTAACTTATATAGGAAAAAGTTGTTCAGAATCATGTCCCCGACAACATATTTCAAGGTCGTCAAAATCGGTGAGGAAACACCTGTTCTGCATAATTACCATTGACTATAACATTGTTGCATTATTCTCGAAGTTTAGAGTTTTTTCTAACTTACTGTAATTAATTAAACTGTAATGATTTTTTTGCATTTTTTAAACTTTTTAATTCATAAATAGAGAGGTGAAATTGTTTGACAGTTTGGGGCAAGTTGTCACAGAATATTTGGGATTAGGTATTTGCCGCATGTGACAACTAATCCCGGTGTAACTAGCTAATTTTTTTGTTTGTTTGGCAACAGTTCTGAATAATAATGCCGCAAACTTATAAGAAGAAGACGTCCAGAGGTGAGGTGCCCCCGGAATTAATGTTACGTGCGGCAATAGAGGTTATAAAGGGCAATTACACAATAAGAGGGATTGCAAAGGGTTATAATATAAATTACCGCACTCTAGCGCGATATTGTGAGAAATACAGTAAAAAATTATATTACTTTCTTAATTGAATCAACTTTTTATTCATAAACTTAGCTATCCAGATACTATGACAACCAACCCGACCTCGGGGTATGTTGTCACAAAATATTTCCTGCAAGTAATGGGAATTAGCTCCTAATCTGGTTGACAAAATTCACAGGACCAATTTTTTTTATAAAGCCGGACGTACGTAGTTTAAATTAATCTAAGTTTGAATGAACCTCCCTGCAGCCATAACCCACAAAAAAATCAAAATAAGAAAATGAGACAACCATACCCGGTCTCCCCTACTGTGTGCTAGGGCTGGGACTACTCGAATAATTTAATATTCGAATATTTTACAAGTATTCGAATGCTACGAATAAACTTCGAATATTTTAGTATTCGAATAGTATGGTGTGAAGTGGGTCAAAATTAACTTACAAGATTTTACCCTGACAAATGAACCTAAATAACTTAATTTATAATTCACACCATACTATTCGAATACATCAGTATTCGAATACTTAAATATTCGAATAGTATTCGAAAACTTGGATATTCGAATTATATTCGCCAAATAATTGAGCAGCTGAAGTATTCGAATATTCGAATACCGAAAAATTCGACAAATAGTCCCAGCCCTACTGTGTACCACCTCGGGCGGTTCTCCATTAGAGAACAGTAGAAAGTGAAAACAAAACTACTTAATATTTTAAGTAGTACAATGCAGTTAAAATTTCTTCGTCAATCGACTCTGTTTAATATATGTTCCTACATATATTCAAATTAAGAATACCTTATTGTTCTATTACTCTCATAACTCGATCCACTTTATAAAGAAGCTACTAAAAATACCTTTCTGTACATACATTTAATAAAACGTGTAAAAGTTTTTCATTAAGGGGTCTTCTTATTGTGACAGCTGAAAAAAAACTTAATTTGTAATGCCACCTTTTAAAAATATCCATTTATAACGGAATAGGAGCATCGTGAAGAGAATAATATCCTTCTAGATGCAAGACCGGATTGCCAAAAAACCAAAAGTCCACTTCAAATACATATCTATGTATATCAAATATAGGTGCTCAGTAAACGTTACTTTAGCGTTCGAACTAGAATTTTGCAAATATTTGCAAAATTAAATTACTACGCTCAACAAAACCATAATATTTTTTTGCTTGATAAAATTTTTTTAAGACGTTTCCGTTTTTATGTTTCTCAATATTTATTCATTATGCTGGTTCAGACGATAGCCACACGTCCACAGATTACCAATCTTCTTCAATTTTGTGCTTGAGATAACTACAGTTACTGATATCAAGTCTGGCATCCGGAAGGATATTGTTTCCTTCGCGATGCCCCCATTTCGTTACAAATGGATATTTTTACTTACTTATTTTTTTTAATAGTCTTGAAAGGAGATAGAACAAAGCTACAAACGTGCAAAATGATACGTGCAATCCTTGTTTCTTTTTTTAATTTCCGAAAAATTAAGTTTTTTTTCAGCCCCCACCCCAGAATAACACTTTAAGGGGAGGTTCCGGTCTAAAAGTCGATTTTTTTTATTTCATTTTCGAATTTTCAACCTTTTAGGAAGACTTGTTTAAAAGGATTTGTTGAAACTCGTAATATTCCCGAAGTTATAGGCATTTGAGGTGCGGCAAATGCATGGGTAACACCCGGCCACTCGGCACTCACGTAAAACTTTAAACGCGTTTTTCTCGAAACAGTCTTCTCAAAACGGTAGGACCTGTATCTCCAAAAGTTATTATCCGATTCGACTGAAACTTGTTTTACTTAGAAGAATATACTTTTGGCTAGGAGGGAAACCAGAAAAAAATACAAAATTTGAAAATTTATAATTTTCAAAGGCGTTGAAAGTACGACAAATATAGGGGAAAAGTGACTTCAAACTTCAAGTGTCGTTACTTTCTTAAAAAATGTAATTTTTGCATTTTTTCTAGTTCCCCCCCCCTAGCCAGAAGTATATTCTTCAAAATAAAAAAAGTTTCAGTCGAATCGGATAATAACTTTTGGGGATACAGGTCCCACCGATTTGGATAAATTTTTTGACGCCTTGACTTTAACGACTCCCCAGTGCCGTCTGTAATGATTAATTACAAAACAAAAAATATATTTCTATAACCGAAGACATCCTTAATACAATGCAAAAAGTCCCATTAAATTATATATAGTAGCTTTCCTTTAATTAATTCCTAAAGATCACCTATTTTTTGGGGCTCTAGCCCGGAACCTCCCCTTAAAGCACAATGTCAGGCAATAAAAAAATTCGTCAATCTTCAGAAAATGCGAGTTCCTTCTAACAATCATCATAATTCTGTATGTTCCAAGGAATCAGAAATCAATAATTATTTATCCTAAAGGGGTTAGGAAAATTATAACAAGCACTCGTCAGTGTGTATTCTTCACTTCTAGGATAAATAATTATTACTTTCCGATTCCCGACACCCTACAGAAATTACGCTCGTGAAGGTATATTTCTCATTCCATGACACCCAAAAATTTGCGTTTTCCTACCACTCCTTTTTCATTCATATCGCTTCTGATTATTATCGTACGAAAACGTTAGATCCTCTACGAGATTCTTGCTTCTACAGTTATGCGCATCAGCGCGTTGGGGGTGATTAAAACACTGGCGCGTTAAATTCGCGTAAAAGCGGAGTCCTTCGGTGAACAATATCTTCTATTGGCGGCGTTCAATGAATCCAATCCAATAGACTAACTCCCATTGCAAGGCGAGGGCAGGGGATTTCGACGAATCCGAGGGTGAGTGGTCGACGGTCGGAGGAGAAGCAGACGCTAAAACTTTCTGCTAGCGGAACGAAATCACCTGGCGCTGAAATACATTCTGGAATCGATTGAGCAAAAAATACGGGCTTGGGGATCGACCTTTCCACGTGCCTGCATTATTCACGGAAATGAAAAACAACGTTTACGTTCCTGCTGCTCGTACGTGCTTTCACGACCAACGAAATGTGGTTCCCGTCCACGCGTGTACGTAAGGTATCATCTGTGTCAAGTTTTATCGAGTCTCTGAAATGTTCAGCCCCAATGCTACGAATCATTTTTTCCCTTTGCTTCCCGTCGCCAAAGGAACTTTGAATATTTTGAGCCGCTGGCTCCATACGCTCCAAATCGTTCAGGGACTGTGACAGCCCGCATTTTTTGCAAAATGATTAGATACTGGATTCCCTCCCTCTAATTTCACGCGATCTACGTCATGTTTCCTTTGCGCCCAAATTTTCTCACATC
Organism: Andrena cerasifolii; assembly: GCF_050908995.1. NCBI lineage: Eukaryota > Metazoa > Arthropoda > Insecta > Hymenoptera > Andrenidae > Andrena > Andrena cerasifolii. Next base: position 3,292,825 of record NC_135119.1, on the reverse strand, counting down.
GAACGGAAATAATTATCAATTTGGTGGGGAATGGTCTCGCTACTGTCTACTTAAAAGTTGCATTTAATTGATGCCTCGTGCTCTAGAATCTAGAACGATCAACTAGCTTATAGAACTGAGGAAACGGTAGCCACGTATTTTTATTTAACACAAATTATTAAGGAAATAACTCGCGGAAAGTTGGCATACCCAGGCGCAGTTAAACAATTTTCCTATGGTAAATATAATTTTATTTCGAAATTGGTGAACGAGGTTTTTATATCCTGGACTATTTAGTTTTCATAAATTTTTAGGCCGAGGCATCTTCAGGCAGTTTGATTGATTTCGGCGTCCAATTAGTTTCACCGTATTACCATTGTAAAATTGTTTTTATTGCTACCGCAGGAGTTACCTCGCCCATCTAACTGAAATTAAAACAGTTCGGGATATTGGTAATTTAGCGATGCAATCAACGAAGTCATTGCAGGTGTAGACAATTGTTAAACCTTTCGGAAGCCAATTCGAAAGCATTGCTAATTAAATTGCCAAATATACTGTTAATTTGTCAGGAGGAATTGATTGGATTACTTGAAAAGTAAAATGAAGCTTTCGCGCGTGCAAGCGAGTTTTTATATGTGGAAATAAAACTTCCAAAACGTTAACGCCAGAGTTTTGAGTGCGAATGAAAGAAATACATAGGTGTGGAAACGGTTGATTGTTCCAGGGAAAATTTTAACCAGAAAATCATTTCCAATAATTTGTAGAATATGAATTAGTAAATTTATTGAAATAAAATAATTGTATTTCGCAGTATTAATTCTCTTGTGTACGAAGAGGAGAAAAATGTACTTCTGAGTCAATATGCATACATAATTTGAAATTCATGATTACTTACTGTTAGTGAAATATGATTTCAGATACCATTACGTCTTCGAGTAATTATTAAAAGTGTTATTGCTAAAACGATTGAATTTTGTAAAGGAATATGCCAAGTGCCCTAAAATGACATATTTTTTCAATTCTTTGTTAAGGTAGTTCGTAACTAACTTTAGTAAAATTAGAGTTGGGTAATAAACGATAAATATAAAGTAACTCGTATGATACTATAGATATAATAATAATAATTTTCAACATCATGTATATATATTTTAAAAAGTTCAATGTTAATATAAATAATTGTAATACGAAAATAAAATATTAAATTGGTTAGCGTAGTGAATTGGAGCAGCAGATCTGGCAACGTCGCATTCATTTGGAGCGTCTTTTATAACCAAAATGTCAGAAAAAATGTTCATATGAATTTGAATCGTCGTTTGCTATTTAAATATCTGAACATATCGATTCTGCGACGTTGCCACGTTGACTGCTCTACGTAATTTATAAAATATTTCCACGTAAACTTATTTTTTATGGGCATTTTCTGAAGAAACCTGAAAAGGTCAGTTCCGCAGAAATTAATAAATTGATTTCGTGACATTTCGCTGTGCTTTTGTGCTAATTTTGGTACACTTCTTGAATATAGTTTTCCTGTTTCAGAAGAAAAAGTGAATTTACAACCCCCTTTTTCCCACTCTGCCATATACCACTGTGTTAAAATGCATCGAATTTAATTAACAATTTCTTGATAACTGTGTGGTAAATCGATTTTAAACTTTGTACAAGGGTTTCTTGTATTCGAAATTAGTTTTGGACGAAATTTAAAAGAATTCTTGAATTTAGTGAACTACCTTAAGAACTTTAATTCATGAAATTTCGTTTGAAAGGGGGAAGTGAAACAAAATAATTCACAGATACTTAATAAATGGAGATATTTTAATTTGCTGTAAGTGCATTTGGAAATGATTTTACTTAGCTTCGATCCTCTGTATGTTTGGTGTTTGGTGTTCGTTTGGTGCATCGTTCAAATCTGGCAACCCAATTTCCACCCACTTCCACCAGTCCAGTTGTCTTGAAACTCTGTAAGCTTGCGCGGGTATGATGACGACACATTTTATTTAAAAAAAAGGTCAAAAATGAAAAGAAAATATATAAAAAATAGCTAGAAACACTAAAAACTAGAAAAAATATATATTAAAAAAAATTGTATGTTAATCGATTTTACTAAAAATGCACTAAAAACTAAGAAACCTGGCAACTCAATTTCCACCCACTTCCATCAGTCCAGTTGTCTTGAAACTCTGTAAGCTTGCGTGGGTATGATGACAACATATTTTATTATAAAAAAAAAGTCAAAAATGAAAAGAAAAAATAAAAAAAATATAAAAAATAGCTAGAAACACTAAAGACTAGACAAAAAAATATATTAAAAAATTGTATGTTAATCGATTTTACTAAAAATGCACTAAAAACTAAGATATAAGTCTTTTCTTGCACTACAATTTCGATGGTGGCTTTAAATAAAATCATTCAAACTCTGTGATTGTCAATTGTTCGAGTCAATAATTTACAGCAACTTCAAGGCGATCTACGGAATGGACCGAAACAATTTTGTGACAAGCATTTTGTTTCGCATGCAAAGTATGCTCGATTAAAAACGAATCCAAAATGGCAAGATTCGTATTAAACTTTTAAATGTTGTATGCTTTTATTTAAAGTCACATATCACCTTCGAAATTGTAGCCAAAGAAAAGAATTATTGCTAATATGTTTTTAGTGCATTTTTAGTGAAATCGTTTGAGACACTTCGAGATAATTTTTTTTTTTATGTATATTTTTTTATTATATAATAACTGACATTGCAACTGCGGCAGAAAGTGAGTTGAGTACCAAGGCATGCATGGCCCGTTTGTTCCTTTTGGTATGGGAAATTCTTCGAACGAGTTTATTAGATCCCATCCTTCGTGTAATAAAGTTAATTTCGAGAGGAACGTACTCCACCATTCTGCCGTTTGGCGTTTACGTCCGAGAGGTTAAAGCAACGGCGCAATGAAGCGCGAACCTCTCCGACTGCAAAAAGCTCTACATGAAAGTACTTCTCAACCATCACAGCACGTGCACACTTCTCCGTGAAGATTTATCCGTGGTCCGATTCGAAGCGCAGGGGAACCCCAAAAGTGCACTCCAATACACAATCGAACGTGATATATCGCGCTTTGCGTTACATTTCGTTGCACCAGTTCTAAACTTGCATATCTATCTTTTGTTGCAAACATCTTCAACGGAACACACAAACGTCATGCGGATAATAGGACAAGTTACGATAAACTGACATTCCGAATAACTTCTTCTGTGATTTTAGAAAAAATTGTTTTTGGACAATTCTTTTTTAGACAATTGTTGTTTAGAATTGTTGAATTGTTAATTGTGAGAAGTCTTGTTTTCTCAGGACTTCAAAGTCCCCTTTTTTAAAGGGATTTTTAAAATGGAACGCGTTGCAATTTAATTCATAGACATCAGATTAATTGTAATCTTAATATATAAAGCAGAAAGCTACTATATGTTTGTGTGTTTGTCTGTCGCCTAAAAACTTTTGAACAATAAACTCTGGGATCACGAAATGTGCCTCAACTCATTATGCCTGACTAATCCAGATGAATGTCACCATTTTCACAAAAGACTAGAAAATTATTTTTTTTCTTAATAAAATCGGAATTTAAATTTCGGGCGAAGCTGAGTAGTAAAGCTAGTTACATATGTTCCATGAAAAAGGATTTAGAAATTCTGTTATTCTTAATGTGGATTATACAAATGACTGGCTGTATTGCAGGTATCATTTAGGAAAAAGAAGAGAGATTATGAATTTATACAGATATACCTAATGGGATGAGAAACTGAGAAATGTGAATTAAAATTTCTGAGGGGATGAATTAATAGTGTTCGTTATACAAAACTAATTCGCAACCGAAGATGACAGTGCGTTGCGGAAATTCGTATTTCGAAAGAAGGTATTACTACAAACTGTATTAAAGATTACTACTTATCTAGTAAAAATATGACTCCTGCCGAGTAAAGAATAAGGCATGATCAACAGATCTAAGGGGTCATGCTCAGTCAGGAGGCCGAAAAAAGGGTGGTCTTTGGAAATTTTTTACTCAAAAGCTATAACACATTTCTCAGAAAATCTTTTTTCCTTTCTAGGATTGCATCTAGTACCGTGCATCGTATTTTTTTTATTTAAAAATATTCATCAATAACTAAGTTATTGTCCATCACTTGAAGGTTCTCTAAAAAAAGGCTTCTACCGTGACCACTGCTGCTCGAAAGTCGATCATCTGAAATAAAAAATTCAAAAGAATTTACTTATTATATTATATTATCTAGTATTTGAACGAAGGATTTATTTTATCTGATGCTTAGTTTTCTTCTAATTGACGAAAGTCAGGCATGATTTATGATAAAAATTTAAACTTTTACTTTAAACATCAGCCATTTTTCCCAAATCAAAATTTCGAAAAATCCTTCGTTCAAATACTAAATAATATAATATAATAAGTAAATTCTTTTGGAAATTCTTTTCCAGTGATGGACAATAACTTAGTTATTGATAAATATTTTTAAATAAAAAAAAATACGATGCACGATACTAGATGCAATCCTTAAAAGGAAAAAAGATTTTTTGAGAAATGTGTTATAGCTTTTGAGTAAAAAATTTCCAAATACCACGCATTTTTCGGCCTCCTTACTGAGCATGACACCTTAAACGTATTGTGTACCGTCAATAATCTGGGTCTCGGTAGATCGAGTTTCGCTTAATCCGAATTCTGCGTAAACTGATATCGGCTTAATTCCAGTTTGTATTTTTTTTTTCGTAAATTGGCTCTGGTTTTCGGATTCCATTGCTGTCTCGAAAAGAACCCGCTTTTTAGCGATATATTCCCTGGCGGGTCGAATTTTCTTCAGACCTTGAATGCGCGTGTGCCTCTTTCGTTTAATCTGACTTCTCGATAATTCAAACTGGTTGCAATCCCGCTTACCTCGGATTATCGAGGCTCCACTAATACAAAACGGTTGGAGAGACCTTGCGAGAACCGTATACGTTGGGATGCGGTGAGCAATTTCGAAACGTGGAAAGTTTGAAATTCAGTACTCCAGTGTGCCATAAAATTTACTAAAAAATTACAGCGCTACCTTCATTGTTAGCAGAGGTTGAAGTAAAGCCAAGTAAACATCAACTTTTCGAGAAATATTCTCCCCTTTTGTAGATTTGTTTTGCAGGTTTCCATTATAATACGTAATTGCATATATGGATTTTTCGGTAACAAATAAGTGTAGCATTTATATTTTCTAAAGTACTAAAGAAATCCCTGAATTTTGTTTAAAATTTCGTTACAGGTGAAATTAAGTTAGAAGATTATAAATCGATTCAAGCGGATTATAAGTAGGGGAAAGTGGGGCAAAATGGAACACCTAACTTTGGAGTGTGATAACAAAAAACCTGCGGGAGAAAAAGACGCGGGACTTTACTAGGAGTCTTAAGTAGACCTTATTGTTAGCTTAGACTAGACTATAAGAAAATCAAAGACTTTGTTAAGAAAAATATTTGGCAAGGAAGAAAAATAGGATTTTCTGGAGGCATTGAAATACATATTCGCCTCGCTCAAGTGGCGGGGTAATACGGAACACCCATTTAAAACCATGTAAAAGTACAAAATATGTATGTTTAAGATTTAGAAAGTATTAATTTATGAAAAAAATATAAATGTAGGTTCTAGGTATAACTATTATAGATAACATATAACTGATATACCTAACACAAATATTTATCCTGAACTCGGAAATTCAAAAAGTTCTGAAACTTTGTGGACATGCAGGGGATTTCCTGCTGATTACGATGCAATTTGTTTTGCTGCCCAAAATCACTCTATGGGGGTGAAATTAACCCCTGAAAATTCGGTTATTTTCCGATTTTATTTTGTAACTTGCAATCTGCAAGGGGTAGAAATGAAATCTCCAAACGAAAGTTACTTCTTTTAATTAGATCTATTAAATGGTACAAGTTTAATCAATTATTTAAACAATTAGAAAAAAGTTATAAACAAAAATATCAATAATATTGTGTTGTTCCGGTCCCACCACGGTATCCCGGCTTACAAGGAGAGTATTTTAGGTGTCCGTCTCCGATCATTTTGATTTTTGGATATGTTATAGAGGACCGAAAAATAAAAAACACGTCTTTTTTTATTTTTCCCCGTTTTCATATTTGGGGGGGGGGGGTGAAAACTGCGTTCAAAGTTAGGGTTGAAAAATCATTTTTGTGGGATATGTCGAGAACTATTGGACATAGGGGAATAGTGTCAATGGACGAATTTTGTGTCTTTGAATACAAAATATGACTGACTCACCAGTCATATTGCAAATCTTGACCGATTTCAATAATTTTTTTTTTAAAATACTCGTAAAGGATTCAGCAATAACGGAGCAGTGCAATAAAACCCATATCTGTTGGCCTGATTTATAGAAAACACTATGTAGCATAACATAACATAGAAACATAAATTATACAGATTAAAGATATTAATTTTTTTTTTACAAATTTAATATTACCTGTAAAATAAAGAATTTACTTTACATTAACAAAATTTATGTTTTAAATAAACTGCATAGCTGATTTTAATGTTGTATTTTTAAATTATATTTCAATTATATTAGTTTTGATTTTATTTTTAATATATAAATTTAAAAATAACTTTATAATAATTGTAATTCGGAGTAATTAGAATCGAATATTTTATGGTAACTAATTTTATAATGTAATTTATAAATATAAGATTTAAATCAGCTATTTAATTAAGCTGCACGACGTGCAATGTTCTTCTAACACTTATTAAGAAATAATACGTAGTGAGAAAGTATGATAATTTATATGTATACCTACTTTTGTCTCCCATCAAAGTGTTATCTCATGTCTATTGTTATGTGGGGCATTCATAAGGAAAATAACTTTTATCAGTAAGGTTTTACGATGTATTCCCTTATTACCTAGTTTGGGACCCTCTATTTTAACTCACACATGTCATTTATTCCAAAATTAGATTGCAATGTCAGGAGACTACCATGACCTACGGTACCTATAGCCGGTGAGCGAGATATAGTAAACCCGTTAATTAAATAAAGCGTGAAGGCTGAATAACGTTCCTCTGTAAAATATCACAGGCCGTTAAATCTTCCAAAGATGGTTTCCGCGCGCACCTTACGATCTATGGTTTAAGGCTCCATGACCGAATAGGTATTATGCGCGGGCAGTAATGAGATTAGAAATTAGAATTTGGATAGTTTAATCTAGGCAAGGTTTGTGTATAGTATCAGGATAAATTGGGACATTGTGACGATCCAAGTTGGGAAATACTATCACTTCTTGCTTCAAGCTATCAGTCACTGTCCAAAACGATCATTTTAACTTTAATGAAGTAACGTGGGAGATACGTTTAATCCGGCAGTAGCCGTTACAAAGGATACGAGGTACCAAGCAGAGATGGGCAAAGATAATATCTAGATAATATCTAGATAAAAGGTACTTACGGTTATCCGTTATTCAAAGGTTGAATAAGAATGATTTAGCTTTATTCAAGGCACCAGAGATGAAGCTGGTTATTCAAGGGGAATTCCTCCGACGGCGAATGATACTTCGTTTATCCAAAGGCCTTTCCTCTTGGGTTGTGAATAATGTTTCGGCTTTGATTCTATTCTGATACTAAAGTCGTTTTGGTAATTATTTACTTTAGCGATTCCTCATCGATTTTGATGAAATTTGGATATGTTGTAAAACTCCACATTCTGAGCAACTTTTTCCTATACATGTTACCGTCACTCGGTCTTAGTTTCCGAGATATTCGCAAAAATATTTTTTAAATTTCTTGCTTTGGTGTTATAATTTGGGTTGCTGTTGGGTTAGGTTTAGTACAAATAAATATAAGTGCACTTCACATTCAACATTATTTTCAATTATTATTGAGAACCTGAGAACGGACGAGAGGAAACGAAAGAGTCGACACTTTGATACTTTGACTCGCTCCGTCTTTCAGCTCGAGCTCGAGCTTGACACGCGGGCGGGCCTACAATGCATCAGGGCAACTTTTTCCTAAAGGGACTATAGTTCGTTGGGCTATATAAGATATGTCTTGAAATGCCGCTTTGGTATAGTGTGTTTGTAACTGTATCAAAGGAAACATAAACCTAACCTAACCTAACTTTTTCCTATACATGTTACCGCTGCTCGACCTTCGTTTCCGAGATATTTGCGAAACACTTCGGTTGACTTATTCCGATACAACGCATTCCACTTTTCAACTTGTCTCGGGTATTAGTATTGGTTAGGGCTAGATTAGCGCGCGTAAAGCAAGGTGGCGAACCGATGTGAGTCGGGGTGTTGACGGAAGCCCCCACACATCCAATAGGTGCTCTCGAAAGCACCTTCTTCCTAGCAAAAAATTATGTTTTAGAACCAGAAGTATTCTAATATGCGGCGGCGCTGGCGCTGCCAAACAGAGTCGGGATTGACGGGCATCCGCAAGTTTCTGGTTGAAATCTGCAAACTTACATCGATGCGCCACCACGTCTTACGCGCGAGGAGAAATCAACCACCACCACCTGACGATTGTGGATGGGCAGTTGAAGTTGCTCGGCACCCGAAGGGTATGGTGGGGTAACAGGAACGCTGTTCGGCTCCGCCTGAACGAAGCTGTTGTGGCTGTTGTTTATTCTTAGCGTAGTAGTTGTGTGCGTTACGAAACTATGCGTAAACCAATACGAGATGAAGCAATCGAGAAATAATCAATGTTCTGACCAATAAAGCTCCTGAATCTTTTCGGAGCTAACGCACACCTATTCTGATGTATGTATTTCTACGCTAAGAACTCGGTTTGGCCTACACGTCAGGAGCTTGGCGCTATCCCCACCACTTCCTACTCTCTCTTGTTCTGCGAAGGCGAGAGCGTGATGGAACGAGAGCATGAAAGAACCGAGAAAGTGGTGGGGATGCTTCGCTGCGTGTACGTACCTCACGGGCACAGAATTCCCACCGCGCGACGAGCAAACCTAGCCCGAGAGAGAGAGAGAGTGAGAACGTAGAGAAGAGGTGCACCGTGGCAGGCAAACGGTGTGGTGGGAGAATACCCCTCACGAAACTCATCGGCCAATATATCTGAAAACGACTTTAGAAGGTCGAATAATCGGAGAAGCCCGAACCGCGCGCGATCGCCTACCGGTCGGATTCTACAGAATCTGAATTTGTTTATTTTTCATCGTATCAATATGAAAGTGACACCAATGGATTCCTAGCGTTTTCCCGATTAATTGGACAGAAAATAATTTAAATCGGACTATTTTTAACGAAACGGGGCTTGAATTCTGGAAATAAATTTCTCACGTAATATCTTTAATTATGGTCCGAATTATATCATTTTTGGGGCCATTTTCCCTCGGCAAGACATGAGGAATCGATTGGTAATACTTTCATCAACACTTATCAAAAACAGGAAGATTTTATGTGGCCTGTCGGTTTTATTGCTCGCGGCTGTCAACGGGCGGTCTACTACCTAGGGCCCGAAGATCCTCGCTCGCAGCCAGAAAGCAAAACAGTGGGGTGGGCATGTTTTTCCCAAAAATCCGACCCCAGAGGCTTCTCAACAATCGAAAGATTGTACACATATATTCTTTCTGATGCTTTCGTCTACAATTATTGTGGTGGGTTAATTATCAGAAAACGACAGTTTCCGAACGAATATTCAATCTTGGGCCTACAATTACTATCGTTGGTGAATTAACAAAAAAATCAGCCGTTATTCGCAACTACCCAACACACTTCCTCGAAAGCACTTGTAACATCTAGTTACATATCTAGCACTAATTGTTTATAAAAACATTCGACCTTTAGACTTCTTCTTTAAAAATTTCACATTTGTCTTAAGACAGAGGTCCTCATTACGTAGTTATGAATAAGAAAAGAAAAATCACAACTTGGAATATAATAACAGGTTTCTGGATGTAGCTAATTTTCTGACGTTTGTAAGACGACATTTATTCATTGTTGTAAATTTTTTGTTAATTCACCAACGATAGTAATTGTAGGTCCAACATTGAATATTCATAGGCAAACTGCCGTACCTTTTTGTTGATTAACCCACCATAATAATTGTAGGCGAGAGCATCAGAAAGAATATATATGTTGAACTAGCTAGCCCGTTACCCGGTCTCACCCGGGAATTATTTATGATGTTTCCAAAATAAAAGGGCCTAAAAAAATAAATAGCCTATAATCTAATCTAGGACGTATGTAATGTATATTCCAAATTTCATTGAAATCCGTTCAGCCGCTTGGGCGTGAAAGAAGGACAAACAAACAGACAATGTTTCACTTTTATATATTAGTAGGGATCTTTCGATTGTTGAGAAGCCCTTGGGCTCGGATTATCGGGAGAAACCTACCCACCCCACTGTTTTGCTTTCTCGCTGCGAGCGAGGAGCTTCGGGCCCTAGGTAGTAAACCGCCCGTTGACAGCCGCGAGCAATAAAACCGACGTGCCACATAAAATCTTCCTGTTTTTGATAAGTGTTGATGAAAGTATTACCAATCGATTCCTCATGTCTTGCCAAGGGAAAATGGCCCCAAAAATGATCTAATTCGGACCATAATTAAAGATACTACGTAAGAAATTTATTTGTAGAATACAAAGCCCGTTTCGTTAAAAATACTCCGATTTAAATTATTTTTTGTCCCATTAATCGGGAGAACGCCAGGAATCCATTGGTGTCACTTTCATATTGATACGATGAAAAGTAAACAATTTCAGATTCTGTAGAATCTGACCGTTAGGCGACCGGCGGGTCCGGCCGCAAAAGACTTTCGCCTGTTATTCGACCTTCTAGTATAAGAATAGAATCATAGCTGAAACATTATTCACAACCCAAGAGGAAAGACCTTTGAATAAACGAAGTATCATTTGTCGTCGGAGGAATTCCCCTTGAATAACCAGCTTCATCTCTGGCGCCTTGAATAAAGCTAACTTAGTCGACTTTTAGTCGACTAAGGAAAAAGATGAAATCTCTTTATTTCAAAAGTTATTTCAATTTTTATTCAAATAATGCCCATGTCTAGTACCAAGTTTACAAAATACGAGGCCTATTATACTGTTAAATTATGGTCCTCTGTAAATAATAATATTTGGTAAAATGCAGACAAGGAAACACTGTTATAATTCCCTATTCACAGCTGTCACTCACAGTTTAAAACTATCATTTTGTTTTAATTAGTTCACATGGCCGTTACGTTTAATTTAATAGTTTTGTAACTATTAAATTAGTAGTCGGAATACGAGGACTTTAAAATACAAGGGCCTACTGTTGGATGATGATCTTTTTTTAAATAATGTTTGGTAAAATTCAAAGAAGCTATTAAAGCCCTGTAACACACCAAACAGTTTTATTGGTTTATCCCTTCGTTGACACACCTCCTTTTTCGATCAACTTTGACATACCTGGGTGGCTCACACCCAGAGCAATTTTTGAACAACTGCCATTATCATCTAAAATATCCAATCGTCATAACAAAAATCATGGATCAGCTTCAAGATCTCTAGAATATATTCCAATACTTTTTTTTATTGAAATTTAATCACAGTTTTTGTGAAAAAATTCTAGATTACCACATGTCGAGAAAAAACGAAGAAAATCTTTAAATAGTTGTAACTTTAACAAATTTCAATATTAGAAGCAAACAATCTACAGAGTTGTTGCTCGGATATAATATTTTGAGAGAAAAAATAGTTTGTAAGTCAGCTTTGGAGAAAAGGTATTCATTTTGCATGTAGATGGTACAGAGCGTGACAATCAGCTTATGGGTGGCTCACACCCAAAGTGTCAACGAAGGGTTAAAATACAGGATTACTTAATTCTACCTCAGATTATGAAAGTGGTTGAAGTAGTATTTTTCGTTAGGAGATTTCGACTTCTCCGTTTTTAAGTATTGAAAAGTATAAGGACAGTAATAACTTCAATTCCGTCAGATTTTTTATGTAGGTCACTTTCATAGTTACTGAAAATCTGTTCCCTTACTATTCCGTGCAGAATCTCTCCTTTCTGTATTGAAAATTTGTACGGAGGTTTGGATGTGGAATAAATTCGCTCAATCTTTCAACCGTTGTGTTTGATTTAAATTTAAATTTTATTGAAACATAACCCCAACCCAATATGCGAGATATTATTTTCACGTAGTAACAATGTTATTTATATTTTATTTAAACGAGAACGACCTATTTTTGCAGACCTCATTCTAAAAACTTTATTGTGTTCACTTGTGAAGCATTTTAGTCAGCAAAACAGGCTAAAAGCTTGAATTTGTTGAGGAAAAAGGATAAGGAAGAATATGTACCCACAAATTTTAGAATAAGTTTTGCACAAAGGAAATAATGCTCTTAAATAAAATTCTTAAATCACGGCTTCTTATAGTAACTTACACGTCGACAGTTATGATACCGTTTCTTAGCTAGCATATGAAAGACAATTTAGGTGCGCATCTTCCAACGTGTAGACTGTAGAGGGTCCAACGTATCTTCTATCTGGGGGGAGCGTATTTGTTATCCAGTTACCATATATAATGTGGAAAAATTTTATGGAATCCGCCATGATGCAGAGATGGTATCTGGCAGAACCACAAAGCAGGGTATCCCGACCAAAATGGTAGTACGCGGATTCCCACACGATTCACTTCCGCGGTTGCAGTTTCAGTAGTAGCTTCCAAATCCGGACTATACATATCAACCCAGTTCAGTATGTTGATTCTCTCTGTCCCTCTCCCCCTCTGCATCTCTTTTTTCTTGACCGACCAAAAGAAATACATTTGCCTCGCGTTAAGGGGACTAGGCAGTCGAAAAATCGATTCTTTATTGCATTTTCCGAAAGTACTATCTTTTCTCAATAAAATGCCGCTTGGTTTATAGTAAAATTTGCAAAATTGTAGATTTGGCAGCTGAAAACGTCAAGCGGAAACCTATAGCGTCGCCTTTGCCCAGAAACTTTAAATGCGTTTTTTTTCGAATATTTTTTTCTCTTCATTTTTTCCTGATTGCGAGCGAATTGAGGTTCGAATCGACTTGGAAAAAATTACAGGATGTGGAGAACATGTGTCATTTCGGCGCAAACCTCTGATATGGTCCGTAAAAATTCGAGATTTTCATAACAAAATCCGGTGACTTCTTAATTTTGTTATGAAAATCTCGAATTTTTTCAAATACATAGGGAAGTAAGCTAATGTGTCTACAACGAAAGAGATATACCCGCATAAGGGTAACTGGAGAGTCCTTGTAAAAATCACTGTAAGAGTCAGAATTAAAAAAAAAATTCATCGAAAAATGTTCCACATGACAAATAATATTGCAATTTTACTGTACTGAATTTGAATACAATTTCCCTTTGTAAATAAGTTACCAATAGTGCTAAAAGATGGTACCGCTGGTACGCCCAACGTCAGTTCTGTAGAATAGAATATAATAGCCAATTAGCTAGGGACAAACAAGATTGTCACTTACAGTGCGTGGAAATTTAAATGAATGGTACGTTCAGTTTTCCCTGCAATTAAGAGGTGGCACATATAGGGTTTTCTACAAATACAGATCTGTTTTTTTTATGAATATGGACGATATTAATGCAAAAAAGTAAAAAAATTGTGATGAATTTGGGATATTGTATACTTACGCATGAAAATTATTAATTTTTGGCACTTTCAGTGTTTTCTACAAGGAGTTGTCTTCAGTTCTACATATAGTGTTTTTTTTTCAATTGTGTACAAAAGGGTACCTAATCCTCACCGATTTCGGTGACCTTGAAATACGTTATCGGGGGCATGATTTTGAATAACTTTTTCCTATGCGCCTTTAATTTTCGAGATAGTTATTATACCGTTTTTTATTCGCAAACAACTTTAGTTAAACTTAAGTTACGAGTACACTTTATTCTGGCGAAAAAGTTGTGTAAAATCAGGAACCTGAAACGAACTGTTTTTTCGTTTCGTTTCGGTTCAGCTCCGATAATAATAATTTCGTTTCAGTTAACATCGTTCCTGCTGAAAAATATTTCGTTTCCATCAGAACGAAAAACAAATTTTGTTCCCAACCGGTTATTTAATTTATAAAAAACTCGTATAAACTTATTTTAACATTTTGATTGCCTTTGGTACTTATAAAATATTATACATTATAGTTATGTATTATAGAATATTATATATTGTCTTATGAAAAAAAATTTAGACTTTTGATGCTTTCGGTTGCAAGCCGTGTCCACGAGGACAAGACTCCCAATGCCTCTCCCAGCACCGCAGCCAGCCCTATCAGGGTTCAGACTCCTTTTTTTACCGGCGACTTTTTTACCGACACGAAACATGATGAAAATAAGGGGCGCGCTCAATTAAAATTTTTTAACCTGCAGTGTACAGAACGTTATTAGTCGGAATTTTTATTTCGGTTATATCGTTTTCACTCCTGCAACAGGGTTAAGAATTTCGTTTCGTTTCTGTTTGTGTTCCAGAAAAATATTTCGTTCTTTTCGTTTATCGTTTCGTTTCTGTTCCGTTCCAGGTCCCTGTGTAAAATATTAACCAACAATTGGTTTGAGCTAGGACACAGTTCTTGTCATGGAAACAAACCGTCGTGCTACCGCTCACGAAGTTACCAATATTTGAATAGAGTATTTCAGTATATGTATGTCATGACGTGAGCAAACACAGACAAGTCGGTAGTTAGGTTACCGATCCTGAAAAAATGTCACACAGATTTATAAATATCTTGGAAATATTAAATACATAAGTGACATTCGCGACGAGTTCCGTTGTTGTAAACCAGGGGTGCACAGGGAGCCGTTTTAGCACATAGCTGGGAGCAACCCGCCTGTCCCGTTGCTAAGGTTAGAATCGGTGAGGATAACTGCAGTAGTGTATATAGCTGGGTTCAAGCTATACCAAATGCACGCACACTACTGCAGTTCGCCTCACGGATTCTACCTTAGCAACGGGACAGGCGGGTTGCTCGCAGCTAGGCGCTAAAAACGGCTCCCTGCGCACCTCTGTTTTAAACTAAGCTCTGAGAAAAACTGCATTACTCATGGGATGACTTAATTAACTTAATGCATACATAAATTTAGAAACCTAAATCAAACAATATTCAGGTTTTTCAACATCAATTTAATAATATGTAGCACGAGATACGTTCAGTTCAATCATGAATATGAATCCCATTATTCGCAATGTTTTCCTGAAACAGTATCATGAATTCAAAAATGGGTCGATTCTCACGTCATAGGAATAAAGTACGCGTATCTGTGTGCGTGATAGAGCGATTGATGCCATAATATCAGGTCTCGAGGAAATTCAAGATTTATTAAACTTCTATGGAAGTTACTCAACATTAGCTATCGCATTTCACTCTTGCCGTAATTCATTATAATAACTTCAGTGAAAGCTAATATGAATACAATTCTTGGTAGGGTCACTCGGGGTAATATGCCACCGTAAGTAATATGCCACTTCTCAATATTTTTTAAAATAATGCACTGATGGCGATACATTTGCACTAATTCCGTTCAATTTAGTTGAACTGCTAAGACAACAATAGATTTTGGCTTTTACCTTCTCCTATTTTCAGTAAATCCTGGTATGTTATAAAAGTTGGCTCGTACTACAATATAGAACAAATTTTGAGAATGTAGATATATTTATGACGATGCGATTGATGCAGAAAATTACAACTACTGTGTAATATGTGAACTACATTATTACGATAAAAAAGGACCTAAGTGTGCTGGGTAAAAACTACTTGCTACAAAAGGTGGGTGCATGAAGACTGCGTAGAGATTGGAGACTGTTGAGTTTGTGAGAAACAGCTATTTCTTCAAATATATTTTACGTTTCATTGAGTTCAAATATTTGTTACTAGTTACTAATAGCTTAAATAGTTTAAAATATGGTTGATTCTCCATCATTTGAGTGATTAGTTCGCACTTCAGTAGTATAGTAAATAGAGTTCTAACCCAAATTTAAGTTTTGCGTTCAATACACGTTCAGATTCGTACGATAGAAGTTCAATACACGTTCAGAGTCGTACGATAGACGTTCAATACACGTTTCAAGTGGTATGATAGACGTCCAATACACATATGGCGCTAGTACTACTCTGAACATGTATTAAACATCTATCGTACCACTTTGAACGTGTATTGGACGTTTATCGTAAGGCTCTGAACATGTATTGAACGTCTATCGTACGATAGAGGTATGATAGACGTTCAATACACGTTCGGAGTCGTACAATCGACGTTCAATACACGTTTAAAGTGGAACGATAGACGTTCAATACACATATGGCGCTAGTACTACTCTGAACATGTATTAAACATCTATCGTACCACTTTGAACGTCTATTGAACGTTTATCGTAAGGCTTTGAACACGTATTGAACGTCTATCGTACGATAGTGGAATGATAGACGTTCAATACACCTATGGCGCCAGTCAAAAGTAGTATGGTGTATTGAACGTCTATCGTACCACTCTGAACGTGTATTGAACGTCTATCGTACCACTTTGAACGTGTATTGAACGTCTATCGTACCACTCTGAACGTGTGTTGAATGTATATCGTACCACTTTGAACGTGTATTGAACGTCTATCGTACCACTCTGAACGTGTATCGAACACAAAACTCGATTTTGGGTTAGAACTTCTTCTTTACTATACTACTCACTTCATAGCAATTGTGGCATATTATCTCAGACCTTGTGGCATATTTACCCACCACTCGGGTAATATGCCACTTATGAGGACTTTTGTATTTGCACGTTTCTCATTGAACTATAAAAGTTACATATCTCTACTTAGTAGTCAATACACAGAATTATTTACACTTTCGTATGGTTTTATCTTTTTCCCTCTATCTACTTATACTTGCGAGGTATTGCGCTTTAAAGTTAACTGTGGCACATTCACCCGAATGACCCTAAACTACGATTATACGTGCATAGTTAGCAAAATTTAGAAAGTTTTGACACAGCTTTATATTTGAAACATTTTTCCAATTGTCACCTGACGAAGTAAATAAAATACGAAATAAGGAATGATACTGTGTGTAAAAATTCATTCAGCTTTTGTTAATTAATTAATAATTCTAGTGGCGTAATCTGTCATAGAGAAAAATGATTTTGGCATTCTAGTTTCCTGGTTAAAGATACTGTGCAGTTTCTTACTATCAATTCAACACTTAATATGGAGCATTCAATCACTTGTCATGAGCATCGAAAACCTGAGGCTATTTTTTTTAGCAGCTAATTTGAAGTCATCGGTGTAGTTGTAGTTCATAACAATTTCTATTAGTTTGACATAAATTAAGTCGATCAGCAATTTCTCTAAGCAACTTGCCTTCATCTGGATGAAAAGCAACAAATAATGTATATTCTCGGAACTGCAAACGAAGTAAGGTTACTGAATATCGTTCTAAAATTATTATTCGCGAAACAAGGGAACGAGCTTTCTCAAAAGTGTAAATTTTAATGAAAGTTGGCTGGCTTGAAACGAGCTCGATACACATAAAGCTTTCGTATGCAGGTAAAACATTCCTTTGATATAAATTGCACCAGCTTTTGAACATGTAAATTGACATTCAAACCATGAAACATGTGGAAAATGTGGAGAAACAATCCTGTTTAACAAACGCTATAAAAATATGGTAACTGTATTTCAAGTATTTTTCTTCTGCCAGAAATTAAAAAATAAATAAATCGACGAAATTTTCTCAATCAACTCCTATAGATTATTTTCTTTTAAATTATTTTACATTTCATTATATGTTTAAGCAACTAATTTTCAAAGAATGCAAAAAGGGGGCGAATGTCTGAAAATAGAGAAACTTGTACTACCATCAGACTATATTTATAGTGTTCATGAAACAGATAAATATTTACTGAAAATCTTATTGTTGAAATATTATATCGAAGTTACAAAATATTAGGTAAATATGAGTTAATTGAATTTAATTCAAAATGCTTTCGTTACTCTACAATATTATATCGAGGTTGCAAAATATTAGGTAAATATGAGTTAATTGAATTTAATTCAAAATGCTTTCGTTACCCCACAACCCGTATTTATGTCATAACAAAACATTTTTTAGGTATTTAGTGAAACCTTCTACACACTATAGTAGAAGACGATTAAAATCGGAATTATTAAGTTCCTGGTATTTTTTTGTGAGACATGGTGGAGAAGTCGCCACAATAAAATTAGTTTTTGTTTTATTTGAAACCGATACGATAATAAATTCTGCACACTAAATGAATTTGTTATGTGTTTATATAACACATAAAAATTAAATTTGTTTATCGTGAATCAAATTACAACAAACCAATGGTCCATAGAAGTGCATGGTATCTGAATATTTAACCGGCTCTCTGAGTCGATCTGCTACCGGCTTACCGTTAAAGCTAACCTATAAAGTGGGATCGTTGCATGAGTGCAGATATGCCAATCATATTTGCGAATTCGAAGAAAAATTCATGGTCTGGTGAGGAACGTCGGTTTTATCATGAATATTTCACTCACTCGAGATTTATGCTTCATATTGGACTTCAGATTTGCAATACGTTCTCGAGTTGGTACCAATCCACGTGTGAAGTGTAACGTGTGGACGAAACTATAATAGAATTCCGCGTAGGTACATGTGTAGAATATCAATTTCAAAGGAGAATATTTCAAAATTAACTGAACTATAAAACTGTTACGGGGCGTATCGGAACGAAAGTTGAGTTCTTAAAAAAACAGTGTGTAGGAAGCTAATACTACGCCTGCGCAAAGCGCGACGTGTTCCCCCTACCTCCGCACGCCCCTTATTGTAATTTGTAAGTACCTACCCAGCAATGTATCAAATTTATAATTGCTTACTGCTTCGAAGTGTGTATTTTGTGATGTCACTAAACTATTATACATCGCGGCTTTACAGATCTTTTATTCTCGTCAATTTTTAAATATACAGACCATTTCGTGAAATCTCGAAATTTTATATACCTACACGCAGCGCGTTTCGGAAAATATTCTGTTTTTCAACATTTATGACGTGATTTCGTATCGGAGAATTCCCGAATTCTGTGGATCCCTGGAAATCTATCCACGTACACGTGATTGAGGAGGAAGGTACGGAAAAACGAATTTACTGTCGCATATAAATGAGAACATTAAGATTAACCGTAATTGGCTTGGTGGCAACGCAACGATTACATCCCCGGGAATTTCATTTCATTAATCTGAATGTTAGACGACTTGACAACCTTAATGACAGGTACAAAGTTAAGATGAAATTATAATAATGTCCATTCATTCTCGCCTTCTGAAATTTCATTTAATCATTTCGTACAGTATGACTCTGTATAGTATCGTTATCTTAGAATTGAAGGGTCGGATGCAATAAGGGGACTAGCGCTCGAAAATGGGAAAAATTATTATCTAAACGTTAAGAAAGATTGGAAAATTAAATATTGTTAAACTGAATTTTAAAAAATATAGCGATGTAAAGCTCGTCACGACACACCTTTTTTCTATTTACAGTTTGTTTATCCAATCATTACTATTCGAGCTAAAAATTATAAACAAAAAATTTTTCTTTAAACATTACTTCTTTAAACATAAATTGCGATAACTTCAGTAAATATTAACGGATCGTACTGAAACTTAAAACATAACTTCAGAAAACTCTAGCGAAGCCGCAAAATGTATGCGCAAAATCCTTATGTTAACAAATGTAATAATATTTAATTAAAAAGTATAAATGGACATAACCCATGTTTTTCAACGTTCGCCGTTAAAAAGTATCGAGACAATTTTGAGGTACATATAACTTGCAGACAAAGTTTTTCCTTAATATACAAGGAAGATTTCCACCAATTTTCATACTGATTATTAAATAATTGTAGAAGGTATGATGATATATATAAATCTCGCGCGCCACCAACAGTCACCGTCAGTGCTGAGGCGCGCGAGATGGAGTGTAGTTGCACTTTTAATATCCTATATTTTTAGTTACGCGTATTAAGCAAACATTAATAAGAACAATTCTTATTAAAAGTATTTAAAAAATGTATTCCCTAGCTGCCTTCTTACTAAAAATTTGGCGATTCTTGAATGAGTGGCTAGGAGATACATTTTTTAAATACTTTTAATAAGAATTGTTCTTATTAATGTTTGCTTAATACGCGTAACTAAAAATATGGGATATTAAAAGTGCAACTACACTCCATCTCGCGCGCCACCAACAGTCAGCGGCCGCGTATAATGCGCTGCTTGACAGTCAGATGTTTCATCGCTAACATTCTACAGTATTTCATGAACATGGTGAGGGCCAGCGAAGCCCCGATGGGCGGTCCGAGAGCCCGAGCATCCATAGCGTTTTCTACGAGCCGCGTGGAGGGGGTGCTCAAAACCAATGAAGCAGCGGGCATGCAACGGATCGGGAAAACTCTAGTAGTGTGCGTGTAAGCTCATACCATGGATGCTCGGGCTCTCGGACCGCCCATCGGGGCTTCGCTGGTGAAGGCAAAAATCACGCGAAAAAAGTCAGGACTTCAACTTTAAATAGTCGCCATTTGATTTTAAATTAATATTTCGGAAATTCCCTCCGTTAATCAAAGAATACATTAATATACTAACGAAATCTTTTTTGTTTCTTGATTTTAGATAATGTAGTTTCGAATGGCAGTGCTCACCGTAAAACCCAAATTTTAAAAACGGTTCTTGGATGTCGTTTGTTAATTTATTATAAGCGTTTTCATCGCTAACATTCTACACTACAGTATTTCATGAACATGGTGAGGGCACTGCCAAGCCACAGGTTCCTGTCTAGAACACTTCTAATTCATGTTGAAACACCACCGTGGCACCATCTGCCTATGATTGTCATAATTATATAAATCTGCGCCATCTGATTGGTTCGCGATGCTGTAGCGTAAATGATACCAGAAATAAATGTCAAATGACTTTTATTGCAACGAACCTCAAGAAAAATCATAATAATTTTGACGCTATAAACGATAAACTTGTAACGTCCAAAGTAAATAAATCAACGGATTTATAATGGAAGACACGAATAAATAAAGCGGGATGGGGGGGGGGGGTAATAAGGAAGAGAATGGAAACGAATGTTATGTATTTCGTAGAGATGACAAGGGTTAGAAAACCAGAAGTTGAGATGAATAAAGTCTTGCGGTATCTTATTCGTAGCAGTCTTCATAGATTAAAATCTAAGACGCTCATTACACAGTACAACAAATTTTTACTTTTTTTCAGACTTGTAACATTCAATAGCCGTTTCTTATAGGTTTTCGTGCCCTGGAAACGAATCCGCAACCCGTTTGTCGCCATCACCCTCAGTTTTTGAGAAAATCGATTTTGAAAAATTACTGCAAATTTTCAATTTTGAGCATCTTTTGTGTCGAAACGGTAATAGTTATTTGATTGTTCGTTGCGTCAAATTATTCTATGAACCCTCCCGAATACAACAGTATAAGTTATTATTGCATTATGAACATTTAAATAAGTTTAAACAACGATCAAAGGGAAAAGGCACCCGAAAAGCACCAATTTTTGCAGATTTCTTTCAATTTGTTTCCAAAACTAAGGGTCTTGGACAAAATCTGACCATTCCACGCGATGCAGCAGACATTTTTCCTTCGGAAAGCATTAACAGAAATGCTAAGTCACGTTTTGTTTTCAATACAGAAGCGAAATAGTTTGGCAAAACGCGCGGAGCCGACAGTGGTTGTCAACCGCGGCGCGCGATCCACTGCCGCTCACAAGGGAAGATCCCGAAGCCGAAAATTCAGAAAATTCTGAAACTTTGTGAATATGTAGGGGATTTCCTCCTGATTACAAGGCAATTTTTGTTTGCTGCCCAAATTCACTCGAAGGGGCTGAAATTAACCCCCGAAAATTCGGCTATTTTCCAGTTTTGTGTTATAACTCGCCAAATGTAAGAGATAGAAAAAAGTTTCAAGACAAAAATTACTTCTTTTAATCAGATCTATTATTTGGTAAAAAAATTATTTTACAGTTCACGAGTTATAACAGAAAATCGGAAAATAACCGGATTTTCAGAGGTCAATTATACCCCCTTAGAGTGAATTTGGGCAGCAAACAAAAATTGCGTTGTAATCAGGGGGAAATTCCCTACATATTCACAAAGTTTCAGAATTTTTTGAATTTCCGGGTTCGGGATGTTCCCTTGTCAGTGTAACACAACCGCTTAACGCGCGTGACTACCACTGTCGGCGCCGCACGTTTTGCCAAATTATTTTGCTTCTGTGTTGAAAACAAAACGTGACTTACCACTTCTGTTGATGCTTTCCGATAGAAAAATGTCTGCTGCATCTCGTGGAATGGTCAGATTTCCTCCTAGACCCTTAGTTTTGGAAATAAATTAAAAGATAACTGCAAAAATTGGTACATTTCGGGTGTCTTTTTTTCTTTGATCGTTGTTTAAACATATTTAAATGTTCATAATGCAATAATAACTTATATCGTTGTATTCGGGAGGGTTCACAGACTAATTTGAAGCAACAAATAATCGAATAACTATTATCGTTTCGACACAAAAGATGCTCAAATTTGAAAATTTGCAGTTTTTTTCAAAATCGATTTTCTCAAAAACTGAGGGTGATGGCGACAAACGGGTTGCGGATTCGTTTCCAGGGCACGAAAACCTATAAGAAACGGCTATTAAATGTTACAAGTCCAGGTGGGGCTGTTATACTGTGTTATTAGTGGAAATGTGCAGAGCAAAGAAATACGCATTTATTTCAAAAACTACTATCCGTTATTTTATGTGAACAACGGGAAAGTAAACATAACCGAAGCAATGTAAATTGAATTGTGCGACAGCCTGTCACTGACAGGACTACGTGAACGCGTGTCATATCAGATGGCGCCACAGTCATGTCTTCTCATGAAATAGAAGTGTTCTAGACGGGAATCGGTGACTTTACAGTGCCCTAAACCATGTTCATGAAATACTGTAGAATGTTAGCGATGAAAAAAAACCAACCGCGGTAAGCTGTTCCACAATCGAATCTACATCGGCCACAATCCTTTGAGCTGAGTGTACATACCCTACAATATACCTTGAAAAGTAAATCGATAAAACATTCTTGGCATAGATACATCATTTCTGTCAAGTATATTAATTACATGTGTAAGCTAATTATCCATGAAAGATAAGCGATTATTACGGTGGGAATGTACTACCAATGGCCTTCCCAGAATTTTCCAAAAACGTTCCCACGATTTTACGATCTTTCGCGCGATTACTTTTGGCAACGTTCAGTTTCCACATGCATTTAACTTAAAATATGTGGTCTCTTTTTCTTCCTCTGCCGTGAGGTATGCACATTTTCACACGATTCTAGAAGTCCTGGAAAAAATTTTCAAGGGAGGTGGCTGGAGTGACGATGAGTTAAAATTGTCGAGGCTCGCATGGCTTCATCTCTCGGGGATACGAGTGTACACTTCTACTAGATTTGAAGCTGTTAGGTGTTCATCGGGTTCAATATGCATGCAAATGATATTGATTGACCTTTATGCCAAATGCTTACGTAGGCGCAAGCACGTAACAATTGAAACTCTTCGATGATTAAAAATTGTATACCTAGTCTTCAAACGTCACTTTGCACAAAGTTACGTTTTCGAAGGAGGATAGCATAAATTTAAAACATAAAATATCCAGAAATTTGTTATATAATTAAATTTATTAATAATAATGGACTTAAGTATATGAAAAATTTACGGTTTGAATATAATGTTTCTAATACATAATAACTATTATTATATTGTTATTAATAGTATATATTATGATAAACATTAATTATGGATATTATAAATTTATTATTTATAACCTTCAGATACTCGAAACATTTGGATATTAAATTTGCAATAAGTTTAACTTCCCAATGTTCCTTCTCAATGTTATTTAAACTTTGATTTTAAGTCAGTTCCCACTTTTAATAAGTTAACATTTACAAGTTAACAAGTATTTATTTTAACATATAAATTTTAATGTCAACGTTCGTGTATAGTTATAACTTGATTACTGTGAAACACCCGACTAAATGGAATTGTTTCGTTCAGAGTGTTTAACAGTTAAATAATTACATGTCATATCAAACACTCCGTTCATTTATTAATGTGCACACGCGTGTTTCATTTAGAAATTAACCATTGCCATTGCAACGTCTCGGTATGTTCTGCAGAAATTTTATAATTACGTCATATCGTCGCAACAAAACACGCATTACAGTGTTTTGTACTTACGTATAACTAATAATTCGCGATTAATATGTTATTTAAAAAAGGTTGGATCTTTGATTTTAAGTGGACTAAAAAGTTACTACATTTTGGAATGATTTTTACACATATAAAACACTATTGTGTCATTGCACTATTTCATTAATATAACTCACGAGTTATATATGTGTATACAATCATAAAGGGTGTTCCACTACAGGTGGAAATCCGTTTAAGGCATTAAAATAAGACGAAAATATAGAACGCCATTTTTTAATAAAAATTAACTTCGAATTTTAATACAAAAAATTGTTACAAGTATTTCCTCTAACCTTCTATTTTAAACTCTCTTATCAAGTTTCTACATGTTCCGTGGATATCGTGCTGTGCAGCCCATAGCCGCAATGCTGCAAAACGTTGGAAAACTTTTCTAACAGGCCATATCTTATACACTGACAACCCAAGCAAACATAATTTATCGTTGTTCCTTGAAAATTATTTTGGGCACGTTAGAAAACCACCTACCTACTCGAAATAAAATAAATATTATGTGGCCATTTGCAGAATATGCGTACACAGGTCGTCATGATGACACTTAACACTGTCAACGGGTAAACTTTTCCTGTGGGAAAACTTTTTTTCCAACGAAAATTTATATGGATCGAAAGCACGTATCAAAAAACATGCAAAAAAAATAATTTTGAGTTTAGGAATCTATTCAGTAAAAAGTTATTAAGTAAAAGGGACTGTGAAATTTTGACGTATGTTCTAACCCCCTAATGTGACCAACTATTATGCTTCAATTTGAATGGATATTTTTTTTAACCAATACTATACAACGTACACCACGGGCCTGGCACGGTCGCATTGGTGAGTATAATCACAGACCCTCAGATACTAAAAACGCACCCTCTTCCTACTTTTCCTGGGGAAAAAATTATTTTAGGTTATGCCCAAACTTAAATCGGTTCGCTACCATGCTTTACGCAAGGCCTTCGCAAGTAGGGGAAAACCACTCCTGAAACACATATTTCGGTTCTTCCTCCAACGCTACGCCTTCAGCTAATCTGGGACGATTCCTACTATCCTTTCTCCGAGGAGACAGTAACGCCGTTATGAAGCATGTTGGGGCGCTTTAGGGTGAAAGTACCAAATGTGTCAAGTTTTTATCTAGAGACGCGGTAGCGTCTCGACGCCAAGTACATGAAAGACACCCTGTATATCGACTGTGTCGCTACCGCTATCATTTACTCGTCGCAGAGCTATTCCAGCCTAACCTGAAACTTATTTCATTAATATCTCATGACGCCTGCAATATTTTCTAAATTTAAAGGCATTTTTCTCATGTAAACCGCATATAAGCTTTCGAATAAGACCAATTTCAATAAAATCGGTCTACGCATAACAGAGATATCGTAAATCCAACCTTACCTGAAACTTATTTCATTAATATCTCATCACGCCTGCAATATTTTCTAAATTTGAAGGCATTTTTCTGATGTAAACCGCATATAAGCTTTCGAATAAGACCAATTTCAATAAAATCGGTCCACGCATAACAGAGATATCGTAAATCCAACCTTACCTGAAACTTATTTCATTTATATCTCATGACGCCTGCAATATTTCCTAAATTTAAAGGCATTTTTCTTGTGTAAACCGCATATAAGCTTTCGAATAAGACCAAACTCAATAAAATCGGTCCATGCATGACAGAGATATCGTAATATCGTCTCATGAATCCGTCGGAATCGGTAAGATTTTTCTTCTGATTCTTCTTCTCCAGTCAAAATTTCGTCAACATAATACGTATACGCGTTACACGCACACCTTCAGCCAAAAAGAAATTAACACATGTTTCGTTCGTCAATTGCTATCTCCACTATACAATCTACTCCAAATGACAGCTTACCGTCAAGTTATAACCAAGTTATAAACGTGTTTTTACAAATATATATCGTTGTACCATTGAATTGCAACCAAAATGCAGTCTCAAATACAAGGTAAGTTGCCGAAATTAGAATTGCGACAAGTTTGAATTTCATCAAACTGTTTTTTATTTGTAACTAAACTGAGGATTTTATGTATATATAGATAATCGAAGCGTAAAATGATGCTGTGACTGGGATTTATCCTTAATTCTGTCCCGTGATAATTTGTAAGTTATAATATTAAAAATTATCTGAAGTCATTGCCTATGCAAATTATCTTTGTAAAAAGAAGTGAGATATATATATATCACGCTGCGGGAAAGAAAGCACCCTTACCTTTATGTACTTGCAGCTCATTTTGATTTCACATTTTTTTTTATTTTGTAATTAATATTACCTTCTATTTTTGTGATTTATTTGATTTCATGTACTTGGCGTAATTTTTTTACTTTTTTGAAGTTTTTTTACGGGGATAAGAAATTTCATAATGACTTAAAAATAGTAGGAAAAATTAAAATTTAAACTAGCATTTCGAAATGACGTGAAAATAATTTTAAAAAATTATTATATACAACGATACAGTAATAATTGTATCGTTGTATGTAATAAATATTTTTAATTCTTTTTACGTCATTTTGAAATGTTAGTTTAAATTTTTATTTTTCCTACTATTTTTAAGTCATTATGAAATTTCCTATAAAAACTTGACACATTTGGTACTTTCACCCTAAAGCGCCCCAACATGCTACCTAGCGGCGTTACTGTCTCCTCGGAGAAAGAGTAGTAGGTAGTAGGAATCCTCCCACCTTAGCTGAAGGCGTAGCGTTGTAGGGAGAACCGAAACATGTGTTTCAGTAGTGGTTTTCCCCTACTTGGGAAGGCCTGCTTTACGCTAGGGCTGAGCAATTTGTTCGCCGCCGCGGGCCGCACAGTCCCCACTACCAGTCAGCCGGTTCCCCCATCATCAGCAGATTAGCCGCCACTCCATGTCCCTTCCTTTTACTCCTACGAGTGCGGTCATATATAGGTAGGGCGTACATTGCAGGAGTTAAAAGAGTATGGTGGGGGTCGTTCTCTTGCGGCCCAGCAGAGTAGGCAAGTCGGGGAACGGGCCGCATACGGCCCATGGGCCGCGGGTTGCCCAGCCCTGCTTTACGCGCCCGCAAGCGGGCGCGCACCCCCCGCCCTGATCTAGCCCCAACCAATACTAATACCCTGGACAAATTAGAAAGTGGAATGCGTTGTTTCGGAATAAGTCAACAGAAATACTGTACAGGGGGAAGAGAGTACAGTATTTAAATATGTAACATAAAAAGACAATTTTGTTCGTAATGTAAACAAAAGTATTTTAAATTATTTTCGAAACACCCTAAGTATTTTATGCTGTCAAAATCCCTCAATGTAACCGTTTCGAAATACAAAAAAAAACTACATACTCCTACCCCTCCAACCTCCAACAACGAATCATATGTGACAACCACTGTAACTGTCACAATAAAGGTTAGAAAATATGACAAAATTTTGCAACTTTTTCGCCTCATAACTTATCAAGGAATATATTCCTAAACTCAAAATTGTTATTTTTGCATGTTATTTGATACGTGCTTTCGATCCATATAAATTTTCGGTGAAAAAAGAGGTTTCCGGGAGGAAAAGGTCACATCTTTCAACACAATGTATGCCTTTTGTTTGGAATTTCTATTGACTGTCCTATTTTTCTCTATTTTTCTAGCTGTGTCCGTGTCTGTGGGCGTTTGGACACTCGTTGCCATTTCTTTGGAGCGCTACTTCGCTATTTGCAGGCCACTAAAGTCAAGACGATGGCAGACTCAATTCCATGCTTACAAAATGATCGCTGTGGTCTGGACAGCCAGTCTAACGTGGAACGCGCCAATCCTCGTGTTTTCTCGACTTCAAAGCATAGGAGGAGGTATTTATAAAATATTTTTAGCCATATTCATTTCTCCATATTACTAAATTCAAAATTAAGTTAATAAAATAAAGGAATATATTATATAACGATTTTCACTTGTTTTCCATTTCTTCACTGACAAGGGAACATCCCGAACCCGAAAATGCAACAAATTCTGAAACTTTGTGAATACGTAGGGAATTTCCTCCTAATTACAACGCAATTTTTGTTTCCTGCCCAGATTCACTCGAAGGGGGTGTAATTGACTCCTGAAAATCCGGTGATTTTCTGATTTTGTGTTATAAGTCGTGAACAGTAAAATAATTATTTTACCAAATGCTAGATCTATTAAAATAAATAACTTTTGTCTTGAAACTTTTTTTTATCTCTTACAGCTCACGAGTTATAACAAAAAATCGGAAAGTAGCCGAATTTTCGAGGGGTTAATTTCACCCCCTTCAAGTGAATTTGGGCAGCAAACAAAAATTGCGTTGTAATCAGGAGGAAATCCTCTGCATATTCACAAAGTTTCAGAATTCTTTGAATTTTCATCGCCATTTTGTAAAATTTTTCATAAAAAAAAATTTCTATGAAAATAAAGATTGCTTTAAAGCAATATAAAAAATCCAAGCCCTATATTTTTATTTATACAAACAAAAAAATCCCTAACTTGGTCTTTTGTTAGTGGCTTCAGGGTGGGGTCCCCCCTTAAGCCCCGTTTCACACGGCGATGTGTGCATCGCGATACCTGTATGATGGATAATTGGATACCGGTTTCCTGTTTTTATGTTTTTTTTATTGTTTTCCTGTGTTTTAAGCAGGGTGGCATTTCAAGCTTATGTTTGCTTATATTGCCCAACGAAGTATAGTCCAATTTTTTTTATCCCTCCTCTCTCTTTCGTGCCCCAGCAGCAGCAGCGCACCGGGAGAAAGGTGGTCTCCCATCTTTCACCAGTACACCGCCCCATGATGCTTAACTTCGGTGATCTAACGAGAACCGGTGTTTTCCATCACGGCTACGGCCGCTGGTACCACTGTTTTTAAGAGAACCGTTGTGTAAACTCGGCTTGGGAATTAAGTGAACGCGGCGGCCGATTTTCAGAGGCAACGCCTCCTTTCTCCCACCGCGCGTCTTGGCCCCGCGGCAGCCTATGTACTTGGAGCACCTCAGGCCCGTACCACGTGAACCGCGCTTGGCGCGCTGACAAAACAAAAACGCATCGAAAATCGTGCTCTCTGGGACGATGTGTATTTGTATTTGTATTTTATTTTTCCTGTGTTATTTACACAGGATGGTGTTTCATGCATTTTTGCTTATATTGCCCAACGAATATTAGTCATTCCATTTTTCCCTCCTCTCTCCTACGGGTCCCAGCAGCAGCAGCGCACCGGGAGAAAGCCTCGATCTAACGAGAACCGGTATATTCATCACGGCTAGGGTCGCTGGTTGGGACGATGTGGAAACCTATTGATACAACGTCGCCCCAATGCGCCACGCGTGGTTCATATGGTACGGGCCTGAGGCGCTCCAAGTACATTGGCTGCCGCGGGGCCAAGACGCGCGGTGGGAGAAAGGAGGCGTTGCCTCTGAAAATCGGCCGCCGCGTTCACTTAATTCCCAAGCCCGGTGTATATGATTCCACAATGATCGATGTAACATCGATATCCATCATACACCTACCTATATATCACGATACATGTACCGCCGTGTGAAACCAGGGTTAGCATTTTATTTCTTCTTTGACTGAAATGTTTTGCGTCTATCGTTTCAGGAAGGCGTAAGTGTCGAGAAGAATGGCCGAGCGTCGGCGCGGATAGAGCTTACAATCTCTTCTTGGACGGAACGCTGCTTCTAGTTCCTTTAATTGTAATGAGCCTGGCTTATTCTTTAATCGCGGCAAAGCTGTGGCGTGGATTACGGCAGGAAATGCGACAAACATCAAGCTGCCAACAACGACGTAAGTTTCGGGAGCTTCCGAAATATTTACGATTCCTTAATGCAGCTCCTTAACTATTAGGTCCTGAGTAAAGACATCGGGTTAGCCTGTGAGAAATAGGTATGCTTATAACGCGCCCACTTTCTACTGACAATGAGTTGTGGCCGTAAAATTAAAATGTTTCCTTATGCATTCCTGTTTACGAGTAATACGACACTGTGTACTGCGTATAACCTGGGAAAGATGAAATTGAAATATTTGTTCAGAAGGAAACGTAGAAAGAAATTCAGTTTATTACACTTGTGAACTGTTTCGTGCAATTTCTTAAAGATTGTCCTTCGTATTTCGCTATCTTACAGGCTACTTGAAATAATTAGAGAATTATTTACCCGATCAGCTTCACCACGAGTTGCTTAATACTTTAAAAGCTCTACAATAAAGGTTCCTGCTTCTTAATTGTTTAGTAATGCTATAGGCTGAATCAGACACGTCGAGTAATTTAGTCGAGTGGCGAGTAATTTAGAAATTTACCATTGTTTTACTATACTTTTGGTATCCACACACGGTAAATTACTAAATTACTCGCTACTCGACTAAGGACAATGGTAAGTCGCAGAGGGGATTAGTGACCTACGAGCCTACAGCGTATGCTACACACCGTTGGAAAGATCTCGCCAAGACGAATCGATTGATACGATTTTTAACTTCGAAATCAGATGGGATCACCTCGAAACATGGCCTATAAACGCAAGAAGAATTTGTATTTTCATATAATGGCTTTAAGGCACCCATACACGAGCGAGCCGCTTGCCGAGCCGCTCGCGAACTGCAGACTCGGCAAGCATGCTCGCTGGTGTGTGGGATGAGGGATCGACTTCTTCTTGCGTTAATCATCTTCACATCATTATCTTTCGCTCAATCAATGAAATGTCACTCCACTCACTATTGTAAGCGGCGCATTAGTGCGAATGCTAACCTGCACATTCCCAAACTCATACCTGCAAATCGTCTATCATGAACGTAATATGTTCATGAAAAAACAACTGATTCATTGGCGATTTCGTCCCGGGCATTAGGAACGGGGCCCATGCGGCAAACGCAGGCAGAACACGGCCCTGAAATGAAGGTCTTTGGGCACATTTGCCGCCCCAACCTGCTGTAGTTGTTCCATCCTAAGAAAAATCTCGTTCGCGCAGGGATGATTCTTAGGAGGCGCGGATTGGTCCCACTTCCCACTTAACCGCCTACGTTTTTCTCAGTCTTACCGTATGTTACCTCTCTGTCAACCGTTCCGCAACCTGCAGTGTTGACATTGACATCGGTCACGTCCCGCCCTTGGAGAAGCAGGGAACCCGGCAGGTAAAGCGCTACGAACAATCGCCTGCGTCGGGCCCGTAAGCAGTAGTGGGGGGGCTGCGCAGATCGGTCACAAAACGGTATGGACGTTAGGGTTTTTCTTAGGATGGATTCAGTATAGAGTATCGCTTGCATCCCTCGGTTTTCCCTCAGGTGCCTACCCGAGGTCCCTCGGGCCGGATGGGATTTTACTACCGGTTTCTTCTGTCCAAAACCGCAAAATCTCGAACTTTGAGGCCATTTTTCGAGGTGATCCCATCTGATTTCGAAGTTAAAAATCGTATCAATCGATTCGTCTTGGCGAGATCTTTCCAACGGCGTATAGCATACGCTGTAGGCTCGTAGGTCACTAATCCCCTCTGCGACTTAACATTGTCTTTACTGGACGTGTCTGAATCAACCTTATAATAACGTAGTTATCTATATTAGCAAACGTGTAAATGGTGTAACTGGTCCTAATGTATTTGCCGTTGTACTGTAGAGATTTTGAAGCATCTGTTTTACAGAGGCAATTCATTGCTGGCATATATACGATGATTAATAGTGTAAACCCATAAAACTAAGTAGTTTCTAATGTGGTTAGAGATACGATGATGTTTTCCCGACCGGCATGTAAATATATACAGATGTACTTAAAGGTGGAATCAGACGGCGCGTGAATCGGCGATTCGCCCGCAAAGATCGCCGATCACGCGCCGTCTGATTCCACCTTAACATATAGGGACTGTAATGATGTCAAACTTTTCAGTCTGTTATTCTATCTGTATCGTAGATTACTTGAAGTAACGAAGCTACCACATTTTCAAAAGAAAAGTGTCACTGCTTTATTATGCAATATTTCTTCCATCTCTGATATATTCGATTATTTTTCCTTAATTGTTCAAATATGCAAGCCGCACTTAGTTATTCTGGGGTTTAGAACATATTTTTATTGTTGAAAATGTTGAGAATTTTGAATTAGTTAGAATTACTGTCCTATCCTCGATCTTACGCTTTTTATATCATCGATAAACAATATTACCGAATATAACAGGATAAAAAGAAACGTAAAAACAGTCGTTTTCAGTTTTAACAGTATCCAAATTTCAAGACTGTGATAAAGATTTTTACGCATATACGGGGTGTACAAAATTACTTGTCACGGGTTTCGCAGCTAATTCTACAAAAAAAATGTGTCACAAAATTGACCTTGACATCGAAATTCAAGGTCCAATTTTTTTACTGTAACGTATTCTACTCGCCAAGATAATAAAATCTATCAAAGGAACTATTCTTTTTTGTCTGCTCGGGGAAAGATGGTCCCCTATAGGGGGAATTCCCCCAGTGCTGAGCGCTTAAGGTTTTTCTCTAGTAACAAGAAAGAAATAATATTAAAGCAACCTCCTTAGCTGTGCACACGCGACTGGAACGTGGCGAAACCTAATTGTTGTTTTGGTAATTATTTACTTTAGCGATTCCTCACCGATTTTGATGAAATTTGGATATGTTGTAAAACTCTATATTCTGAGCAACTTTTTCCTATACATGTTACCGTCGCTCGGTCTTAGTTTCCGAGATATTTGCTAAAAACTTCGGTTGACTTATTCCGATACAACGCATTCCACTTTTCAACTTGTCTCGGGTATTAATATTGGTTGGGGCTAGATTAGCGCGCGTGAAGCACGGTGGCGAACCGATGTGAGTCGGGATGTTGACGGGAGCCCCCACAAATCCAATAGGTGCTCTCGAAAGCACCTCCTTCCTAGCAAAAAAATTATGTTTTAGAACCAGAAGCATCCTAATATGCGGCGGCGCCGGCTCTGCCGAACAGAGTCGGGGTTGACGGGCATCCGCAAATTTTTGGTTGAAATCTGCAAACTTACATCGATGCGCCACCACGCCTTACGCGCCCGCGAGCGGGCGCGCGCCTCCGCACTAGTCTAACCCCAACCTATACTAATATGCGGGACAAGTTGGAAAGTGGAATGTGTTGTGTCGAGATAAAGCAACAGAAGTTTTTCGCATATATCTCGGAAACTAAGGCCGAGCGGCGGTAACATGTATAGGAAAAAGTTGTTCAAAATGTGGAGTTTTAAAACATATCCAAATTTCATCAAAATCGGTGAGGAATCGCTAAAGTAAATAATTACCGTTGTTTTTTCTACCCCCTCTACGGTTTACGCGAAATAACGACTCGGTGGCGTTTCGAATATCACAGATATAGCTAATGACCGGTATTAGGTGAAGTCCGGCATTAAGGGCGGATTCTCGTCTAACAGCCCCAAAAGTAACTGACATTTAAGAACTTTTAAAAAAAAAAAAAAACTGTCGGTCATATTGGAATAAACTTTTTCGGGATATAAGGAGGCATCTTTAAACTTGCAGAAATTTTTTTTTATGTCGATCCTTCTTATTATTTATTAATTATTGTGGAATCTTGTCCACCTCTTCGACGATGTAACTCCTACTGGCGGGATGTGTAGGGGAGACCGGGGCTAGTTGTTACAATTTTCAGTTTTATATTTTTTTTTGCATTCCATATTCAATACTATCAATGACTCTCATTTAAAGTACGTTCTTTCCTCTACCGATAACCGCTATCGCATGTAATTAAACGAAACCTATGACTTTGAAACAAGCCATTTTGAAGGTCGAGACATGTTGTATCAACGTGCTCCGAGTAGGGGCTAGTTGTTACACAATACGGGGCAAGTTGTTACAGGATTAAATTTTACGAAACGAGGCTTATTATGAGTAATATAATTATATTTTCTTGAACAAAAGTAAATTTATTAATCGTAAGAATCTATGACAATAAGTATACAATAAAAAATCTATTTTAAAAATAATAAAATACTACCGAAATCAGTCGCACTAATTATCGTCGTCCGTTTCATAGGGGGACTCGTGCCTATTATTTGTGGTGGTTTTATTTCTCATCTGCCTTTTCTTTACTGTATGTTTTTTTATTTTTATGTCATCAGTTTCCTTTTTAAAACTTTTTAATAAAATCTTTTTAGTTCTTGATTTTTTACTTTCGTTTTTTCTTTTAACAGTTGTTACTGTCGTATAAATCATTTACTAAATACAATGTAACAACATTTCCCTTTTCGTATGTAACAACATGCCCCTTGTCTTGTGTAACAACTTGCCCCGGTTGACACCATTGTGTATAAAAAGCTATAAGTTCATACCAGTTTGGTGTATTCTTATGTTCTTGGTACGAATCTGTAGCTAAAGGAACACTGCTTCAAACGTGGTAATATTAATTTACATACATTTATCTATCTGTTCGGTAGAAAAGATTGAAGTAGAAAGAGAAAAGTTACTATTAGTACCGAAAACACACAAAACTGTAATAAAGTGACAACGCGTGAACCTACTACAAACAAACAACATACACAACTGTGTATGGTTGAAGCACATCAGCCACTTCATCGTCGAAGTGATGGTCCAGGCGAAAAAAATTTAAACTGCTTTGTATAGTGCCTCTACGAGCTATAGTGACTTAGGTGTGAGGTCACTCAGCGGGGTCTTAACCGATATCCTGCTGGGTATGGGCCGCTAAACGTGGCCCCCTACTACCTCTTGCAGGACTGTGTTTAGGGAGGATCAGGACAAAACCGGGGCCCTATAGATGAAGTGTTACATCTTCGATTTTAATAAAATAAAATAGAAATTTAAGATACTGTTTATCATTATTAAAGGACACCAATTAAGCTTTGCTACTGGCTATTAAAAATTGTCTCATTGTCAGCACATATTAAATACAAATCCATTTCAGTAAGGTATATATACTGCATTAGAACAGTACCAATATAAATTATTTTATATTAATAACTTATTTTACCCTTTAGGGCCCAGGTTTTGTCCTGGTCTTCCCTAAACACAGTCCTGCAAGAGGCAGTAGTGGGGGCACGTTTAGCGGCCCGTACCCAGCAGGGTATTGGTTAAGACCCCGTTGGGTACCTCACACCTAAGTCACTATAGCTCGTAGAGGCACTATAACTACCTGCCCCTGTAACATCTAGCCCCGGTTTCCCCTACCCTAGTAGCATTTATTGTTGGCATTTTGATGGCCAACTAATTCTCAACTTGGGGATACTGTGGGCCAACCAGAAATGCTACTAGGGTAGCACCTATCACAGTCATCTGATTGCAAAAAATAGCAGTTTCTTAACGTTAGATAGTTTGCGCTGGGATTGGTCCACTTTAAAGACAAAAAAAAGTTAAAAATGAAAAGAGTTGTAGCGTTTGAAAGGAAAAGTAAGTTTCTTCCTTAGACAAATTTTTCATATTATTCTTTATATCGACGCAAAGAGTATTATAAATAAAAGCTAAAATTAAATTTTTAGGTCCAGTAGTTAACAGCCTAAATTATTTAACTTTAAGTAAATTTTCTTCTTTTTGGAATCGGATGACTGTGACAGGTGCTACACTTGACGCCAACATCGTCAAAGAGGTTAACACGATTCCACAATAATTAATAAATAATAAGAAGGACCGACATAAAAAATATTCTACAAGTTTAAAGATGCCTCCTTATATCACAAAAGAGTTTAATGCAATATTAACAATAGTTTTCTAAAAAATTCATAATTTCCTGGAGCTGTTACAAGAGAATTCCCCCTTAAGGGGAAATCCCCTACACTTTTTATGGCTGGAGTGAGTAGAGTACATTACAACAAACGAAATTGGACTCTGAATGTCCAGGCGAAAAGCAATTTTGTTACACATTTTATTCACAAATCTGCACAGATCCAAGTGCATAGAATCGCCCGCAAACGCTGTGAGAAATATTTTTGCATCCTTCACCCAGGCGGATATGTGAATTCGTGTTGAAAATTCAGAGACGGCTCTAAGCGGGACATTAGCAGCCAGGCACTTTCTGCGGAAGCTTGGCCGATACAAATAACGGATCCATATTGCAGTGGAGAGAACAGAATCCAGGAGAACGGCGGAAGATTCAACGTACGACAAGGGTGATGGAGAAGCGGGCGCGACGGTTGTCCTGAATGCTTGCGGCGCATCCTCCAGATTAAGGCGAGGATTTTCCTCCTCGCATGGATACTTGCAAGGCGCTCTCCAGCGAGTACCATCCGGGGTGAGAAAGTGATAAACAAATATCGTCGGGGTAGGAAAGTGGGTTAGCAGGTTTTCGCTGTCGAGGGGATCGATGGGGGTAAAGAGATCATGTTTTTAATCGCTTGCAAACTCGCAGATGTATCCATAAATCTTGCAGTTATTGTTACGAGAAACTGTACGACGGTATTTCCCAAACATTTTTGAGTCGCGATTCCCTTTTATAATACTCAAATAACCTGCAAACCCTCCGCCCCCCGTATAAGGCAAGATAAATTTAATAACTAATAATATAATTTAATTATATAATAATATAATTTTAAAACATTAAAAATAGGTATTTCAGAATATAATTATATCTTAAGATAAAATAAAATACATAAGTGCTAAAAATCGCCGACTAAAAATAACTGTGGCATCCCACTGAAAACACTTCGCGACCCACAGGTTGGGAATCACTGAAGTACGAGAATACCAATTAAGGTATATCCACGTTATCCTTCTAGCCGGGGGTAGGTTGCCGTCCGGCGAAACATTCTTCAATGGGTTTTGAATGGTAACGTTAGACTTTAGAGCCTTCTGCAGTAGAATTTGTTGATTAACAAGGCATCTTACAGGTACAGGTTTATACAGGTTATATAAAGCCGGATTCGTAGAATTTGTGAGCAGGATCAGAACAGTTAATTTTTATAATATTGTTTTTTTCGTAGCACACAAATTTTTGTTAAAGTTAGCAAGTCGAGTGAGATGCAACCACACTTGTCACTATCAAAATTTATAATTATATGAATTACAGATCTTCACACAGATCTTAATTAAAATCAGGACCGTTGCAAAATTACGAGTAAATTTAATCTCTAATTATATTAAAGATTAATAGAGGAAGTGCAGTATATTTGGAATAACAGTTTGTTTAAGACGAATAAAAAAATACGGTAGAGGATGGGAACAAATAAAACTGCATAATATCATAGGGAAACTAATAAACTTTTATATTTCAAATTCTCAGGAATAATAAAAAACAAAAAGTAGCTGAAACTTTGGTCGAGATGAAAAATGACGGTAAGTATCGATTTCGTTAAGGTGCAGGTAGGGTAGACCGGGGGCGCACAGTGGTACATAATGACATTTTTTGTTTAAATCAGCCTACAGGTCGTAATTTTTCAGAAAAGTTGACGATTCTTTTTTTAAATTCTTCGCAATTAAATTCTCTATCGATCTGTCTGACTGAAATTTTGAACTTCGTTGCTGATTTTTTTATATTTAGCGAATTATACAGCACTTTTCGAAGATTAGCATCTGTGGGCTTTTTTGGCCGCCTGTTCCGAATTTAAAGTCAGATTTTCGAAATTGAAGGTGGTGAATCCAATATGCCGAATATAGTTGACTTTTCTGACTCAATATTGATGAGCAGGATTTTTAATGTTTGATATTTTTAAACACGTACATAAACAAAAAATCAGAGATTTGCTTCCAGGAGTACAAATCCTGCTCCTCAAACAAGATTGCACATAATAAAATCGGATTTCTAAAGGCAACTGGGATAAAACGTTAAGAAAATCAGGCCTTCTAAAAATATCAAACATTAAAAATCTTGCTCATCAATATTGAATTCGAAAAGTCAACTATAAGAACGCGTATGAACACAGACGAATAGGCTTAAATATGCGAAATCACGTACACATTTATGAGATACGTAAAAATTTGTCAAAATACGAATGTCCATCCTCCATTTTAAATTTTACAATTTGATCTACAGTATTAGATTTGTGGTACAAATAAAAAATTTTATCTTTATCTAGAAAATCTAGACGCACTATGTTTCTTCCGAATAAGCTCATTTTCTGAAATTTTGTTTCAACATATTGGATTCACCACCTTTAATTTCGAAAATCTGATTTTAAATTCGGAACAGGCAGCCAAAAAAGCCCACAGATATTGATCTTCGAAAAGTGCTGTATAATTCGCTAAATATAAAAAAATCAGCAACGAAATTCAAAATTTCGGCCAGACAGATCGATAGAGATTTTAATTACGAAGAATTTAAAAAAAGAATCGTCAAGTTTTCTGAAAAATTACGACCTGTAGGGTGATTTGATCAAAAAATGTCATTATGTACCACTGTGGGGCGGCAGTAACACTTTGGCTTTGGAATACGCTTATGCAAAAACTATTACAGCTACAACAACAGTTTTGTTACGAAAATGTTACTTACTTATCTGACATTATTTGAGCCGCAATAGTTTCGCTGTATGTCAAGTAATATTCCGGTTATTAATAAAAAAATGAGAAGCTGAGAAAGTGTTACAACCGTCCCCGACCCCGAGTCGGTTGTAACACTGCATGGAGTCGATAGTAGCACAAATTTAACTTCACAAAATTAAAATATTTATTGATTTTAATTATAATAATAAATGAAAAAAGGTAAAATTTATAACCAATTATGCGGTGTCGCCATTGTGGCAAAAAATAGGAAACGTTTTGGCTGGTGCATTCTTCATGTGATGAATCCCTACATTCAGTACATTGCACCCATTTTTTATTTGGTTTGCTTGTGCTGTGCTATAGGATTCCATGCAAACAAGACAATATTATTAATCTTCTTGTAAATTACAATCGCCCCCGACTAGGTTTTTGAACTTAAATTATATATTTTTATTAACGAGACACTTAAAAGTGATACGTAACGAACAATATTACTTTAAAAATGGCTAGATTAAATATTAAAAAATAGAGAAAACACGTACTTGCAAAGCGAGTATTTATATTAAAATTTGAAGTCAGTAAGGAAAAGTTACTTTAGGGTATCGAAATTATTTTCTTGTTATTTTCTTCACTATGCATGTCTATTTTGCATCTGTACTGCTAGGATATGGATGTGTGTATTCGAAAAGTCATTCTTCATCACATATCCAAAATTTCTGTTAATATCTATCATATGTTTTGAGATATTTAACGTGTTACAATCACCCCCCGGTCTACCCTAATTTGCAACACCGATATTCTAATTTACCTTACTTCATAAATTTAAAAAGAACATGTAGATAATAAAATTATTTTCTTTTATAATGTAATCAGGCTCAAGAATCACAATACGGGAATAATCTTAGGTAAATATAAATGGACAACGCTGGCCCAAACCGAAGCGGCGGTAGCGGTTACGCGTGGAACAAAAGCATCGCTAAGCTTTGGAATATTCCAAATTACCTTCACCTTCGTTATTCCGAATTAGCAGCATGGCATTGAAACCTAAAATTTCATGTCACGCTTTGTACTCTCGAAATTATCGCAAAACTGACAGGGAACCATAGAAGGGACATGCAAATGAGTAGATAAAGTGCTTCACTCTAAAGTTCTGCAGATTCACGTTTTCTTACTCTGCAGATTAAGTAAAAAATGTAAAAGTGGCGATTCATCCACAAATGTCATTAGTTAGGTCATTAGCCCTTATTATCGGCAGTGTTGCAAATTAGATAACGTTAGTAGCTTATTTTCGGTATTCCAAATTACCAAGAGTATTCCAAATATGCTGCACTTCCCCTAAAATTTTAATAGAGATTAATAAATTTAATCTTTAATTTCTTACGTGAAATCGGTAACTAGAAATATAAACGCTATTTATGTGTGTTGAAAAAACTGATATGTTTTGTGAAAAAGAAAAGGTTTCAGCATTTTTCGTCTGCTGTTTCGAGATCCGTGTTTATCTCGCGAGACAAATGCAGCTATTATGTACGTCACGTCTTGATACGTTTGTGCAAATTTACATGTATCCACGAAACACATTCGAAATTCACTTAAGTAATAGCATCAAAGTGCTGTATGGAACTTGGAAATAATAATGGAACATTAATCATAACGTTTGAAATAGAAATATGTAGTCATTTTTTCATCGTCACTAAAAATGTAATTAAATCGACTTAAGAGGGGAATCTTATTTGTTGGACTAAAAACATAGCCAAAGGGTCTGGCAGGGTAAGTATGGGCAAACTGCCGATCCTTGGAGTTATTATTTTTTAAACAATGCTCCTTGCCTGAAACACCATTATATAAAGTTTTATATCGCTACCCCCCTCCCCCCCCATTTAGGGTAACACGGGGGTAAACGCCCTTAACGTTTTTCCAATCCTTGGAGTTATTATTTTTTAAACAATGCTCCTTGCCTGAAACACCATTATGTAAAGTTTTATATCGCTACCCCCCTCCCCCCCCGTTTAGGGTAACACGGGGGTAAACGCCCTTAACGTTATTATTTTTTTTCTCGGTTACTAGTTAAGATATTTTAATTTTTAAGAAAATGAAAAAATAGCTAAATAGTAACTGTACTTTATATATTTTTCTCTAAATTGTAAATCAATTATTAAGGGTAGAAAAAAATTATTAATTTTTTGGGGCTGGTTTTTGGAACAACCCCTTGAGTGACCACCTCCAAAAAGATCAAGAATAATGCTCTGTTATCGAGCTATTACATAAAAAAATCTGAAGATCGTCGAGATGGTGGAACATAGTTAAATAATTTAAAGAAGATCGTTATATTATAAATATGTGACGAGAAAGAGTGTTTGTCGCAAGCCTGAGTACGTGTCATTTAAATGCGAATGGAAGAAACGATTACGGTTCGTTTGGGAGACCGAAGTGTGAAGGTGAAGGTAGCTGCGGAACAACGCACATGCGCTGAATTTGAATATTTCCCAGATGTCTAGACAGTCAAATCGCTCGAAAATCAAGAATTTTTTGCGAATTAATTACAAGAAGATGAAAGCAAGCACAGGCCTTTCCTTTTATACAATGTTTATTACTATCACGTAAAGTAAAAAAATATTTGGTAAATATTGACATTCTGAACAACTTTTGGCGTTCGGTTCGCCGTTCGGTTCTGATCTGGACGCGGCCTTAAATCAACAATCTCAAATCCTCGGCTTCGCAGCCGCCAATCACATTGCTCTCAGTCTCGGCTTATAACATTGTACTTAAAAAGAAGAATACTTTAGAAACAATAAATTAAATTTTGTTCTTATAGCTTGTCCTTGAAACAAAGTTAAATATTACATAAAATATAGCTAATCAAAACAGATCGTTTATGTTGGATTATAGTTAATAGCTTATTTGAAAAATAACTTACTTAGTACATAAATATGGTCATTGGAAATATACTATTAGCATTTAACAAATAATATTAAATACTAACACCTTAGCAACGAGAGGCCATGGTGTTTTTTGATTTATCAATGAGAATACTTCTCAATATTAATTTTTAAACGGTATTTCACTGTAACAAAGTAAATTGAATTAAAGGAATATTGGCGGAATTAATTTAACACACTTCATGAGCTAGCTTGAAGTAATAAACTTATTAAAACGATAATGTACTATAACAAAGTGGATATTACAGGCGCTAATGGTTTCTGAATTAAGTGTGGTAGGCAGTAAAATCGTTGAAAATTCCATTTGGTAATAACGTTCATTACAAGGTAAATGGGGGCAGTTGGATTACCTAACACAAAATGGCTATTAAAACAAATACATTCTCCTATTATGTATTTTATTAGAATAAACATAATATGTTCAGATTTTTATGCTGATTCAGAAAAA
This sequence comes from Andrena cerasifolii, assembly GCF_050908995.1. Classification (NCBI taxonomy): domain Eukaryota; kingdom Metazoa; phylum Arthropoda; class Insecta; order Hymenoptera; family Andrenidae; genus Andrena; species Andrena cerasifolii. The sequence goes on along the minus strand of NC_135119.1, from coordinate 3,250,825 downwards.
CTGGTAGGAAAATTAGTTTAAGACAATATTTGCAGAAAATCTGGTTGAAAACTGAAGTCGTGACATCTGACTATATGATACCTACACGAGAAATAATGACAAATAAAACTCTATTCGAAATTAAGTGCATGAATGTCAAATTGTAATGCGACAAGTCATTATACAAAGGGTAATTCGCAACTAGTAAGTATATTTACAATAATATCATAGATATTATAATCACTTGATTAAAGTTCAATAATTTTTTTACCTTCAGCGACAACGTAGTTCTGCCGCTATGGAATATAATTTTACACAAAATAGCACTTAAACTTTCAAATAAGTTAAAGCACATTAACAAAAAAAAAAGTTTCGTTCCGTATTGGGTAAAAAATTTATTCATCAAAATAAGAAAAATAACTTAACAGTGTTGTACACTCTAATTATTGTGTGAATAAGAAAATTAATAATTTTCTCCTTTGTTATTATAACGAGAAAGCATTTTAAATTTCATTTATGGTTCAATGAAAGCTAATTTACGATAGATTGAGTAAATCGTATCTGCGAAACTGTTCTGGGTATTCAAATATCCAGAAACCAATTTATAATTTATATGGCTCAATTAGTTTAGTGGTTGTGGTTGTAGGTATATCGTGGATCATAATTCACGTACATTTGAATTGTCATACATCCATTTGTTTGATATTCACCCACATACCAGCACTTTGTCTGATGCCACTCCCCAATATCGGTTTTCTAAATTTAAATAGCCGCTCTGATAATTTCCAGTATTAAACGGAATAATGATCTCGGGTAATTTCGAATGGTTTGCCAAACATCATATCTCACAATAAGCATTGTTGTCTCGTAATTATAAATATTATTTTTCATATTTGAAAATGATTTTATATTTTATTTACTTATCCGTTCACGGTTACTGTACTTACCCTCGTTTGTCAGTAGGATGCATTTAGTAAACACGACAAAATATTATTTGCGTCGATTTTATGGGGTAGGTATCTTGAGAAATGAAGTACGCAAAGAACAGTGTTGATGAGATGAAGTATATCGGAAGTAGGTTCGAATCTGACTGGATACTTTCGAACGGTTCACGAGTACAGTAATCCCCCGTTATGAGTCCGACGAACGGGGCTGGCGGCGGGCTCATAGCGAATTGCGGACATAATTCTGCGCGGCCAGTGGCTGTGTCGCCTCTTTCGTTTCCTCTCGTTCGTTGTCCGGTTCTCAGCACTCTCGTCCGCAGGCTTCCAAGAAATGGTGGGGATAGTCGCCGGACTGTCAGCGGGAGGATAAAACGAACTCATAACGGGGAATTACTGTACTTCCAAGAAGAAAAGGCACAATACTTTTAAGTAGACTTGAACCTCCATGAGATAGCTTCGAACTCTTTACGGTTGATTTATACAGCGAACGAGGACAGACCGGGGACGAGCCGACCCTATGGTAAACTTATGGACGGCGAGGAGCCACCATAGACATATATACAGGGTGTCCCACTAAGGAGTGGACAGCGCGATATCTCTTAAAGTATTGTCGATAAAAATATAAAAAAATAGGGAATTGCATGGTTCGAGGTGGCCCATTTATTAGCGCGAACGAATTTTGTTTTCGATTATTATTTTAAAAGATACGATGGTCAAGTTCGGTTTTTCAAATGGAACTATTTTTTTTGAAGACCTGAGTCGATAGTGCGTTCCAAGACAAATTCAATAAGCTTTAATGTATACACTTTATTTCCACTGGTTTTTAAGATATTGCGCTTGCAAATTTACTGATTTTCACTGCAAGAAACCCCTCTGGAATGGCAAAAACCGGGGGCGGTCTTACTGGCGCCACGGGTGACACTGCCTGTTGAAATGGATACTTACCTGCCAAAGGTCTACGCCAGAAATGGCAGGCCCAAAGGCTGGACAATTCTTTTCCGTCAGAAATGCTACTTAGGTAGGTACATCTGCGGTATCGAGAAGCGCATCGTTACTTTTATTTCGCACTTGCTTCTACGCTCGGATGGCCGGTTCTTTTGGGAGGGATGCAAGTTGGATTGGTTAGGTTAGTAATAGATAGTTTTCTATTTTTGCCAAAATAAAACTAAAAGTTTTTTTATAAATTAGGTTAAAAAGATTCAGCATTTTAATTGGCAAGTTTGCACTTCGGGCCCCGTCCGGATCTCGGCCCGTTCCGGCCCGTCCTCGTTGGCTGTATAAACCGACCTTTATAAGGCCCGGTGCAGACGAGAGGTTTGCGACAGTTTGCCGCCGCGAGAGCGCGTGAAATTTTTCTAGCAGTTCACATGAGCGTTTTTGCAACGCCACGATTTGCGATCTGCGTTTTCTTCTCAGAAGAGCATTTAGTTCTATGTTTATGGATTTGAGAGAGACATTTTCTTGCGTTAAATAAACGCAAAACGCTCGTGTGAATTGCTTGTATATAAAACAATGTACTGCTTCGTCGCTTCGCGGCAGCGTTCATTCGCGGTGAAGCGGTACGTGCGTTCAGCAAAACGAACGCAAACATGCCGCCTGGTAGCCGCTCAAATTTGCGTCCCGTGTGAACTGCTTCATATAAATCTATGTTCTGCCGAAACGCGGCGGTAAATTGCCGCAAGCCGCTTGTCTGCACCGGGCCTAAGGTCATGTACAGATACACATATTGGCCGGTGAGTTCGGATTCCCGAGCAGCGCGCGAGGAGAAATCAGCCACCACCACCTGATGATCGTGGATTGGCAGTTGAAGTTGCTGGGCACTCGAAGGGTATGGTGGGGTAACGGGAATGCTGCTCGACTACGCCTGAACGAAGCCGTGTGGCTGTTGTTTATTCTTAGCGTAGTAGTTGTGTGCGTTACGAAGCTACGCGTAAACCAATACGAGATGAAGCTATCGAGACAGAATCAATGTGCTGACCAATAAAGCTCCTGAATTTTTTCGGACCTAACGCACACCTATTCTGATGTATGTATCTCTACGCTAAGAACTCGGTTTGGCCTACACGTCAGGAGCTTGACGCTATCCCCACCACTTCTGACTCGCTCTTGTTCTGCGAAGGCGAGAGTGAGATGGAACGAGAGGAAGAAAGAAACGAGAAAGTGGTGGGGATGCTTCGCTGCGTGTTACGTACCTCACGGGCACCGAATCCCCACCGCGCGACGAGCAGACCTAGCCCGACAGAGAGTGAGAACGTAGAGGAACGGAGCATCGAGGCAGGCGAGCGGTGTGGTGGGAATACCCCTCACGAAACTCACCGGCCAATATATCTGCACACGACCTTAAGTACTTTGAGAAACGTAAGCGGTACTTTCAACTATAATCGAACCCTGACCAAGCAGATTCGAACCTTTTATGATTTACAGGTTACCTACGATAGTTAGCTGTTTACAATTTTAAACTCGAGTGAAATCGCAGTGTACGATGTACACACATACATAATATTTTCTGGTATACATGCAGTATGTAGATTTGTCCCTTCCAAGGTTCGAATACTAATTTTACGAGATTCGATTCTTTGAAACGTCACAGTACTTAAAAGTACATACATTCTCGAAATCTGTAGGTATTCTTTCGGAGGTTCGAAATCAGTTTGTATAAGCCAAGTACTTTGGATGTATGTACATTAGGGTGGCTCTTAATTTCAACTTGCGATTTCTTTTGCTCTCACCCCCTAATATGGTTCCATTTCATAAGACAATAGTCCCCGAAAAAGATGTATTGCAATCGGACAACAAGAAAGGGTGCCGACCAGGCCTTAAAGTTTAAAATTCAACAGTGGTTTGAATTTGCAGAATTTCTAAAAAATGGTAAGCCCTATCGAAAGTTCAAATAATATTAAGAGTGTTCAGTGTTCTACAATTACTGTACACCCTGCACCGTATAGCGGCACCCATTCCTGTTGTCCGATTGCAATAACCTTTCTCGGGGACTATTTTTTCTGAAATGGCAGCGTTCTGGGGGGGGGGGGGGGTGAGAGCAAAGAGATGCAAAAAAAAATCGACACGTATAAATAAGGGCCACCCTAATGTACGTAGAATGAAGGGTCACCTTTTATGAGGTATTCGAATCCCATGAAGTGGAATTTTTGTATTGAAATTGATCCCATCCCTAATCAACACTGAAATATAAACGAAGACAGACTGCGAATATAGCTTAGCAAATAGTGCAGTCACCGAGTTGGGCGTTATTCAAATAAGTGTTTATTCGAATAAAATTAGGAATAAATTTTTGCGAATAATTCTCCTTCGAATACAAATTATAAATAATATAAAGTTATTAGTGACTAACGAATAATTTTCGTCGAATAAAATCGTTATTCATTATTCACGAATAAAATCGTTATTCATTATTCACGAATAAATCTTAGGCATTTATTCGTTATTCGAAATAAAATTTGCCCAACTGTGGTGCAACGCGAATCTTGTTGGAAGCATTCTTTGTTTACAAAACTTGACAGGCAGTAGACAAAACTTATACAATCCAAGAAACCATTTCCTCCTCTAATGAAAGTTACCATAAATCGTAACAGTAAGGGAGTAATAGAAACATCCGCGGATTATGGAAATTATGATAACAGTTTATAAAACAGGGACAGAAAATTATTGGAGACTTTTATTTGGAAAATTTGTAATGACTTAAAAAATTTCAAAAAAGGCATTATTGGGTGCATTATAATTAAATTTCACCTTTTCTGTATCATTAGATATTATCGGTAAAAAGATATCGACAGGTCCAATAAAGATAGGGATACATGAAGTAATCAGACTGGATATTTCCATTTGCGTTTTAAATTTTAAATATGTTAAGAAGGTTGCAATATATCGTTGTCTGTACGAAACATAATTGCAACATTTTACCAATATTCTAGCAAATTTCTTCTCTAACTTCGTGAAAATCAAAAAACAATCTTTATATTTCTCGAGATTATAATTTTATACATTGACATCCTGCTTTCATATATTTGACAAGACTGTTCGCCGTTTAACAATGCATTTTGTGCTCGATTTATGGTCATCTACGTATGTACATCGTCGGTCCATTTGGTATTGATATGTGCCCATATATAGTCGTTGTTCTTCGCATTCGTATACAGTTCCATAATTTATAGTCCCGTTGGGAATATACAGGCTGGTCCACGTAACTTGCACACATCGAACAACTTCTAAAGTATGCATTGTATGAAAAACAATGTTGCACAAAAGTTGTATGGTTTGGATGGCTATATTATATAATGCATGTACATGTTTTAAATATGGATGCGTATCGGAGATTTCAAGGTTAACTTCGTTATTTTAAATGGAATGGTATATGTTTTATGCCAAAATATCGAAGAATGTTGAATTCTGAGTGTTACCGTCCGAAACCGAGATGGCGATTGGTGATTGATTCCGGAACGTAAAGAGGGATGATGATCTTGCTCCGTCGCCTCCGGCGCAACCGTAATCCCTCGGGCCGGTCACGGTTTTTGGAGTACTGTGCGGGGCAGGTGGATTGGCATTAAATATCGAGCAGGAAAAGAAGATGTGTTTTTTTGTTGGTATGTGCGTGTTTCGTCTTAGGACCGTCAGCCAGACTCATCAGTACGGCTATAGCTAACGGCTCCTGCCCCAGACACACGGGGACTGAGAGGAAATAAACTTGGAACTTGTATATATACGAACGAGAGTGGACGATAGGACTTGCGAGAAGAGTAGACCTCTAGCGGCGCCGGCGGAGACTAACCGGCGTGAACCATGTGGTGGGGCCGGGACGTGACACGCACAAAATTCAGTTCCAAAATGGTGGGACCAAAAGGAGGTTAAAGCAGACCTCATTTTTGGGTCAATCTTTAGAGGAAATAAACTTGGAACTTGTATACATGCGAACGAGAGTGGACGATAGGACTTGCTAGTGATCCTCTAGGGAGTGATCGGAACAACGTGTATCGTCGCTGATTGGTTGTCGCGATTTTGGAGCAAAAGCGGAAGTAGACAGAGAAAGAAACTGTAAAAAAGAGAGAGACAGAAATACTGATAGAAAGAGACAGTAATACTGACAGAAAGAGAGAGAGAGAGTAATACTGATAGAAAGAGATAAATATGTTTATTTCCGGTTTTGCTCCAAGATGGCTGCGGTTATACCAATCACTCCCTAGAGGATCACTAGGACTTGCGAGAAGAGTAGACCTCTAGCGGCGCCGGCGGAGACTAAGCGGCGTGACCCATGTGGTGGGGCCGGGAAGTCACACTGAGTAAAAAAAATTGATCTTTATTAGCCCTAAACCGAATAATTAACGAATAATATCGCTTGGTTACTTGAAAACTAACTTTGCGGCATAACAAATATAGCATTCCATTTACAATAATGAAGTTGTCCTTGAATTCTCCGAAACGCCTCCACCTGTAAAGAAAGTACATGCACTACATAATGTGCCCATCCTCTAAATCATGTAACTCTTATATTATTTTTTTTTTCATACAACGCATACTTTAGAAGTTATTCAAGGTGTACAAGTTGCGTGGACCATCCTGTATAATACACGTTTTGCCAATTTCCAATCAGTTTCACCAGAATTCACGTAGGAACGGTTCCATTGATTAGTGGCGCACGTTAAATCCGATGCTATTGCAATTGATAATCGCTTTACCTTGCGGATTAACGTTTAACCCTTCAGCGCGAAGGCTTTCTGCCCAGAACAGTATGTATATGTATAGGAATTTGAGAGACTATTCTGCTTATACATATATTGAAACGATAAACACTATTACACCATGTTCTTAAATGTCAACTGATCCATAAAAACGAAAGAATTAATAATATCGACGTTAAATAATCGAAATAGACCAAAAAATAATGATAGAAAAATATTTACTTATCTGGTACGCGACTAAAGGCGGCCACACACGCTTCGGCCGGCCTGTCAGTTTGGCCTGCGCAGGTCTGCACAAGCCTGCACAAGCCGGACTGTGCAAGCCGGCCGGATCTGTGATGCCAGATCGGGGACGGGTTCCCTCGAGAATTTCCCCTACCTCGCGCACACTACGCCGGAGCTGCATGTCCGTGAGTTGGACTCCGAAGCGCCGAGCTCACGGACGCGCTGCTCCGGCGTGGTATGCGCGAGGTGGGGGAAATTCTCGAGGGAACCCGTCCCCGATCTGGCATCACAGGGCCGGATGCCGCACAGTGGTCGGGATAGGGATAGTCAGTGACATTCGTGTTGTATAATTTTAAACTATAAAAGATATCGGAATGGCACCAAAAACATAAAATGAAAAATTATTCCTTCTTCAATTTTTTTCAACTTAATAGTTATAAAAAAATTTGAAAACTGTTTATTTATTAGTTTATTTAATGCTCTTTAAGCGATTTAAATCGCTTGTTGGGGAAATGTATAGTTTCCGATTATAAGGAAAAAACAAATAGTACTATTAAAAATTGTGACGATATCTACAGTTTAGTTAAACATTATTATTCATTTGTTATTAATTTATTCATTTCAGCGTATTAAGAAATTCTTTATTCTTTACTGTATCGATGTGGAAGTGATACCGATAGATTCCTTATGTTTTTCGGATGAAAATCACAAAAAATTTCATGTAAGTCGAACTATTTTTAACAAATTCCACTTGAAATTATATAATTCGATTTTTCATGGAATTACCTTCATTATGGTCTTAATTATGTCGTTCTTTGTGTTAGTTTCATCAGCGAAACATAAGGAATCGATAGGCGTCGTTTCCGCAAAGATCTGATGAGAAATGCGAAAATCCTGGACATTTCTGTCTTTTTAATGGTATTCCAACCCTTTCGAAGGTCGAGAGCCATCAAATTCGGTGAGGCACTGGATGGTCTTGTCCTCGCCACGGGGTACCAGGCGGCATCTCTTTGGCAGGCGCCGCTGGAGCATCACCCTGTAGTATACATTCAGTAGATTTCGAAAGGAAAAAGTTTATTTTTCCTGTGCCATCCTGACTGTGCTGGTCGACCGGAGCAAATTCGAAAAACGATTCGGTCTGCCTGAGACCGCGGCCAGATCTGAACCGTACGCCACTTGAGTCTCCCTATTCTCCCTAATGCCAAGTTCCTACGTGTGGAACGTATATTTCTAGCGATCGTCGCCAGTTTAGGCCGCATCCAGATCTCAACCGAACGGCGAACCGAACGCCACTTGAGACTCCCTAATACCGCGTTCCTACGTGTGGAACGTATATTTCTAGCGATTTTCGCCAGTTTAAACAGAGTGTCGTGGCTCGCGACAGCTAAAGATTGAAAGGACAGAGAGTGCTTAGGGTACTGGAGACCAAATGTTTGCCTGCCATATGACACCGAGGAGGGGACCTCGGGACCCTCGACCGAAGGAAAGACAGGCTGTTCCTAGCCCATGCTGGTAAAGTCCCGTCGCCTCAAAGAAATGGCTCACGAGCTACTGTCGTCCTTGCCATTGAACGTGTTAAGTAGTTAGAAGGAGCAAGAAGAGTAGGTGATAAACGCTCGTGTTTTATTAGATTTGCCGAATGTCTCCAAAGCCTCCAAGAAATTTAACTTGATGGAACAAATGTAGAGAATTGCGATATTGTAACAACTAGAATCGGAATAATTACTTAAAGAACCGAGCCGAGCCGAGCCGAGCTGAGTACCCGTAAAAACCAATCGGTCCGAAAAAAAACAAGTATAGTGCCTATCCGAGATATAGTGACTTAGGAGAGAAATCCCTCAGCGGGGTCTTACCCGACACCCTGCTGGGTACTGGCCGCTAAACGTGCCCCTACTACCTCTTGCAGGACTGTATTTAGAAAATCGGTTAACGAATAAGGTCGAGAATCGCTGATTGAATTTTCATTACCAGCTCACAAAAAAAAAGTTTAAAAATCGACCTTTACTATTCTTTTCGCTATTCCAACCAAATACATTTTTTTTTCAAAACGACGAAACGCGTCAGTTAGCAAACTAATCCTTCTAGCTTCTCAAAAAAAAAAACTCAAGTTGATTGGACCAATTCTAAAAAAGTTATGCGATTTTAAAAAGTGTCCGAATATTAATGCGAGTCACTGTAGGTATTTCGGGATGAAAATATCGACATTTTTTTCGATTGTTCATGATAGCCACAAGTCTTAGAAGTATTGTAAAAAAGATTTCATTGAAAAATTCTAAAAATTGCGAGGGTTACAGCGTAAAAAGCGACAATAAAATATTAACATCTCAGAATTATAATGTGTTTAAATTGCATTTACTTTAATTTGCTTCAACTTGTATCTTTTCAATTTCTTATAGCAACAATAATACTTCTGAAAAATATATTTCTGAAAGTATAACTATCCAGAATCTTAAAATAGGTTTTAAAAAAAACATAACCATTTAAATACTGCTATTATTAATAAAATACTAATGGATTCATTTAAAACTGACATTACCACTACCAAATTGTCCTTATCAGTAACTACAGTTATCACGTTTTACGAGAAACGTAAAACGAATTCACTTTGCACTCTCCAACGCGAATTTACTTTTTAAACCAACGTGTCCTGTTAATCCTTTTCTCTTCTGTTCCTTGCGAACACGTTATGTTGTTGGCAATCAAAGTTGAATGGACGTGTAGCAAATCCTGAGTGCAACGGATTTATCACATTGTAATTTTCGCCACGTACTCCCTTATCTTATACCTCCTCGTATCAGATCGTATGCTAATCCTCGTACACGCGGCGTGACCTACAAACACATCACTCTTACTTAAAGAATATATATATATCATTACCCCAAATTGCCCGTGAAAATTCTTGGCGCTGCAACGGTGCCAGGAAATTTCTAAAATTTTAAAAGTAAAAAAAGGAATTAGCAATAAAGAAGGTAACCTTGCGATGCACGAGTAAGATATTGGCTTAATCAGAGTATAGGTATTATTATATTTAGGTTTACGGTGGCCACCATAAATGTTTATCTTATAGATCAGAGTTTGTTGGTTCCATGGGTTATGCATATCATTTTGTTAAAATATATTTGGATGAATGCCGATTATACCCTCTGTGTATTCATAATCTGCTTCATAAAGGAGTTAAACGAAAGTTATATACATATTCAGTGGAATGCTTCACGCGTAAGGAATATGTTCATTTTAAAATCAGTTAGATATTGCAATTAAAAACCATGTATAATACATTAATTTTTAACGGGTAAGTCTCTTTTTCGTGAAACGCCAACTTGTGTGACATATGTTGAGCATACTCCACGTTGTCTTCACTGTCGAGTGAAGACTATTACCCCGACTATTTAAAGTTGAAGTCCCGACTTTTTTCGCGTGATTTTTGCATGAAAAAAATCAGGATTTGAACTTTAGATAGCCGCTATTTTGTTTTAAGTTAATATTTCGGAAATTCCCTCCGTCTTTAGATAATCTAGTTCCGAATGGCAGTGCTCGCCGCACAACCAAATTTTTAAAAAGGCTTCTTGAATCTCGTTAGTTACATTATTATAAACGCAAATATTTTTCTATGAAAAATTTACTAAATGTTCTTTAAATGTTGCTCTTCTAAGTGGAAAAAGTTCTGTAAAAATAAAGGCTTCCGGTTTTCCAAATAAATTTACAAACATTTGACTCTTTTCGGTGGTCGGTCTAGCTATAACCCCTTAAAACTATAAATAATTAGCACATACAAAACTTTAAAAATATATTTAAAAAATAAAAAGTTACCTAATACTTCAAGGTTCTTGCGGCACCTCGATTTTTTTTTACCAAATCTAGCTTTTGCGGACTTAATCTGAATTATTAAAGGCAAGTTTTTTTCACTAGCAGAAAACATTCACACAATTTTGACTTTTTCGTTTCACCCGAAAAAAGATAAAGTTGGGAATTTTTTTGTTCCTATAAATAATAATATAGGGTTTAGATTTTTTATATAGTTTTAAAGCAATCTTTATTTTGCTAAAATAAATTTTTATGAAAAATTGTACAAAATGGCGGTGAACAAAATGACTTCCGGGAGCACTGCAAAAAACTGGCCCACACTCCCGGGAATAATTGGATCATCTGAGATGGAAATTCAACAAAGATATATAAACAGGAATATATTCTCTACAACCTAGCGTAGGAGTTTGTCAAAATTCGAATTATTTTGGAAATTGCAGCAGTTTGAAGAATTGACTTTAATTTTTTACATAAAAATTTGCACTGAAATGCTTGTAAAAAATCGAATAATTGAAATATCAATAAAAATCCTACGCTGGGTTGTAGAGAATATATTCCTGTTTATATATCTTTGTTGTATTTCCTTCTCAGATGATCCAGGCATTTCCGGGAGTGTGGGCCAGTTTTTTTGCAGTGCTCCGGGAAGCTATTTTGTCCGCCGCCATTTTGTACAATTTTCCATAAAAAAAATTTTTTCTATCAAAATAAAGATTGCTTTAACACTATGCAAAAAATCCAAGCCCAATATTTTTATTTATACGAACAAAAAAATCCCAAAATTTTTAGTGGCTTCTGGGTGAGGCCCCCCTTTAAAGTGGTCCTAAAATGATAAAAATGGAATGATAGTGTCTTATAGGGGTGTACGCATAAAATGGACTAGAATCATCCAGGTATCAAAAACAGTTTTTGTTTAATGCGTAAAAAACATCGAAAAATAGGCAGAAAATCCAGAACTTTTTCTTTACAAGGCCGCTATTTAGTAACCACTGTTGATAAATCAATAATTCTAGTTAACTTTATACGCATATGGCTATAGGACATAATCATTCTATTTTCATCATTTTAGAACCATTTTGACACCGACGAGGTGTTCCATAGGGTTCCCACTGAGACACAAACATTGCGACTTAAATCCACACATTTGTAATTATATTTTGGAAATATGAAATATACTACAAATGGAAATATGAAATAATTCCTGAAAAATTCATCAATTCAACCGGCGAAGTAGAATAGACTCTTAATGGTCACAAGTCAGCATTAATGTTCGTTAGACGTTCAAATCACGAATTAGGGTAAAGGACCCAATTACTGACACCTAACCAATTACTGTCACCTTAAGCTATTTTACTTAAAATAACGAATAAATAAACTATAATATATGATCTATAGTATAGATTATAAGTTGAATTACATAATTATTTTTGTGTATGACTTCACAACGTTTATTTATTCGTTATTTTAAATAAAATAGCTTAAGGTGACAGTAATTGGTTAGCTGTCAGTAATTGGGTCCTTTACCCTAGGTCTCGAACTGTGTGAGAAAGTTCTATTGCAAGGCTGTTGAATCATTGAATATTCCGACGTGATGTCATTTCCTCAAATTAACGAGTACTTGTATGCTCTTCCTAAAAAGGTACGTATTCCGCGAACGAGAATCTCCAGAGTCCTCACTGGGAAATGTCACGGGGCCGATTTTCCTCAAGAATCAAGGATAAAGGTTCGGACCAATGGAAGTAGCTGCGTGGCGAGAAATACGAAAGACTCCAACAGTGAGGAACAGCAAGATTCCAGCTGCCCTCTTGGTAGGCGGCACGTGATACGCAGTAACTACATGGGCAAGAGTATCGAAGCTAAAAAGAAGGTACGTGAACGTTTATACTATTTATACTAACAATAAGTAACCCCACAAGTAATACGATTTCATCGGTATATGTGCCCAGGTGTATATTACGTGGGAATAAACAACGTTTTCTTCTTTTTCAACAATTACATTCGACTTTTCTCGATTTTCTATTATAATTTTGCATGTTTCTGTTAACAAGGAAAGGTCGGCAACTCAGAAATACAAAACATCTGATGCTTAATAACATAACTATTTCCTTTTCCAGCAATGAAACAAGTTTAAGGGTGGAAACAATCCCTTAAGGGCATGCGCCGGTCAAAAAATCGAAAACTTTTTTTGCACATTTTCATTCAACAACATCCAAAAAATGTTCGGTTGAAATCTTGGATCGAAATTCCTAACGGTACAGATTTTACAGGCAGTTCAGGGATATCAACAGCGTGACAGCCTTAAAAATAGGTGTTTTTTAAAGATGGATTGTGACGCAGGTGTAATAAATAGAAATGTGATTTTTCTTTTAATTAATAATACATTTATTGATCTAAAAAAAGAATCTATTTTTGTTTTAATCGAATAAACGCATGGTAAATAAGGCGCTCACGGGCAAGTCCCCGGCACTAGACGACCGCCCTCGGCGTCAAACTTAAGTACGTTTTTCTCGAAACAATTTTTCGTGTACTATCGCCACGATAAAAAATGCAATTCTTGACCGAATCTAAAATTTCAAATGGGATTCTACGCGTAATTACACTGGCTTCCGCGTTACCCTCTATTGCAAATTTTCATACACTTGATTTTTTTTACGAAACAATTTTGTGCGAAAAAAATCTTGTTTCCGGGATTCTATCGTTTAAACATCTGGCAATCATCGCCTAGTTGTTTCTTTTCACTGCCTCAGGGTAGCGCGAGAACCACACTTATGTAATTAAGAAATATCTTTGGTTTTTTGATCTTGGATGATCCTGTCTGAAGTTATCGTGGCGATAGTGCAGGCTAGTTTTTTTTACAACGATGCAGCACGTAATGCATATCAGAGGCAGGGGTGGTAAAAAATGAAATAAAAAAATTGTTTTATATTCTACATTTGTAGCAGAATAAAGTGCAAAAAGTTTTAGGCCCATATATTGTATACTTTTTTCTAGAAAAAATCATGAATGTCACCTATGCTTTCGCGCGATTTGACCGGGGAATGCCCTTAAGAGGGTCATGCTCAGTCAGAGGCCCAAAAAAAGGGTGGTCTTTGGAAATTTTTTACTCAAAAGCTATAACATATTTCTCAAAAAATCTTTTTTCCTTTTAAGGATTGCATCTAGTACCGTGCATCGTAATTTTTTTAATTAAAAATATTTATCAACAACTAAGTTATGGTCCATCACTCGAAGGTTCTCTAAAAAAAGGCTTCTGCGGTGACCACTGCTGCTCGAAAGTCGATCATCTGAAATAAAAAATTCAAAAGAATTTATTTATTATATTATATTATCTAGTATTTGAACGAAGGATTTTTCGAAATATTGATCTGGGAAAAAATGGCTGATGTTTAAAGTAAAAGTTTCAATTTTATCATAAATCATGCCTGATTTTCGTCAATTAAAAGAAAACTAAGCATCGGATAAAAAGATCCTTCGTTCAAATACTAGATAATATAATATAATAAGTAAATTCTTTTGAATTTTTTATTTCAGATGATCGACTTTCGAGCAGCAGTGGTCACCGCAGAAGCCTTTTTTTTAGAGAACCTTCGAGTGATTGACAATAACTTAGTTATTGATAAATATTTTTAAATGAAAAAATTACGATGCACGGTACTAGATGCAATCCTTGAAAGGAAAAAAGATTTTCTGAGAAATGTGTTATAGCTTTTGGGTAAAAAATTTCCAAAGACCACCCTTTTTTCGGCCTCCTGACTGAGCATGACCCCTTAAAGAAATTGTGAGTTTTTCTATCATGCATGCCTCCGAAACTGTAAAATATATAAAAAAGAATATATATGTACATGCGAAGCACCGTGGTTCTCAATAACTTACAACATGCTATATAATAATGAATTTGTGAAAAATAGAATACTGGAAATATTTATTGTATTACTCGAATAAACACGTTATCACTTATACCTCTCTTATTATCAATACTAGAAAAATGTTATTGCAAAATTTATTTATTGCAGAAATCTTTAACTCACAATCTGAGCCAAGTAAAATGTCATCCAATTTCCCGAATGTGGAATTCCACACACAGCAAAATCTCAAGTGTAGAATATTTCACACATTTCACACAATTGACGCCGGCCCCGACTGTGCTCATGTATGATGGAGGTGATTTCTGGAAAAATATATTTTCTTTATCAATTCTGTACCATGAAGTTGTAGGGCATTGGGAATAATAGCGATTTGTATTTAACTTTTTGTCAATAACTTTCAAGGTGTCACGGAGATGTAGAATGATTTAAAAACTCAGAACTTCTTTGAGCTGCCCCTCCCCCCCCAGCCCCGTTTCATTACTGGAACTAAAGATAGGTGCATCATCGGAACCACCTCAACTGCATGCTTCTGAAATACCAGATTCCCTTGCAATTTTAAGTTATGAAACTGCCTTTTTAAGGTTCTCATTTCTCTTTTATAAAATTGGTTTGATTTTCTATGAAAAAAATCTTTAATTACAATTTCGTAAACCAACAATACTTGGTCATGCGAATGCAGCTTATCATCTCATTAAGCGTACTAGGCACTGCCTAATAGGCAGTCCTTTTGGTCGAAAATGAAGCATTTGTTATTCATGTAATTACAAAGAAATAAATTGAAGCTCAGACTTGTTCTTTGACACAAACTTTATTAACATCATAAACTTTAAAAAAAAAATGTTTGTTTAGTTAAAATATGCATTATATATGCTGCTACAGATGGATCATTAACCTTCCGGTACTCGCGCGTGTGCACGCAGGGCACGGAGGTCAGTTTTTGGCTGAAAAAACCGTTTTACCGTGATCTATTCTACCCAACATCCCTATGTATTCTTCCAGCGGACATTTTTGCATAATGCTACGTACTTGTCAGGTTCAAATTCAATTTGGAAGTGTCTCTGATTGAATGAAAACGAAAGTATGCCGCGTATCCTGCCGGCGTGTTCTCACAAGATTCCCAGGTATCCGCCTCCGATTGCTTTGATATTTGGATATGTTTTAGAGGACAGAAAAATAAGAAACATGTGTCTTTTTATTTTGGCTTGTTTGCATGTTTAGGAGGTGAAACCACCCCATAAAGGTTTTCAGGTGTTCGCCTCCGATTTTTCTGGTTTTTGGATATGTTTTAGAGGACAGAAAAATAAGAAAAAGGTGTTCTTTTATTTTGGCCTGTTCCCATGTTTAGGGGGTGAAATCACCCCTCAAAGGTTTTCAGGTGTTCGTCCCCGATTGCTTTGGTTTTTGGATATATTTTAGAGGACAGAAAAATAAGAAACGGTGTCCTTTTATTTTGGCCTGTTTGCATGTTTAGGGGGTGAAACCACCCCTTAAAGGTTTTCAGGTGTTCGCCTTCGATTTTTCTGGTTTTTGGATATATTTTAGAGGACAGAAAAATAAGAAACGGTGTCCTTTTATTTTGGCCTGTTCGCATGTTGAGGGGGTGAAACCACCCCTCAAATTTCATAAGAATTTAATCATCTTTCTTAATAATACTTCACCGTGCACTCAGTGCACGACGCGAGTGCTCGCGAGACCGAAATAGACGCGAGTACCGAAAGGTTAAGGGGGCCGTCTCATCGGGCCTTGAATGTGTACGTACGCTCACACAAGCTAGGAAAAGCGTGTACGTATACGCAATGTAGTAAACAAACCGTTTCAACCAACTTTCGTCCTGGAATTGGAAGCTTTTGCGGGTATAGTTGCCTCCAGTAGACATCCGTACAGACGGATCTAGTGCGTTTGAACGCTAATACTAAGAACAAAACGTTTGAACAAAACTAAGATTACAAAGTAAAACGTTGGAGCGCACGGTACGTGCGTGTCGCGATGTCAGGTCGAGAGTAGAGCGATCCAGAGGTCGCTATCGGAGGGGAATCGCACGACAGCAAGGCAGCGCTTCCACGACTGCCGGTGCGTCCGCAATGTATGTTGCTCTATCTCCAACCTCCAACATTTACACTCGAAAAACGAGTGATTTTTTGCCATATATCGACACTTCAACTTTGCCCAGCCGCCATTTTCTCTCAAAATAATTTTTCCAAAATCGGACCCGATAGCGCATAGATAATTTCATATATTATCTAAAAAAAAATCGAACTTTCAATTTTGAATGATTCTGCACCGAGCTACTGTTGTTACCGCAAAGCGCCTAAAAAAGGACGTCTCGGGCATCACCTATAACTCACAAACCATTCAATACTTTTTACCACAAAAACTACTGAAATATCCGTAAGATGTACTCTTTCTAATAGACTAATGTTTAATAATAAAAGTTTATTGGTTTGTCTAGAAAAAAATACCAAAGAAGCGTGTTGTTTTGACCGTTCTAGGTAGGCCACCCCATTAAGGCGAATTTAGACTTTTCACTTTAGATCTGCATCCCGGAGGATTCATCCACAGTGTAAAGATTGTTTTCATCTGCATTTCATCCAAAATGAACATCCAAACTGACTAATGAATAAAGTAGAGTCAGTCTCTTTCTGTGAATTGAATAAATGATTCATACGTAGTGAAGCGACAGTGACAAGTTTAAACGTCTCAAGAAGGCGTCGATCTTCTGTAGCAAAGGACTAACTTTCCGTAAGAGAAAATCAAATTGAGCTTCACTCATTCTTAAATGATTCCTGTAGCTATCAGGATCTTCCACACTCTACAGCAAGTTCCACTAATAGTTGTATTGATGCTTTCAATTGCTCCTGCCGTCGAATCCAAGGTTTTATCCACCATTGGACGTGGTAGAGGTCTTTTTCTCGTTTCTCATATCTTACGACATTCTTCTGAGAAACTTCCGCTAAGCTTATTAACTCAATCCCGGCACACGCTATTTCACACGCTGGCATTTTGAGAACTAGTGAATTGAATACTACCATTGAACAAGTATAAATACTCCAGCTTCCGTGCTTTACATTCACGGTGGATTCATCATCCCCGATGTCCATCCAAAGTGAAAAAGTGTAAATTCACCTTTACTGAATAGTTGTACTGACGTTTACTGACGTACTTGGCACTACATCTACGATATTGAATACACCGCCCAAGTTAAAAATATGATCACCATATGTCGAAATTTCTTTTTCGTATTTCTTTGCCCTCACCCCCCAGAACGGCTCCATTTCATAAAAAATAGTCCCTGAAAAAGTTTATTGCAATCAGACAACAGGAAAGGGTGCCGACCAGGCCTTAAAGTTTAGAATTCATCAATGATTTGGATTTAAAGAATTTCTGAAAAATGGTAAGCCCTATCGAAATTTTCTTCAAATAATATTAAAAGAGCATTCAATGTTCTATAATTACTGTACATATAATTTTGTTATGATTCCATCCATTTTTTAGATAATAACGTTTCAATATAGAGAGGTCTGGGTTGTTGTCCGATTGCAATAATCTTTGTCAGGGACTATTTTTTTTTATAAAACGGAAGCATACTAGGAAGTGAGAGCAAAAGAAATCGAATGTTGAAAATAAGGGCCACCCTAGTATACATCGAAGCCGTTCCAATATTACAAACTTATGTAATGAGCTAATATGCGCTCATATTCGAATGTCACAAATGTCATAGTCAATTTAAATTATAAATATCAAAATCATATCTATCCTGCTTTTATGTATCCAATTAAAATGTTCACATAACTTCTGGAAAATCATTTTATATACTCTGCAGTCACAAGGAACAGAGCGTTTAAATATTACTATTACCTTTGAAAAACACAGTAGATTCTCCAATTCATAACTGAAATAGGTCATTTCAAAGGAGGAAAATAAAATATCGAATACATTTTCCCCAATCTTTTTACCTGATGTTCCAAAATTTCTAGTCTTATAATTTATTGAGAAATGGCTGACAGTGCATTATACAAAGAGTGTTTCAAATTTCGCATCATTTTGCGGTCACTTATTTTAGTATTTATTCTTGAACCAAAAATGTATACTCAAACGACACTTGCAATTTTGTACTGCAATATCTATAGTCATTATTTTCCATGTAAATAAACCAAGCTTGTTGTACAAGACCCATCTTACAACATATCCCCGTGACACATTCGTCTCATTGTATGTTACATCCTACTTTAACCCGCCGCAATGATACCTATTACTTTATCCTAAGAACAGCGGTGAATTACGGTAGAAGATCAAGCAGCATCCATTTGAGTCCTTATGTCTACCATAACTGCAGCACATTACGGAGGAAGCACAAAACTTCATAGTAACACCTGGTACAGTAGTCCCCTCAGCACTGAAACTCCAATCATTTTATTGAATTGCTGTGAATCATGATCCCCTAGTTATCTCAAGCAGCGTACAACTACAAAGTATCATTGTTTTTTTTACAAGTTTTTATTTAGCTTTACTTGGGAGTTGGTTAGTTTGGTGGGGTGAAAATTTGTAAGCTAATTTTGACTCACTTACTCATATTCAATCGACTTGAAATTTTGTATACATACATGCACAGTTCCGATGACAATACAATATTTACACTAAAAAGCATAAAATAATTTATAGTAAAAAGTTTAAAAAAATAAGCTTTTATTGAAATGTTCTATGTAAAAAGAAGAAAAGTAATATTGATACCGGTCTAAATGACTGTCTTAGAATTCCCTCATATCACTAAAAATGAAAGCGTTAGGCGTAAATATTGAATATTAAAAGTTATGAAAAAACTACTTGCTGAACGGCATGATTTTGATCAATATTAAGACAGACTTTGAATTGAGGAATTGGTCTGCTCGCAATCAAGGGGAAAAAACTCGTGCAACAAGGTCGCTATAGCAGAATGCGAAAACTAATGTATCAAAATACGTCGAGCATTATAAATATTTATATAAAAAGGACATTGGAATATTTACGCCTCACGCTTATATTTTTAGTCATGTGAGGGAATTCTTCTAAAGCAATCATTTAGGCCGGTATCAAAATTATTTTTTTCCTTTTTAGTAGGTACCTACATTGCAATAAAAGCTTGATTTTTAAAAAAAATTGATTTACTCTCAGCATTTCATAACATAAAATTCGTATTTCCTATAATGACTATAGACATCTGATAGTATGGATATATCTCTAAATGTTCTACTCTGTTGTTTTAATGCCATAAGAAAGACTTTTGTTACTTAGAAGGCAAATAACATCTAGATTATGTATTTACTGATATTAACTTGACAAAATTATGTTTAACAAAATGTGAATTAGTGTATCCGATACTTTATGCCGTCCTTTTTCGTAGCGGCAGTTTCGAAGGCGTAAGTGGTTATACATTAACCCTTTTACTGTAGAGGGCACCATGTGGTGCGATAATAAAATTATAATTTATAAGCTATATTTTATCATATACTGATTTGGGAAATTTGTTAAATTAAATGATACTAGAAGTTAATAATGTATAATATTAATTTTGTAAACATAAGAATAAATATATCAGCATGAAAAAAAAAATCTGCACTGAGAGGACGTTATCAATACCATAACTACGCAGCTATAGGATTAAAAAGGAATTATTTCAATTATAGTTAGCAGTGCCAATAATTATTAATGGTAACCAGGACACAAAACGTAATAAGGGAAATTTTTCATAATTTTCACTTTAGAAATTATATAGGTAAGTTCATTATTCATGCACATTTCATCGAAATTATTATATTTAAAAATAGAATATTAAGTAGGTATCCGATTTGAACGTTTCTTAGTGGAATACCAGAGTTGGGCATTATTTGGATAAAAAATAATTGAAATAACTTTTCAAATAAAGAGACTTCATCTTTTTCCTTAGTCAACTAAAAGTCGACTAACTTAGCTTTATTCAAGGCGCCAGAGATGAAGTTGGGTATTCAAGGGGACTTCCTCCGACGGCGAATGATACTTCGTTTATTCAAAGGCCTTTCCTCTTGGGTTGTGAATAATGTTTCAGCTATGATTCTATTCTTATACTAGAAGGTCGAATAACCGGCGAAAGCCTTTGGGGCCCGACCCGCGCGCGGTCGCCTAACGGTCAGTTTCTACAGAATCTGAATTTCTTTATTTTTCATCGTATCAATATGAAAGTGGCACCAATGGATTCCTGGCATTCTCCCGATTAATTGGACCGAAAATAATTTAAATCGGACTATTTTTAACGGAACGAGCTTTGAATTTTGCAATTAAATTTCTCATGTAATATCCTTAATTATGGTTCGAATTATATCATTTTTGGGGCCATTTTCATCGGGAAGACACGAGGAATCGATTGGTAATACTTTCATCAACACTTATCAAAAACAGGAAGATTTTATGTGACCCGTCGGTTGTATTGCTCTCGGCTGTCAACGAGCCCAAAGGCTTCTCAACAATCCAAAGATTGTACATATATATTCTTTCTGATGCTTTCGCCTACAATTATTATGGTGGGTTAATTAACAAAAAACAACAGTTTGCCAACGAATATTCAATGTTGGGCCTACAATTATTATGGTTGGTTAATTAACAAAAAGTTACGACAGTTTACCTACGAATATTCAATGTTGGGCCTACAATTACTATCGTTGGTGAATTAACAAAAAATTTAGAGGTCGAACTCGATTACATCATTAATAGGGATGAACCGATCCAAGTAAATACGAGTAAATACTCGATACTTTCGTTTCGATACCGAGTAATTTTAGCATCGATACCTACGGCTGCGATATGTACTTGGTATCGGAAAAAGGTACTCGTATCAGAACATATATTTTTTTATAAATTCATATGTTAAATAAATTTTTGTTAATATAATACTATTTTTCCTTTCATTTGTGACCGTCTCCGGTGGCGAGACGGTTACCGGTTGGACGGAGAAGGGATTGGATTGCCGACACAGTCGGTATTATGTCCGGGTTCGGCGAATGATGAGGCGTGTATTTAAACAAATAACAGTTGTTTATTGGTCTGTCTTTAGTACAGGTGCGAGGTATGTGTCCGGTCGCGGTGAGTCTCGTGCGGTAACTCCAGTACGGTTAGTCGCGACGGAGTGTTTTTTCGCGGCAGCGGCGAGCTTGGGAAGTGGGATGCGGAGTTTGTTGCACGTTCTACGCTGGAGGGCATCATATAAGGCGCGTCCGCGCGGGAGTCGTATAATAGAGGTTCAGAGTGCAATGGGGTACTGGCCTAATCGGCGCGGAGACACTTTTCTGACGTAGGTAGGACGCAAGATTGTTCTCGGCCTATTTCGAATTGAAACTGGTAATGTCACAGTATGGCGATGGCCGAAACTGGCACACCTCGGGAGTTCCAAAAATCGAGAGCTGGATTTACTGCTTGAAGCGGTATAGCTATCATGCACCAGTGCTCCTGATTTCGCTCGCCGGGGCTTTATAACGTGACGCCGTACAACTTCGCATGCGAGAGCAGTCGCGGGGCCGCGGCCGCCTGGCGGTCGCGGCACGAACTAGGTCTGTTGTCTCGGCGCTGTACGCTCGCGCGGCGCGTGACGTGACTTCGTCACACACTTTTCTGCATTCTTTTGGTGTGATAAACATCTGTATATATCATTTTATCAATTATGTATTTATCTTATTATATGTTCCACTTCTCTTGTTTCCATGCCGCGAAACGACTGTATATTTTTTTTTCTCTTCCGTTATATAGATTAATTATTATAGACTGCTTCGTACTTACTTACTTATATACTTCGTTGTAACTAATCGTTAAATAATAGTAAAATAAAATACGTCTTCGTTAATAAAATATATTAATAAACAAAAATCTGTACTAATTTTCGTTTGATATAAGTAGCTATAGATACTTTTGATTCGATACAAGTTATGAGTAAAAGTTTCGATACCTTGACGGTATCGGTTCATCCCTAATCATTAATTATTAATAAGGTATTTTTAAACTATTACAGACGCGTCGAAATCTACATCTGTAGCATAAATTATACAAATTGATAACTACATGACTAACGTCGGTCACAGATTTTATACTTATACTAGCGTCCCCGCCTTGGCTACGCCCGAAATATTAGCGTGACTGATTCATAATCTGTAATTTGCAATTCGTAAACTCGAGAGCCCTCAGCCACTTATTCCCGCCGCGGTGGTATTTCGCAAGCGAGAAGCGCTCGCCCGGTCGCCGCCTGGCGGCCGCCTCGCGATCTACCATTATTTTAAAAAAATAAAAACGTTAGAACCTTCCTCTCGCCAAGACGAACAAAGTGATGTAACACACTTGTGGGTACAGTTCATATTTACTGAGAAACCGCATTTCAAAGTATGCAACTTCAATTTTATATAATAGTATAGATTTCCAAAAGCTATAAAAGACTGCAAAATGTTCATAAATCTATTTAAAAGAAAAAATTACTCACAAATATTCGGATCGTCTTAAACTCTAAATAAGGTGTATATTATATTATATATAACCTTCATTAACTTATATTATATTATATATAACCATTATATATAACCTTCGCCTAGGCTGAGACATTTCCTAATATTTCTAAACATTTCAACGATATTTGCATAAAGAGACTAAGTTGGAACTATTCCCATAATTCTTTGGAAATATCATTTCGTAACGAACCACTATTTCAGCTACAACTAAATAATTCCACTATTAACCATAACGCGACCCCAAGACATATTTGCGACTCGTAAAAGGAATTTCGAATATATTCACATACTTTTCATACTTTTCTATTTCTTATTTAACTATCTTTATCTTTATCTACCGATGCCAAAAATTCAGTGGCGAGCTACAAAAATGTCTCCTGTGGAATGGCCCTAATGGTTGATTGACTAAATTTCTCTATGCACCTGGATTTCAGGTGATCAGAATGCTGTTCGTAATCGTGCTGGAATTTTTCGTCTGCTGGGCACCACTGCACGTGATCAATACGTGGCATCTTTTCGCCCCGGAATTGGTTTATTCCGTGGTCGGGAGCACGGGCATTAGCTTGGTGCAGCTTCTCGCCTACGTTTCCAGTTGCTGTAATCCCATCACGTACTGTTTCATGAACAGAAAGTTCCGCCAGGCATTCCTTAGCCTTTTCGACTGTCACCGATGTTGGAGGTAATCAAGGGTAATATATCGCATCACTTTTCCTTCGATCCACCCAGACCTTCAGGATGACTGGAGCCTTTCTGGCGTTTATGGACCAGAGCAAATCGAACGCTATACATGCTACTACTCTTGATTAGGCGATGGTATCTAGCTGCCACTATTTTTTTCCATCATCCTAATTTCTTATTTTGAGGAAAGGATTTCCGGGGGAAGGAGTAATAAGAATACGATTTGTAAGTGGAGAGTAGAGCTGTAAATATTCGAATAATTACGAATACGAATGGTTTCTTCGAATAATTCGAACATTCGAATATTCGAATAATTAGGAGTTTTCGAATATTGGAACGTTATTGATAAATTTGGAACTTTATTAATCTTTGGAAAATTGTTAGCTTCCTACAGAAATGTCTGTTTATACTGATGTTTCAAACTTTTTGTTGAAAACGAAGTCGCGTAGATCGACTGCGAAACAGAGTTGGGCATTATTCAAATTGTTTCGAGTAAATGTATATGTATGTAAGGTAATTATCCGAATAATTTATTTTTAGTACACGATTTTATTTAAATAATAAATATTTACTCTTTGCAACAAACTATTTCTTCGATTTATTTGAATAATTTGTCAGTATTTATTTGAGTAATATGTTCGAATAACGATTGTAAAGTAATTAGAATAATAATACTAATATCTGATGGTTGTTTTCGTTTCAAAGTTTATAAATTTACCAAAGATTAATAAAGTTCCAAATTTATCTTTTGAAAAACAAATAATTGTAAAGACCAATATGGAAGGAATTTCACGATAAAGTGTGAAAAAATATTTCATGTTCAGATTCCTATAATCCGAAATTCGATCACTCCAAATATTCCAATAGATACTCCTAATTACACAGTTCGACAAAATTTGACTTTTTTCCAGACTTGCCACATTCAATAGCCGTTTCTTATAGGATTCCGTGCCCTGAAAACGAATCCGCAAACCGTGTGGCGCCATCACTCTCAGTTTTTGAGAAATTCGATTTTGAAAAATTACTGCAAATTTTTAATTTTGAACATCTTTTGTGTCGAAACAGTAATAGTTAGTCGGTTGCTTATTCCGTTAAATTATTCTATGAACTCTCCCAAAAACAACGATATAAGTTATTAATGCATTATGAACATATAGATATGTTTAAACAACGATTAAAGGCAAAAGAACACCCGAAATGCACCAATTTTTGCAGATATCTTTCAATTTATTTCCAAAACTAAGGGTCTTGGATCAAAATCTGACTATTCCACGCGATGCAGCAGACATTTTTCCTTCGGAAAGCATTAACAGAAGTGGTAAGTCACGTTTTGTTTTCAATACAGAAGCGAAATAGTTTGGCAAAACGTGCGCCGTCGACAGTGGTAGTCAACGGCGGCGCGTGATCCACTGCCGCTCAGCGTCACACAATCGCTTAACCCGGGAGTAGGCGCATGTCGGTCTTTTCGACCGACGATTTCATATGTTTTGAAACATGATCCATAGCGTTCGACTGTTTACTTTTTCCGTAGAGCTATTCCTCTTTGAAGGAGTTCTTGACTTATTTATGTTACGGAGCGACACTTAGTGCACTCGCGTAGGTTTTAAATCATACATTTTTACGCGTCGGTCTTTTCGACCATAGCGCGCCTGCTAACGTTAGTCTCATTTCGTTAGTCTCATTTCGTCTGTCGCATACGACGCGTACTGTGTGGCAATCATGGCTAATACTAATTTCCGAGATTTCTTACTGATTGAAAACATTGAAGACGAGATCAGTGATTCCGCAGAAGATTCCGATTATGTTATACAATCCGATCACGATACAGATTCGGAAATTGATTCTGCGGATATAGAGATATCAGATGTAGAGGAGGCGTGTACTTTGAGTGAAGGAAACGTAAGTATTTATTCTTTATTCTCAAGATGCAGTTTCTAATCCGAGGAAAATATAAATATTTAATACGTTTATGAAACCATAAATTTATAAGTATATTTTTTGAAAAACAAACATAAATATAAAATATATTAGATAATTGCTATTATTGAAAATTAAAAATCAAGTGATAAATTCAAATTGATAAATAGACAATGTAATTTTATATTTTGCATTCGCACAAATTTTTATATAACATTTTATTTTTAAAATCAATTACAATGCATCATTTGTATAAAAATAAATTTTCCAGAATTCATAATATTATAATACGATTAATCATTTTATCATAAAAAATTAAGATTATTTACGTATAACGATTCTGAAGTAAGTAAAATACAATGTTATGCATTATTTATATTATTTTAGTCATTTTATTAAGTTATTTCTGATTACATTACCATCGGTCGAAATCACCGACGTGCGCCTACTAACGTAAGTTATTTGGCGCGCCTACTCCCGGGTTAACGCGTGTGACTACCACTGTCAGCGCCGCACGTTTTGCCAAACTATTTCTCTTCTGTATTAAAAACAAAACGTGACATACCACTTCTGTTAATGCTTTCCGAAGGAAAAATGTCTGCTGCATCGCTTGGAATAGTCAGATTTTCTCCTAGACCCTTAGTTTTCGAAATAAATTGAAAGATATATGCAAAAATGGGTGCATTTCGGGTGTCCTTTTCCCTTTGATCGTTGTTTAAACATATTTAAATGTGCATAATGCATTAATAACTTATATCGTTGTATGCGGGAGGGTTCATAGAATAATTTAGCGGAATAAGCAACCGACTAACTATTACTGTTTCGACACAAAAGATGTTCAAATTTGAAAATTTGCAGTTTTTTTTCAAAATCGAGTTTCTCAAAAACTGAGGGTGATGGCGCCAAACGATTTAGGTATTCATCTTCAGCGCACAAAAACCTGTAAGAAACTGTTATTGAATGTTACAAGTCTAGATGGCTGTCGAACTGTGCTATTTGAATAACGATCGAATACTCGAATACTCAAAAATATCTACTCCTAATTATTCGAATATTCGAATCTCAAATTCGAATTCTCTGGTATTCGAATATTAATTTAAGTACTTACTTAAATTATTTGAATATTCGTTACAGCCCTATTTAGTAGAGAGTAATAAGGGGGTTCGAAATACATATGCTATCTACTGATAAACGTGTACATTTCAAAAATATTATTTTGTAGAGTATAAACAACAGATTGGTGAATTGAATTTTATTATCCTACAGGTTATTTAGAAATATGGATAAATTCGGAAGCAATTATTAATTAATATCTTGAGTGAGCGCAAATTTGTTGATGGTTTCGTGTTGCTATAACATTTTCAGTACCGAATTTTTCTGGGACTGTGGGTACCTTTTTTTCTATTATTAATAATAAAAGTCACAGCCAGTTTCATATAAACTTTTATGTCTACAAGTCATCGGCTTTAGTTAAAATAAATGTTGCGTATACGCAACATCAGTCTTCAAATAATTCTCACCTTTGGAAATAGTTTAAGGAAAATGTAATTAAGAAAAAATTTTCATTCACATCGAGAGTGAAAGAATTAATACCTACCGTGAAATTTTAATAGTGCTCTCTTCCATCTCGCGTTAATTTATAATGCGGGTATTGTGAAAACGGGTGACGTAATCGATGCACAGAAGAGAAAGTACCTTTTATTTTACAAAGTTTTAATGGTGCTGTGCCAGAGTTTCAATAGCCATTGGAAACAATTGGGACATTTAAAAATCCGTACTAACGATGCTGTATTGTAGAAGATACATGTGTACATATATTCGTATGCGATCGAATGCAGAGGTGCATTATTTAACCTGAAAATCTGTATTTAAATTTCAGAGTTGGGTGTAGAAACAGTGATATTGCCATGACATCAACAAGGAATGCTGTGCAAGTTGGGAACAACAGTGAATTGAGCGGGAATGAATCGACGATATACCTTGGGAAAGCTTCTCTCGTCGCCAGATCTGGTAATGAATTTTCTGTTAATCCTAGAAAATACGAAACCAATTGCTTATCTTATCTTATTCTTGAAAGCAAAACGGTATTTATTTTATTTACTTTAATTGTAGTGAAATAAGTACGTACCTATGTGAAATTTTCTTGCATGAAAAGACGATGGATTTAAATTATTAAGTTGCTGCATGTTACTTTTTTTTATTAAAATATTGTTCTGAACACATAGTACCCCTTTAATTAGTCAAAGTGAATACCCGCTTCATAGATTATTATTTGTTTAATTTTTATCGTGTACTTCGGGTAGGTATATGTGAATCGAAATAATGAAATTCGGTATGCAACTTTTAATAAACCACTTTCAGTTTTTGAGCTGTTCAGTTTTTCAATTATTGCTCGTTATAAAACTATTTATAAAGACTTTTCAGAAAACATGACATTTCATGCATTTATTATATTGTCATAAATAAAGAGTCATTACTTGCCAGGTACTAAAATTTAGATTCTAGATACATTGTATAATAGAAGAGTGTATTTTTCTGTATGCACAGTATTTTATGGAAATAGTGTTTATTTCACAATAAAAAAGGGAATTCTACTGACACGCCATCTATTGATTTCACATAATGGATTAAATATCTGAATATTTCAATCACAAAGGAAATCTTCGCAATTCACTCTGTGCTACTAATAATAAGTTCCAACGGAGATACCTAATTCCGGGCTTCCTTGCATTCTTCCGGATTAACTTCGTCCCTTCTGTCAAAGTTGCATACTGTAGAATTTCGGTAATATTTGTTCGGCATTTTCGACGCAACTGCGCTGAGAACTTACCGTAAAGTTCGTACATTATTAATGTTGCCCCAGCAATTTCCAAGGGCGACACATACGGTTAAAATTGAAGCGCATATTAGTTAAAATTATGAATTCATATTACTGGTATGTAAGTTATATATAATAAATCTGTTCGTAAAGTTTTTTTTATTGTATTCGGGTTTGATTCTTGTTATAAAGTATTCAATAACTCATTGTAACGCAATTGAAAATGGGAAAAATTATTCTCCAAACGCTAAGAAAGATTGGAAAATTAAATGATTTTAAACTGAATTTTAAAAAATATAGTGTTGTAAAGCTCGTCACGACACATATTTTTTCTATTTACAGTTTGTTTGTCCAATCATTACTATTCGAGCTAAAAATAATAAACAACAAAAAAGTCATCTTCCAAAATCATTATTTCTATAAACATAAATTGCGATAACTTGAGTAAATATTAACGGATCGTTATGAAACTTAAGATATAACTTTAGAAAACTCTAGCGAAGCCGTAAGATGTATGCACAAAACCCTTATGTTAACAAATGTAATAATATTTAATTAAAAAGTATAAATGGACATAACCCATGTTTTTCAATGTTCACCGTTAAAAAGAATCGAGACAATTTTGAGGTACATATAACTTGCAGCGACAAAGTTTTGCCTTAATATACGAGGAAGATTTTCCCCAATTTTCACACTGATTAATAAATAATTGTAGAAGATATGACGATATATATAAATCCCGCGCGGCACCAACAGTCAACGCGAGTGCTAAGACTGCTAAGTAGCGCATTATTGGGTTCTGACATCCATGACCATGACATCTGGTGGCGGAAAGTAGAAGCGCTCGTTGGGTACACATCAATCCCTACCTGTTCTGGTGCGGTTGCAAAAATTCTGCTGAGCGCG
Organism: Andrena cerasifolii; assembly: GCF_050908995.1. Taxonomy (NCBI): domain Eukaryota; kingdom Metazoa; phylum Arthropoda; class Insecta; order Hymenoptera; family Andrenidae; genus Andrena; species Andrena cerasifolii. Next base: position 3,221,506 of record NC_135119.1, on the reverse strand, counting down.
ATTTGAAGCTGCCCAATCATAAATACTTTGCATAGAAAGCAACATTTTCGCAAAAAACTACATTATCGCATATACAACACATGTATCTTGTACCCATATCGGCGCCATCTTGGCTAGGCCCCGCCCCCATGTCAGATCCCAATACGCGGCCGCTGGACTGTTGGTAGCGCGCGAGATTTATGTATATCGTCATATCTTCTACAATTATTTATTTATCCATGTGAAAATTGGTGAAAATCTTCCTTGTATATTAAGGAAATACTTTGTCGCTGCAAGTTATATGTACCTCAAAATTGCCTCGATACTTTTTAACAGCGAACGTTGAAAAACATGGGTTATGTCCAGTATTACTTTGTAATTAAATATTATTATATTTGTTAACATAAGGGTTTTGTGCATAGATTCCGCGGCTTCGCTAGATTTTTCTGAAGTTATGTTTTATCTTTCATAACGGTCCATCAATATTTACTCAAGTTATCGCAATTTATGTTTAAAGAAATAATGATTTTGGAAGATGAATTTTTTTTTGTTTATAATTTTTAGCTCGAATAGTAATGATTGGATAAACAAACTGTAAATAGAAAAAATGTGTGTCGTGACAAGCTTTACAACACTACATTTTTAAAAATTCAGTTTAACAAAATTTAATTTTCCAATCTTTCTTAGCGTTTGGACAATAATTTTACCCATTTTCGAGCGCTAGTCCGCTTATTGCATCCGACTCTTCAATTGTTCTTTAAAGTATTTATGAGGGGAGCTTACATCAATAAGATAAAAAAATATAAATGATATTTATCATAATCTGTTTCCCAAGCCACAAACTTTATATCGCAATTTACTGATTTATGGATTTAAAATTAGTGGTCTTACTAACATTTGTTTTGTATTTTAAATAACATTTTTTAAACATTCATTAGTATTTGTTATTATCATGGAAGCTTTTTCAATTTTATTGCTTACTACTTACTTAAAAATTTGTCACTTTACCAAACAAATTTGCATAATGAGGTGTATAGCAAAATAAACCAAAAATGTAATTTGTATTTTAAAGAGTCCTGAAAATTTCGTTTCGCTACTACTCTGAAAAGAAAATTCACAATTAGAAAGATGACCTATTCTAAAAGTAAAAATATTTCTTACAATTCTTCGTTTTATACTGCACATTTGTTTTTTTTTAGTAAAGACAACATTTCCAGAAGTGAGTTTTGTAGTAAACTTGGAATATGTTATCGTTGAAAATGGGAATGGTTGGCGGTGAATTAGTGAGTAAGATACAACAGAAACAGAAAAGATTTTGTTAATATCAGTGACTGCACTGGCTTCTCTAACTGTTATTAAAATATGAATTTTAATCGCAAAAGTTAATTTCTGAAAAAATTGCATTTCTGATTAAAGTATTTTCCTAACAGGAAAAAGGCATTTAAAAAATATAATACATTTGAAATATATCAGTCATAAGAACAATTGAATTGTTTTTTTATGTATCTCTTCATTGCTCGTATTAACCCATATTTTTCTATAGATTTTTTTTAATTTTACCTTTCGCGAGAAACAAACCTTTACAAGGAAAACCTTTAAAAACTGTTACAACATTTAAAACAAAGTTTATTAATGACTGATTCGCTTCTGACCGTTATTTAAAATAATAATGCAATGTTTTTGAACTACACACATAGTGAATTTCATTTAACGAATCAGAACTTCCCAGCGTGTGACTGTCAATTCTAAGGGCTCGCTATGCAAGGGCTCGTCGGAATTTCAAGTTTCAAACATTTAAAGTTTAATTACGATCGCGTGATCCATAGTAGCAGAAGTTATAATTTGTGTACGCAAGTGTGGCACTTAATGTTAGTTTGAATGTGGTAGTTGCAGACCATTGAATTTCATGAAGCCTGAATAGCCCATTACTGTGACAAATCCAGGAAGAAAATATATTCTTCAATTCGTTTCCTCAGTCGAGCAAATATTTGACACATAAATTATTCAGCTTCCCCAAGCAATTTCACACCCCAGAATGAAATTCACGATTTTATTACAATATTACAATCTTCGACGATCTTGAATATCGTGTAATTAGCCTTACATGTGGAGAGGCTAATGAACATCATCCCTTGCATGTAATTAACCCTTGCTTATGAACGTCGTAAAATGGGTGCGTGCAACAATCTCGAGTTGTCTTCCTCGTATATTGTACCAACGCATATTCGCGTGTTTGAATAACAAGATTACATGTAACATGTGTTGATATTTATTGAACCCTGTTTGGTCATACGGGGTGTATCGTGTCCCAGGATGTCTTTGCCAATATTTCTGTAGATTTTTAGACCTAAATAATAAAATTTTAAAATTTGGTGAATTTTAACCCTTCGTTGCCTACTGTTGCAAATATGCAATATATATTTTCTTTTTATTTTTTTTTTTTAATTAGCATGGAGTGTGATGAAACTACTTTATCACGAAATATTCATATCCTAGTTTGTAAACATTTACACAGATCGCGCCAAACGTTGTAATTCCACGATTTTTAAGTAATAATAATCGTAATGGCGGAACAAGTGAAAAACAAACAATTTTTTTTTTATTATTTTTCCCTTATTATTATCACTTGTGCGAGTCCAAATATGTATTTTTCCACAATCGAAGAAGTTATGCAACGAAGGGTTAACAAGAAAAACAGCTCTTATCCACAATTTCAAATACAAATTTCAGCATATCAAAATTCACATTTCTAGGAAAAGACTATTATAGGGCGATTTTATGAGTATTACGAATGTGCAATTATCACTCAAAAGTTAAAGGATTACGACAATGATAACTCAAAAAGGATATTATTCCGAAAGGGACCGGTGGCTGATCGAGATGAGGTTTGGGAGGAGGGGGTGTGGATTCTAAATCTAAAATTGTAGCTTCGGGTATTTATTAGTTTCCAAAATATTAGAAAAAAATATTGTTAATTTTTTTTGGACGTTGGTGCAGGCCCTCTTACCCGGGAACTCTCCCGTCCCCCAATTTTTTCATTTTGAAATTTTGTGGCCTCAGTCTCATTTTTAGCATCGCCAAACTCACATTGGTTCGCTACCATGTTCTACGCGCCCGTCCCCCAACCAATGCTAATACCCGGGACAAGTTGGAATGTGGAATGCGTTGCATCGGTATAAGTCAACAGAAATATTGTTAAGAGGGGGGACCGTGGTGATTAAAAAAGATCGGTAAGGTGTACCCTTTCATGCACAATTACCCCTGTATCTTTTGAACGCATTAATTGCCGAGGCTAAAATGTTATATTTGGGGTCTTTCCACACCCCTCGCAATACCCATCAAGTTTCATCTCGATCGGCTACCAGTCTGGGTTAGGTCTGAGTTAGGCCTTTCGGAAGTACAGCCCTCAAAAATGACGCTGGGGTGCAGTGAACTAAATGAACCCAATTTGGGATTATAAGAAGGTGTGACCACGGGGGGTTCAATTTCTTTATGCGAATACCTATATTTTCCCCGTTCCATCATTTTACTTGTCACATAAAAATAAAGATAAGCTGGTCAAAGGAGGCGGAATAAAAGCCCATACACATATGCGGAGTTAAGCAGTAGAGCCAACAACGCCAATTCCGAAGGCATTTGTATGCTAAGAGTGTGGATTCTGCTTTCGCTGGCTGGAATGTTGCAATGACCATTTTTGTCACTCACAACCAGTAAAAATAACAGACATTTTATTTATATTTATTGATTTTAACATCAATGAAAGGATTAAATATTAATAATAATCACAATTTGTCGGGACGTTGACCTAATTACTCAAAGTAATCACTCACAAGCGATTTTTTTTTTTTATAGAATTTGTGTCTATACCGTGAATTACTTTTGCATTGTATAATGTCACGCTTGCACGCATCTTATATCTTCTTCGTTTCTAAAGGCTTGCTACCACTCTCTCCTATATTTATATACATATTTAATAATTTGAGTAACTTTTAACTTGTTTTCTCTGTGTGTTCTTTAGTGTGAAGTATGTACAATTTCTATTTATATCCTCGAAACTAAATAACATAAGAACTCTTATCTATCGGAAGAAATACTTTGAACAAGAATTTTTAATCGCATGTGCTTATCGTAAGTATCATTGAAATACAATGTCAATAATTACAGTTGATATTACTTAATACCTTTCGAAATATATCGCCACAAACAGAACTCGGTAAATGTTTACTTTAGGGGAGGATTCTCCGATTTCAATGACCTTGACATATGTTGTCATATCATGTTTTACGCGCTAGCGAGCGGGCGACCCCCCCCCCCCCCCCCCGCCTTAATCTAGCCCCAACCAACTCGAAAAAAGTTATAAACAAAAATATTAGTAATAGTTTCTAAAATTCGTTTTTCACGTAGAATCTGAACTGGATGTTTAAATAATTATGGACCAACGTAATCCATATTTTTTTCCATACAAACTCAACCTTTGTTGTATTGCTGAACTGTGTTCCTCGCTGTTCCAAAATTATTTAAACATTCAGTTATGATTTCACGTGAAAAACGAATTCTAGAAAACATTATTAATATATTTGTTTATAACTTTTTTCTAATTATTTAAACAATTGGTAAAACTTTACCATCTGATAGATCTAATTAAAAGAAGTAATTTTTGTCTTGAAACTTTTTTTCTAGCTCTTACAGATCGCGAGTTACAAAATAAAATCGAAAAATAGCCGAATTTTCAGGGGTTAATTTCACCCCCTTAGAATGAATTTGGACAGCAAACAAAAATTGCATTGTAATCAGGGAGGAATCCTCTACACATTCACAAAGTTTCAGAATTTTTTGAATTTCCGGGTTCGGGATCATCCCCTTTAGTGACAGTCTCTGGAGGAGATCAAATAAAATCCATCATTAAACTTCTCCAACCTCACTGAACAGTGAACAGTCTGGAAGTATTAGAGATAGCACCGTGGTACATATTACCTTCATGCAATGGCAAAGATTTGGAAACCCGATTACGTTCCCTGTGAATTGCTTTGCTTGAACAAAGGAACCTGTCTCATAATGTGCGTCTCACTCATTCAGCGAAACGGGAGCGGACTATTAATTGGTTAAATTTGCATACATGTAAAGAGAAGTGAGTCCAGTGCAATAACGCACGACTGCCAATAGGTGTTAGTCGATACCCAATCGTAACGTGATTCTACCTCCAAATTTGACATCAAAGAGGGTACCTCTACTATGACCTGGGCACGAAAAGTAACATATCATATTTGAGGTTTTCAACCAGGTTCAAACAATCACGACAGACATTTATAATGCTATAGTAGATATTACGGTAAGCTCCAGATTAAGCAATCTGTTCCCATCCGTTTGAGAATCTCTTTGTTGCTGCACAGCACCGCAGATCTCCACGCAGTATAGACTGTGCAGTAGACTATTATACGGCGGATTAGATCTCACCCATTATATCCACCAAACGTCTTGTCCACGGATTACCATCTTCTTTTATATGTTCAGAACAGAATGCAATAGAAATCGTTCAACTGACAATGAGCAGGTTTAGAAATCACGCTGAATGCTTCTCTTCATTCACTAAGCAGTCCGATTTTATAGAAAAGACATTTGGGTGAAAAAGGTCTCCGTACACCTCATTAGAATTTACTGGGCGTTGTGCAATTTCAACAGAGAAGGTATTAAATAGGGAATATTTTACGTTATTTTATTTAGAATCATAAGATTTATTATTAGTACCAGAGAAAAATGATTTGCATTCATCTGTTAACAATTAAATTAAAGAAGAAGAATAATGTAAGAGAAATGAGAACAAAAAAGGTTCGGTATTAGCAGTTCTGCAGAATGTTTACAAACAGCCCTCAAGGAATGCTCCAATGGCAAATACAAGTTATTTAGTTTCTTGCTTGCGAGCGTGTAGAAAGAGATTAGTCAAAATATTTTTGCCAAAATGGGTATACCTACCACTTGCAATTTGCAGTTTAATTGTAAAGCTGAGCACAATTGGCAGGAACGATTGGATTCTGGAATACAGTTCTATTCAATGACAAATATGAACTTAACATTTTTACTTCAGATGGAAGACCTAAAGGTTGGAGAAAACCAAGACCACAAATGGAATATCAAAACGTAAGTTCAACATTTAAGCATGGAGGTGGCAGCGTTATGGTTTGGCGGTGTACATGTGCAGCGGGAGTGAAACATTTGAAATTTATTGATGGAATTATGGATGAAAATGTTTACCTACCTTAATATTTTGAAAGAGAATTTAGACCGTAGTACGAAGACTTCAAATCTTGAAGGATCGTTCATCTTCTAATAAAATAACGAACCAAAGGTCCCAAAGCATACGGCAAAGAGGGTCAAGGTATGGTTATTATATAATCTTGCCAAACTTCATTAACCCCCACAATCTCCAGATACGAACCCTATTGAACACTATGGAGTGAAATAAAAGGACGATTAAAATATACACCATTCCAAATTGGAGAAGATCTGAAATGTAAGATATTACTAAAAAATTAATCACTACACTACAAAACTGGATGCAAGAGATAATTAAAACGAGGCAAACGTAGAACCTCCTCTTTTTGGGGGGTCGGTTAATGAAAGGAGGACCGAGTGACCAGTAATTGAAAAAATATCGGTAATAAATTCATGAAGGCTTGTTCAGCCCGCGGCCGCGGGTAGTGCTGCACCAGTAGGACGCGGTTTTGTTCCCCCTGTTTCTGTTTCCGCTTTAGACACCCTCAACAAATGTGAGCGCCACCGAGTGCAGACGCATTGATTACGTTAAGGTGCGTATCGACTTCGCAAGACTTCCTCGCGAGGCACGCCCCGCGGAGTGGCTTCACCGTTCCTCTTCAATTTGCGCAAAGTGATCATATCGAGGTAGCCTCCAGACCAGGCCTGTGCAGGGATTAGCTCGCACGAGCAACCGCGAATTGCTCTTCGCTCTTGAATGCACCGAGCCAGGCCCTTCGAGCCCTTCAAGAGCGAAAGGTCCCAATGGTGGGGCACAACCGTCGTTCCTGCCTTCGCTCGCAACCACCCGCGATTGCCCTACAAAGGCAAGAGCAAAAGTTGGACGGGTCTGCTCCAGACTCTCCTCTCCGCGAGGCGTGCCGCGCGAGGGAGTCTCGCAAAGTCGATACACACCTTTATTATACTTTATATACTTATTTGTTATACCTTTTACGGTCTTCTTAAATGTTAACTACGCGAAGTGATGTCGTGACCTAGGAAACCTTAACAATTCACGTGTACGGAGACGTTTTTGTTCTCACCTCTGTTATCATTATTCCTTTTTTTAGGTTAATTGTTGACCAACGAATGTAAATCATTTTTGTTTGTAGTAATAATAAATATTATTAATTTATTATTATTATTAATTTCTTTACTGCTTTCTTTGTTGAAATTATGCAATGCCAAATAAATTCTAATGAGGTGTGAGGAGACTTTTTGTACCCAATGTACCTATACGCTCATTAGTATAAGTTATTTAATCCGATGAAATTTAAAAAGAAATTATAAATACGCGAAAATTATTTGCAGAACTTGGTAGTTTTCTAACATGTGACTTACTTCTGAATTTCGATGAAATATTGGGTCATTATGCAGAATGGGTGTTTCCTCACCTATTTGAATGATTTTTTGATATGTTGTAAAACTTAACATTCTGAAAAACTTCTGTTCATTTATTCCGACGCAACGCGTTGTCGCATTCCACTTCTCAACTCGTCCCGGGTATTAGTATTGGTTGGGGATAGATGAATGCGGGAGGCGCGCGCTCGCCGATATGAATTTAGGGATTTGAACCAGAAACTTGCGGATGCCCGTCAACACCCGGACTCTGTTCGGCAGTGCCGACACCGCCGAATACAGTATTGTCTCGTCACGGGCTCGGTTTGGTGTACACGATACGGACTCTTCGCTATCCCCACCACTTCTGTCTCACTCTTGTCGGGCGATGGCGAGAGCGAGATGGAACGAGAGCGAGCGAGAGGCACTGGAAGCGAGCGAGGACGGTACGAGGCAGACGACGCGTTAATATTTTGTCTCGTCTTTCGGACACCTGACACTCCGTCCTTTGCGTGCGCGACGGACATGCGCGATGGTCGCCGCGCACGCAGTGTTCCAACTCGCTCCCCCCTTCGGCCAGAAAGAAGCGAGAAACGAACACTCGGTATTAGGGCTCTGTTCACGATATGGGCTCGACGCCGGTCCCGAACAGCGAGCCGTTAACGAGCCAATACTGTATTAGGATGACTCTGGTTTTAAAACATTTTTTTTTTGCTAGGAAGAGGGTGCTTTCGAGGGCACCTGTTGGGTGTGTGGGAACTCCTGTCAACACCCCGACTCACATCGGTTCGCTAGCATTACGCGCCCGCGCCCCCCGCATTAATCTAGCCCCAACCAATACAAATACCCGGGACAAGTTGAAAAATGGAATGCCCGGTTCTTTCGGGCACTCGGCTCGGCTCGGTAGTTCAAGCCGAGTTAGGCTCGGCTTGCTTTTTTCGGATACTTGGACAGCTCTACTTTCGGAAGCATCTGTTGGGTGTGTGCGAGCTCCTGCCAACACCCCGACTCACGTCGGTTTACTACCATGCTTTACGCGAGCGGGTGGGCGCCCCCGCACTAATCTAGCCCCAACCAATACTAATACCCGAGACAAGTTGGAATGTGGAATGCGTTGCGTCGGAATAAGTCAAAAGCAGTTTTTCGCAAATAGGTATCTCGGAAACGAAGGCCAGCTGCATCATTTGTTTTGTTCCATGCTGGCGCATACTCTGCCACGGACGCGTACTGTAGGTACTTATACGGCAGAATACATTATAGTAGTAATAGCAGTAGTTCGCGAATATCTCGGAAACGAAGGTCGAGCGGCGGTAACATGTACAGGGTGATTGGCTCGAAACACCTGATCCGCCTGGCAACCGTGACGAGGTCAACCCCCCGTGGTGTCTCTCCGAAGTTATGGCTTTCGACCCCCGAAGGGGTTGGAGTACCTATTAAGAAGTGAGAAATCTTCAAATTCCTCATTTATCATCAGATCGTATGCGTAAGCGACGCCAATGGATTCCTGGCGTTCCGTCGATTAAAGTCATACCAAATATCATGCAAATCGGACTATTTCGACACAAGCTATTTGTACTCCTTATGTAAAAGTAGTCCGATTTACACGGCATTTGGCATGATTTTCATCGGAAAACCCCAAGGAATCCATCGGCGACACTTCCATATCCATACGATAAAGAATAAAGAATTATTTTATTTCCTAAACAGATACAGGGTAATTCTGTAGCTGCGCTCGTCACCCCGTGGCTGCTGGGGCTGCCCTTCGCAGAGCCTCACTCGAATTTTATGGCTTTTTCCGGAAAAAGGTACGAATCTTAGGCCGAACGTAGCGAATTGGGGTCAGGCCCCTGCAGTGGAAGGTGAAATATCCATTACAGCGTATTAAGAAATTCTTTTCTTCATCGTGTCGAAAGGGAAAAGACGCCAATGGATTCCTTATGTTCTCCCGATTAAAATCGTACCAAACATCATGCAAATCGGACTACTTTGACACAAGCAATGCAAATCATAAAAGGAGTAGGCAGTTTTTACCACACTCTCTTATTTTAGTGAGCATTCAGGGAAATCCATGAATCAATGAATGTGAGGAATCCATTGGCGTCGCTTTCGCACAGATCTGATGAGAAATGAGGAATTCGAAGATTTCTCACTTCTTAATAGGTACTCCAACCCCTTCGAGGGTTGAAAGCCATAACTTCGGAGAGACACCACGGGGGGTTGACCTCGTCACGGTTGCCTGGCGGCTCAGGCGTTTCGAGCCAATCTCCCTGTATAGGAAAAAGTTGTTCAGAATCATGTCCCCGACAACATATTTCAAGGTCGTCAAAATCGATGAGGGAACACCTGTTCTGCATAATTACCAAATATTGTATTCATGATATTTAGAAAATTTAAATGATCTATTTAGATCGTTAATTCTATTTTCAGAGGTAGTAAGGCTTCTGGAGGAGGAAGATCGCGTCTAGTACAGGCAGGATGCTCCCAGCAGTGAAAGTTCGAGACCAGACGTTCCGTTGCTACAGACTGGTAACGAATAGGATGAGTTTTTCTTATGGATATCGTGGGGTCCATCCACCAACAGGGTTACCTAGCCTAAAAGTGAAAAAGGAATCGCGAATAGTGATTCACAGTCCTGTTCATTCAAATCTTCATGCGTGGACAATCTAAATTTCCTGTGTGACTGATAACAAACGATTGCCCTTCGACTGTTCTAAGAACATGTATGTACATAATTCAAAGAGAAATATAAAGACATGACTTTTAAAGATTCAAGATGTATTCTTTTGGAACAATTGAAAGAAATTTTATGATCTTGTTTCCCATTCCTGTTACCTCTGCGAGCCCCACTAGGACCTGCGCCTCTAGCTGCACTCAAAAGTTTCTCAAACTGTTACATATTTGCCTCCAATTTAAACTGTGAAGAGGAGAGCTAAAATGCATTTTGGACGATATGGAATTAAAATCTAATAACAATGAAAAATAACGAACCATTTCGAATTGCTGGATTATTTTTAACAACGTCACATTTACAATACAGTATTTCCGACTTCACGGTACAATATGAAATTTTAACATGCAAAATGCTGTCCTTTATTTGAAGAACTTAATTCAGTTCCAATACATTCTTTACACATATGGTAATTTCGAATTATAAAAATATGTTTTGTAGATGTCAGTAGTGTAGATTGTACCGGGTAATCCCGAAGATGGTAAAACATAATAGAGTACATTCGGAGGAGATGAAAATTGTAAACTAGTGTTTGCAATTTTCAAGTAGTAACGGCTGTGCTTTTGAAAATTTGTTACACTGTGCTAATAAATTTTATTTTACAGCTTGTTATGATATTGATTAAGACACTGCACACTGTGCTCATGAATCACAAAAATATTCGGACAACCTTTAAAGCAGAATAACTTTTTTAAAATTGTTTCAAACGACTCAAACTACAATTAGTCGGAATAGCGAAGAAAATAATCGATATCGGATAACGTAGCTATGGGCTACAAGCAGTTGAAAGTGATGGAAATCACAGCTTTTGACCGAGAACTATAATAAACCTAAAGATTTTTTACAAATTTCGATGCCTGTCGCTTCATTCTGCATCAACCGATTTCGATGAACTTTTCAGAATGTATACAACTTACTTAAATCTACAAACGGAATTTTTAAATTTTCATTGACAGACTCATAAAAAAGTTGAGAAAGCGACCTTCACTATTTTTTTCGCTATTCCTACCAAACGCAATTTTTTTGAAAACGACGGAGCACGTTACCTAAGTAGTAAACTAAACCTTCTAGCTTCTCAAAAAACTCAAATCGTTTGGAGTTTGGACCAATTTTAAAAAGTTATTTTATTTTAAAGGGTGTCCGGAATATTTTTGTGATTTACTGTAGCTATTTCTCCAACGTATAATAGAAAATTAAATTTTTCAATTTCATTATATCAAATTCTAATCAATAGTTTTAGCTATACGTCTTCAAATTTTCATTGTCCCTATATTTCGCATATTCATGTGTATTTCAGAAAATAAACATTATCTTTGGAATTTTTACAATATTTTTCTGTGTTGTCATTATAAGTATACATAGGGGAAAGCGGGGTAATTCCGGCCACATAAGCTGTGAATGCTATAAAATTTGAAAAAGTTACACTTTTGTTAGTTTTTTTATATTAATTGATAGTTTGAAGTGTCTAGTTTGTATTAGTATGACCGAGAAAGCATAAATATACGTTGTAACAAAATTGGGAGCAATAACATAAAAATAGTCATTTGGCTTTATAAAAGATTGATGATTTTTCTTTACAAAAGAGGTAGGAAAACTGTTAAATTAATAAAAAATTGTTTGAAGCGTCTAGTTTGTGTTAGCATGACCGAGAAAGCATAAATATACGTTGTAACAAAATTGAGAGCAGTAACACAAAAATAGTCATTTGGCTTTATAAAAGATTGATGATTTTTCTTTACAAAAGAGGTAGGAAAACTGTTAAATTAATAAAAAATTGTATTATTTCTTATTTTAAAATTAATTAGTACATATATCACAAGTGTATTCTTCAGGGGTATCCCATCCTGAACATTCTTCATGTACCCATTGACCACATACTGTGCACCGAAACCACATTTCATCACCTTCTCCGAATTCTTTGCAAAAGGAGCAAACATCGCGCTCTACTTTTTCGTCACAAATATCTGAATTGTCCTATTGAAAATTCAGTTTCTTTTTTCTCAGGTTTTGTTGACCTCCCTTTTGAGTGTTTCGATTTAGAAGCGTCAGTTTTCTCTCCTGCTTTAATTTAAGCACTGCTTTCATGGGTGTTAACGTCAGGATTTGGGAGTGTTGTTTTCTGTAGCTCTTCTTCTTTATGTCACAGTTCGTTTGAGGTTTCGGAATAGGTAATATATCTGACAATAAAGTAGCAAGTGATGTTGTGGATGGTCCTGCTATGGTATTCCAAACAATTGTGCTGCCTTACGTATGAACATTTTATTCTTACTAATTACCTCCATGGCCGTTGATAAATTTTCCTGGTTCCATTCTGCCTTCTTCGAAATTCTTTCATATGCACGTGGCATCTATGCCAGAAAAAAGCAATGTTAAAAGCTGGCTGGAATTACCCCTCACTTTTGGCCGGTATTACCCCACACCTCGTGTTCAGATATTTGAAGTAATACACTGAACTGAATTTACATATCACCAAAAACCACATGTGAGTTTGAAAGTAGAAACATTCCTCTATTTAATGAGATTAATATTAATAATTCATATCTATTCCATGTACTAAGTTACCTTTCTTAACAATCGACCTCTGTTATAAGATCACGGTGCGAAATGAACACTCCCGGATTTATTTGAAACAAAAGACTGCTTTCTTTCTTTCTCATGGAAAGCATGAATATTAGCTCGCCACATCATTGACAGGTGGCAGTACCATACACAGTCAAGTCACGCGGTTTTTATTTAAAAAAAAATAGAAGTGGCCGGAATTACCCCGCTTTCCCCTGCTCGTACATATATGTATGTATATAAGTTAGATCCAGATAGAAAATATTGGCCTGTCGGGGGTACTTCCCGAATTGTGAATCACTGCCAAACATGGCTCCCTCGTGTACCCCAAGCCAGTGTACCGTTGCCTCTTTGTTTGAGAAACAAAGACCGTGTGTTTTCAGGTTCATCCCTTAAATGGGATGGGAGGTGGTAACGCGGATCGAAGAAACGGAGAAATGGAGGGTTCGGCGTAGTCAAACGGTAGGGTAGAAGCTACTCTATGATATTGACCGATCAATATTTTCTGCTTCTAGCAAGGTACTTCATTATTTTATATAAAACTTTCAAATATTTTCATTTGCTAAAATTTCATCTGACGCAATTGCATCGGCGCCAAATACTTTTCACCGCAAAAAAATTCATAATTAATGATTAAACTTTTCTCCTATAATGAATACAATTTAAATTAGCAACGTGAACACAATAATTTAGTTACGCACTTACCTACATAATTTAGTGATTAATAATATGAAATGAATGAAGTGTACGATGTGACACCCGCAATGACATTGAAATGAATGACAAATTGCAATGAAAAAAATCTTATAAACACAGGACACACCATTTCCTGATATTTAGGATATATTTTTCTTTAATTGAGACACTTCTTTATTAATAAAAACTTTTAATAAAGAGGAAGAAAAAAATATTCCTAGCTTCAGCGGTTTATCGCGTTTAACATATTCCACCCGCAGCATTTCATTGAAGAATTCGAATTGAGCTCATCTGAAATAATTTAACAAGCTTCATGTGCAATATATTGGTGATTTGTTGAAATATAAGGTTATTTTCTTACACTTTGAAGTGTCGTTCTCAAGATATGAGTAATTAAACTTTAGGACTGTTAGGAGTTCGACTTTCGTCGCGCACACTAAATGTGCTTTTGAGAGGTTAGGCCACCTTGGACGAACCACAGTTATAGTCATTTTCGGTAATTTTTTTAGGAAGATAATGAAATGAAAGGAAAATTCAATATGAAACTGTTATTGTACAATTATTGATGGAAAAAGCCTTATTTTTTTCGTACAAAATAGCGACTGTAGGCCCGTAATACGCGAAATGTATTTACCTAACCTCGCGGCTATACCGTTTGAGCTAGAATAACAAACCAAAGAGTTTTATTTTCTACATGCCTAAAACTAAAGAAGTAAATACCGATTTTGCGATATCTTGAACAGGTTCATATTAAATTTTCCATTTATTTCATTGTCTCCCTAAAAAAATTGCCGAAAATGACTACTTATAACTTTGCTTCGTCCAAGGTGGCCTAACTCCTTAAGCGAAAGCTTTAATACAACCATAAGGGGTATTCTAGTCTAGACACTCGTTTTTGAAGGTGATATTTGGAAATTAATTCTGGAAAACCCATCGCGCCTACAGGGCAGGGGTTTTGCACACATATTTAGTAGTGTTTGAACTATCAACACAAATTTTTGGAATGCATTATATTGAAATTTGTACAAGTTAGACGCCGAAGCGCAGGTCATGTCATCAAAAACCGACCCCATCGGGCGCACGAATTGGGGCCGTCCTACTCATCTGAAACGAAAGTACCAATGATTTTTTTAAACTATATGAGTGTAGTTGTCGCCCGAACTGGATGTAACCAAGTCCGGACATTGTTACCAAAATCGCAGCTGTTTAAAAACTTATATTTGATTTTTTCGACTTTTCTTGAGTTTAAACAAGGTGTGGAGGGGCTTGTATTAAAACTATTGATATAATTCTAGTTCAGGATATAGGTACACATTCATTTTGAATGTGTGTAAAATTTTACCTCAATCGATCCAGTAGTTTTTGAGAAAAATGTGCCCCGATTTAAAAAAATTATTTCGAGAAAAACGCGTTTAAAGTTTTTCATGCAGTTACGACCTACACGACTGAAGTTATGATAGATAACGCCTAATTTCTGCAACTTACCCCTAATCTGCTATACCAGGACCGTAGAGGAAACCTTCCTCAGCTTAAAAAAAATCATGTTGGGCAGCTCTCTCTATTCTGCTGGCAGGCAAGCCTCTTTAGATACAAGGGTCGAGGAAACGAATACGTGCCACGCTGCGACCTTAAGCCCCTATACCTCTGGGAGTTCTACGAATTTCACCTTAATATTTTATGGACATATTTTCGAAACCCTAACTATTAGAAAATTAAAAAAAATCGAATTTTTTTGTATAATACTCCCTTAAGTTCCAAACTACACAGAAAGTTTAAATACTTGAGACATGTGGAATAGGGGTGGTACCCGATTTTTCCGGGTTTACGGGTACCCGAAAACTTTTAACTTGTAATTTTGCAGTGTGATCAGATGTGAGAATTTTTAACCAAGAAAATCGGCCCGCGAATCGCAAGTCGGGTCCCGTAATTTCGGGTACCCGCACACCCCTAATGTAGAAGCTTGTGACGTAATAAATATTCGGAATTCTGCTTATTATATTTGATTTTTTGTTCATCATTACAAGTAAAGATCAGAAATATAACAGACACTTATTGCTAGACATATTAAAATAAACGTTATTTTACAGCCTTGAACAAAACACATTTTAATAATACGTTAAGACTGTTATAATTTATTCATGTACTAAAAGGAGATAAGTAGAATATATTGTGAGGTGTATAAACAAACTCAATCCTGACTGAGTGTCGAGAGGGTTTTACAAAATCTATCACAATTCACAAGTTATTCTCGGCAGCTAAACGTGCTCAGTTGTTCAACTACGTGTCTGAAAACCAGGTGGTGCTGAAAGTAGGACGTCTAAGGGACAAAGGGTCTGTTTAATTGAGCGTTATTCCAAAAATGTACGTGTCTGTCGTGTGAAATATATGGCTGCAAGCATAGGTAGGTATAGGTACAACAAGAATTCGGTCATTCGTTGCCCTCGTTTCGTTATTATTCCTTTGTCTGGTGTCACTGCGACATTTTATATTGTTAGCCTATTTTTGTGTTAAAACTTTAACTCAAATTTAATTACAGTTAGTATGAAGCCTGGAAGCAAAGTTAATTTATGCTATGCTGTGGTATAAAACATAAAAAAAACATAGCACAGCGTAGCTTTGCTTTTGGTGGAAACGGTTCCATAAGGACGCATTGAAGATAATTTTTTAAAACTTAGCATATCATAGCATAGCATATTTTAGCTTAGGTTTCAGGTGGATTCCCAGCTTGAAGTTGCACACTTTTGAGAATTTAAGGTAGTCCCTGGATAATCTACTAAATTAAAAAATTCTTTCAAATTTTGTTCAGAACTAATTTCGAATACCAGAAACCCTTGTGCAAAGTTTAAAATCGATTTACCAGATAGTGATCGAGAAATTGTTAATTAAAGTTGATGCATTTTACCACCGAAAAAAGAGGGTTATAGTTTCAGTTATTCTTCTCAAACAGGAAAACTATATTCAAGAAATGTACCAAAATTCGCAGAAAAGTACATCGAAATGTCAGGAAATGAATTGATTAATTTCTGCAAAACTGACTACATCGGTTCTTCGTAAATGCCTATAAAAAATAGGTTTACCTGCAAATTTTTCAGAAACTACCTAGAGCAGTCAACGTGGCAACGTCGCACAATCGATATGTTTAGACATTTAAATAGCGAACGATGATTCAAATTCATATGAAGGATAATTATATTGTAAGTCATATTAGTTATCCGAAATTTTTCGATAAAATATTAATTAACATAATTGTGACTTAAATTTATTTATTGTTGTTAAACAATTTTCTCAAGTTTGTCGAATTTTCTTTTCCAATATTATTTTTTTTTAATAAATTTACCCTTGTAACGAAACCTTTCTGACATTTTGGTTATAAAAAACGCTCCCAATGAATGCGACGTTGTCAGATCTCCTGCTCCAATTCACTACGCTAACCAATTTAATATTCTATTTTCGTAATACAATTATTTATATTAACATTGAATTTGTTTTAAATATATATACATGATGTTAAAAATTATTATTTTGATTTCTATAGTATCACACTACTTTATATTTATCGTTTAATACTCGACTCTAATTTGACTAACATAGTTGGTTAGGAACTACCTTAAAACGCTCTGAATCGCTGAAATAAGACAAACAAAGATCGCTTTGTATTGTATTTTTATGTTTAAAGTTATCTCACTGTGTAAGTGTGGGGTTATTTTTATTAATAATGAAAGTTGCTATGTAAAAAATTAGTTTTTTTTTAGGATGTTGTGACTGGGGGAAGCGCGTCGGTTGGTTCGTGGGATGCGAGAGAGAATACGAGTGCATTGTAATTTTCATACTTATTTCTTAATCATATTCAGTTACTCATCAATAAATGTGTGTCAATTTATTGAATGAAACCTATTCCACAACAGTAAGAACCTTTATTTGCGAAATTAAATATAATGACGATATAATGTATCGTGACGCGTTTTATTGCCACGAAAAACTAAATTAACAATCGTAAAGCTTAAGAGTTTGACAGAAGCTCATTATTATTCTAAGCTCATAATTATATCATTATCTAATTAAGTAATATCTTACGCGATAAAATTTGTAAAATAACAGTAAACAGTGAGTAACAATATATTTTCACCTCGTCGAGGAAACTCGACCTATAATAATTAGCTTTACAGCTCTCCGGAATAATTTCTAATTGCAATGGATTACATTCTAAGCAGAGATTAGAGATATCTCTCAGCTTGTAGGTATTCATTAGCACCTTGGTGCTGGATTAAACCAATAAACCATAACGGTTAAGGCGTAGTTATCGATGTTGAAATTCAACCTTACTCAGTCCACGCAAACAACGATTTTACCACTGTATCATAATATAGTCGCACAACTTTTCGTTCTCAATACAGCAGGGTGTTTCAATTTTCGCTCGCCCCCTTGGTTCTATTCGTCTAAGTGATCTACAGGGTGTCCCACTAAGGAGTGGACAGCGCGATATCTCTTAAAGTATTGTCGATAAAAATATAAAAAAAATAGGGAATTGCATGGTTCGTGGGGGCCCATTTATTAGCGCGAACGAATTTTGTTTTCGATTATTATTTTAAAAGATACGATGGTCAAGTTCGGTTTTTCAAATGGAACTATTTTTTTTGAAGACCTGAGTTGATAGTGCGTTCCAAGACAAATTCAATAAGCTTTAATGTATACACTTTATTTCCACTGGTTTTTAAGATATTGCGCTTGCAAATTTACTGATTTTCACTGCAAGAAACCCCTCTGGAATGGCAAAAACCGGGGGCGGTCTTACTGCCGCCACGGGTGGCACTGCCTGTTGAAATGGATACTTACCTGCCAAAGGTCTACGCCAGAAATGGCAGGCCCAAAGGCTGGACAATTCTTTTCTTTTGACACAATCTGCTCCCTATGGTTGAAATTTAGTCTAGCAACTTTCACTCCTCCTAACCTAACCAATCCAACTTGCATCCCTCCCAAAAGAACCGGCCATCCGAGCGTAGAAGCAAGTGCGAAATAAAAGTAACGATGCGCTTCTCGATACCGCAGATGTACCTACCTAAGTAGCATTTCTGACGGAAAAGAATTGTCCAGCTTTTGGGCCTGCGAACCCTGTCGTAGACCTTTGGCAGGTAGGTATCAGTTTCAACAGGCAATGCCACCCGTAGCGCCAGTAAGACCGACCCCGGTCCTTCCTATTCCAGAGGGTTTTCTTGCAGTGAAAATCAGTAAATTTGCAAGCGCAATATCTTAAAAACCAGTGGAAATAAAGTGTATACATTAAAGCTTATTGAATTTGTCTTGGAACGCACTATCAACTCAGGTCTTCAAAAAAAATAGTTCCATTTGAAAAACCGAACTTGACCATCGTATCTTTTAAAATAATAATCGAAAACAAAATTCGTTCGCGCTAATAAATGGGCCCCCTCGAACCATGCAATTCCATATTTTTTTTATATTTTTATCGACAATACTTTAAGAGATATCGCGCTGTCCACTCCTTAGTGGGACACCCTGTATATGTCAAATTTTAGAAAAATTTAATAATATTTAGGGATTGCACAGTTTTATCACTAGGGTAGGCCAGGGGTAGTAACACTTTGACTTTGGAATACGATTACGCAGGAGCTATTACATTTACAACAAAAACTCTTATGCGGAAATGTTACTTACTTACCTGGCATCATTGAGTCACAACAGTTTTACTGTATGTCAAGTAATATCCAAGTTATTAATACAAAATGATAAGCGGAGTGTTATAGCTCTGACGTTGCTGTGTAAAGGTCTGCGCACACATATCCGTTCCGTGTCATTTTCAGCTTCGGTTTTAAGTAATTAGCGGGCCGTGTGAAGATCATTTTACGATCGAAGATAATAAAAACTTGGTAGAGACATTAGTCTACTGACTTTGATTTAATTTAAACGAATCAAAGTCAGTAGACTAATGTCTCTACCAAGTTTTTATTATCTTCGATCGTAAAATGATCTTCATACGGCCCGCTAATTACTTAAAACCGAAGCTGAAAATCTGAGCACTGAATTGATTTGTATACAATTGGAATTAGCAAAGTTGATTTCTCTCACAATCTTTGCATCTGAACTTTTTTCATTTTTTCGAGAATTAAAGGGAATTAGCTTCTTTCATACATGAGTCATGTTTATGGTCTACTATACTGCTGGGACATTGATGAGTGTATTCCAAATTACCTTTAAAAGTGGTGTTAATATCCATTATATGTATTGAGATGTCAGCGTGTTACATTCGTCCCCCTGTTACTACCCCGGTCTACCCTACATATTTTCCCTTTTTCAGGTTTTAAAAATATGGGTAAAATAATAAGGTACAGATTTTGTATAGGTGTGAACAACAATAATAATAATATGTAAATTTATCTAAGTCTAAGTCTTCTTTGAAGTTTTTTTTTTATGGACTTGAGAATAAAAATAATGATCATTGGAAATCATGTTTTCTTAGCCTACTACATATTATTTAGTGCGTAAAGTGTGCAACCCCTAAATATTACTCGATCTTCCTAAAATTTGTCAGATATTCTTTTTATATTAATAGGAATCAGGGCATGAGCAAAGGAAAAAAAATGTAACTTTTTAATTTTAACCCTATAATATGAAACACCCTACAGTACCTACAGTATTGCTCACTGATCCCTTTTAGCACGAGAAATCCAAGTTTCGCGCGGAAGTTTCTAATTAGCTGCTCGTGAAATACGAGAAGCGTGAAACACGTTCTTCTGATCCAGATAAACAGGAAAAGTCTCTGGCTATTTACGCTTTCTGAAGTAATACGGCAAGTTGGAAATATCTGCATACCTCCAATGTTTCTGTATATGTATAGTTAATCGAGAATTTTGTTAGGAAGAAATGGCAGAAAGATATACCCTCCAAAGTCTGAGGTATTACTGGTGACTTCTGTACAAACCACGCCACGCCGAATTTAATAGAAAAGACCAAGTAGTACTAAACAGTCTAATTATTGGGCACACTAAGATTATTATTAATACATTTCCAACAAAACAACCCCACAATGTTGCGAACCCTGCCAGCAAAACTTAACCATCAAACGCATCCTATTAGACTGCAAAAACACAAAAGACACTAGAAACCAGCACCAAGTACCCAACAGTATGAAAGAAATATTCGAAACAAAAGAAAACATCAAGAAAGCACTCGACCTTATCCGTAGACTAAATCTTTATTGCGAACAATAACCACTGAGTATGGTCGCTAATAATGACGAAGTTGATGCGACCTTAAAACCAAAAACAAAAAAAGGGAATTCTGAGGGCTTAATACAAATCGACATAATTTACAGGGTGGCATTACATAATATATAGGGTGGCAACGTAACACTAAACGTGTCCATATCACCACTTCGATGGCCGCTGTCACGTAGGGTAAAGGCAGGTAATATGGAATATCTGATTTCAAAAGGTTGTCAAAAGTAGGGGAATTTTTTTTTTTTTTTAATAAAACTGTCATGAGGGGACGAAGGAACTAATGCACAATCATATTTACATAATGAAATATAAAAAAAACCAATTGTTTTGCAATTATAGTGAAATAAACTGAAAAGAGTGAAAATCGGCCGTTTGAGAAAATGGGCCCTAACATGGAACACCTACGTAATTTGTAAAGAAAAGTAAAAAATCTTTACTTTTTTTTACTAAAAATGAAGATTTATTAAGTAGAAGATACAAAAATATATATATACATCATTTTTGGAATTTATTCCTGCTTTCTGCGTCTCCTACACGTTGGGCACGTGAATAATACATAGGAAGCCCCACATTCCTCGTGTGCCCACTGAAAGCAGCGAATACATTGGGTCTACTTTTCATTGTCATTATTTTTATAATTACCATCGCAAAATAAGCATTCCGCATCATCGTCGTCATCGTCATTATCAACTTCATCTAAGGTAAGTTCGGGTAATAAGGCCCACCTAAGGTTCTATAATTTTTTTTAAAAAAACTTGTACATATTTTTGAAAACTTTTTTTTTATAGAAATCTATGGGCATTCAACTATACACTGTAATATTTGTAACAATATATGAACACAACAAATACGGAAATTAATAGGGTTTTAAAAACCTTGTAAACGGGCCTTATTTCCTGTAGTGCAGGTAATAAGGCCCACCTATTTCTTATGTACAATTTGGGCAAACAAAGACATCTTCCACCTCAGGTGTGAGCCCAACGCATTCCTCGTGTATCCAGGTGAGACACATGACAGACTGTCGCATATCCGAGAAAATCATTTTACCTATTTTCACCCCTTTGGAGTCGAAATTTCCAGATATCCTTTCTTAGTGGGCGCCTACGTCATGAAAAAAATGTACATTCCAAATTTCACGTTCCTAGGTTAAACGGTTTGAACTGGGCGTTGATGAGTCAGTCAGTCAGTCAGAACTTCTTCTTTTATATACATAGATTGATAATGGGACATTCCACGCGAAATCGGACACTTTTTGGAGTAACATTTCGGATGTGGCTGAATTTTGAATATGTTGTAGTCTTTAGGGATATATGAACATATCTCGAAGGATTTTGGACAATTTTGAAAAATGTCGATTTTACAGCTGTTTGAAGGTAAGTACTAACTTTTTTTCAATAAATTATAACTATGGAAGTAGTAAACGGATGGAGATGAGGTTTGCGGCGATTTGTAGAAAAGACATTGAAGATTTATGAAACAATTATTTCAGTTTCAGAAACAAATGTTTTTAACCATTTTTGTGCAATTATTTTAAACAAATGCAGTTTTTTAACAACGGGCGCGATTTTAAAAATCTGAAAAAAGGAGAATATAGTTCTATCCTTCCCCTTCATGGTCTAGTTGTCAAAAATATGGGCATTTTAAAATTGGCCTTGTAAAAATTGTCGACAGTTGACGCTGCATCGCCCAGCACCGCGGTACTCGCAGCGGCCAAGAGGCTATACCTGATATTCTTATACAGGATTCTCGAAATTGGTAAGTATTTGAAAAAAACTGAAGGAGAAAAACTCTTACTGTTTTTTATATCCAACATAATAAGGTATCTCAATTTTTGGTGTTCGCAATATTTTCCTTGAGACGAGGGTGACTTTTAGTTTTTTTAAATGGAATGCTATATATTTGATTACCCAATATGAAAGCGACTGTCAATACAAATTCAACCATATGGTACACTATGACCTTCAAGGCCACACAAGGTTAGGAATGAAAGAAAGAAACCCTATCTACTAGATAGATAGTTCAATATATTTACTTCATTCCTAACCTTGTGCGGCCTTCAAGGTCATAGTATACCATATGGTTGAATTTGTCTTGACAGTCGCTTTCATATTGGGTAATCAAATATATAGCATTCCATTTAAAAAAGTAAAACTCACCCTCGTTTCAAGAAAAATATTGCGAACACCAAAAATTGAGATATCGTATTAAGTAGGATATGGAAAACAGTAAAAGTTTTCCTCCTTCAGTTTTTTTCAAATATTTACCATTTTCGAGAATCCTGTATAAGAATATCAGGTATAGCCGCTTGGCCCCTGTGAGTACCGCGGTGCTGGGCGATGCAGCGTCAACTGTCGACAATTTTTACAAGGCCAATTTTAAAATGCCTATATTTTTGACAATTAGACCATGAAGAGGAAGGGTAGAATTATATTCTGTTTTCTTTATCAGATTTTTAAAATCGCGCCCGTTGTTAAAAAACTGCATTTGTTTAAAATAATTGCACAAAAATGGTTAAAAAAAATTTGTTTTTGAAACTGAAATAATTTTTTCTTAAAACTTCAATGTCTTTTCTACTGATGGTTTTATTAAGTGAGATACTCGTCGATATGGTTATTGTAATGTATTTGCCTTTGTTATTTACACGACATAAGAAAGGTCCTTGCTATACAAAGGTATATAACGCACTAATCTAAGGTTTAGCTCGTGGTAGTTTCGTCGCTACCGCTCGTCATGAAAGACACGGTTGATACCTAGATGGGTAAGTGTACTTGCCCATTTCTAACATCTACAAATCGCCGCAAACCTCATCTCCATCCATTTACTACTTCCATAGTTATAATTTATTGAAATAAAGTTAGCACTTACCTTCAAACAGCTGTAAAGTCGACATTTTTCAAAATTGTCAAAAATCCTTTGAGATATGTTTATATATCCCTAAAGCCTACAACATATTCAAATTTCAGGCACATCCGAAATGTTACTCCAAAAAGTGTCCCAATGTGCTGTTTTAATGATTTACAAAAACCAACGAATAGTTGGAAATTTTTTAGATGATGTGGCGTAAGTTTTGATCAAACACCATCAAAGTGATAATATCCCGAGATCTAAGAGATGATTAATTTGAATCGTTCTAATCTTAAATTTTATAGAACCGAGGGACCTTCAAATCGGTTCAATATCAACCTCCTCCTCCTCCTTCTCCCACATGCACTGGAGGATAACTTTTAAATTTCAAACGAGAACTTATGCAGAACCAATCATTTGGTGATCTAAGTTAGAGAATAAGAAAATTTTATCACGAGCATTTCATCTTAATACTGTTGCTCCGAAAGTTGCAAAGCGTTTGAAGTCCGAATTTTGGATCACTTGATTAAATTAGTACATTCGTAGGTATCTACTCATTTCAGTACACTTTACTATTTTTTTTTATACTTTTCAATATTATCTTACAAAGAAGTGTAAAATTACTTCCTTCTAGGTGCTGCTCCGTAATAGTTCACATACTCACATTAAATTCTCCAGCATTAATTAATCTAAATTTAGTTTATTTAGACAATGTTGCTCCACTTTGTTGAAACTGTGCTGTAAGTTAAGAAAGTTCCCTTCATGCAGACACTTATACATATTTAATACAGCTTTTATGGGGTATTAGAGAGAAAGAAGCTTTATCTTACAACGAGCTCATAATCTGATCTGCTGCAGATCGAAAATTATTTTAGACTGCAGGAAATTAAATTTTAAATTAAAGTTCTAGACAAAGTGGTTCATGGTCTCCCCTTCCACAAGTTTCAATTGAATAGTAATTGCCAACGGAAAACGAAGCTTTGACGTTTCAGACCTTTTTTCTATTATTCAGTCTAATTTCCTCAGAATACGATATATTATATAGACGCTCATACACAATATTTAAATATTTAAATTTTAAGAAAAATTATTCGACGGGGCTTATATTTAATACCAAAGTAGCCAAGTCTCTGTACATGCAAGTTCGCTTTTAATTAGTAATGTTTCTTGATGAGTTGTTAATGTGTTTTCTGGTAAGCACGCTTTATCCCGGTTATTGGAGGTTGCGCTAGAAAATTTAACATTTTTAATCACTTTTAATTATATGGAATTAATCAAACATTTTTAATCAATTTTAATTGTATGGAATTAATCGAACGTACTTATTAAGGCCACTGCTTACATTTCACGTATTGTACTTGATGGGATTGCAAGCTCACAATCAGGTTCTGAACGGTATGTATTTTTCATCAACCACTGCCGTCCAACATTTCGCATTTCGAGGCACAGCGTTATATACGACTATTATTGACTGTGATAATGAGGAGTGGAAAAGTTTCTGTTCGATCATTTTAGCAATGTCTCTACGCAAGATATCCGGAGATTTATAATAATTGAATTGCACATTTTTTAATATTAATAATAAAGTATATTTAGATAATGTTTGTTTAGATTTCTATTTCCATATCTAATTAATTAAAAAAAAAACAAGAAATTAAAAGAAATAGCGACCTCTTAAAATGCTAGGAATGCAATGAGATTTCAGGAACAATTGAAAATTATTATTAGATCATTGCTTAGCTTGAAAACAATTCAAATTTGAAGTATATTTCGAATAATTTTGCCAAGTAAAGGGTATAGCCGGTTAAGATGGTGCCCTTGAACCGAATTCGACTCACGATGAATCATTCGAAAGCTTATTAAAAAAGAAATATTTGTGGCAATTTTCAACTCCGTATCTCCACCTGGAGGGTAGTAAAGGGCAAAAATAGGAAATCAGGTTTTTGCCGAATTTCTCCTATACTAGGAGATGAAAATTTTTGAAAAAAATCAGAGGCATTTCTATTATCGGGGCACATATTAGAGAATTGTTTCAGATTTTTAAATTGAAAAACCAAGCTGTGAAAAATAAAAAACGCCAAAAAATGCTGAAAAATGCCGATTGTGTATCGAAGCAGTCTTGGCACTATAATTATATTTTTACTGTAAGTACGTATCATTGTTACTATTGTCCTGAATTTTTTTCAGATTTTTCAATTTGGTGCGCCGCAATTAAAAAAATTAAAAACCGATTTTTTCGTCGTTTTTTCCGTGTCAGAGTAACTTATACGTCGAATTGCTTCATGAAATAAGTGTTTTATGCGATCTTCAATGTTTATGCGTACAGCAAAACATCATAGGAATTAAAGAAACTGAAAAAACCGAATCATTTGAAACTGTTATGCCCCTGACATTACTCTGACACGGAAAAACGACGAAAAAATCGGTTTTTAATTTTTTTAACTGCGGCGCACCAAATTCAAAAATCAGAAAAAAATTCAGGACAATAGTAACAATGATACGCACTTACAGTAAAAATATAATTATAGTGCCAAAACTGCTTCGATACACAATCGGCATTTTTCAGCATTTTTTATTGTTTTTTATTTTTCACGGCTTGGTTTTTCAATTTAAAAATCTGAAACAATTCCCTAATATGTGCCCCCATAACAGAAATGCCTATGATTTTTTTCAAAAATTTTCATCCCCTAGTATAGGAGAAATTCGGCAAAAACCTGATTTCCTATTTTCCCCCTTTACTACCCTCCGGATGGAGATACGGAGTTGAAAATTGCCACAAATGTTTCTTTTTTAATAAGCTTTCGAATGATTCATCCTGAGTCGAATTCGGTTCAAGGGCACATTTGACTATCTTAACCAGCTATACCCTTTTTTAATAATTTCAATTGAAATGTAAATGTTAATTAAAATGGAATGGGTGTAAAGCATATCGTCCGAGGATATGAAATATTTAACATTTCACTTTATAATTCAACATCGTGTGCTGCATGAATGCGATTCATATCATTACCTTCAAAAAATTGTGGTATGGAAACAAAAGTTCATATAAATTAACTACTCCCCAGAAGAACAGTAATTACGTGGTAATTGATTGTAACATAATTTATTAATTGCCCGTTAGTGGGGTATTCCATTTCACGCCGAATACCCTCAACTAAGTAATTTCACATTTTTCCTCTTAATAAAAAGTACGAGAAAATCAGAGTTAACGAGTAAAATCAGTCCTTTGCAAGGGAAATTTTCAACTCAAAGATTCTTTCCCACCGTTCAGATGTTTCTCATGCGGAACTAATATTTTAAACCGCGACACCGGAATAAAGGAAGGTTTATCGGTTTAGACGGAAGACTGCAAGACGAAACTTAAGAAGAACGGAACTCGAGTAAGGTGGGAAAGTCCGCGTCTTTGGTGTACCTAAAATAGAGGAATACTAAATAACAATGATTATACTGGAACACGAAACTCTCCAAGTGTAAGGTTCTCCGACATTTTCTTTGTGCAAACATTGTCACATCTCGATGAGGAAAAATACTGTTTTTGAAATGTAATAGTAGGGGAAACCTGTCCAAAACCGTACACCCAAGGTTCTAGGTCCATAACTTTTTAAATAATAAAACAAATTGGGTAAATACAACGGTATTTATTAAAGGGTTTCATAAACAATACAAAAGAACAAAAATATAACTGAAAAGTTTAAATAAGGTACTTAGTTGAAGAATAAAACAAAACCTCTGCTTTTTTCGGTTTTGCCCACCTTATCTAAATTAACAAGGGTAACATTGAAAATCGTCGAGTTCTTTGGATCCCCAGTCGGTGTAACCTTCGTGTGCCCATCCACCACACTTTGTACATTGGACCTAACCCAGACCTAATCCAGACCACCTTATGGGGCAAAACCGTATAATGTATACGATTTATCTAAAATCAAAAAACAAAAAAAAAATCGTTAGTATATTAATGTATCCTCAGGTTGACGGAGAGAATTTTCCGAAATATTAAGTTAAAACAAAATGGCGGCTATTTAAAGTTGAAATCCTGATTTTTTCGCGTAATTTTTGCAGGAAAAAATCAGGATTTCAACTTTAAATAGCTGCCATGTTGTTTTAACTTAATATTTCGGAAAATTCTCTCCGTCAACCTGAGGATACATTAATATACTAACGAAATCTTTTTTGTTTTTTGATTTTGGATAATCTGGTTCCGAATGGCAATGCTCACCGCGAAAGCAAATTTTTAAAAATGCTTCTTGGATGTCGCTTGTTATTTTCTTATAAACGTAAATATTTTTCTACGAAAAAATTACCAAATGTTCTTTAAATGTTGCTCTTTTAAGGGCAAAAAGTTCTGTAAAAATATACGCTTCCGCTTCTTCAAAAAAAATTCACAAATATTCGCCTCTTTTCGACCGCCTGACTAGGCATAACCCCTTAACAGGGCGGCTGATGAGCAGTTGCCGCCTGGGCCCCTGTCCGAAAGGCCCCACCAGGCCCCCAACTCGAAACAAAATTATGATTAGGTATAGGTATCCAAACACTACATTTTTTGTACTACTACACTTGGCCCGTTTTTAGTAAACTACCTCCTCATTTTTCCGAAAAAATGGGCCCCTCAGAACTATTCCCACCTGGGCCTTTTTTCTTAAATCCACCACTGAATACACACATATAAGAAATAGTTAAAAGTGTCCGGGTTTCAAGTGGAAATGTCCGGGGTTTTAATGTTCTCTGCCCGGGGTTTGTGATTTTATAGATGGCAGCCCTACACGACAGGGAAGATGAATATCGTGCAATAGTCGTTGAGGAATAGTCATTCAGTGGTTAGACTCTGTAAATCTCTCAGACATACCTATATTGAAAAAAAGTTTATAAGTACCCCAATAAGCGCTATTATCCGCTATATAATATAGATCCTTTCAACCACGTAAATTAATCAATGTCAACTTCTAATGTCATTAGTTTTAACTTTTTCTACTAAAATGACTGCAGAAATAATATTTGACTAATTAGGTACTCTACAGTAATTTCGATTACTGGTGACGTTGTGCAGCAATTTTGTTAATCTTCATTAAATTGAATTGAAAATAAATATTTTCTTGAATAAAGATTAAAAATGATGCTGACAATTTTTTAAATAGTTTCTTATAGTATTCATTACCTACGCAGATAGAGTAGGTACGTTGGAAATATAATACTCTAGTATTATGTTTTTGTTTAATGTACTAAAGTATGCAAATGAAAGATAATAGGGTATGGTATGACTTTGCATAGGTGATGAGAACTCAGTATAATCAAGTTTTCACCACTTCGTCTTCATATGCAATTACTATTGCATTATTCGTGCGTTTCAGACTTATCCTTGCTTTTAGCAAGATCTGCATAGCTAATTGCCATAAATACACGCTACCGCTTCTACAGGAGGCCACCCTGTACCAACGCACAAAACGGAATATGTATAATGAAAATTATTAACGATACCTGAAGTTGAAAATTATATATATATATATAGGTAATTTCCTGTAGTGTTACTTAAAAGGAAACATATCGAACCCGAAAATTCTGATTGTAATGAAACTCCGTACGATTGCAGAGCATGTCGGAGTATGTAAGAAACGATTTTTTTTCCTGCGGAAAAACACTCCGAGGGGGTGAAATCAACCCCCAAATTTTCAGCGATTTTTCGTTTTTCGAGTATAACTTTGTAACGGTGCGAGGTAGAAGAAAACCGTAAAAGGACAAAATGTTCAGTGTTTGATGCCGTATAACGCGCTGCAAAAGAAATCTTTGTGCGTCCAACAATTTATAAATAAATTAAAATTTTCGTTATTTTACATATAATTTCTAACCGTGAGGGTTGGGGACGATCTTTTTCCGTGTAAAAGTTATGATTCGCAATGGTTTACTAAAATGTAAAAGGAAAAAATTTTGCTTCATTTGTTTATTTGTTTACAAAAATTTTCCGCCTTTGTCCATATTACTACCATCTGCCACTGTATCTTCAATTTCTGTTTCATTTTCTGTTAGGACCCCGGTTTTGTCCTGGTCTTCTCTAAACACAGCCCTGCAAGAGGTAGTAGGGGGGCACGTTTAGCGGCCAGTACCCAGCAGGGTGTCGAGTAAGACCCCGCTGAGGGACTTCACACCTAAGTCACTATATCTCGGATAGGCACTATACCTAAGTAGCATTTCTGACGGAAAAGAATTGTCCAGCCTTTGGGCCTGCCATTCCTAACCCAGACCTTTGGCAGGTAGGTATCTGTTTCAACAGGCAATGCCACCCGTAGCGCCAGTAAGACCGACCCCGGTCCTTGCTATTCCAGAGGGTTTTCTTGCAGTGAAAATCAGTAATTTTGCAAGCGCAATATCTCAAAAACCAGTGGAAATCAAGTGTATACATTAATGCTTATTGAATTTGTCTTTGAACGCACTATCAACTCACCTCTTCAAAAAAAATAGTTCCATTTAAAAAACCGAACTTGACCATCGTATCTTTTAAAATAATAATCGAAAACAAAAATTCGTCTGTGCTAAATAAATTGGGCCCCTCAAACCATGCAACGCCATGTATTTTTTATTTTTTTATCTCCAATACATTAGGAGATATCCAGCTGTTCAGTCTTCCCGCGGACACCCTGTATATTGAAACGGATAAATTTAATATTCAATGGGCTGTAATTCTGTGTAGGAACAAGCGTATGCAATGGAATACAAATCTATGCACATGCTTCTGCATAAAGTATAGAAATATACAAATAGATATGGACAAAGAAATATGGTTCCAATTTATTCACGTATTCGAGACAGTTGGGAGATATGCCTTGGTATAAGTATGTATCAGCTCATATTTCCCTAAAGTACCTATGTAGGTATTACGCTTTTAACCCGCGAATGGCGGAACTGTGATTTTCGGCAGTATCCGTTTACTGCTTAAAGTTGGCATGTTTCCAAAGGAGCATCGTGTCCAAATACCGATGGTGCATGCGAACGTTTCGTGCACTCACCGGCTGTGTTTAGGTATGTATATAAGTACCAGCCTATCGGCAGACGAACATTCGTTTAGAAATATGTGTACGTATTTAAGGGGTCATGCTCAGTCAGGAGGCCGAAAAAAGAGTGGTCTTTGGAAATTTTTTACTCAAAAGCTATAACACATTTCTCAAAAAAATCTTTTTTCCTTTTAAGGATTGCATCTAGTACCATGCATCGTAATTTTTTTGTTTAAAAATATTTATCAATAACTAAGTTATTGTCCATCACTCGAAGGTTCTCTAAAAATAAAGGCTTCTGCGGTGACCACTGCTGCTCGAAAGTCGACCATCTAAAATAAAAAATTCAAAAGAATTTACTTATTATATTATATTATCTAGTACTTGAGCGAAGAATTTTTGGAAATATTGATTTGGGAAAAAATGGCTGATGTTTAAAGTAAAAGTTTCAATTTTTATCATAAATCCTGCCTGATTTTCGTCAATTACAAGAAAACTAAGCATCGGATAAAAAAACCCTTCGTTCAAATACTAGATAGTATAATATAATAAGTAAATTCTTTTGAATTTTTTATTTTAGATGATCGACTTTCGAGCAGCAGTGGTCACCGCAGAAGCCTTCGTTTTTAGAGAACCTTCGAGTGATGGACAATAACTTAGTTACTGATAAACATTTTTAAATAAAAAAATTACGATGCGCGGTACTAGATGCATTCCTTAAAAGGAAAAAAGATTTTTTCAGAAATGTGTTATAGCTTTTGAATAAAAAATTTCTAAACATCACCCCTTTTCGGCCTCCTGACTGAACATGACCCCTTAATTAAGTGAATGCTGAGGACTTCAAAATTTTTTGAATTTTCGGGTTCGGGATCTTCCCTTGTTAGAAGAAGTGGTATAAAACAGTCTTGCATCTCTGAACTGCCTAGGCGGAATATGAAAATTAATAGAACGCAATATCTGTGGACAATTAACTAGACCATTAAAGATCTTGTGAATAAATAGTTAATCAGATACAATTCTGTGGACTTGTAAAGTAGGAATGTTAAGAGATTGCACGAGTGGTACATAGTTATGATCGTGCCTCGCCATACGTTGACCAGTTTTATAGATATAATTTTTGTGATCATACGAATAAAGTGTGGATAAAAACCTCAAGGGTTGAACACTTATTGAAATGAACGAAAAAGTTCTAATACCTGCATATGACTTTGGGAGCTAATAATTTAGAAAATGTTCAGCTTATTAATTTTTAAGATAATAATTACTGTTGCTATGTCTACGCATATGTGTATTGTACCATTTACTAATAGATAACACAACAATGATCTTATTATGAATTATTTCAATTTATATTTTGAGTAGGGCGTTAGTGATGCATTAAATAATGTATCATGTTTGAATTTAGAACTAAAATTAAATTTCCTCCCTCACACACTTTCAAACATTTCATGTGATCTAGAGAGATTATTATTATTAATGGTCTTTATTACTCTAATGGAATAAAGATCACATCTAGATTACCTCGTACATTACAGAACTGAAGTTTTCGGAAATTAATATCTTTTGGGCATATCACAAGATTTGTATCCATGATTTCTTTTATACCAATTTCGTCCCTTATACACAATGTGGTTCGTTCTACTATTTTAAGGTAGTTCCTGAATATTCTACTAAGTTCAAGAATTCTTTTAAATTTCGTTCAAAACTAATTTCGAATACAAGAAACCCTTGTGCAAAGTTTAAAATCGATTTACCACATAGTTATCGAGAAATTGTTAATTAAAGTTGGCGCATTTTAACACAGTGGCACGTGGCAGAGTCGGAAAAAGGGGATTATACTTTCAGGTTTTCTTCTCAAACAGGAAAACTACAGTCGGTGTACAAAGTATCTCCATAAAAAACTTCAGAAAAGTAAAAAAATTACGCCAAGTATATGAGAGCAAGTAAATCACAAAAAATAGAAGATAATAATAATTATAAAATAAAAAAAGATGTGAAATCAAAATGAGCTGCACGTACATAAAGGTAATGATAAATACAAATAAATATTTTAATACGAATAAACATGCTTAAGGAAATTAAGAATGTGGCACATTTATTCAATATACAAATTTATGAAAACTAAAGGCGAGATAATGTTAGTTACTGATGAAATACCGAGAAACTTGATTTGCCATTGTAATTTAACATTCCTGGGCTGCATTTCCAAATAAAACTTCCGTGGCAATTGTATTACACAGGAAGTTTTACACCGACTCCCCGAGTGTGTCCAGCCACTTCAAAAGTTCTGAATAATGAAGCACTATTAAGCTTACTTACAACAGTTGCATAGTTACATCGCTGTTGAAACTCGAAGTTCCTCTGCTCACACTACCATGAGTGGCGAACTGAAATTCCACTGCAATAGGCAAATACACTTAATTGTAGATGTCCAACAGGGAACTAGAATTAATTCACTTTAAAAGAAGTGATGTACTCTCGTATACAAAGTTCCCTTGTCTTCTCGTGTACGCGTGTGCAATGCAGGATGTGAAGATAAACATAGTGGAAAATAAAATTAATTTTACGAAGGAATCGCAATATAGACACCTGTTCTGATGTTTCGTTTGTTGAAAATGAATAGGACCACGGCAATACTTAATTTAAAAAAAAATTTATAAGGTTTTTTATAAATGATTTCCAACGCCTCCAGAAGGGAATCTCCCGCGGACGCCAGGGTAGTGTGGGATTTTTACCCACCAAAACCCCACGGCCACTATGAAATTTTTAATAATTTCCATGTAAATATCTCTAGGCCCAGTGGCAGAAACGCTTGGATACCTATTTACTTATTTTCAACATAGATTCATCGTGCCAAGGCTCATCCAAATCGGTGTCTACCACATGGTGTCCTGCCCTTGTAAGTAGTATGTGTTCCGTCTTACGGGAACAAAGGGGGGCTCAGAGCGAGGCAGAAATTCAGCGACCCTTTATTACTAGGCAATTGCTTACCGTCGAAGTCTTGAGGAGCATTTGCCTGCCAGATGTCTAATAGGTGGCAATTCGGCATCGTGCTATTTTTTTGGACACTTCGACCGTCCTCGCTCTGGGAAAATCCGTTGATTGCTCTGTCAGCGGATGGTGTACGGTAACTTCAAAACGGTACATACCGTCGACCACCGCTGACTCGCGGGACAATACGGTCATAAACCGCGACCCCGGCGAGACGCTCCGGCCGATCAACCTAGCAAGGTTTGTTAGCCAGATGTCCGGTTTTCCCTGCGCTACGTCACGAAGAAGGAGAGGATTCCTCCTCCATCACCGAAATCTTGGAGGGAAGGTTCCTCCTCTTCAAGCAAGGCTGAGCCAACCAGGCATTTTGGCGCCTCCCAAAAATCAGATGTCTTGTCCACCTTTGACATCGAAAAGGTGGACAAGACCAGAAGTCAATGAGCTCGCGAATAGTACGGTTCGGTGTGTTTGATGAGGTCAGCATTCGGACCATCAGCACAAGCAGAGCTAAACTTCTCAGATCATCGTTCAGATCAGAATCGACACGTAATAATTTAAACAGTCACCCAATATTAATTTGGCGGGTGATACATCGTCCGGCTTATACGCGTACCAACCGGTGAATCGAGCCTTACAACCTCGAAAGCAAAATTCTATATTTTTCACGCGTGTGCCGTGCGAACAGTATGTGTATTTTGTGAATGTTTATATGTAGCAGCCATTAAGATGGGGTGAGGAAGACCTTAATCCTTAATCCTCAGATGCTGGATGATTAACAGAGTCTTTGTATGTATTTGAATCTTAAAATAGAGATTGTGCACGGTGGTGATCAATATGTTTCGGTAATAGCTGTCGGGCACCACTTACCAGTCAGGCGGTTTAGTGGCTCGTGACAAACCGAAGACTGGTCATTCTGCACAATGTATACGCAGAATTCATTGGAGTAGTAGCAGCAGTTTTTTGCAAATATCTCGAACTAAATCCGATCGGCATTAACGTGTAAGTATAGGAAAAAGTTCATAATAATGACCTTTACAACATATTTCAAGATCATTAAAATCGGCGAGGTGTGCTCTCTTCTATATAATTACCTTGAATTCGACTATTAATTCTTCCCACGTGTGTGTTTATACCCCTGAAAAACCTAATGACACTTGAACAATAGCCTGCATCAGACTTTCAAGCTGAACGATGGAAATTATTGGCTATTCTTTCGTTCAGTTTTATGTTAGAAATAGATTCACATAATTTGCAAAAAAAAAAAAACAGAATGATTTAAGAAGCATTTGATGTTATTGGAAATATATTTCATTGCCATATCGGTATATTGCTATTAGGTAGACAATATCGTTGGAAAAGCCCTTGGCTCAGGCACCCCTGATTTTTATCAAGCTAGAATAACAATGCTGATGGATCGTTGAACAAATTATGCAAACTTGTACGCAGTGGTGGATTTAACGGGCGGCCGATGACGAGCAGTTGCCGCCTGCCCCCTCCCCCCTCCACCCCAAGACCTCCTCAGGGCTCCACCTTCCAAAAGAAATTATGATTTTATCCAAATACTATGTTTCCCATAATTTTCAAACCATGACGCGCGTAAATTCATTTGTAGGCAGGGGAGACCGGGGCAGTGACGCGAAAAAAAGTTTGAAGTCGAATAAAATTTTTTCCCTACAGTAAAAATGTGTGGAAATAGATTTATAATATAATTTGAACATTACTATTGATATATGACGAATATCAATACTTAAAATAAACTTAAAGTATATTAAAATTCAACTTGAAAAGAAAATGCCAAAGCGACCACTTTACCCCATATATGGGGTAAAGCGAGCTGAAATAAAATACGAGTTTTAATTAAGGATATAGGTAATTATTAACCCCTTGCGTTGGGATGACGTGTGTAGCACGTCAGTTTCTGATTTTTTTGAACCGTGGTTGTCAAAAACTTTGGCAGATTTTTCATTTTTTTTAGGTTAGATTCTGTTTCATCACGCTGCGTGGTTTCCCAGCTACATAGCTGATAGGTTAGGTTATTGCGCACATCACTCGCGCATCTTTTCTTTGCAGCTCAGTTCACCCCGGTCACTTTGCCCCGAATGTGTACTCAGTGGAAAATTAATGATAATGAATAATTAAAAAATTGGAGTTAAAGTAACACATTTAAGACTCATTTATCCAAAAAGCTAAATTGAAGAGAAAACCAATTGGAAGTCTCTAAAATTTCATTTTCAAGTTCTTAAATGAATTTCCATTTTTCAATATCTGAATGTGCATAATTATCATTGTGGTATTACACATATTTATTACGTCAAAATAAACCAAATAAACCAAATAAACCAAATAAACCAAAATTTGTAAATATATTCTATTGTTCAAGAATAAATTAAGAAAGCTCATTTTACCCCAGTACGTTTGCCCCCTGGGCCTTTTTCCTTAAATCCGCCACTGCTTGTGCGTAAATTAATGGCAATTAATTTATGCTTGTGACATTGGATTTGAAAAATTACATTTCACACGCGAATATTTCATCGGTCACTTGAATATTTCATTTAATTTACAAAAGCTTAGTCTATTAATCTTTCTGGTACCAACTTCGACTTAAGGGGAAATTCCCGCGTCACAACCCCCGAAATTTATGATTATTAAAAAAAAAACTATTGCTAATATTGCATTAAATTTTTTTGGGATATAAGGAGGCATCTTTAAACTTGTAGAATTTTTTTACGACGATCCTTCTTATTATTTATTAATTATTGTGGAATCATCAGGTGTAGCACCTGTCACAGTCATCTGATTGCAAAAAGAAGAAAATTTTCTTAAAGTTAAATAATTTACGATGGACTGAACCTACAATTTTAATTTTAGTTTTTATTTATAATACTTTTTTCGTCGATATACAGAAAAATATGAAAAAATTGTCTAAGGAAAAAACTTACTTTTTCTTTCAAACGCTATAACTCTTTCCATTTTTCATTTTTATTTGTCTTTAAAGTGTACCAATCCCAGGGCAAACTATCTAACGTTAAGAAACTGCTATTTTTTTGCAATCAGATGACTGTGATAGGTGCTACACATCCCGCCACCAGGAATTGCATCGTCGAAGAGGTAACAAGATTCCATAATAATTAATAAATAATAAAAATAAAAAGGATCGACATAAAAAAAATATTTTCTGCAAGTTTAAAGATGCCTCCTTATATCCCAAAAGAGTTTCATCGAATATGACCAACAGTTTTTTAAAAAAAAATTCTTAGATATCAGTTACTTTTGGGGCTGTTAGACGAGAATTCCCCGAATATTTGCGGCATGCGGTAGCAATTTTAACCTTTATTTCCATCGATTTCAAGGAGCGAACTCAACGTCTTCCGCGGCATGCGCTGCTCTGATTTACTAGCTCGGAACACGTCAGATGCACGATGTGTAAAAGATTTTACGATAGTTGGCCTCGATTTTGTTCCGTAAATTATCTGCTGGCCAATGAAAGGCCTATAAAGTGCATTCTAAAGATTTACGTATACAATGGTCATAAGCAAGAACTATGAAACTCTTCTTCACTACATAAATGAAGGAGGTAAACGAAATTCATTAGTTATAAACAATCAGTATTAGCTATGCGTTCATAATCAGTATTTATATATTCCGTACAAGTTTTGAAGTAATTTAAAGAAATTAGCAGAATGTAACGTACTTATTCTTTAATTAGAAAGAATTCTACTTACTTGTTAAATAATTAGAAAGGGCTATTGTTTTACGAAATTCCTAATACATTGCCAGGATGTTCTCTACTCTCTGAAAAATACTCATTCTTGAACTCATAGTGAAACATATTATGTATTAACGTTAACACAAGTTTAGGAATTTCAAGGTACGTGAACTTGTAGATCGATAAGATGGCGACAAAGATAACATTACGAAACATATGAAATGTTTCACGTAAGGCGAGGTAGAAATTCATCTTGATGACATGATTAATTGCCAACCATGTCCTCACTGCTATTTGAGGATGATGTATAGTCCCCCTCTGTTCAACT
Source organism: Andrena cerasifolii (assembly GCF_050908995.1). Lineage (NCBI taxonomy): Eukaryota > Metazoa > Arthropoda > Insecta > Hymenoptera > Andrenidae > Andrena > Andrena cerasifolii. The sequence goes on along the minus strand of NC_135119.1, from coordinate 3,183,876 downwards.
ACGTTGGAGAATTTCAATTGTCTTTACACGAAAGCTAACTACGCGCAAATCAAATTCCCAATTCGCAGGGTACGTCGCGCGTCGAGTAATTGCCTTTCGTCGTTTTCATTAAATAGCTTCAAGCACATGAAAGGTTACTGCACTATATACTTTAAACACCAAAGGCACGTAAACCTTTCATCCTTCATATGAAGCGACACTTCTTCCTCTTCTTTCATTTTTCAAAAATTGTTAAAAGTTAATAAGAACAGTTCAGCTAGAACCACCTGATATTTTATAGATTCGTTTTAACTGTTTTTAATCCTTACCCCTGTTTAAATAAGCCTACTTACAAATTACTTACTGTGACATTTAAACGTATTAGAATTATTTTACCAATTATAAATCTTCCGATTGCGTTGCTCCTCTCCTTCGTTGCAACATACAGGGTCATCCGTTTAAACTGCAACCTACGCGCGCGCGAACAGGTAAAATGGCAACACCGCCTCGCGGACGCATTCCACTGCAACCATGCACCGGCCCGGCGCACAGTGGTCCGGAGAGCGGCGTTTCGTGGCCAAAATTCAAATAATACTTATATCGATTTCTTTCCACACATATTTTGATCTATTACGACTATTTATACTAATTGTGATGTAATACGATTATTTACAGTGAATTATTAAAAGAATAGTAATTGTTACTGTGCACAAAAGAATGAAATATCACGGCAAAATTCTAGACATGTTTACGGCTACTTTGTAAGTCAAAATTAATTGCTTTTATAATAAAGTTCGATTACATTTAGTTAAGTTAGCATTTTTGGAAAAGTAGACAATATTAAAAAGATAGAAAAAGAACGTAAAACGAAAGTACAGTAAAGAAGTAAGACGAAAACTGATTGATAAATATAGCTAAAATATACATATAAATGCCTGATTATTATACGTCTTCTGAATCCAATTCGAAATTATTTAAATGCCTAAGTATGGGCAATGCTTCTTCATTATCTTCATCCGAATCCTCATCATCGTCAGTCGTTTCTTCGAAAGATGAAGTTGAAGAACTTGATGTCGATGCTTTTTCTTCGATAGATGGAGAACGCAGCAACGATATAACTTCTTCTGTTATATACATATATAACTAAATTTTAATTTAGAGAATTTATACTGTAATATATAAAATTAAATGAAAACTTCAAACTGCAAGGGATGGTTCACTGTGCGCATTCGGTAAAAGACTAATCCGAGGAGGCAGAAAGACACTTCGAACGAGGCAATATCCAGTGTTTATACGAATTAATACTAACAGAAGATAAGGTCCACGCAATGAAAGCGTTTCAGATTTCCCTCAACCTCCTCAGGCGCCTTTCAAGTGGTTGCATAGGGACACGCGTTCAGAACGCCAAAACTCCTCGCGCGACGGATCTTAAAATCCCTATAGAGCCAAAGGCTGCAGGAAGTTGCACTTAAAATTTACATGATCTGAACAGCAATTGTCTAAGCTTTCATATAAAATAGGTCCGATGTGTATCACTTCTAATCATTTTTTTATAAGCCTTCTCAAAGTGTAAATAGTTATAAATTTTACATTGTTTATACACGCATTGAGAAATGCTTATAACACATATAAATGACTAAAATATATTTACTTACCTACATACTGGTGTAATACAAACCCATATTTTATTGTTCTATAATGAGTAATTACAACAATTAGTTTCACTTAAAATTTCATGATTTACACTTTATAACACTATATCTGATTATAGAATTGCCTGAAATATATAATATCATTGGAGTTTGAAGGTTTCGGGGGTTATCAATACATAGGGAAAAAAAATTTCTGTAAACATTGAAGTTGAAAAATTGACTTTTGGCCACAAAACGCCGCTTTCCAGACCACTGTGCGGCGTTCGGAGGGCTGCCAGCAGTGTTACCAACCTTACGGATTTTTCCGTAGATCTACGGATTTTTTACTTTACCTACGGATCTACGGATTGAAAACTGAAATCTACGGAATTTTACCTTAAATTATTTAATACTATTAATATATATATAATTTTAGAACTAAGGTAATTCGAAGTTGATAAAACAAAAGATTCTGATTCTGATTAAAGAAATCATTTACTGTTTAATTTGACCCATTGATTTTACGATCCAAATTATTTTTGGGAAAAGCTCTTGTACTGAAGTGGAATTAGTAAAAGTGGATTTCACAACTTTTGTACGTAAACTTTTTTCGTAATTTGTGAATTTTCGTGGTGACAATAATTTTCTTGAGGATGTTAGGGGAGGGTCGAGATATAATATTTCTCGAAAGGATTTGGGAAAGGACGGTTTCCATGAGCAAGTGAATTAGCTTCTATCATACATGTAATAATTAACACTTATGAAGAAAATCCGTAGATCAACGGATTTTTCAAAACGAAATCTACGGAATTCTACGGAATGTTGAACTTTTCTCTACGGATTTTCAAAAATCTGAGTTGGCAATACTGGCTGCCAGCGACGCTGGACAGCAGTGATGCCCGAGCTTCGAAAATTTTAGGATGGTCTCTTTCAAATTAACGTCGCAACAAGCTATTTGAATTTTCCCGGCCCGGGTTGAAGAATTTGGGGCCTTTTTCGTATAACTTTTGAAATATCAATAATTAAAAATATTTTACATTTACTTAATTTTTTTCTATCAATTTTTTAACTATAAGTGTTGTAAAAAGCTTTTGCAAACCGTTTATTTGGTACTGTATTTAATGCTCTAAAATTCATGGTGTTGATAAACAATAGGCTAGTTGTTTCTGTACCATTACTTTCCTAAATTGAGAAATTAAATTTTTATTCAATTATGTGTTAGTTCTGCAAACCTCAGAATCTATTGTTCTGGTTTTCTTTTTTATAATTTTATCCTTAATGCAGTGCATGCATAGATCGGACGTAAGGGGTAACTAATGGGACGTATCTTTGATTGTAGCGGTGTTTGAATTTTTTTTTTCTTCAATTTTTGTGTCTATGTATTTACTACCATGTACATTTTTTATTTACTCTTATTTATTTTCTCTTATATTACAGAGGACAATGTTCACAGAACTGGATCGTTTGAAACGTTACTCTTCGACTGTCGTAGCCGCCTGCGACTGCAGTCAAAGCTCCGCCATATGAAAGCACTCAATGCCTGTCGTTTACAGTTGACACTTGTAGCGATAGCGCTTAAAAAAGGGAAACTACGAATCGATATTGACACTCACTGACGTTAGTAAATGTCAGCTATTCATTTTATTTATCTCGTGTTAAAGCTGGACCTTTCAGAAATTTCGAACGCACGTAAACGTTTTAACCCGCGGAACGTCGCTGCAAACAATTTACCTTGCATTGTTATCAATGCACCTACGTTGCCACATCGCCTCGGACGAAGTAACACTATCTTCGTATACTGTATAAAATGGGGTTTAGAAAAGCGATTGATGTGTGCCATACAAAATTCCACTGCGCTCACTGGAGTGACTTTCCGCGGCACGTTGCTGCACTGTTTTCGACGGAACTTTGTTAAGAACCCAGACCACTGTGACGGCCCGAAAAATTGGTAATCTTCTGATGCAAATTGTAGACAAACTAATCAGGCGATTAAATTGCTGATTAGCACTTGATTTTGGCATATTTTAAAGCATGAAAAACAATTATAAAAATTAAGGAAATACACATAGATATATGTCACGAGGTGGCGCTCTGAACTGATGGTCTATCTAAAACGGTGTATCACCTAACACAAATTTCGATTGTCTAAAACAAAAAGACAAAAGTTCTCTGTTAAGTATAATGTTATGCCTAAGCATTAACGGACCCGTTTTTCAATATTTTGAAAATTCGCTGAATAACAGCGTGTTGAAGAAAAGGATGTTGATTTTCGCGACGATTCGCATGCAACACCCGTAAAAACGGAATTTTCAAAAGATGGTCCGTTAATGCTTAGAGAATGTAGCAACAAAGATGTCTGCAAAATTTGGTCACAATTGCCTCAGTACAGATTAAGAAATCAGGTACACCATTTCAAAATGTATCATTCGGCGCGCAGACATCCCCAAAACTAACAAGGGAACATCCCGAACTCGGAAATTTAAAAAATTCTGAAACTTTTTGAATATGTAGGGAATTTTCTCCCGTTTACCACGCAATTTTTGTTTTCTGCCCAAATTCACTCTAAAGGGGTGTAATTGACTCCTGAAAATCCGGTTATTTTCCGAATTTGTGCTATAACTCGCGAAGTGTAAAATAATTTTTTTACCAAATGATAGATCTAATTAAAAGAAGTAACTTTTCTCTTGGAACTTTTTTTCTATCTCTTACAGTTCGGGAGTTATAACACAAAATCGAAAAACAGCCGAATTTTCAGGGGTTAAATTTCACCCCCTTCTAGCGAATTTGGGCAGCAAACAAAAATTTCGTTGTAATTAGGAGGAAATCCCCTACATTTTCACAAGGTTTCAGAATTTTTTGAATTTTCGGGTTCGGGATCTTCCCTTGTAAGCTATATTTATGTAGGATCACGGAAAAAAGGGAAGCCTCCGGACGGGGGACTCGAACCCGCAATCTCCAGATTTGCGCGCTAGCCAGCCGCCTTAACCACCTCAGCTACCGCCGACTTCCCAGTCTTGGTTATTCCGTGCTCTCTCTTATGTTATGGGGGTTCCTGATCCCACATTTATACTTCAAACCTTTTGCATCCCATTCTAGAGATTTCAAACTAATATTTAAGCGCAGAAAAATACTATTTTTCGACCTTTTTACAGTAGTCTCACCATTTAAGGTGCGATCCCACGGCGACCCGGCCCATGTAGGGCTGCCATCCGTCCGGGTTTCCCCAGATTTGTCCTCTTTTTTAGGGCGTCCGGGGACGTCCGCGGGGGGGATTTTCGGTAGTGATCCGGGTTTTTCGATACTGCTCGCTCGAAAAGTCATAAATACTTTACCTTTATTTCTTGATTGCGGTTACAGTTTATAATTTACAGAAATTTTTGCCTCGGTATATCGTACCTAATGTATAAAATACTTAAAAGTGTCCGGGTTTCAAGTGGAAATGTCCGGAGTTTTAATGCTCTGTGTCCTGGATTAATGATTTTACAGATGGCAGCACTAGGCCCATGGCTTGGCGACTCGCGCTGGCCAAACAGATTTAACGAGCCTGCGAGTCTCGCCGAGCCACACGCTGTGAGAATGCATCGTTAGGAAGCCCATCACTACCTATGCAAAAAATGCTCACATGCGTCAACAACGATGTATCATCTTCACTGGGTTACCCCCAAAAAGGATTGAAACCCGAACTGTTTTCTCCTCGATTAATGGATGCTCGGTTGCCCGAACACTTCGATCTTTTTTTAAACTGTGCAGGTTTGTAGAGGATCTCAATAGAAGTATCAGGTGACTTTTCGTTTATGCCCGTTTTCAGTTGTTCAGGGTGAAATCACCCCTTAAAGGTTAGTGTCTGACTTTCTACTTTCCTGTAAGGTAAGTTCGGGTAATAAGGCCCACCTGTAATTTATCATTGGTAGGTCAATCCACAATCTTGTTAATGCCATCTGTTATAATGCTTTTACTAGATACGAAATGTCACTTGAAGACCCCACACGCGATTAATATAACATTTGTCGGCTGTAAATTCAAGAAATGTTTCGCCGGCAACTTGCGTTACTACAATTATAAGAATTACGTCGGTTTCTTGGCTTTATATTGGGAATACTCATTATCCAATTACTGTGCAACTATAGGTATGTATAAGTACATATGTTGGCAACATATTCCCAGAAAATTGATGATTTGGTAAAGTTCATGCTTAACATGTAACCTCGGCAATGAGGAAGAGACAAAACAGATAATAAGGCCCACCAAAATATTAAGCGGGCTTTAAGGCTCAGGAAGTAACCAGAGACCCCTTCCAAAGCAGGAGCGAAATTGAGAAGAGCTCCAAAGCACGTGTCACTTCAACCAGAAGAAAAAAGACAAGATTGTGTGACCAAGAGCCCACGCCATCTACCTCCAGAGAAAACGTGGACGGCAACACTGCAGACAATTGGTTTTGAAAATTATGCAGAACTACATTCAAGACAGATATGCGACAGTGTGTCATGTGCCTCACCTGGATACACGAGGAATGCGTTGGGCTCACACCTGAGGTCCAAGATGTCTTTGTCCGAATTGTACATATTAAATAGGTGGGCCTTATTACCTGCACTACAGGAAAGAAGGCCTGTTTACAAGGTTTTTAAAATCCTATTAATTTCCGTATTTGTTGTGTTCATATATTGTTACAAATATTACAGTGTATAGTTTAATGTCCACAAATTTCCATGAAACAAAAAGTTTTCAAAAATATGTACAAGTTTTTTTTTAAAAAATTGAAGAACCTTAGGTGGGCCTTGTTACCCTAACTTACCTTATATGTATCTTGAAAATTGTAGTAAATATACAAAAATTATTACACTGAAAACTTAACAGCTCTTTATGCTCTATAAAACTATGCAATCAAATTATTTGAAAATTGTAGTTTAAATAAAAAAACCGTTCATCATTTATAACCCTTCGTGATTCGACAGTTCCGTAGCCCCAGTTGCCACCAACAAAATATGCTACAAATCGGAAAATCACGAAAAATGGACATTCCTCGATTTCTTCCTCACCGTTTTTAGTTAAAATAAAGTTTTTAGTCGAAACTCGAGCATTTTTCTACATCGAACGTGTCGATCCGCCATGCGGCACCGTAGTTGGTGGAATATCCGCTTTAATGCTGAGGCTTCGTTACACTTTGTTTCGTGCAAATCGCGCGAAGCCAATAATTTACATATCGTGGCACAAGCATCTACAAAGAAAGAACTTTACGTACTCTTATCTACCGTCCCGACTAATTTTAATGTGATTTATTCTAAATATCATTCTCCGATGCGGGTCACCAGTATAAAAGAAACGTTCCCTCCATAAACCTCGTTCTTACAAGCAGCTTTTATTGTGGCCAAATGATCGGTATAAAAGTTTCACTCGTTTTATTCTGAATTTATAGAAGGCTGCAGTCAACGTTGATATCGTACATACATAGTTCTCCTGTGTTCTTATTGAACGGTGCCCCTTTGTATGTATATACTGATACTTGCTACTTCGCATGTATTAGGTTTAGCCAAAAAATGATGTTCACTCGACTTCGTTCGAACAGAAATTTCTGGCCTTCGTACTCTTCATTTTATCTTTCCTTCCAATCTCTATTGATATTTATTTTTGTATGACCCGATGGTTGGTAAGTAGTAATTTTTCTTCGTGAACGAAGATAAGCAAAAAATACGCGAACCAGTGCATTTATCCCAAGGCTACATAGAATCCTGATGGAAAATATAATATAGAAGCTCATGGACATGTAAAATCCAGGTCCTCCTTCTTTCATATCTATTTTTTTCAGAGGATATGTTTTAAAACTTTTAAATATAGAATTCAACTTTAGTTTATCACGCGGCGAGGAGAGGAATAATTTATAATTGGAATGACAGCGCATGTCAGTGACAGATTTAAAATATGTTTATTTAAATGTTTCTTTCTATCGTTTTTTTTATAATAAAAAATCCTTTACGTTGGAAGAATTGTTTTTACTTATTTCTCCTCAAAATAATTAGTGTTACTTTCGCCCTAACCCTGCAGGACAAAAGTAACGATGACAGTCACTGCGGAAAACTGCCATAACTCTTTGACTAGGTACTTGAGTAGTACATTAATAGTTATTCAAATATCATCTTCAGAATATGTCGATTTAGTTATTCTGCTTTAAGCCATCCATATGTTAAATCATCGTAATGTAACGGGCTAATACTACAGGCGTCATTCAGATGATTTTTCACTCGAATCGCAGCAATCGTTAGGAATGCACTCCCCTTTTTTATTTCTCAGGTAATCAAGTTCACATATTCAGTAACCCCTGCAAACCTAAAATACAAAGAGTTTTGTATCAGAAACTTTATGTATAAATTCAATGTGTAGTAACATGTATTAAAGCAGGGGTGCTCAGGGAGCCGTTTTAGCGCCTAGCTGCGAGCAACCCGCCTGTCCCGTTGCTAAGGTTAGAATCGGTGAGACGAACAGCAGTAGTGTACGTGCATTTGGTGCGACTTGAACCCAGCTATATACACTACTGCAGTTCTCCTCAGCGATTCTAACCTTAGCAACGAAACAGGCGGGTTGCTCACAGCTAGGTGCTAAAAACGGCTCCCTGTGCACCTCTGGTTTACAACAACGGAACTCGTCGCGAATGTCACTTATGTATTTAATATTTCCAAGATATTTATAAATATGTGTGACATTAAGTTAATTAAGTCGTCCCATGAGTAATGCAGTTTTTCTCAGAGCTTAGTTTACAACAGGGGTGGGCAAGGAGCCGTTTTTAGCGCCTAACTGCGAGCAACCAGCCTGTCCCGTTGCTAAGGTAGAATCGGTGAGGCGAACTGCAGTAGTGTACGTGCATTTGGTACGATTTGAACCCAGCTATATACACTACTGCAGTTCTCCTCACTGATTCTAACCTTAGCAACGGGACAGGCGGGTTGCTCGCAGCTAGGCGCTAAAAACGGCTCCCTGTGCACCCCTGTATTAAAGTATGGATGTAAACCTGAAGGTAAGCATGACGATCGTGAATCTAAAGAAAGTATTATCGCCAACTGCATAAGGAAACAGTTTCCACCACGGTGTAATAGACAGGTGTTCCGACTCACCACCTTTACCCCAGCGATTTTGTGTGCCGATTTCTGTGTGGTTCCTCTGGCCATCGCGAGAGGCGTCGTGATAAGAAATCCATGTATGCATGCATTTATGTGATTGTAGCTTTTAAGGCTGCCGTCTCATCGGTCCTTGAATATGGGCGTACGCTCACACAAGCTAGGAAAAGTATGTACGTATACGTGATGTAGTAAACAAACCATTTCAACCAACTTACGTCGTGGAATCGGCAAGAAGGAAGCTTTTGCGGGTATAGTTGCCTCCAGTAGACATCCGTACAGACGGGTCTGGTGCGTTTGAACGTTAATAAGCACCGTACGTTGAAATAATAATGAATTTATGACACGAAAACTGACAGAATGGAGCTTCAAGGTTTCTCCGTCACCAGCGCTAGTGGTATATTCGATCCATGTAGCATCGGCGTTATACGATGAAAAGTTTCATTAACCCACTCTTGGCTATGCTGTTGATAGTTTTCGAGATAGAAATTCGTTAGTACAGCATCTTTTCATGAACATAGGCAGAAATTGCACAATTCAAAGTCCTATATTTTATAACCAAGTTCAAAACCTGTTAAACAATGACTCAAACTTTTCCATAATTTCACGTATTCACAAAATACATATTGCATTCTGATCAAAGTCTCTAAAAATGTGATCGATTTGGCGTGGAGTGACTTGTAGATGAAGGAATCTGTTTTATCGAGCGAGTGAGAGAGACACAGTTGCGCTTGAAGATAGAAAGAGACGTCCGATCTGCTACACAACGTGGCAACGTCGCGCGAAGTACGGAGCTGGCATTGGGTCTCTCCCAAGCCACGCGCGCCGGCCAACGGGCCTCCCAGGCGCCTTCTTTCGTTAATTCGACTATAGGTATCAAACAGGTATCGATACATTCGCATATGTAAGTATCAAAGAAGCATCGATTCCTTTTGATAGCTTTGACTTTGATATGTATCAATACCAGATTGCCTGGCCACGCCAAGTATTTGACTTAGAGGCCGCGGACATCTAGGCAAATGTGTAGATGTTACATTTTATCTTCACATTATTAAAATGTCCGCGATAATGGAATGTATGAACACAGCATTTTAGCTGTGTATATGTAATTGTGTCATCTTAAGCGCAGTTGGAAAGCACCTTTATGTACTTGCAGCTTATTTTGATTTCATATTTTTTTTTATATTCTAATTATTATTATCTTCTATTTTTTGTGATTTATTTGATTTCATGTACTTGCCGTAATTTTTTTACTTTTTTGAAGTTTTTTTACGGATTATTTTATAAAGGGACCATGCGAGGTCGAGATGTCATGTGGTAAAAGTGACATTTTCGATTTCTCGTAATAGTACGTCTTTATATTTAGCACATGCAACGGGCAAGCAAAAGTAGCGAGCATAGTGACCATGCAGTACCAACAATGACTGTCATTGTTTATTAAGAGAATCTAATGACTCGAATGTAATTACTGTTAAGAGAGAAGATTTGAAAGAACCCACACGAAAGAGTTCAACTTCAGAAATATAACTCGTATTCGATACATTAAGCACCCCGAATGATTGTGAAATTAAAGAAAAGAAGTTTAGAATGTTTGAAACGCAATATTAAAACTCCTATCGCGAATTTAAAATTTATTCATTGCATTTTTCTACGTGTATTAAACATTTGGAAACACACGCGTTAAATGTTACTATTCACGAATACTAACAATAAGTATGTATTCGTGGTCACTATGCTCGCTACAGCAATCATTTTGTTCGATGGCATACAGAAAAATTCAAAGAATGAAAAAGTATCACTCACCGTTCGTTGAAAATATTCTCACTGCTATCCATGCAGACAGGCACCCCCTTTCAGCAGTAGCTATTCGATCTACAGGCGAATGTCCAGCAGTTGCAGGGTCAGTACCGAATAGAATGTGTCACACTTCCAAAGATGTCACATTACTTTCGCGATGAAAAAGCAATAGAAGCACTGGTGCTCTGAATTAATTCTAGATGAGTTACAACACTGACTTTACGTTCGCGTTCACATTACTAACACGCAGAGCCACTGTGCACTATGAAATATTTTATCGCGAAATAAGCACTGATTCTACAATCGCATTGCACACGATTACAAAAGCACTTCATGTTTTTAAACATCTCTCAACAGTGGAAAGATGTGTTCGGAATCGAGTAAAGTGTTTCCAAAATAGTCCTCTGGGCAGTGAGTGTAATGCAGTAGAATCTTGTTGCACGGTCTCCCGCATAGTCCAGTAATCGATGAAATTTATGCACGAATCGAGAAATCAGGAAATAATATGCAGGCAGATTCACTGATCCGATCACCGTCGCGAATAAATTCGAACTGACAGGTTACACCGGTTGGCAATGTTGTGACTTTGGTAGGGGGTTGTTGGCGGTGTTGTGGCGCTCGACCGACTCCCAGCTAACTGGAAATTCGTCAAGGCCAGAAATAATTTTATGTAGCAATGCTGATTGCACAACTTGCACCTTTCGCAGCTTCAGTCATGCACCCTGCACGACACAGTAACTTCACGATGAAGAAGCACTTAGAGCACCGGTGCTTTCACTTAAATAGTTCTGTATGCGCAATCCATTGACTCTACACTCGCGTCCACTCAGTGCTGTATGAAATACTTTATCGCGAAATATGTACTGACTCTACAATCGCATTGCACACGATCACAAACGCACACCGCCTTTCTAAACATCTCTCAGCAGTGGGAAGTAGTGTTCGGACTCGCGTAAAATGTTTCTATAAAGGCCTCTTGATATTGAGTGTAATGCAGCAGAATCTTGTTAAAGGACCTCATACATAGTCCAGTAATCGATGAAGTTGATGCACGAATCGAGAAATCACGAAATAATATGCAGGCACATTCACTGACCCGATCGCTGCCGCGGTTACAGTTGAACTGCCAGCTTACACCTTTCGTCAATGTTGTCACATTGGTAGAGGTTGCTGTCGACCTCAACTGCTTCCCATGGAAGTTGAAATTTTTCAAGGCCGGAAATAATTCTATATCGCAATGTCCATTGCAAAATATGTACTTTTCGCAGCTGCAGCCATGCACCCTGCTCATTCTGTGTATACCTATATGTCTTTCAATATTGGGGAGATGTGATCGGACTCGAGTAGAGTGTTTTCAAAAAAGTCTTCCAGGTACTTATTGTTAGTGTATTGCAGTAGAATCTTGATGAGCGACTTCCCACATGTTCGAGTATTCAATGGAAATAATACATTAAGATATACCATGGCATTTTAATAGTTCATCCGTCCGATCCGTCCTCCGACTATGGTGAACGTCGTTATTGAACTCCATTATTTCACACATCTTGAGAATTCCACATATCTTTATTTTATATATTTACATATGTGGAAGGAAGGGAAGGAAGGATTTATTCAAACATTTCGAGTTACATTTATTCTTAGATTGTATCAAAGTATTACAAGTTAAAGAAATTCTTGTATCTAACTACTTAGGATATTTGACAATCGCAGAAATCGCATGGATTCTGTTCTCACCAATTACCTGGTCTCACTGCGAGGAGGTTGCAGAGTTTCGAGGCCGGTAGAGAGAATGCCTATTTATGTTTTATTCAGAGAATTTAATGACCCGAATGTAATAACTATTAATAAGAGAAGATTCATAAAACTCGAAAGAGTTAAACTTGAGAAGCTTAACTTGTATCCAAAACATTAAGCATCTCAAATGATTGTGAAATTAAAGAAAAATAGTTTCCAATGTGTAAAACACGATACTAAGTACATAGCACAGTCTACAGTTCCGCTCCCGTACGTGACATAAACTATATAATATTTATAATGTATAAGTACATTTTAGTTGAACTTGGTGTAAATGAATAGTTGCAGGAATATTTGGAGACATGTGACTGACACACTTGTTTCTCCCCCATAGACCTATCACCTTATGGGAGTTCGCGTTCACATCACTAACACGTAGAACCACTGTACTCTATGAAACACTTTTTGGCAGGCACAGGCACTGACTCTACAATCGCATTGCACACGATTACAGAAGCACTTCTTGTTTTTAAACGTCCTTCAGTTTCTGAAAAAGTCTTCTAGGTAACGGGTATATCTTAATGGAATCCTGGTAAAAGGCCTCCCACATGGTCCAGTAATCGATGAAATTGATGCGATGACTTCACTGAACCGATGAATTTCTCAGAGCTAGACAACATTTTATCTCCCAATGCGAGTTTAAAAAATAACTCGATTTGCAGTTGCATCCATGCACCCTACGAAAAAGTGATCGATTTGCCGTGGAATGACGCTAAATAGAATAACAATCCTATGAGCCTGTATTCCTCGACTTGTCCGCCATTCATTCTGCATGGCGCGTGCCTCAATAGCCAATAAGATTCGACACTCTATCAAATCTCTATGGGAAGGACTTTGGGTTCTCCCTCTGGAAGAGGATAACAATATACACCCGACAAGGACAACGATTACTCTAGGCTCTAGGCCCACAGCTACCCTGATAACCAGATCTAGGGCGCAGAGCCTGACGTCAGATCCGTAGTCATCTGTGTCCGCATTAGGCTGCGTTCTGAGGTACAGAGCCTGACACCAGACCCTGACGTCAGATGGGCAGCAGATCCCCAGCAGATCCCGCCGTTCGCCTGACACGTATAACAGCGCCATCTGGCGAACGGCAGGATCTGCTGCGGATCTGCTGCCCATCTGACCTCAGGGTCCTTGATGTCAGGCTCTGTACCTCAGAACGCAGCCTAATGCGGACACAGATGACTACGGATCTGACGTCAGGCTCTGCGCTCTCACGGCAGACCCTGCTGCAAATCTGATGTCAGATTGCAGACATCTGGTTATCAGGGTAAGTAGTCGAAAGTCATTGGCCAAGGCGTAGGGAGCCGCGTAGGGGAAGCACCAATCGCGAGCCTGGAGTAGCGGCAACGTCGCAAATTCTGGCCCCGGTCCCAAGGCGCCTTCTTTCGTTAATTCAACTATAGTTTCCCCATTTCTTGGCATTATGTCCCAATGTGGCGATGGATCGCGCGACGGTCGCCGCTAGACTCAGTTTGGTGGAATCAAGCTTTTGCCAGCCGCGGCTAACCGCCCGCTCGGAGATTCCGCCACAACGGCGGAAAACAGACACTCATCGCATTATGTTGCGACACAGCAGTCGGAAAACGCATCTAAGAAAACAGATAAATGCTTCTCCATAAGAGCGCCGCTTTGCATTTGGCCGCGCCGCCGCGGCGAATCGCGTCTAGGAAATCCTACTTTAACGTAGCTGTGTGGCTGTTGTTGATTCTTAACGTAATAGTTGTGTGCGTTACGATGTTATGCGTAGACTAATACGAGATGAAGCTATCGAGAAAGAGTCACTGTTCTGACCAATAAAGCTCCTGAATTTTTTCGGAGCTAACGCACACCTATTCTGATGTGTGTAATTCTTAGGAATGAACCGATCCAAGTAAATACGAGTAAATACTCGATACTTTCGTTTCGATACCGAGTAATTTTAGCATCGATACCTACGGCTGCGATATGTACTTGGTATCGGAAAAAGGTACTCGTATCAGAACATATATTTTTCTTATAAATTTATATGTTAAATAAATGTTTGTTAATAAAATACTATTTTTCCTTTCATTTGTGACCGTCTCCGGTGGCGAGACGGTTACCGGTTGGACGGAGAAGGGATTGGATTGCCGACACAGTCGGTATGTCCGGGTTCGGCGAAGATGAGGCGTGTATTTAAACAAATAACAGTTGTTTATTGGTCTGTCTTTAGTGTACAGGTACGAGGTATGTGTCCGGTCGCGGTAAGTCTCGTGCGGTAACTCCGGTACGGTTAGTCGCGACGGAGCGTTTTTTCGCGGCAGCGGCGAGCTTGGGAAGTGGGATGCGGAGTTTGTTGCACGTTCTACCCTGGAGGACATATAAGGCGCGTCCGCGCGGGAGTCGTATTATAGAGGTTCAGAGTGCAATGGGGTACTGGCCTAATCGGCGCGGAGACACCTCTCTGACGTAGGTAGGGCGCAAGATTGTTCTCGGTCTATTTCGAATAGAAGCTGGTAATGGCACAGTATGGGCGATGGCCGAAACTGGCACACCTCGGGAGTTCCAAAAATCGAGCGCTGGATTTACTGTTTGAAGCGGTATAGCTATCATGTACCAGTGCTCCTGATTTCGCTCGCCGGGGCTTTATAACGTGACGCCGTACAACTTCGCATGCGAGAGCAGTCGCGGGGCCGCGGCCGCCTGGCGGTCGCGGCACGAACTAGGTCTGTTGTCTCGGCGCTGTGCGCTCGCGCGGCGCGTGACGTGACTTCGTCACACACTTTTCTGCATTCTTTTGGTGTGATAAACATCTGTATATATAATTTTATCAATTATGTATTTATCTTATTATATGTTCCACTTTTCTTGTTTCCATGCCGCGAAACGACTGTATATTTTTTTTTCTCTTCCGTTATATAGATTAATTATTATAGACTGCTTCGTACTTACTTACTTATATACTTCGTTGTAACTAAAGGCTAATCATCGTTAAATAATAGTAAAATAAAATACGTCTTCGTTAATAAAATATATTAATAAACAAAAATCTGTACTAATTTTCGTTCGATATAAGTAGGTATCGATACTTTTGATTCGATACTGAATAGATATCGATACTTTCTTTCGATACAAGTTATGAGTAAAAGTTTCGATACCTTGACGGTATCGGTTCATCCCTAGTAATTGTACGCTGACAGCTCGGTTTGGCCTACACGCCAGGAGCTTGGCGTTATCCCCACCACTTCCTACTCGCTCTTGTTCTGTGAAGGCGAGAGCGAGATGGAAAGAAAGCGAGTCAGAAAACGTTGAGAAAAGGAGCACCGAGGCAGGCAAACTGTGGTGGGAAAATACCCCTCACGAAACTCACCGGCGAATATATCTGGCTTCGACCTTAGATATTTAGGTGTATGCGTAACGTAAGTGTAAATACAATATAATATAAATACAATGTAATTTTTATTTCGAGTACATCCATGTATATTTATTTTTCTTAACTCACGGGGGAACATTCACAACCCGAAAATTTTGATTACAATGAAACTTCGTGTAAAGGTAGAATATATCGAAGTATGCAAAGAGCAATTCGTTTTTCTGCGGAAATTTACTCTGAAGGGATGAAGTAAACCCTTAAAGTTATCACGTTTTTTCGTATTTCTTTTAGTACCTATAACTTTATTTTTCTTACCGTTCCAAAGTTATACCAGAAACACGAGAAAACGCGATAACTTTAAATTAAAGGCTGATTTCAAGCCTTTCCATGTTAATTTCCATAGAAAGAAATTGCTCCTTACACACTTCAATATGTTCGTCATTCACACGAAGTTTTATTAAAATCTGAATTTTCAGGTTGGGAATGTTCCCTTGTCAGTTTGATACATTGAACATTTTAAAATCACGAAATGGAACACATTCAAATCAAATGAATGATTGATAGGTCAAAGTTAAATGAATTGAAATCTTCTCTTCATTTTCTCTGTGTCCAAATTGTTAAATATTGCTAAATCTTAGTTGTTATAAATATATTACTTTAAAAATAAACGGGTTGTTTAATAACACAAGAATTCTATCACGTTCTGATTTCTAGATAGAATTCTAAATAAAATTAAAGAAACATGAAATTACATTATTTTATATACACTATTCGCATATCGGTTTGACTTCATAACACCTTCCGTTTTCATGAAAATTTATTTTATCTATTTAATGGCATACGCGACTCCCAAACTTTCCAGTATTGTGAATACGCTGCAAAACTTTTCTTCGATAACGTCGAGCTCACTTTCCAAACTGTATTTCCTAAATAGTGGAGTTCAGCAGAAAGGTAGAACTTGAGCCATTTCTTCAAGAATCGTTGCGCTCAATATTTCCTCTCAGAAACCAATACACAATCTGATATGAAACACAGTTACTTGAATGAAATATGAAACAGGACCCAGCTTGTGTAGTACTCTATGTATAAATAATAATAATTAAAATTTAAGCAATGATAATATTATTAATTGCGAAAAATAGAATTACAAATCAAGCAGTGATAATAATATTGATATTATTATCTGTAATATTGATATTATGTAACTGTAACATTGCACATAATACGTTGAAATGTAAAACAAGTGGCACAATTTTTTTATATGAACATACACTATTTCTAAGGCATAGATATTCGTGTAGAAAGGGACACTCCACGCTAAATCGGACACTTTTTGGAGTAACATTTCGGATGTGACTGAAATTTGAATATGTTGTAGTCTTTAGGGATATGTAACCATATCTAGAAGGATTTTTGACAATTTTGAAAAATGTCGATTTTACAGCTGTTTGAAGGTAAGTGCTAACTTTTTTTCAATAAATTATAACTATGGAAGTAGTAAACGGATGGAGATGAGATTTACGGCGATTTGTAGAAAAGACATTGAAGTTTTAAGAAAAAATTATTCCAGTTTCAGAAACAAATTTTTTTACCCATTTTTGTGCAATTATTTTAAGGGGGCATGCTCAGTCAGGAGGCCGAAAAAAGTGTGGTCTTTGGAAATTTTTTACTCAAAAGCTATAACACATTTCGCAAAAAATATTTTTTCCTTTTAAGGATTGCATCTAGTACCGTGCATCGTAATTTTTTTATTTAAAAATATTTATCAATGACTAAGTTATGGTCCATCACTCGAAGCTTCTCTAAAAAAAAGGCTTCTGTGGTGACCACTGCTGCTTGAAAGTCGATCATCTGAAATAAAAAATTCAAAGAAATTTACTCATTATATTATATTATCTAGTATTATAGAAAACAAAGAATTATACAAATTTTAACCCTTCGTTGACACTCTGGGTGTGAGCCACCCATAAGCTGATTTTGACGCTCTGTACCTTCTATATGCAAAATGAATACCTTTTCTCCAAAGCTGACTTACAAACTATTTTTTTTTTCTCAAAATATTATATCCGAGCAACAACTCTGTAGATTTTTAACTTCTAATATTGAAATTTGTAAAAGTTACAACTATTTAAAGATTTCCTTCGTTTTTTCTCGACATGTGGTAATCTAGAATTTTTTTTAAAAATAGTAGGAATATCTGCTACCTACTATTGCTAATAATTTATATGGTAAGCAGATATTCCTACTATTTTTCTCTAGAATACCGAAAACACTGAAAGAAAAATTTGTTTTAACCCATCGTATATAAATACTTTCCTACGCTAGACTATTGTTTTGAAAACACGTGCGTGCGGACTGTCCATGGGATCCGTGCAGTTCCAAGCGGTGTGCACTATCGTAAGTTTTATTTTTTTGTTAACGGTTCCCAAAATCTCTCCACATTTTTTGAAAACGGCATTTATTAGTTGCAGACTTAGCGAATCGAATGGTATTTTTTTCAAGCCGGGCCGTGAGTGGAAACGCCGTCAAATCGCGATTTGAAACTTTGACATCGATTACTGTTAAGTTAATTAACAATAAACAAAACACTCTATATACCGTTTGAGAAAGCATTCCTTCAGCTTTAAAACGAACCCAAGAGGGTGGCATTATCTTTAAAAATGACCGAGATATTACAGTTGAAGTGATGACGCGTCAGCCGATTTCGTTTCAATTTTCGAAACTGTAACATTAAATATTTCGAAAACTATTTGACATAGGCGGTTGAAATTCAGTATACTTTGTTTTCGCAAGGTTATCGAAAAATGCTGTAATTTTTAAGAGAATCGTTGGAACTGAATTTTTCACCTATTCGTTTTGACGTGGAATAGCTCGGCCCCAAGTGAATTTCGGGATAAAAGCTCTTGAACAAGAAGTGCCGTATGTGGCTTTACAGTATCATGCTGTAACAGCCATGCCCAGCTGGTCCAAAACGGTTTGGCACGAACCCTACGAAATGTTCAAACTTTTTGAGGGTTTTCTTATTGTAATTCGTCGATCTTTTTGCAAGACGACATCGATTTCCTGCTTTATTTTTCCGGTTGTTGAGGTTGAAGATTTTTTGGGCCTTAGGGTGTCTTCGATCGATTTTCGACCATTTTCAAACCTGTTATACCGCTCCTAAACTGTTGAACGATTCATAGCAGTACATATCTCCAAAGGGTACCTGAATCATTTGCAATGTTTCCGAGCCACTTTTTCCGAATTTATAACAAAATTTAATAGGTACACGTTCTCTGTCAGAAATTATATTCAACACGCCCGCTGTTCCTTTACGTTTTGTAGAGCGTCACATCCGTTCTATCGTTTGTTTTACCGATCTGCGTTTCGTTTCCGGGCTCGCTTCCGTTCGCTCTCTTTCGCCCCGGCAGTGTGCGAAGTTGCGTCAATCCAGTTTGTATTACACTGTCAAACAAAATTTAACTTTTTTCTGTTCCGTAACATTCAATAGCCGCTCTTATAGATTTTTGTGCGCTGAATATGAATCCGCAAACCGTTTGCCGCCATCAACCTCAGTTTTCGAGAAATTTGATTTTTTTTAAAAAAATGTACATTTTCGACTTTGAACATTCTTTGTGTTCAAACAGTAATAGTTATTTGGTTCAGTGTTTTCACAATTTCATTTTTTCACGGTTTTTGTGTTTTTTTTTAATTTTTATTGTATTATTTCAATTTTAATTCATTCTATAATCTAATATCTTTAATCTGCAAAATTTATGTTTTTATGTTATGTTATGCTATATAGTATTGTCTATAGATTAGACCGACAGGTGCTGGTTTTATTGCAGTGCTCCGTTATTACTGAGTCCTTCTCGAGTATTTTAAAAAAAAAATTATTGAAATTGGTCAAGATTTGCGCTGTCGAGGGTTTTTTGTCTAAAATCTCGAATTCGGCGTGGCCAAGTTAATCTTTGACCTCGTATATTTATTACAATCACGTGCATGCACCACCCTACCAAGGAGTCTCCGGTATTAAAATAAAATTCATCCCTATTTGGAAACATGGTTACAACTATGTTTTTCACCGTATTACTGTAACCGCATTAACCCGGTTAACCGGGTTACTCGGGTTACAGATGAATTCTGTTACCCGATTAGGCGGGTTAGTCGACGATACGGCGTACCGAACCGGGTACGGGTTAGGGTCCGGTTCCCTGGTCTGTATATAGCACCAATTACCGCGATGTGTCAACAATGAAATTTCAATTGTTTCTCAGTGATGGAAGCACGATAAATTCCGATGTATTGGTTTATGAAAGGACTACATGCCGAGAAGAGAAGAGCAACAAAACCGTGTTTCTATTACGCTGGTTTCAGTTTGTTCGGCACGCCAACCAATAACGATCGATTACAAATTTCTGATCAGAGCTTCCATTTTCCGAAACTGCTTCCGTGTTCCAATTACTTGCTCCAAGACTCTTGTCAAAAACGTATCGTGAGATTAATACACTTTAAAAATATGTGGAAAATGTTTTCTTATTGAGTAGATTGTTTACAACAAAACCATTTTGACTCGAGGAATTATATTAACAAGTGTAACGTGGATTTGTTGAAACGCATTGGTCGCCATTACAAAATCACAGTAGGTAGTAAGAATTACACATGACGATTCAAATAACCTCTATAAATATCTTATACTATACTCGAAGTTCGTGTATCCAAATGCTTGTTTCCTACAATTTCCTTTCTCTTAGTGCTTAAAATTACAAACTTTAGGTTTTTTTTTTTAAAGTTAATCCTATTTGATTTCCAGGATAAACATGGTAGGTAGGTACTATTCTATTTCTACTAATGAGCAATTGTGACACACTGTTTTGTGCAAAATTAACATTTTCCTTTATAGATACACATGTGTACTTGAGGATTTGAGTGGATTCCACTGAATAAGACAGTTGAACAGTTTCGAGAAAATATTCATTGATTTAATGCTACAAACCACAAGCACTTCATGCAGCATGCAATAATCATAGTAAACTGAGGGCTCGGATGCAATAAGGGGACTAGCGCTCGAAAATGGGAAAAATTATTGTCCAAACGTTAAGAAATATTGGAAAATTAAATGTTGTTAAACTGTATTTTAAAAAATATAATATTGTAAAGCTCGCCACGACACACATTTTTTCTATTTACAGTTTTTTTATCCAATCATTAGTATTCGAGATAAACATTATAAACAAAAAAAATGTCTTCGACCAAAATCATTATTTCTTTAAACATAAATTGCGATAACTTGAGTAAATATTAACGGATCGTTATGAGACTTGAAACATAAAACTCAGAAAACTCTAGCGAAGCCTTGAAATATATGCACAAATCTCTTATGTTAAAAAATGTAATAATATTTAATTTAAAAGTAATACTGGACATAACCCATGTCTTTCAACGTTCGCCGTTAAAAAGTATCGAGGGAATTTTAAGGTACATATAACTTGCAGCGACAAAGTTTTTTCTTAATATACAAGGAAGTTTTTCACCAATTTTCACACTGATTAATAAATAATTATAGAAGATATA
Source organism: Andrena cerasifolii (assembly GCF_050908995.1). NCBI lineage: Eukaryota > Metazoa > Arthropoda > Insecta > Hymenoptera > Andrenidae > Andrena > Andrena cerasifolii. The sequence continues at coordinate 3,162,679 of NC_135119.1, read as the reverse complement.
ACGATATATATAAATCCCGCGCGGCACCAACAGTCAGCAGCTGCGTACAATCGCGTCACACTGCAAAGACATGACGTTCTCACTATTATATGATTATATATTACAAAAAAATATTGCGATAAAAAAAATAAAAAATAAATAAATAAATAAAGAAGAAAAGATAAGCAAAAAGAAAATGAAAAAGGAAAGAGAGGAAAAAGGAGAATAAGAAAAATTTATAAAAGAACAGAATATTGTAAACAAAACAGTGTAAATATTGTAAATATTGCGTGTAAATACTATAATAAAAATGTTACTAAATATTTCGAAAATAATATCGCAATATTTTTTTGTAATATATAATCATATAATAGTGAGAACGTCATGTCTTTGCAGTGTGACGCGATTGTACGCAGCTGCTGACTGTTGGTGCCGCGCGGGATTTATATATATCGTTATATCTTCTATAATTATTTATTAATCAGTGTGAAAATTGGTGAAAAACTTCCTTGTATATTAAGAAAAAACTTTGTCGCTGCAAGTTATATGTACCTTAAAATTCCCTCGATACTTTTTAACGGCGAACGTTGAAAGACATGGGTTATGTCCAGTATTACTTTTAAATGAAATATTATTACATTTTTTAACATAAGAGATTTGTGCATACATTTCACGGCTTCGCTAGAGTTTTCTGAGTTTTATGTTTCAAGTCTCATAACGATCCGTTAATATTTACTCAAGTTATCGCAATTTATGTTTAAAGAAATAATGATTTTGATCGAAAATTTTTTTTTTGTTTATAATTTTTATCTCGAATACTAATAATTGGATAAAAAACTGTAAATAGAAAAAATGTGTGTCGTGGCGAGCATTACAACATTATATTTTTTAAAATACAGTTTAACATTTAATTTTCCAATATTTCTTAACGTTTGGACAATAATTTTTCCCATTTTCGAGCGCTAGTCCCCTTATTGCATCCGAGCCCTCAATTACAGTTTGTGACGAAGCCACGTCACGCGCCGTGCGAGCATACGGCGCAGATCGGTTAAGCCGAGTTCCGACCGCGACCGCTAGGCGGCCGCGAAACCGCGAACCGTCTCGCGAGCGAAGATGTACGGTCTGTCAATATAAAGGCCACAGCGAGCAATGTTGACAGCTCTTGTACAGTACATATTAGTGTGTAAACACCGCCGGACCGTACATCCAAGATGCTCTTTTTTTATCCGTGAGATGTGCACGTGTCGACCATAGTCACGCGGTGCCGATTACCAGCCTCCTTTCCGAAATAGGCCGAGAGCAATCTTGGCGCCCTGCCTCGCCGATGAGGAGGTGTTGTCTCCGCGCCCAATAGGCCAGAGTCGTCCCCTATTGCACATCGGAAGTCTATTGTACGACTCCCGCACGACGCCGGCGCCTTGTAGACCGTCAGGACAGAACGTTCACATCCTCCGTCCCCCAGCTCGTCGCAAGCGCCGCCGCGATCGAGCCGAACCGAGAACCCGCGACTCGGAATTGTATAACCAAAAATAAACAATTCTTATTTATTAGAACCCCACGCCTCTGATCATTCGTCGAACCTGGCCTTACCGACTGAGAGAGTCGGCATCTAACTCCTTCTCCGTCCCACCGATAACCGTCTCGCCAACCGGAGACGGTCACAAGTTTATAGGATATTATCCACCGTTCGATTACAGTTTCTCACTAAAAAATGAATATTGAATAAGTATACAATAATATTTACCCTTAGTAAATAAATTCCCGCTAAAATATCTGGTCCAATTAAAAACTGAATAATACGAGTTATAATGAGCCGTTTATTTTGAAAGTGACCATTTATATTTAAAAAATTTCACACATCAATTTTTAATACTAACTGCAAGTTGTACATGTTACTACAATCAACAAAAAATAATTGACAAATGGACTTAGGCCACTTTCAAAATAAACGGTTCATTATGATGGACAATGCTTATGTGGCTGAGGAGTTCCAACATAATTAATAGTCTTCGTATTCGGGGCACTGGCAACTGGAGCTGGATTCTAAGTCTTGCGATTCTCCTCCATAGTGGTAGGTGTTGTCCTAAACGAAGTCTGTGTTGAGAATAGCGAAGCACGTAACTTGTCGGTTGGTGTTTTTCAAATCTCCGGTAACGGGTCCGCCTCGCATCACCTGTAAATACGAGCGTCAGTCTCGAGCCATCGTTCGCAGATAGCATTTCTTTTTGTTCACTGTATATAGGAAGCGTTAATAGAAGTTTGTTAAAACCTCAGATTAGCAACAGTTTGCACTTGCTAGGGAATCCCTTAAATTTTTTGACAGGATATTTGGGAAGTTATTGTAATCCTAGTGTAACTATGTTTTTGCATAAATGATGTATGCAAGCGAGAACCACCGAGTGACACGCATAAAGAGACTTCTTTGAGCCATCTACTGCGAAAGTTTTCAGCACTGACAACGATCCGCTCCAGGGGGAATTGATCTTTCTGAATCTGCAGTTTCAGATTAATCAACGTCAAAGTAAGTTAACGTATGAATTGATGCGAATTTAACTGTAGGTAGAGAGCCGGAAATTGGAATGCAGGAACAGTGGCCAAAATATTACCATATACATACATAATATGTTAGCGATAGTATCGTAGTATAATTTCCTTTTCTACTGGACCATCTAATTTATGTGAAGTAAACTATTTTTCTTCGACCTTTGCATCAATTTTAAAGCTTGCATTAAAATACATTTTCTGAAACATTTTATAAGTATTGTATGTGTGTAACATTTATTACAGATGTACCGACTAGGGTTTTGGCCTATTAGCCGATTAATCGGCCCCCAAGAAAGTACATCTCTAGCATTTATGAAAGAAGAGTTGAATAAGATTTCTGGTATTATGTAATATTTAACAACCTTATTGCCAGACCAAATTACTATCCCTTTCTAACTGTACTAATTCCTCCCTATCTTTCCCACAAATACCTTAGCTTATCTAGCCTCTACCCACCTCTTTCTGCTTCACTGCAAATGTATCTGTTCTTTTTCCTATCTTCGTGTCTTCAGCCATATACAACCTAGTTCTATCTACACCAACCACCCCCTACCTATACGTATTACTCCCTACTTCAGTCTGTCCCTTTTTGCTTCTACGTCTTGCAGTTCTTCCTGATCAATCCTGGCACTCTGTACTTCTCCCTTAGTAGGGTACTCTACTGTGGCATGCGATTTTTTCAAATATTTTCAGGATTTTTTTTATGGACTTAATGAAAGATGTTTATGTTGATTTTTTTACTGTACATTTAGTATATCATAAACTATGAACAAACAATTTTTTTCTTTGAAAATATGAATTAAAAATGGCTCCACAGCCCATGAAAGCCGTCCACCTCGAAAATATGCTTGATTCATTACCATGGTTCTGGTCTTTCTGTTCGTCCGAAATAAAAAAACAAAATGATTCTTAAATTATTCGGACATGACCATCGTTGGCAGCAGATTTGGAATAAAATTTCAAAAATTCTTGAAATGGCTACAATTTGAACATTAAGTGTCGAATTTTGCGATTTTCTTCGTTTTTTTCGGGATATAAAATTAAACAAAACTCGAAAGGAAAAACAATTTGGCCCAATTCTGCTATGGACGATGGCGACACTCCGCTAAAGACGTGTGCACAAGATGGGCCCAATCGGTGGAGTGGAATTTGAGATACCGTGACAACCATTTTTTATAACACCGTTTTGAGAGAAACGCGTTTAAAGTTTTGCGAACAGTTCTAGTGAAGAAAATTCTACTTACACCTAATCTGCCACGCCTGGTCCGTAATAAAAATCTTTAGTTAAGTGCATAAAAAAAATTCACGAAAAAAGTTGAATCAATCGCATGTCACAGTAGAATAACCCCTTAGGGTAAGGGGCGAGGGAGGGCGAGGAGATTAAGGAAAAGCATGTACAGTACTGGAAATATTTATTGCATCACTCTAATATTAAACACGTTATCACTTATACCTCTCCTATCGTTGGCAGTAGGAAAATATTATCGCAAAATTTATTTATTGCAAAAATGTGTAGCCCGGTATCGTGGCCAAAATAAGTTGGATACGAATCAATTTATCAATCATATTGCTATGAAAACTGTACGAACTGCGTATATTTGAGAGTAGTGTAATAAATATTTCCAATGCCGTAGGTCGAGAGAGACAAAGAGAGTCAAGGAGAACCAGCAAGTGACCCAAGTTCTAGGGAATGAGGAGTGGCACGAAGGGAAGGACAGAGGAGTTACAGAGGCGTGGGGATCACCAGGAAGGGCAGGAAGAGATTAGCGTTTGGAAAGGACGGGGAAAAACTACCCAAAAATAGGAGAAGATAAGGAGAATCACGGGGTTGTAGGAGGAACGCGACAGTTGTTCTTCAATCGTGATAACAATAGTATTGTATTTCAGCATGTTACCTACTGTCATTGGCAAGGTGTGTCACAAAGTGGGTGTGGGGTGATTTCGGGAGAGAAACACAAATATCTGAATGAACCAAGTTTAATAAACCTGAGCTGCTTCTGTTCGAGCAAAGACAAAGTTTTTATCGACTTATTTAATTAAACTACGTTTACCTATATATGCAGTGTTATTTATTTAAGGGGTCAGTCTAAGCTATTTTTAAAGATTTTTTTCTCCGTAGATACAACATATAATGCAATAAATCTTTTTGGTATTTATTAAGCTACTCTTATATTATACAAAAAAAATTAAAAGAATTTTTTAAATTGTTTTAAATCATAAACGCAAGTATCTCAAAACAACATTTCTTCAACTGGCGCAGGTGATTCCAAAAAAACTATTAGACCAATCAGTCTGAAATTTTGACACGTTATTCAGAACATCAGTGGCTATGGCCGGGGCCACGGAAACCTTTTTGGATTAAATATTTCATACTTTTTACAAGGCAAAATCATTGAAAAATTCACCGTATTTCCACACATAAACTTCAAACTTCCGCCATTTTGTTAATTTTTTATCAGTAAAAATAATCCTGGTTCCGGCGATAACCACACTCATAATGATTACAACAGACTTTGAATTTTTTGTTTCAAATGCTTCGTTCTCCCGGAACCACCTGCACCAGCACTGCATCGCTTTCTCAAGGCGCTCACATCAGTGCGATATATATAAAACTGTTTAAAATTTAAAATAGATTTTTTATTATACTGTCAATAAGTGTATTAATAAGTAGGCAAACAATTATTTACGTTGGACATTCCGTTTACTAAAAAATAAATCCTAAAAAATGACAATTTTTCACGACTTCGCAGTGGACTGACCCCTTAATACTTTATAAGCAAAAGAAAAAATGTGGTGCAGCTCTCCCAGAATGACAGAAATATTAGGTGTCGAATATTTGTGAAACTGATCTCTCAATTCTTTAACCGATATAGGTACTATGAGTATTGATTTTACTATTTTCTTTCTTTTAAGTATCATTTCAACAAAAATACAGCAGACACAGTAAAAAATGGTACGCAGACGAGAAGAGAGTAATGACAGGAGTAATTTGTTAAAATGACAAGAGTGATGGAAAACCTGTAAGTAAGGGAGCGTTACACATGTTAAGTGAATTTTCACACGTCTCATCGATGCTAATTTACGATAACTTTAAAAGGGTTTTCACGTTATTTTACTATTGCCTAACTTACATTACTTGTGTTGATGGGTATCGTTAACAATACAGTTTAAAATCAGAGGAACGAAATTAATTATCTATTACTAAGGTATTTAACAACTTTATTATTCCATTGGTATTTGGAAAAAATGCAAGGAAAGGTATAGAAGAACAGTTTGTTTATGACGTATTTTATGGCAACTGCTGCAGAAGGTAAGCATGCGAGAAGTACTTATATAAACACTTACGTAAATATAAATATTAATATTTATAGGCTGTAAATATTAACAACAATAAATCATGGCAGTCACAGTCCATCCTAAATCCAGTAAACATGAAAACGATCAGACTGTTTCCTCATTATTTAGTAAAGCTGACCGTTATCGCTTAACACAAACAGTGCTTCAAAACTCTGACATAATTCTGCCATCAAAAGATCTAACTAGAATGAATCATAGAATGATAGGTATGGCATTATGCTTAAGGGTAGGTACTAGGTACCCACCAATCAAAACGATTGAAAAGTACGTTACTTTCATGAATTAAAAAAAAAAAGAAACTGAACAACATACAGTAAAAAAGGTTTTTGGGCTTTATTACTACATATTTGGAGAACAAACAAAAATTATTTTTGCATTAGATATACAGCATTCATTGAACTACTGTAAAAATTAGAGTCTGAAATGAAAAGACTAAATATAATCTTAAAATATATGTGAATGGTTAACGCCTTATGCACAAAGAATAATTTTGGAACACTCATTTTTTTATGGACAGATGTATACGTGGAACAACATGCTTCATTGCAACATTGTGTTTGAATATGTGCTAAAAATCGCCGGATTGTTTGTTTGCAATGAAGATGGATAAGGCGATAACCGTTCATATATATTTTAAGAATAATTTTAGTTTCTTTATTTCAGACGATCCTGTCACGAGTTCTGATGGCGCCACCAGCTCTAATTTCTACAGTGGTATAGTAAATACTGTCCATCTAATGCAAAAATTTATAAAATTTAAACACCAATTTTTTTATTTGTTCTTCAAATATGTAGTAATAAAGTCCAAAAAGCTTTTTTACTGTATGTTGTTCAGTTTCTTTTTTTTAATTCATGAAAATCATGTATTTTTCACGCGTTTTGACCGGAGTGTATCCTTAAGGGGAGGTTCCGGTCTAGAGCCCAAAAAATATGTGATCTTTAGGAATTAATTAAAGGAAAGCTACTATATATAATTTAATGGGACTTGTTGCATTGTATTAAGGGTGTCTTAAGCTATGGAAATATATTTTTTGTTTCATAATTAATCATTACAGACGACACTGGGGAGTCGTTAAAGTCAAGGCGTCAAAAAATTGATCAAAATCGGTGGGACCTGTATCCCCAAAAGTTATTATCCGATTCGACTGAAACTTTTTTTTATTTTGATGAATATACTTCTGGCTAGGGAGGAAACCAGAACAAATTACAAAAATGACATTTTTTTAGAAAATAACGACACATGAAGTTTAAAATCACTTTTTCCCTATATTTTTCATCCTTTCAGCGCCTTTGAAAATTATAACTTTTCAGTTTTTTGTATTTTTTCTGGTATCCCTCCTAGCCAGAAGTATATTCTTCAAAACAAAAAAACTTTCAGTCGAATCGGATAATAACTTTTGGAGATACAGGTCCCACCGTTTTCAGAACACTGTTTCGAGAAAAACGCGTTTAAAGTTTTACGTGAGTGTCGAGTGGCCGGGTGTTATCCATGCATTTGCCGCTACTCAAATGCCTATAACTTCGAGAATTTTACGAATTTCAACAAATCCTTTTAAACACGTAATCCAAAAAGATTGAACGTTCGAAAAATAAAATAAAAAAAAATCGACTTTTAGACCGGAACCACCACTTAAGGAATAGTTAAGAAGGTCATGCGAAATCCAGTATGATTCACTGTAAATACATAGAGTCTTTACTTATAATTTATATTTTATTTACTACAAACATATAAAAATTCAGTACAATTCAAACTTTCCCTAAGCACGCATGCAAACAGCGCTAAATACAATATCCCCAGCCACTTCAGTTTATGATACTATACTACGTACACAGGTTGAGCCAAAATTTGGTGTACAAGTGAGGGTAGGAGATTCCTCATAGAAAAGTAAGTGTAAATTCAAGAATAAAGTTTTTTCCTGCGAGGCTTTGTTTTCCATAAAAACGACTTGGAAGTTTCAAATAATGCACGTGCATTTAGCTTGGCTCTATTTGTCTAGCTATTGACAGGTGCACTTCTACGTACTTGTGCCTGTTTGCAGTGTAAACACATGAGGTTAAAAAATGAAGTTGTATTAGAAAATTAGATAACTTCTCCAGTACGTAAACTCCTCATTTTACTAATAAAAAAATTATTGAAAATGACCACACCTCTGACGTATATTTACCTGTGGTTGTCTAACAATTGATTTATGAACTCTTCCTATTGTGGTATCTTCAAAATCGTGGGACCAAAAGGAGGCTACAGCAGACCTCATTTTTGGGTCACTCTTTATCCAGCTCCCTCGTAGAATGTTTCGCCAATCCAGACTTAGACAGGGTAGCTCGGAAATATACCGAGGACATGCCAGCTGTAATTAGTATGCTTGGAAGCACGTGCGATTATATTAAACAAAGACAGTTAAAAAGTCGAATAACCAGAATTATTAAAAAATTGCAATCCCCAAACAAGCATACTACTTCAGTCGAAGATCCTAGCTCCTTCGACGAATAATCATGACTAATCAAAATACACCTCATCAATCGCGACCTTCCGCCTCGCACTTACAAACTTACAATCAAGCCGCAATTTTTCGAATCTTGCCAGCTCTTTTGGAACGCAAGAAGCATCGTACAGCGTAAAGAAGAAGTGCAAGTTTTATTAAAGAACTTAGACATTCTGGTGTGTGTAGAATCATGGCTAATGCATGAATAAGACAAAACTTTCCAATTTTAATGCATTCAGAATGGATCGGACGCATTCACTTGGGGGTGGCATAATTATCTTAGTGCGTAAGAATGTTGCCTTTTCTCAAGTAAAATATCTGATCCCTCCTGACGACACTGTCGAAGTTTGTGGACTAAACATTTCCCCCTTTAAAAGTAATAGCATGTTATAGAACTCCAGGTTTTGTTCTCCCTCAAGCTAATTGGGAACAAATAGTCAACAATATTGGAAAATACGACAATTGTACTCTCATGGGAGATTTTAATGCTCACCATACGATATGGGATTGTTCCAACACTGACCTTAACGGTGAGAGACTCCTACAGTGTATTGACACTCATGACTTACTTCTTCACAATCCAGACTCATCCACCCGCATAGATTTGTACAAAAATAGAAAGTCGAATACTGATCTTGTCATACCATCCATGAATATTGCAGATAAACTTGACGTAAAAACTCATGATGAAATTTTGGGTTCTGATCATTATCCCATCTTTATAAACATTCATGTTGAAAAAAACTATTACCACAAAATGTCTTTCAAAATGAATTCTATTCGCACTAATTGGGAAGAGCCCAAGGAATAGGATTGAAAGGGATTCGAAGGCTCATCCAGAATATATCCAACTCTCAAAAACACAACCATAAAAATAAAAAAACTAATTAAATATGCTTGATATTACTTTTCATTTATTATTGAGTAGTACATTAAGTGTTATTCAAACATCATTTCCAGAATATGTGGATTTAGTTATTTTACTTCATGCCATCCATATGTTAAATCATCGTAATATAGTGGGGTAATGTTACAGGCGTCATTCGGACGACTAATCATCCCAATTACAGCAACCTTGAGGAACACAAACCCCGCTCCTACTTTTCAGGTAACCAGGTTTACATATGCAGCCAGGTACGCAAATCTAAAATAAAAATAGCTTTTTATCAGAAACTGTATGCATAAATCCAATGTGTAGTAGTATGTATGAAATATGGATTTAAACCAGAAGGTAAACATGGCGATTGTGATTCTAAAAACACAGTATTATCGTCAACTGAATAAGGAAACAGTTTCCATATTTTGCAAGCGAAACTTTTATATAATTCAAACTGTTTAGGTTTGATTTTAACAAAATGAAAATACTAACGAAGGTACAAGGAGGATTTGGATTAACACAAGTCGGTGGGCAATGACCAGTACATGGGGACCACACTTCATTCCTCCCGCACGGACATTCAGCTTCTTGGCTGAAAATCCCTGTAATATGTTACAAATCATAGTGCAATTTATAATTTATTATCTTATGGAACTAATTGTAAATAGTATATAGAATATTGTATGTATACTATGACCGATATATTATACATATGTATGTACATGTATGTGTTTGTCAACCTGGTGGCAATTTTCACATGAGATTTTACAGAAAAAATCCGAAAATATAATAAATTTAATAACATCTTCCATTTCATGTAATTACCAATTTAAATTATATATTTCGATTTTGTACGTGTTACCAGTATATAGTCGAATTAGTAGTGACTTGGCAGCGGGGGGAGTCTTGGCCGATGCCGCGAGTCCCAGGCGCAGCTCTGGCCATTCGGCCTGTGAGCTTGCAAACCGTCGGAGAATGGTAGTTCCCCCAAGGCTGACCGCGCCGTCTAGCGCAACCGCACCCCTTTCCCCTGCACTGCCACTGGGTCAGGGGGTTCCGGCACAACCGCACCTCTTTTCCTCTGCGCTGCCACGAGGTTCGAGGGCCTCCCTATTATAGGAGGTACGACTTGCCACCCGGCTACAAGGACCGCACCAACTTCCCCGCACGGCCCAGGAAGAAGGGCCTCCTCTAGAGGAGGAAATGGCTTTGGATGTCCGTCTCGTCAGGGTGCGCATTAACCCGCCAGTATTCTACCCCGTTTCTCGGGTACGTGTCCGCTTTTTATAGGCCCGGGCCAGCTTGCGGGCAGACCGTATATAACCGGTCAGACCAGTATATAACCGGTACCCATACGTCAGTCAGGAGTATTTAAATGGCTATCCTTGAATTAGGACCTTAGTATCTTGAATACTGGTTGCATATTAATAGTACTTACAGATCGTTTCGTTTAAAAAGAATTACATGATCACCATGACAATTTGTAAACGATGACCTTCACCAAAATGAGCTTCCGTTGCCATATTCCTACTTAAACTGAGCATCATGCGCTCCCGATACTGCCTCAGAATTTCAATCGAAATAATATAGCGTCATTTAAATATACATCTTTACGTAGAGGAGAGTAGGGTAAAGGACGTTGGGTTCACCCTCTGGAAGAGGATAGCAATATGCACCCGACAAGGACAACGATTACTGTAGGCCCACAGCTAAGTAGTCGAAAGTCATTGGCCAAGGCGTAGGGAGCCGCGTAGGGGAGCACCAATCGCGAGCCTGGAGTAGCGGCAACGTCGCAAATTCTGGCCCCGGTCCCAAGGTGCCTTCTTTCGTTAATTCGACTATAGGTATCATATACCAAGACAAAAAATTCTGTAAATTATAGACTGTAACCGCAATCAAGAAATAAAGGTAAAGTATTTATGACTTTTTGAGCAAGCAGCATCGAAAAACCCGGATTACTACAGAAAATCCTCCCGGACGCCCCCGGACGCCCTGCTAAAGCGGACAATTCCGGGGAAACCCAGACGGATGGCAGCCCTATTTGCGGCGAATGTGAAACATTTGTTGAAAAATATAATTTGGTTTTAACAACTTACCTACAGAAGAAATTACCACGATGAGGAATAATGTTATGAAGGTACGAGACATGGTGACTTTGTATGCTTCTGGTGCAATGTTTTCCGCGAATGTAGAAATAATTTCGATGGAGTGTTTTTATACGTCCGCTGAGCCCTATAATCTTTCTCAGGTGCGGTTGTTTTCGCCGTAACACGATATATCGCTCTGTATAGGAAACGAGATAAAAATGTTCAAAACACATTTTATCCATATTTGTCTTTATACGGAAATTACTTTGTTTATTGTGCGACTATTTTTTTTTTTATAAAGGCATTCGCTACTAGATGTTGCTCTGCAACACGATTTATCTGATCATATCTTCAGTTTCAATGCAGATATATGGCTTTGTTACGTAATATACATGTAGATAATCTATTTTTGTGCTACGTGGCAGCAATAACTCAATTTAAGCGATAGTTGCAGATTCTGTGGCCGAATCGGTGTGTCGGGTCGCGTCGCGCGTACGTGACGTTTGCTAGTGAACGTGTTAAGGGTGTATACCTAGTCAGGAGGCCGAAGAGAGGCGATTTTCTTTCGTAAAAAACAGGAGCATATATTTTTGACATTTCATGATTTTTTTTGTAAAATCATATTTACGTTTATAATAAAAATTCAACGACATCCAAGAAGCCTTTTTAAAAAGGGCGAGCCAGATATCTCAAAAACTACTGCACCAATTTTCGAAATTTTGTGGGCTTATTTTTATATAAAAATCTACTGAATGACAGAAGAATTTTTTTTAATGTATAATTTCGATTATATCAACGAAAAATGACTACATGGTTATCACTAATATCCATTTTTCGTTGATAAAATCGAAACTATTCAATGGAAAAAAATCCTTCCGTCATCAAGTAAATTTGTATATAACAAGAAAAATTAAAAAAATTAAAAAACCCGACTGCGTAAAAAAAACATTAAAAAAATTAATTTTTAATTTAATTTTCTTATTAATTTAATTTTTTTAATGTTTTTTAAGCAGTCGGGTTTTTTAATTTTTTAATTTTTATTTAATTTTTTATTTAATGTTTTTTCTATTTTTTTTATATCCTATAACATTCGGAACGTCAAGACAATTCTAAAGACACCTCATTTGTCCAAATCGGTGTACCCGTACAGACTCTAAAGCGTAACATGGACATACATAAATAGCCTGATAAACACAATACCCTCCTTTGCGTGCCGCAGTCGGGTAAAAAATAAGCCCACAAAATTACAGAAAGATTGGTGCAGTAGTTTTTGAGATATCTTGCTCACCGTTTTAACAAGGCTTCTTGCATGTCGTGGTATTTTTATCATAAACGTAAATATTTTTCTGCAAAAAAAAATACCAAATTTTATTTAAATGTTGCCCCTGTAAGTGCAAAAACCTGTAAAAAGATATGCTTCCGCTTTTTTAAACAAAATTCACAAACATTCGCCACTTTTCGCCTTCCTGACTAAGTATAACCCCTTAACGGGAGAAGACGGCTTATTTTTGTATCAATTTTGAATAAATTTTTGCAAAGATACCAATGCGCTAATCTTTTGGGACCTTTAAGTGTACTTTATTTAACAATAGAACAAGTGAACAAAATTTTTATAACAGTAAAATTATAATAAATACAAAAGAAATATAGCAGTATCTGAAATAGATTTTATTTCGAGATGCAAAACAGCGCCGGTTGTAGCGTCTTTGGTAGTTATGTGAAACAGACCAATAATTTTTTTTCAATTTATGTGCCAATTATAAAAATATGAACCTCAAATGGTATAAAAAATTGCATATTTTAAAAATGGCGGAGCTTCAAACATTTTCGCCAAAAATTCGCGTTTCATTTGTTTAAAAACAGTAGTTAAAATGAATAATTTAGTTAAACATTGTGTTTCATATTCTGAGGAATATTATAAACTAAAAGTGTGCAAAATTTGAAGTTGATTGGTCAAATAGTTTTTGAGTTATCCCCGGCGCCAATTTTGAAAAAAATGCGTTTTAGATATGCTCGACGCTCGGAGGCGCGCTGACTCACCTGACTATATTATCAATACAGAGTTGAATTTCTTCCTATAACGTCGAGAAAATATTTTTTAAATGTTTTAGAGGCGATTTATGTTTGTTTCGATTTTTCGTTCGATTTATACGGTCTTCACCCCTTAATTGTACATTTCTCATCATCATACGTATAAATATCTTAAATTGGGACATAACACCCTACGGTATCTACCCTTTAACACTGATATGAATGGGCGTCCGCAGAGGGGTGCAAAAGGGGCAGTTGCTCCCCGTCCCCGATCTTAAAAAAAAATCGCTTATTTTTCAAAACTGATCTTTATTAAGCTTATACTATAAAAGGTAATATTTTCAATTTCGGTTTTAAATTTATATTAAATGGGCACTACAAAATAGTTTTAAAAAAGCAAGAGGGGAATATTTTTCTTCACCATCATCCCAAATTTGCCCCACCCCCTGGCATTGAAAAAATTCTCCGGTCGCAGATGATGATATACCTACTGATATAAACATGATATATGAAAGTCCTCATGCCTAAAAAATGTTAATCTCTCGATATATTCTAAGAAAGTGTATTTTAAACAATCTGTAGGGTAATTCTGGGAGAGATGCCGCACCCGGAGAGACCGCGCACTATCGGTATTTCAGGGATGTCGGTAATAAAACACACCATTGCCCATTTCATTTGTTTGTGGCTGTTGATTTGGGTCAGTTTGCCAAGCAAGAGCGTGTTTCCTGTATTATTGTTAAAGATTTTGCTGTTTTGCGAGGTAAGCCTAGCGCACTTTGCCTGAATACCCATACAGCACACTTCGTTGCGGCAAAGTTGCAGGATGGTTGCAGTAACCTTGCGTCGTTGCATGGTTGCAGCGCAATGTCGATGTATGGTTGCTGCGACGTTGCCGTGCAACTTTGCAGCAGGCGGACATAGAATTTTTGCTGCATAGTTACGGCATCCTTGCGTGAATCGTTGCCATCTTACACCGCAACTGTGCTGAAACTATGCCGCATCGAGAGTGTGCTGTATGGGTAGTCGCGTACGACATACGTCGCGTTTATTTTTACTATCACAGTAGCTAAAAATTTATAATTTTACTTGATGCAACTTTTGTAATACGTTAAAGAGACCTTGTAGAATATTTCCTTGGCAGAATAGGTTACTTTCGACACAGCATGCGGAAATACGAAAGTGCGGCGCCTCTCCCGGGCATTTCGGATAGGCGCCGCACTTTTACTTGGGATAGATGCCGCACTTTTATACCTACCGTACTGTTTCGAAAACTAAGTCGATTTAAATCAGAGATTGTAACCCGCCCGGAGCGGGTTACTAGTAACATAAGACAGTCTGGTTTAGACAGCCACTTAACGTACTCTGGTCATCCGGCCGAAAAAATGAGCAATCTTTATAAATATTTTACTCAATGAATAACAAATATAATGCTGCAAAACTTTTTACATAATATTCATCTACTTGTGGCATGCTCAATTTTTCGGCCAGATGACTAGAGTACTCCCTTAAGTGGCTGTCTGGACTAGACTGTCTTATGTTACTACCCCAGTAGCATTTCTGGTTAGCCCATAGTAGGGGAGAGCGGGGCAAAGTGGGACGAAAAATGTTTGAAGTCGAATAAAATTTGTCCCTTTCAATAAAAATGTGTGAAAATAGATTTATAATATAATTTGAACATTACTATTGATAAATGACGAATATCAATACTTAACATAAACTTAAAGTATATTGAAATTCAACTTGAAAAGAAAATGCAAAATCGACCACTTTACCCCATATATGGGGTAAAGTGAGCTACTCTCTGGGGTAAAGTGAGCAGAAATAAAATACGTGTTTTAATGAAGGATATAATTATAAAATCAACTTTATTAGAACTTTTAAACTATTTAAACTATTTTTTTTTAAATATATTTCATTAATACAAGCTTAATGTTAATAATTTGTACTTTGTACTCTGTGTTACTAACCTAAACTCATTTTCTGCTGAAAATGTGTTTTTAAAGGAACTTTGTTTACATGAACAGTCTGACATATTATAAATAAAACAAATACATACATAATTTTTACATGAATGTTTATAAGCTTGTTATAAACACGCAGGAAAAATGGAGTTAAAATAACACATGTGCGGCGTCTCTCCTATCAAAGGATGTTTTTAGTTTGAATTTTTTAAGGGTGACAAATATTAAAATTTTTATTTGCTTTGAAGCAAGTAGAATCACAAGATTTTAAACTAATAATATATAGCCTTGTAAAATATTTTCATTGCAAAATTTAGACACGGTAACAATTTTTCTTCACAATTACCCTACACTGTAGAATAGATTAATAGCATTTAATTAACGAGATAACAGTTAAATCAACGGTAGTAACAAATTCAAATATCGATAATACCATGATAAACATTGCTATAATAAAACTGTGTGCGGTAGGCGTTGACTCATTATTTTGTGTGATTTATTTATCTGGTAACGGGGGATCATTTTTTAAATCTCGGTTCAACGAGACAGGATCGTAAATATCGGTCTCTGCATGCTGAACACACACAAGAAGTGACACTACCGCGTAGAATCGGTGTAGTATAAAACAGATCCATTCCTCCACTGTTTTCAAGTTCACTGGAAACGTCCATACGAACAGCACACACAGCCAATATGTCTCGCTTTCTTTTTGCTGCATTTGCCTTCATGGTACTCTTCTCTGTGGGTAAGTAATGAAGTTCATGAAAGTCATTTTCCATATTGTTTTATGGACGTATGTACATACGTTTATTTTGTGTCCACTGAATTCCCCTATATTTTATTTTATTATTCAATTATTATTAACAAGTACTTCTACCAATATTTTTTTCAAACCTCAAATGTCACATGAGCCTACATTATATGCGTTTTATTACGAAAATATAACGCAGGTGGTAAACTTACAGAGTACACCTTTTAAAAATTTGCCATCACTTGTTATTATTTAAAGTGTGATTATTGGAAAATATGTGTGCAGACATTAATTTGAGTGTATTCTACAGGGTGTCCCACTAAGGAGTGGACAGCGCGATATCTCTTAAAGTATTGTCGATAAAAATATAAAAAAAATAGGGAATTGCATGGTTCGAGGGGGCCCATTTATTAGCGCGAACGAATTTTGTTTTCGATTATTATTTTAAAAGATACGATGGTCAAGTTCGGTTTTTCAAATGGAACTATTTTTTTTGAAGACCTGAGTTGATAGTGCGTTCCAAGGCAAATTCAATAAGCTTTAATGTATACACTTTATTTCCACTGGTTTTTAAGATATTGCGCTTGCAAATTTACTGATTTTCACTGCAAGAAACCCCTCTGGAATGGCAAAAACCGGGGGCGGTCTTACTGGCGCCACGGGTGGCACTGCCTGTTGAAATGGATACTTACCTGCCAAAGGTCTACGCCAGAAATGGCAGGCCCAAAGGCTGGACAATTCTTTTCCGTCAGAAATGCTACTTAGGTAGGTACATCTGCGGTGTCGAGAAGCGCATCGTTACTTTTATTTCGCACTTGCTTCTACGCTCGGATGGCCGGTTCTTTTGGGAGGGATGCAAGTTGGATTGGTTAGGTTAGGAGGAGTGAAAGTTGCTAGACTAAATTTCAACCATAGGGAGCAGATTGTATCAGAACCAATCGGATTTGCATCCCTCACAAAAGAACCGGCCATCCGAGCGTAGAAGCAAGTGCGAAATAAAAGTAACGATACCTACCTAAGTAGCATTTCTGACGGAAAAGAATTGTCCAGCCTTTGGGCCTGCGATTTCTGGCGTAGACCTTTGGCAGGTAAGTATCCATTTCAACAGGCAGTGCCACCCGTGGGGCCGGTAAGACCGTCCCCGGTTTTTGCCATTCCAGAGGGGTTTCTTGCAGTGAAAATCAGTAAATTTGCAAGCGCAATATCTTAAAAACCAGTGGAAATAAAGTGTATACATTAAAGCTTATTGAATTTGTCTTGGAACGCACTATCAACTCAGGTCTTCAAAAAAAATAGTTCCATTTGAAAAACCGAACTTGACCATCGTATCTTTTAAAATAATAATCGAAAACAAAATTCGTTCGCGCTAATAAATGGGCCCCCTCGAACCATGCAATTCCCTATTTTTTTTATATTTTTATCGACAATACTTTAAGAGATATCGCGCTGTCCACTCCTTAGTGGGACACCCTGTATAACACTCGTGAGATATACACCATATGAAAACAATTAGACATGTTCAGTATTTTTAAGGAAGTAATGTATTCCACTTACATATAGACTACATATTTTATTCATAATAATATTCATAATATTCGTAATAAGGTAATACGATGAAAAATCTTATAAATTCTAATACCTACAAACTAAAAATTTTTTTTTTTAGATATTGTGTTTTTTGTAAGATATTCGTTTGATTACTGATTAGTAATGTTTGGCGCATTAGTAATAATAACAACTAAGAAAAATATCTTAGTTTTGAAAGATACGTATTACAAGAATTTGAACTGCAATATTTTTGTAACATTTCTAAAATAAGGGCAGCTTTTTTTTAATCATGGACGCAATTTTTATGTCCTTAAAGACACTCTCATTAATTCAACGCACAGCCTGACAGTTACACAACCATTCCAACAAAAATGTTTAAATTATCGTGGCAACCAACAGTTTTTCACATTGCATGAAATTGAAATCTTATGTTAACAAATATTTTTGTTAGTGGTCTTCCTGCCTACAATACTGCCGTATATATATATATATATATATATACAACTCTTAGCGTTTGTAACATTTATCTGAAACAATGCTTTTACTATGCTTGGTGATATACATATTGGAATTAAGCAAAGGGAAATGTTAGGGAAATTTGTAACTCCAAAGCCAAAAATTAGAAGTTTCATAATGTGCATTGTAATGAAGTGATGAAGTCAGAGCACAAAGATGTATCATATTACATGTTTCACTATCAAATCTTATAAGAAATTATACGAATCATGTGATGATATGAATTTTAGCAACAGCGGCTAGATGCCCAGCAAATGAGGTTCATAAGCAGTGCGGTAGCGCCTGTCCACCAACTTGCGATAATCTTGGTCTTCCTCAACCTTGTACTCAGGTTAGTACCTAAGTGCACATATATTTCCTTATTTACACGACCATTCGGGACCATTCGCGCGTGACTTTCGGTGCATGGTCACGATTTTTATCGCGGGCTCCAGCTTACCCACAAGATGCCTACCCTATAAACAAGACTCGCCGAGCGTGAGTGGGGTAGAACTTGCGTGGGGGTTGCCAATCTTGTGTTTCCTGAGGGATAGACCCTGTGCAGTTTACGCTGCACTACTGCATATCAATTCACATAAATAATCGATCAGTTTCAGCTACTTGAAAGTTTCGTTGAAAGTGTTGATCTTTTCGTATGTTACAATACGATACTTCGATTTCGCCACTATTCGGTGGCGGATTTAACGGGCGGCCGACGAGCAGTTGCCGCCTGGGCCCCTACCCAGAAGGTCCCCCAGGGCCTCATCTTCAAAAAATTATGATTTTATCCAATCACTATATTTTTTTATACTATTACACTTACCTTATTTTTAGTAAACTACCCCTTCATTTTTCTGATAAAATGTATATTGACCGTGAATTTACATTTCGCGTAACCTACGTACGTAGACGAAATTTCTTGTGTCAATTCGCGATCTACGCCTCCAACGGCAAATTAATGGCGGTTGCGTTAAATAAATAGAGGCACAAGTATGGAAAACAAAATAACAGTATATTAAATAATAATGGTATAGATATAAAGGTCTTTAAGGTTCTCGAATACGATTGATTCGTCAGAAAATGTTAGCCACAAGCTAAAGCATCCCCTACAGCCTCTGTGCGGGTGGAGCCCTATTCCTTTCTCCCAATTATCAACTGCTTATTGGCGATCGCCTAATGTAGGCGTGACCTTTGCTCTGCAGTTTAGTCCCCAAGGGGAGGGTAAAAAATCTCCCAGGACGACCGTCTATACTTTCCGTCACCTCCAAACACTGTCCAGACGCCCGCGTTACAATGTTTGGGTCCTAGACTATCTGGCGCCTGCCAGAGTAAACCCTTGCTAATTTATGAGTCCCGTTCTCAGAGACGGAAGAAAATGAGCTCCTCAGAGCGTTTGCCACCTGGGCCACTTCCCTTAAATCCGCCACTGTCACTATTATACTTTGACTAACATCCAATCCAAAGTAATATCCAGAACATTAAATACCATTTTTCAAAAAATCGACTTCCTATGATATATGACATCGTGCGATTCTGAATTATTGTATGCTATTTTTGTGTATGTATAAATCTAATCTTTAAACAATTTGTTTTTTAGCAATGCGTCCAAGGCTGTTTCTGCAAGGCTGGACTTGTAAGGAATTCCAACGGAAAATGTGTTCCTCCTATTGCATGTCTCTGTGATGCTTTGCTTTCTTGATGAATGCCGTTGATGGAGGACTTCCTGTTTTATGATTTTCAGATGAATTGTTACCGCGCATAAAGTGCATCTTTCTGTATTTTACTTTCATGGCCAAATAAATATTTATGAGAGCATACTTAGAAGGGAATGTTTTGTGGTAAATTCCATAAGAAAAACAAATTAACCTTGAATATGAATCCTTAGATAAACCAAAATCTGTTCATTCGTGTGGCGGTACTCGCACAAAATTATACGTCCTGTGTAATTAAAACATATGAATGCATAAGGTAGTACATAAGTGTAGAATGTAGAAAATATATCCTCTTCTTTTCGGAGCACAGGATTTCCATGCTTGAATAACTTCCTTTCAGTGTTCAAAAGGATAATCTTCCTAAGTAGGATTATCTCTAATCAGTGAACAATGTGCAAACAGAAGTACAGTGCCGGAAAAAAGTATTCCAAAAGACCAAAAGACTTGAGTTTTTTTGACAAGTTAGAAGGATTAGTTCACAAGGTCACGTGTTTCGTCGTTTTGAAAAAAAATAACAATTCGTTGGAATAGCGAAGAAAATAGTGAAGGTCGTTTTTTCGACTGTCTTATCTGAGCCTGTAATAAAAATTTAAAGAATGACTTGTAGATTTAAGAAAGTTGTGTACATACTGAAAATTTCATCGTCAAATATTCACGTAAATATGAAAATTCATAATTTTTTGAAGGGGATGTTTTTGAGTCGCGATCCCCTTTTATAATATTTAAATAACCCGTGACCCCCCCCCCCCCCGATCCCCATATATGGTAAAATAAATTTAATAAGGTATGAAAACACAATAAAAGTAGGTATTTCAGAATATAATTCTAAATTAATAATATTAAAAAAAAAACAAGCCAAAAACCCGTGACCCCCCAGAAAACACTTCACAACCCACAGGTTGGGAATCACTGGCGTATCTGGCTAAAAGGTGGTTTTCAGATAAATAACTTTTAGTATTATGTGTTATGCCTTCAGTATTTTATATAAATTGAATTAGGTTAAATATTAAATCTCAATAAAAAGGTATATAAATAGTTTTGACATACCGCAACACGATAACGATCTGTAAGCAATTTAAAAATAAGATAATTATGCACATGTCCAAAAACAGTGCTATGGCCACAAACGGTACATCTACCCTACGTCCGAAATATAAACTGCTATATGTCCAATATAAATAAACTATTTACAACATACAGATAAACAGTATTTGTGCTTGATCGCATCACTATGGTGGATGGATGGCCTATAACGAAAAGTAATTTTTTTATTTATAATAAAAATAATATTTTTTAACACAATTATTATATACGAAATTCAAAGAATATTGTCATTTTTCAAATTTAGAAACATGTCACCCTCGAGGAGAAATTTGCAAAATAAAAATTTGTTTATAATTTGACGTTACATAAATAATTTTACAATTTCAAAAAAATATTATTCAAATAGGTAAAACGTTCTACATTAAAATAAAAAAAGAATGAACCTAATGCGATATACAGTTTCTGAGATAAAAATTCATAAGTACAGCTCGATTTCACGAAATTAAGGAAAAACTACGCCCTCTACCGTATTACTGTAACCCGCTCTGAGAGCGGGTTAACCGGGTGAATCTGTGCCTGGATGCCTCGGGTTACCCGGTTATGCGGATTAGTCTACGGTGCTGAGAACCGAACCGGCTTAGGGTTACGGTTACAATCCCTGATCGAGATTCAATGATACAGGATCATAAATATCGGTCTGTGCATGCTGAACACACACAGGACGTGACACTAACGCGTGGAACGGTATAGTATAAAACAGAGCCATTCCTCAAGTGTCATCAAGTTCACTGGAAACGTCCATACGAACAGCACACACAGCCAATATGTCTCGCTTTCTTTTTGCTGCATTTGCCTTCATGGTACTCTTCTCTGTGGGTAAGTAATGAAGTTCAACAAAGTCATGGGCGTACATAAGTTTATTTTGTATCCACTGACTTCCTTATATTTTATTTTATTATTCAATTACTATTATCAAGTACTTCTACAAATATTTTTTCAAACCTCAAGTGTCAGATGGGCCCACATTATATGCGTTTTATCACGAAAATATAACGCATGTGGCAAACTTACAGAATACACCACTTAAAAATTTGCCATCACTTGTTATTATTTAAAAGTCACTATACACATCTGCTAATTTTGTGTGAATATTCGAAAATATACGTGCAGACATTAATTAGAGTGTGTTTCATAACGTTCGTGAGATATCCGCCATACTATAATTATATGAACACAATTATGTCGCAGACTTGTTAAATATTTTTGAGGGCGGAACATATTCTATATGCATTGCCTACATTTGTTAATTTTTTATCTTATTCGTACACCCCTTTATACATTGTAGTCAGGCGCAAGAAAGTAATACGATAAAAAATCTTATAAATTCTAGTAGCTATAAACTAAAAATTATTTTTAATAAATTTGTATTGTGTTTTTCGTAAGATATCGTTTGATTACTTATTAGTAATGTTTGAGACATTAGTCAGAAAACAAAGATGTATCCTGTTACTTGTTTCACCCCCAAAACTGCATGCAGAATTTTATAAGGAATAATATGAATCGTGTAATGGTATGAATTTTAGCATCAGCGGCTAGATGCCGAAAAAATGAGGTTTATACCGACTGCGGTAGTGCCTGTCCAGCAACTTGCGCACGACCTAATCCTGGACCATGTACTCTGGTTAGTACAGTAGTTCATATTCCATTATTCCCGCGACCATTTAGGATCGCTCGCGTGTGATTTTCGGTGTGCATGGTCACGATTTTTATCGCGGGCTCGAGCCTACCTACTGTCGAGGACAGTAAACAAGACTCGCCGAGTGTGAGTAAGATAGAACTTGCGTTGGGGATGTCAATCATGTGTTTCCTGAGGGATAGACCCTGTGCAGTTTATGCAGCACCTCTGCATTATAGCTCTTGATACCCGGTGACCCGGGTCCTGGGTTAACCGGGTGATACCCGGTGACCCGGGTACTGGGTTAACCGGGTGATACCCGGTGACCCGGGTACTAGGTTAACCGGGTGATACCCGGGTCTGCGGGTACTGGGTTAACCGGGTGATACCAGGGTCTGCGGGTAATACGGTTACGGGTACTCAATACTCGTATGATACGGGTAACACAGTTCGACAGCCATCTCGGGCAGCAAACTTCACGCTCGTTGAAATCGCTTTCTTCTCACACTTGTCACGCAATGTAAGTACTATTACTGGGTTATGGTCATATAAGAAAGGATTTAAAAGGAAATTTACGAGAAAGAAGACAACGAAGCTTGGCTAGTCTTAAGTACAATATTTCCTCGTTACGGACTCGGTTTGGTGTACACCACCACTTCTGTCTCACTCTTGTCCGGCGAAGGCGAGAGCGAGGACGGTACGAGACAGACGATGCGTTGATGTTTTGTCTCGCTCCGTCTTTCGGACGCCTGACACACTGTCCTTTGCATGCGCGACGGGCGTGCGCGATGGTCGCAAGCGCTTACCGTGAGCCGGGCCTGCGTCAAGATTTTGCGAAGTGGTTTTCGTGCTCACGGTAAGCGCTTGCGACCATCGCGCACGCTCGCCGCGCACGCAGTGTTCCATCTCGCTCCCTCCTTCGGCTAGAAAGAAGCGAGAAACGAACACTCGGAATTAGGGCTTCGTTCACGATACCGACTCAACGCCGGCCCTGACCAGTGAGCCGCTAACGAGGAAATACTGAGAAGGGGCGTAGAAGGATAATGTAAGCTAAGTTGATTACCCGTATAACATGAGTATCAGGTAATCGTAACCGTATTACCCGCAAACCCGGGTAGCACCCGGGTAATCGGGTAAGACCCGCTTCACCGAGCACCCGGGTAACCGGAAACCCGCGAAAAGTAAGAGCCCTACGCTGCATATCAATTCACACCAATAAGCGATAAGTTGCAGTTACATGAAAGCTTCGTTAAAAGCGTTCAGCTTTTCGTATGTTACAATGTGATACTTCAATATCGCCACTATTCAGTGGCGGATTTAACGGGTGGCCGATGAGCAGTTGCCGCCTGGGCCCCTGCCCAGAAGGTCCCCCAGGGCCACATCTTCAAAAAAATTATGATTTTATCCAAACACTATGTTTTTTTGTACTACTACACTTACCGTATTTTTAGTAAACTACCCCTTCATTTTTCCGAGAAAAATGAGCTCCTCAGAACGTTTGCCACCTGGGCCACTTTCCTTAAATCCGCCACTGTCATTATTATACTTTGACTAATATTCAATCGAAAGTAATATCCAGAACATTAAATATCATTTTTAAAAAATCGACTTCCTATGATATATGACATCTTATGATTCTGAATTATTTTTTGTTATTTTTGTGTATATATAAATCTAATCGTTAAATAATTTTTCTTTTAGCAATGCGTCCAAGGCTGTTTCTGTAAGCCTGGTCTTGTAAGGGACTCCAATGGAAAATGCGTACCTCCTTCTGAATGCGAATGCGATGAATAACAATGGCAGGATTTTTATCGAATACGAAAGTTGTTTATCGAAGATTTGTCCAGTGTTATTACTTTCAGATGAATTGTTGCCGCACATAAAGTGCTTCTTTCTGTATTTTACCTTCATGGCCCAATAAATATTTATGCGAGCATACGTAGAAGAGAATATTTTATTGCATATTTCATAAGAAAAACAAATTAACCTTGAATATGAATCCTTAGATAAACCAAACTCTGTTCATTCGTGTGGCGGTACTCATACAAATTTGTACGTCCTGTGTAATTAAAAAATATGAATGCATAAGGTGGTACATTATTGTAGAATGTAGAAAATCAATGAATAACGATGTTCAAACACGATACCCTCTTCTTTCCAAAGCAAAAGTTATTCATGCTGGAATAACTTCCTGTCAGTGTTCAAAAGGATAATGTTCCATCTAAATGCAAACTCGTAAACATTTGCAAACCGGCCATCAGGTATCCGTTGTAATGTACGTATTCACGTAGAATTTAGAGAAAAGAAGAGAGGACCTTTAAATTTATTATTAAAAAATCTTTATGCTGTGTAAAAACAAAATTTTTCTGTCTATCCACACCTAGGTTAAAGTTAAATTGGCTGCAAATTAAACTATTACAAGTAGAATCTCGTCTATTGTTTTGGGGGAGCGGCGGCAGCCTTCCAACCCCTCACCCCTCCACCAGGAAAACCAACCCCATACCTACACCGATCCACATATGTGTATATCAACTTTATTGTCAAACAGATTTCATTGTCGTTTCAAAATTCCGAATAGATCAAACGATTAAGTAACACATCAAATTGAAATAAGTTATAAGTACCAGTTAACAGAGCATTCTACAATCACATGTATCATTGGAAATTAATAATTTCAAAAATGTATTTATCTTCTTCTGAACAAATAATTATACACGTTTTACTGTGCTACCATTGTGATATTTATTTGGTATGTAGAAACAAGAAAAACCTAAAGGAAAATCAATATTTAATTTGAATTTCATTGATATAAAAATTGGTTAATAGCCTGTAGTTATGAGTTATGTCACCGTTCGCTGATGAGTCATGAAACACTGTTATAGCATTATTCTACCGGTTAGTTAAAGATGAAGAGATAGAGTTGAAGAATTCAGTCGTCCGATGCAAGTAGCCTTCATCCACCAATGGCGGAAGTGTTTGTCAGTTGCATATATTGACTCAGCTGTTTTGGCAAGTTTTACAACTTAATTGCTCGCACATGAAGAACTACTTGACTGCAGCTATAAATATTAATTAAGTCTAGCCAGAGACAGAGTCATTTAGAGAAAATAAGTTATATAAGTTATTTATACATATAAGTTATTATTGTTATTATGCTTATTTTTATAAGTTATTTATAAGTTAAATAGCACTATTCAAATGACAGTTCGATTACACAGTTCGACAGCCATGTGGACTTGTAACATTCAATAGCCGTGTCTTATAGGTTTCCGTGCGCTGAAAACGAATCCGCAAACCGTTTGTCGCTATCACCCTCAGTTTTTTAGAAATTCGATTTTGAAAAAAAACTAAAAAATTTTCAACTTTCAACTTTCAAATTTTTTGTGTCGAAACAGTAGTAGTTATTCGGTTGCATGTTACGTCAAATTATTCCATGAACCCTCTCGAATACAACGATATAAGTTATTAGTGCATTATGAACATTTAGCCTTGGTACGATGGATCTATGTTGAAAATAAGTAAATAGGTGTCCGAGCGTTTCAGGCAATAGGCCGTAATAATAGAGATATTTACATATAAATTATTAAAAACTTAGGGTTTTAGTGGGTAAAAAATCCCACACTACCCTGGCGCCCCCGGGGGATTCCCCTCTAAAGGAGTCGGGGTGCCTTTTGAAGATGTCTCCACGTTAAAAAAAAATTTTATAAATTTTTTTTTAATTTTGGGAAATCTTCAAAAGGCACCCCAACTCCTTCAGAGGGGAATCCCCCGGGGGCGCCAGGGTAGTGTGGGATTTTTACCCATTAAAACTCCACGGCCACTATGCAATTTTTAATAATTTCCATGTAAATATCTCTATTATTAAGGCCCATTTTGGCAGAATTGCTCGGACACCTATTTAGTTATTTTCGACATAGATTCATCGTGCCAAGGCTCATCTAAAACGGTGTCTACCTCATGGTGTCCTCCCCTTGTGAGTGAAAAATATATTTTAAACACTATCTTACAAATGTGAACGAAATGTGAAATAACAACCTGAATGGACAATGGCGAAGAAATTAATATTCCAACGAATTGATAGACCACATAGTATACTACATTTCTACTACTACTATTTATTATATGTATTACATTTAAACATTACATTTCCAAAAATTGTACTCCTGCATGTTTTGCGAATTTAGAGCATCGGAAAGAGTCTTAATTAATACGAAGCGTAAAATAATAATCACCATGAAACTATAGTAATGGAGACAACTTGACAATAATTGCATTTTGAATTTATAGATGATATTTTAATCTGCAATATAGGCAAACTCGCATGAAAATAACGGAATATAATCTGCACCATTCCATTGTAAGGAATGTTGTAAAATCAGCGCCTCACACGAGTGAAAACGAGTATAGGTATGTAGTGCGTACATTTCTACGCAATTTTTATTGGAAAAGTTGATTAAATATTTGAGATATTTTTTATAACGTGCTGCATCTAGGATGGATGAAATCTGTAAATGTTTGACATTCCTCTCTGCTGGTACTGCTCTCCCCACACATGAACTGCAATTTTGATTGTCGTATCTTCTTCACTATGTATTATCTAGGTGTACATGCACGCCTGATTCTCTTGCAAGAATTATTACAACAGTATCCAATTATTGGAATTACATGAATTATAACGATCGTATAGGTTGGGAAGCAGTGTCATTTTGGGAAACCGCCTAGCGTGCGAACGGCAGATAGGCGGCGCCCCGTTATTAGGGTCAATCCGGGACAGTTGACCCACCTAACATAAAATAGCTATTAAATTAATTCTGATATTATTTATTTTATCAGCATAAGCTGATATGTTCGTATTTTATGCTGATTCAAAAGAAGTGACCAATATTTCCATTAAGACAATATTTGCTGAAAATCGGGTTGGAATCTGAATTCATGACATCTGACCATCTCTTCCAGCATTCCGGGAGAAATGGCCCACATAATTATTCAAGAAAAATAACAAAGAAGAAATTATTATGAGTTCATAGGTAGGTACTACTACAACTATAGAATTATTAAAATTTATTTATAGTTAAAATTTAATTCTCATTAAATCTGATATTAACATTGTAACTCGTTCAAAATAAGTCAAACAATAACAGAATTCAAAGCGATGAAAATTACTTGAAATGAAACATGATATTTATCACCATATGAGCAATATTATTAAACTATTTTAAACTACAATCCTATTATTATTACTATTATTGAGGTAGCTATCCCAATCAGGACTGGGGCATCTCTCCTTTTTTCGGAGAGTGACGCCCCACTCGATAGCTTTCAAAGGCATGGCCAATATGACCAAATACCTTCATGCCCGCAGGTTCCTTTTTCTCCTAAAAATGATTACATAACCATACTATGTAGGCGAAAATTTAAATTTGAATTTCCAGTTAGCCTGGGTGCGGGATAGTTGTCTTTTGATAAACCAAACACAAGTGTAAACAAAATTTGGAAAATATTCATGTCTGCAGGTTCCTTTTTCTCCTAAAAATGATCATATAAAAGTGAAGAATTTTCGAAAAATATTTATGTCACAAATGAGCTGAGACTATACACATTCGAAATACATGCGGTAAAAAGATAAAAATATCTAGAGGAATTCAGAAAAAATTCGACAATCTCGTACGAATATTGACACGTTTCCCGTTAGAATACGAAAGGTTAACTTCAGATCAATTTTTCTTTGCAATTAACATGAATATGACATATCTGTCATATACGTTAGATACGTTGGTCTATTGGCTTTCAGGATATAGTGATGGATACATAAAAATACAACTTTCATTTTAAGACTTTTTTCCTCTCCAGCTCCACTGTGCGGCGTCCTGTCGAAGATGGTCACTCTGTTACGGACCGATCTCTGAGAAAGTCACGAATAAAGCCTACAGTCTTAACGGAATACGTGTTTTACTACTTCTCTTGTTTAACTCATGGTATCTTTCGCGTCATCCCGCGCGCGCCCCCCGTAACCAGCTTACATATGTGTTAGAAACATTTAGGCACCACGTCATAAAAGGGGCCGCACGGGTGAGCCTAACCAGATGTGGCCAGCGTGACGAGTGCAGCGACGATGGGCCCCACTAGCGCGACGCCATACAGGGTGATTGGCTCGAAACGCCTGATCCGCCTGGCAACCGTGACGAGGTCAACCCCCCGTGGTGTCTCTCCGAAGTTATGGCTTTCAACCCTCGAAGGGGTTGGAGTACCTATTAAGAAGTGAGAAATCTTCGAATTCTTCATTTCTCATCAGATCTGTGCGAAAGCGACGCCAATGGATTCCTCACATTCATGGATTCATGGATTTCTCTGAATGCTCACTAAAATAAGAGAGTGTGGTAATAAATGTAGTTGTCATAAAATTAGCATCGGGGTCCTTAGGACTCTTCCCAAAAGGACAACCGAGGACTTTCCACAGAACGGAAAGGCAGTCTGCTCTACACCTCGAGTCGAGAAGGACCCCATCTTTACTCTTGTTTCTTCATTGAAAAAATATATATATTCAGCAAATTCTTTCTGCTACACCTTAGAGTTTCTTACATATGTAACGGCTATGGGGGCCCAAATTAAGACTTGGATGTCACGAAATATGCAACCCCGTTGCGCCGTTACTCCTCGCAAACGGAAAGAGATAGAGAGATGATTCCTACAGCGTTAGATAGAGGAAGGAACACTGCATTTTAAATTATATGAACTGTTATTATCAGTTGACTCTGAGCGAGCTGACAGCGTCGCGAAAATGGACGAGATGTGGTTTGATTTCAGCTCAGCGCAACGAGCACGGCCCGGCAGAATCTCCGCCGGGTTTCGCTGGTCGCTCACGCGATGATTCACAGCTTATGCGAAAAATGAAATGCTTCATTTTCTTCATCGAATCAATATGGCAGTGACACCAATGGATTCCTTATGTCTTTCCGATGAAAATCATACCAAATGTTATGTAAATCGGACTATTTTTAACGAAGATAATTTTAATTATGCAAATCAATTTTTTATGTAACTTCCTTAATTATGGTCCGAATTATGTCGTTCTTGGGGCCAATTTCATTGGGAAACCATAAAGAATCTATTGGTGTCATTTTCGCAAAGATCTGATTAGAAATGCAGAATTCGAGATTCGCCGCTGCTTAGTGCGCAACATTGTATGTTGGTTTCGAGTACCGAAGACCACGGAACTCAGCGAGGCGCGTGATTGCTGGCGGTATTGCCTTTGACGATGCTTGCTGGAGAATCACCCCGTATTTTGCGTCGCGTTTTTTTTTTTTTTTTTTGACATTTTGCAAATGATTGTACTCAGGAACTGTTATCAAGCCCTATAACAAAAACTGTATTTACTTACAACATATTTTTTATATATCGTTTCCAAGATATACTGAAAAGTAGGAACACACTCGTTAACCTTTAGGGGGTGTTTCACCCTGAAAACCCGGAAATTGGCACAAACAAAAACTTTCCTGATACTTCTATTGAGGTCCTCTACAGATCTGCACAGTTTAAAAAAAATCGGAATGTTCGGATAACCGAACTTCCCTTGTCAGATGGTGTCAGAACCACAACCGTAGTTCTGCGTGACATATGCAGCATAATACATTTATGCTTGAGACTTTTTTGTTTGTTGATTTAATAAATTCAACTTTAACTGGGTTTGTACAGCTTTTAATCCCCTATCAGAATATGTATAATGAACACTTGCTGCAGTTTTGAGTTGATGTTAAAAAGTAATAGAAGTAGAGTGGATCGAGAAAGTGGTAAATGTTTTGTTCGCTACTGGTGCATATTCATGCACGCAGGACAACGCATCAAAACGCTCATACAGTATATATCCAACTCTCAAAAACACTGCAATATAAATCAACAAAAGTAACGAAATATCCTTTGATATTATTTGTTATTTATTATTGAGTAGTACATTAAGGGTTATTCAAACATCATCTCCAGAATATGTCGCTTTACTTTAAGCCATCCATATGTGAAATCATCGAAGCATAGTGAAATGGTGTTACAGG
Organism: Andrena cerasifolii; assembly: GCF_050908995.1. NCBI lineage: Eukaryota > Metazoa > Arthropoda > Insecta > Hymenoptera > Andrenidae > Andrena > Andrena cerasifolii. Next base: position 3,132,090 of record NC_135119.1, on the reverse strand, counting down.
CGTCATTCGGACGATTCCTCACTCGAATCGCAGCAATCGTTAGGAATGCACTCCCCATATTTATTTCTCAAGTAATCAGGTTCACATACGCAGCCAGCCATGCAAACCTAAAATACAAATAGTTTTGTATCAGAAACTGTATGTATACATCCAATCTGTAGTAACATGTATGAAGTATGCATTTAAACCAGAAGGTGAACGTGGCGATTGTGATTCTAAGAAAAAAGTATTATCGCCAACTGAATAAGGAAACAGTTTGCATACTTTGCAAGTGAACCTTCGATGTAGGTAATTCAAATGTTTTGTGCATGATTTTAACAAAATATAAATACTAACGAAGGGGCAAATAGGATTTGGATTAGCACAAGTATGTTGACAACGACCGCCACATTCGGACCACACTTCATTCTTCCCGCACGATCCTGGACCATCAGTTGCTTGGCTCAAAACCGCTATAATATGTTACAAATCATAGTTCACGTTATAATTTACTAGCATAAATATTCGGGTTATCCGAAACACAAATAGGAAAAGAGAGATTATATTAGAATATTCGCCTCTTTTCGGCCGCCTGCCTGGGTATAACCCCTTAAGGGGGATTGCGTCTTGTTGGGCCGGAAAATAGATAATTCTTTGCGAATTTTTTGCACAAAAACGGTTCAACAAATTAATTTGAGGTTTGGCAGGCTGTTCTATTGTATCTTGAACTGTTGTTCTGAATTTTTGTGTGACAGTGAAAAAATAAACATGGCAGATATAAAAAGAGTGTTGTAAAACAATCGGGTGGCCCTGGCGTTGACGAAAAGTACTGTAAGGGTTATCCGAAACACAAAAAGGAAAAGAGATTCTTAAACTATATGAATGTGGCTATGGGTGCTAGTAGATGCATTAAAAAAAAATAAAAACATGGTAAAATGGCAGCATTTTGAAGAAGCCGAAGGGCCCTGATTTAGGTCTGAGAAAGGTTTTGCCTCAAAAGCGGGAAAACTTCATTAAATAAAACAGGAACGGTGGCTGGTGCGGCAATAAATCTACTACCATCCATAGCCGCATTCTTATAGTTTAAGAATCTCTTTTCCTTTTCGTGTTTCGGATAAACCTTATAGTACTTTTCGTCAACGCCAGGGCCACCCGATTATTTTTCAACGCTCTCTCTGTACCTGCCATGTTTATTTTTTCACTGTTACACAAAAATTCAGAACAATAGTTCAAGATACAATAAAACAGCCTGCCAAACCTCAAATTAATTTGTTGAACCGTTTTTGTACAAAAAATTCGTAAAGAATTATCTATTTTTCGGGCCAATAAGGCGCAATCCCCCCTTAAACTTTAGAGGGCCGGGATTTTTTCATTGAAATTATAAATTTTATTTACTTAAAATTTATGCATATATACCACCAAAAAGTCTGGCAAAGTCTCCAAATTCTTAGGTGGCCACTATAGTGGCCAGCCCGGCCCTCTGAAGGTTGAATGGCTGTCCTTGAATTCCTAACATAATGTATTGAGTCGTAATGACTACGTTTAAAAAAAAAAACAAACGATAGCCCTGATAATTTGTAAACGAGACCTTGACTAAAATGAGCTTCCATTGCCACATTTCCCCTTAAACTGTGCATCCTGTGCTCTCGTTACTTTTTTATAATTTCAATCGAAATTAACTAGAGTCATTTAAATAGTAACTTTGATAATTACCACCCCAAATGACATTTACACGACAAAATCCTATTACAATAAGAAACCTAATTAAATAAGAAACTAATTTTTAAATGTTTCGAAATTTTCAATATTTAATAAAGTGTAAAAAAAATTACGTTAAAACAAATCTTCATGAAAATGTAAAAGTAAAATGCCAATTTATATAAAATTATCATCATGAGATTTGTACAAACGAATGTGAAACGTGTCAGGAAAAATATAATTTGCTTTTGACAACGTACCGGCGGTAGAAATTGCCAAGATGAAGAATAAAGTTATAAAGGTTCGAGACATGGTGACTTCGTGTGGTTCTCCCGGAATATTTTCCTTGAATGTAGAAAAGAATTCGGTGTCAGTGTTTTTAGAGTAAATACTCAATTGGTTAAGTAACTAATGTAACAAAAATGAAACTCATATGTAAAATAATTGTGTTAAAGATAAATACAACCGACTTTAATTGTAAGCACCAATTACTCAAAACATTTCGCGAAAAATTGTATTTGAATTTTGGAAAATCTAATAAACGTATCGATTAACACCGACTGGAACATAGAAAAGGGGTATGAAAATTGATTAAATATTTGCCACGATAACGAATTAACTAAAACCGAATAAATATTAAATAGAAACCGTAATACAGAGTAAACGAGATTATTTATTGTTATTATTAATAGCGTGAAATGTTGTCAGAATAAGTTACATACCTTACATGAACACTCACTAAATAGATATGTAAGTACATCTTTACGCTTCAATGTTATATAAAAGTGACAAGTCAATTCTAGCTTGGTGAACGCTTGGCGGAGTGGGGGAAAGACAACCGTAGTGGTTGTCTGCTACCAGTCTAATTCCTTCCTCTATGAAAATGTCGACGTCACTAAACATTGCATTTCGAATGTTTTCAATATGTTCGGGCGAAGCTAGGACAGGTGTAAGTTATACTTAGTTAAATAGAGTGAGTCGTAGATATGCGCGCGCATGCGCAACAAGGTAAGTGGGGACAGCAGGCAGTGTTGAAAAGACCTCTGGGCCGTCGCGTCGGATCCCTCTTCAACTCTTCACTATTTCTGTCTGGAAGTGTCATACCGAAATGTCCGTTCAGAATTGACTACATATGCATATTTACGCTGCGCAAGGGATCTATATAGCTATCTAGATTTTTAGATGAATGTTTACAGTCTTATTGTTTGTCGTGTGCTCATTAGGATGGCCCTTATTTACACGCGACCAAAATTTTTTTTTTCGTATTTCGTTGCTCTCACCCCCTAATATGGTTCCATTTCATAAAAAAATAGTCCCTGTAAAAAATTGTTGCAATCGGACTACAGGAAAGGGTGCCGACCAGGCCTTATTGTTTAAATAATTTTTCAAAAATGGTAAGCTCTATCGAAATATTGTTCAAATAATACTAAAAGAGCATTCAATTTTCTACAATTGCTGTATATATAATTTTTTCCTGCTTCCAATCATTTTTTAGATAATAGCATTTGAATATAGAGAGGTCCGCACATTGCGCGTGCCACCTGTACAGCGTGGCATATTGTCTATCCCCGTACAAAACTTCAATAAAGTAAAAAAATTACGGCAAGTACATGAAATTAAATAAATCACAAAAAAATAGAAGATAATAATAATTACAAAATAAAAAAAATATGTGAAATTAAAATGAGCTGCAAGTACATAAAGGTGCTTTCAGTCAAATACTTGGCCTGGCGAGGCAAGGTATTCTCAGATCATTAATATACATACCTTCCCTCTCGCGGGCTTTCAGATAATTTGTTAATTTAAAACTCTGAGAATACAAGTACACTTACATTATTTTGCGTTTTTAAATAATTCTTATTCATCGACATCTTGACTTTACCTCGCCAGGCCAAGTATTTGACTGAAAGCACCTTTATCTACTTGCAGCTCATTTTGATTTCACATATTTTCTTTTATTTTGCAATTATATTATTATCTTCTATTTTTTGTGATTTATTTGATTTCATGTACTTGCCGTAATTTTTTTACTTTTTTGAAGTTTTTATGGGGATCTCACTTCTTTTTACAAAGATAATTTGAATAGGGAATGACTTTAGATAATTTTTAATTATAAATTACAAATTATCACGGGACAGAATTAAGGATAAATTCTACGTAAGTTTAACAACTACGAAAAGAAACCATGTGCACCGCACTGACGATCTATATGTACTATATGTATAGTACTTAGTGTACAGTACATGGTGCGCGAAGCAGCTTATGGCGCTGAACGTATTTAACATTGAACTGTATTAACAACCACAATTAATACCTTTCGAAGAAAAATATGTATGCATTTTTAGCATTTCGTGGCCAAGCTTGTTTTTCTACTCGATAATTTTCAACGGATACCCACGTTGTGCCCTTACCCCTTATCATACTCGTGTAATGACCATCGGCAATACTTTTACTGTGGTGAAAAATCGCTGCCTTATGTTTATAACAGTGATCCCCCATTCTTATTTTAGTACTAGGTATAATTATTACAAATAAAATATAACAAAAATATATATTATACACATGAGAAAAAAATATTTTACCAGATAACATCAAATTTACTGAAAATAATCAAATACACTTGGATTTTTACATGAATAATGAATATCAACACGTGCATGGAGAATTTTTTAGTTTTTATTGCATTTTAAATAAAATCGTGTAATTGTAAAAAAATGTTTTTGAATTTTTTTTTTAATATTTACTTCTTAGTGTCTAGGTTTTGATTTGTGGTTATATGCTGATTGCATATCGATTGAATTTATTTGATTTGTGGTTGCAGGCTGATTTCAAGTCGTTTGCATTTGTGGTTATGGTTTATATTTATGATATACAAACATGACGCAATTCAAATTTGGCCAACTTACCTTGTGTTTGAGACTGCATTTTGGTTGCAATTCAATGGTACAACGATGCATGTTTGTAAAAACACGTGGCATCTCAAATATGGACAACTTACCTTATTTGACACTCGTCGGGTTATAACCTGACTGTAAGCTGTCAAAATTTGGAGTAGATTGCATAGTGAAGATAGCGATTGACGAACGAAACATGTGTTCGTTTCTTTTGGCTGAAGGTGTGCGTGTAACGCGTGTACGTATTATGTTGACGAAAATTTTGACTGGAGAAGAAGAAGAAAAAGAAGAAGATGAGGAAGAGGAGGAAGAGGAAGAAGAGGAGGAACAGGAGGAACAGGAGGAACAGGAGGAACAGGAGGAACAGGAGAAAGAGGAAGAAGAAGAGGAAGAAGAAGAGGAAGAATAAGAGGAAGAAGAAGAGGAATAAGAAGAAGAGGAATAAGTAGAAGAGGAATAAGAAGAAGAGGAATAAGAAGAAGAGGAATTAGAAGAAGAGTTAGACCAGTTAGTTAAAGATCAAGAAATAGAGTTGAACAATTCAGTCATCCAAGTAGCCTTCATCCACCAATGACGGAAGCGTTTGTCAGTTGCATATATTGACTCAGCTGTTTCGGCAAGTTTTACAACTTAATTGCTTGCACATGAAGAACGACTTGAGTATACCTATGAACATTAATTAGGTGTGGCCAGAGATGGAGCCATTTATGAAAATAAGTTTTATAAATTATTTATATAAATTTTTATTTTTATTCTTTTTATTGTTAGTGCGTAAGAATTTTTCCTCTTCTGAAGTAAGATATCTGATCTCTCCTCACGACACTGTCGAAGTTTGTGGACTAAACATTTCTAATGTTAATAATCCCCCTTTAAAGGTAATAGCATGTTACAGAACTCCAGGTTTTGTTCTCCCTCAAGCTAATTGGGAACAAATAGTCAACAATATTGGAAAATACGATAATTATATTCTCATGGGAGATTTTAATGTTCACCACACGATATGGCATTGTTCCAACTAGGGATTGCAAACCGGTAAATCGGTAAATCGGTTTTAAGCTTTTTTCACTGATAACGTAGTAGATATCGACGGAATTATGCGCTACATATATGCGCTACATTGCTATACATAAAATTTTTACCGGTAATTCGCCAAATTTCTCGCGATCTACCGGTAAATATCGAGAAATACGTAATTTATCGAATTCCCGGTAAAAATTTGGCGAATTACCGGTAAAAATTGTATGTATAGCAATGTAGCGCATATATATAGCGCATAATTCCGTCGACATGTACTACGTTATCAGTAAAAAAAAACTTCAAACCGATTTACCGATTTACCGGGTTGCAATCCCTAGTTCCAATACTGACCTTAACGGTGAGAGACTGTTGAGCGATACGATGTTATTGTCAAACTCCAAGCGGATCGTATTGCTCTGCGCGTTGTCAGTCCGCACGTGGCAGACACTTGGTCTGTCAGTCGGGGCCTAATACTTTGGGACTACGAATTTACGACCGGCATAGTTGGAATAGGGCTCTTAGACCGAGTCGAGATTACGCTGTTCCAGACGTTGCCTTTCAAAAATTGAAAATGTCTTTCAAAAAGAATTCTATTCGCACTAATTGGGAAGAACCCAAGGAATAGGATTGAAAGGGATTCGAAGGCTCATCCAGAATATATCCAACTCTCAAAAACACAACCATAAAAATAAAAAAAAGTAATTAAATATGCTTTGATATTACTTTTCATTTATTATTGAGTAGTACATTAAGTGTTATTCAAACATCATTTCCAGAATATGTGGATTTAGTTATTTTACTTCATGCCATCCAATATGTTAAATCATCGTAATATAGTAGGGTAATGTTACAGGCATCATTCGGACGATTAATCATTCCAATTGCAGCAACCTTGAGGAACACAAACCCCGCTCCTACTTTTCAGGTAACCAGGTTTACATATGCAGCCAGGTACGCAAATCTAAAATACAAATAGCTTTTTGTCAGAAACTGTATATATGAATTCAATGTGTAGTAACATGTATGAAGTATGGATTTAAACCAGAAGGTAAGTATGGCGATTGTGATTCTACGGAAAAAAAGTATTACTACCAACTGAATAAGGAACACAGACATGCAGAACAGTTTACATATTTTGCAAGCGAACCTTCGGGCACGCAGGAGTTTGATTATCACAAGTCGGTGGGCAATGACCATTACACGGGGACCACACTTCATTCCTCCCGCATGGACATTCAGCTTCTTGACTCAAAATCCCTGTTATATGTTACAAATCATAGTGAATTTTATAATTTAGTACCTTTTGGGACTAAATAGTATATAGAATATTGTATGTATACTATGACCGATATATTATACATATCCATACATATGTATGTAGGTACATGTATGTGTTTGTCTTCTTGGTGGCAATTTTCACATGAGATTTTACAGAAAAAATCCGGAAATATAATAAATTTGATAACATCCTCCATTTCATGTAATTACCAATTTAAATTATA